>NC_092131.1:45993294-46618294 GCF_043159975.1 Macaca nemestrina
CTGGGCTTAGGTGATCTACCTGCCTCGGCCTTCCAAAGTGCTAGGAATACAGCCACCATGCCCAGCCAAAAACTGCATGTTTTAACAATAAGCCACTAACAAGATCGATTGAGATATAAGAGAATATATACAGTGAACCTTTAAAAATCCTAAGAGAAAAAAGTAAGTTTAAGCAACTAAGCAATTTTAAAAAGAAAAATACAAAACACACAGACCAATAACCATTACAGAAATAATATTTAGAAAAACATTCCAAAAGACTTATCACACCCAGATGGTTTTATATACCTTTTTCCAACCTTCAAAGACTAGGTGACTGCTCTTTTATATAAGCTGTTTCAGAAGGAAAAGCTTCCCATATAATTATATGAGAATAATGTAAATTCAAGGAAGGTAATTTATACAGTAGATCAATCTCACTTATGATCCTAGTAGCAAATATCCTAACTACATAGCAGCAAACAAAAGGTTTTTTTTATTTTTATTTTTTTTTTTTAGAAAGAGTCTCACTCTGTCACCCAGGCTGGAATGCAATGGCGCAATCTTGGCTCACTGCAACCTCCGCCTCCCAGGTTCAAACGATTCTCCTGCCTCAGCCTCCTGAGTAGCTGGGATTACAGGTGCGTGCCACCATGCCTGGCTAATTTTTGTATTTTTAGTAGAGATAGGGTTTCACCATGTTGGCCAGGCTTGTCTCTAATTCCTGACCTTGTGATCCACCCACCTCAGCCTCCCAAAGTGCTAGAATTACAGGCATGAGCCACCGCACCGGCCTCAAAATTTATGATGTATTAAAAACAGTTATCCTTGGTATATGCAGAGGATTGGTTCTAGGACATAACTCCCATATATGCATATCAGCACTTACTCAAGTCCAGCAGTTAGTCCAGCAGAACCCACAAAGACTTGGAACCAACCCAAATGCCCATCAATGATAGACAGGATAAAGAAAATGTGGCACATATACATGATGGAATACTATGCAGCCATAAAAAAGAATGAGTTCATATTCTTTGCAGGAACGTGGATGAAGCTAGAAACCATCATTCTCAGCAAACTAACACAGGAACAGAAAACCAAACACTGCATGTTCTCACCCATAAGTTGGAGTTGAACAACGAGAACACATGGACACAGGGAGGGGAACATCACACACCAGGCCTGTAGGGGGTAGGGGGCTAGGGGAGGGAGAACATTAGGACAAATACCTAATGCATGCAGGGCTTAAAACCTAGATGATGGGTTGATAGGTGCAGCAAACCACCATGGCACATGTATACCTATGTAACAAACCTGCACATTCTGCACACGTATCCCAGAACTTAAAGTAAAATTAAAAAAAAAAAAAAGAAAAGTCAACCCTCCATATAGGCAAGTTTTGAATCCCAGGAATACTGTAATTTTTCTTTTCTTTTCTAATTTTTTTTTTCAAAGACAGGGTCTTGTTCTGTCATCCAGGCTGGAAGGCGGTGGTACAATCATAGCTCACGGCAGCCTCAAACTTCCGGGCTCAAATGATCCTTCCTCCTTAGCCTCCAAGTTGTGTATTTTTGATCCATGTGTGATTGAAACAGACCCCCATAAAAATGTAACTGTGAAGTTCAAATCTATGTTATTCAAGGGTCAGTGGTACATTAAGAATAAGAGCCTATAGCATAGGCCAGGCATGGTGATTCATGCCTGTAATCCCAGCACTTTGAGAGGCCAAAGTAGGAGGATTGCTTGAGGCCAGGAGTTCTAAACTAGCCTGGGTAACATAGTAAGATGCTGTCTCTACAAGAAGAGTTTATAGCAGTCATGCAAAGAAGTTTAAGTATCATGAAAGTCTCTTAAATATAATTAATCTTATTGACAGGTTAGGGATTAAAAACATATAATCATCTCAATAGACATGGAAAATCATTTTTTAAAATTTCAACATCAAGGCTGGGCACAGTGGCTCATGCCTGTAATCCCAGAACTTTGGGAGGCCGAGGCAGGTGGATCACGAGGTCAAGAGATCGAGACCATCCTGGCTAACACGGTGAAATCCCGTCTCTACTGAAAACACAAAAAATTAGCTTGGCGTGGTGGTGGGCGCCTGTAGTCCAAGCTACTCAGGAGGCTGAGGCAGGAGAATGGTGTGAACCCCGGAGGCAGAGCTTGCAGTGAGCCAAGATCACACCACTGCACTCCAGCCTGGGCGACAGAGCAAGACTCCGTCTCAAAAAAAGAAAAGAAAAGAACAATTTCGACATCCATTCCTGATTTTTTAAAGAAGAAAGTCTTAACAAACTAGGAATAGAAAATAACTTTCTCAACCTGAGACAGAAAATCTATCAAGCATCACAGTCGATAGTGAAACTTTAGCATTCCTCAGAGATGATTCAAGACAAGAATACTTGTTCTCATCACTTCCTTGTGAGGGGGTACTGGAGGTCTTAGAAGTACTATAGGACAAGAAAAATAAAAGAAGTACATGAATTGGAAAGCAAGAAATAAAATTTCAAAAATAGAACTATGTTAAAAAAAAAAAAGAGAGAGAGAGAGAGAGAAAGAGAGAAACCACAGGCAACCTTTAAAACTATTAAGAATTTATCAAGGACACTTCTGTTTCTGATCAAGATGGAATAACAAGTACCAAATTTACCACCACATAGACATAAAATAGGCAAAGAGGGGGAGCATAAACAATAGTTCTCCATATACCGAACTCTAGTCAACAAAAAACAGGGATTCCTGAGAGGTGAGAAATGAGAAAGGTGAGTCCTATGATTGTCCAAGTTGACTCCCTAGAGAAAATTACCAGGCCACAGCTCAGAGAACAGGACTCAAGACAAACCACCAGGTTTCCCTGATTTGAGAAGATGGAGTTAGATGTCCAGGGAGGTCAAGGACTAAGAGCTCACAGAAATAGTATTAAAGAGGAAGGCTACCAAGAGAAAGAGCTCCAGAGACATACAGTATTTGAGTGTTTAGCTGAATACTGATCAATACCTGCGTGTGAGGATTCGGAATCATGGAAAGAACTACTTGAAATGATTGGCAGGAATAGTACCAGGGCTCACTGAGAGCCACGAATAGTGCCTGTTCCAACTAGAACGGAAACCTCATTATTAACAGTGCGCAGGGTAAACTCTTCAGAAAGATTTGGCCTCAGTAATGAGGAACAATCATCCCCAGGTATACCATTACTTTAGCCCTTCCTAAAAAAGCTTAAAGCAAGATCTGAAATGATTGAAGAGCCACTATATAACTTAACAACCTCCTGGAACAAAGCTCAAAAATATTTATATATATATCGTGCATACAAAGGTAAAATTCACAATGTGTGATATTCAATCAAAAATTTGGGGGCTGGGTGTGGTGGCACACACCTATAATCCTAGCACTTTGGCAGGCCGAGATGGGAGGATCACTTGAGGCCAGGAGTTCAAGACCAGCCTGGTCAACATAGCGAGACCCCACCCCCCCAAAAAAAGAAAAAAAAAATTTAGGGATGCAGAAAAGAAAATAAATCCATAATGAGGGGAAAAGTCAATCAATTGACACAGAGCTAGAAATTACACAGAGAATAATTAGTAGGAAAGGACAGTTTATATTACTACATTCCACATATTCAACAAACTAGACAACAGATTGAACCTGATAGGTAAAGAGATGAAAGATTCAAATGAAACTTGCAGAGATGAAAATTAAACGCTGTAAAATATACTGATTGGGATTGATGGCAGATTTGGGCAATGCAGACTGAAAGACTAGTGAGCTTGAAAACAGCAATAGAAACCATCCAAAATGAAACCCAGAAAAAAATAATCAACATAAGAAACATGAAGAAAGCACCAGTGAGCTGTGGGACAATTTCAGGGAGCACAATACATATATAATGGGAAACGCTGACGGAGAAAGGGGGCAGAAAAAAAAATCTAAAAAATAGTGGCCCATATGGTGAAACCCCATCTCTACTAAAAATATAAGAAGTTAGCTGGGCATGGTGGCACTCACCTGCAGACCCAGCTACTCAGGAGGCTGAGGCAGGACAATTGCTTGAACCCAGGAGGCAGAGGTTGCAGTGAGCTAAGATCATGCCAGTACACTCCAGCCCAGGTGACAGAGCAAGACTCCATCTCAAAAAAAAAAAAAATGGCCCAGAGTTTTCAGTGTTTGATGAAAATTATAAGCTCACCAATTCAACAGGCTCAACCCAGTCTAAGCCTGAGAAAAATGGTGAAAACTCTATCAAAGTATATAATAAAATCCTTAAAATCGGTTAAAAGTAACCAGGAACAGAACACAAAGAGTAAACACTAATGCAAACTATGAGCTTTAGTTAGTAAGTGTGACGGTTAATACTGAGTGTCAACTTGATTGAAGGATGCACGGTATTGTTCCTGGATGTGTTTGTGAGGGTGTTGCCAAAGGAGATTAACATTTGAGTCAGTGGCCTGGGAAAGGCAGATCCACCCTTAATCTGGGTGGGCACAATTTAATCAGAATAAAAAGCAGGCAGAAGAACATGAAAAGGCTAGACAGGGAAAGGCAGATCCACCCTTAATCTGGGTGGGCACAATTTAATCAGAATAAAAAGCAGGCAGAAGAACATGAAAAGGCTAGACAGGCCTAGCCTCCCAGCCTACATCTTTCTCCCATGCCAGATGCTTCCTTCCCTCGAACATCGGACTCCAAGTTCTTCAGCTTTGGGACTCAGACTGGCTTCCTGCCTCCTCAGCTTGCAGATGGTCTATTGTGGGACCTTGTGATTGTGTGAGTTAATACTCCCTAATAAACTCCCCTTTATGTATACATCTATCCTATTAGTTCTGTCCCTCTAGAGAACCCTAATTCAATAAGGTATCAATATCAGTTTGTCAATTGTAACAAACGTACCACACCAATCTAAGATGTTAATAGGGGAAACAAGGCAGGAAGAGGTAAGAGTATATGGGACCTCTTGATACTTTCTGCTCTCTATTTCCATAAACCTAAAATAATCTATTTTTTAAAAGTAGAGGAAAAACAGATGTTTCATGTACAGAGGAACATGCATAAGGATGACAGCAGAATTCTCATTTTAAAATCTCACTGTGAAACAATATTTCTTAAATGCAGAAAGAAAAAACTGACAGAATTCTATACTTAGACAAAATATCTTTCAAAAACGAAGGCAAAATACACTTTCAGAAAGAATTCATCACTGTCAGACCTGCAAAACAAAAAATGTTAAAGTCAGTCCTGCAAGGAAAAGAAAAATACCAAATATAAATCTGGATCTATGCACCTGAAATCATTATGTGGATAAATACATAAAGATTTAGGTTCTTATTATTTAAACCTCTTTTTAAAATGTCCCAATTGTATGTATGTGTTGTAGCAGGCAGATGTTAACTTTGACCTTCTAGCATCTTTCTCTCTTTTTTACTAACAATATCCTGATATTCTTTTAGAAAACCACCCCTCTCCATATCTTCATGAGGTCTGAGTGAGATTGATTCCACATTCCTTCATTTTAGGCTGGGCAAAAAACTCAAGTCTAGCCAATGATAACCATCCTTGGGATTTTGCTAGAAATATTATGAGCAAGCTTCCCCATTCCTGCAGCTGTGGTGGATAAACAAGTAGAACATAAACTGGTATCTGCCATCATCTGGGGAAAGTCTGCCTAAGAAAGAAGTCAACACAGTAAAAAAGAAAAAAAAAAGTAGAACCAAGATTGCTGCTAGATAACTGCTTTCAACACCCTCCGTGAACTGGAGCAAATCATTCTTGTATCCAGCACTCACTGGATACGCTTTTCTAGCACATCAATTTTCACTAATGTGAGCCAGTAAAATCTAGGGTGTGTGTGTGTGTGTGTGTGTGTGTGTGTGTGTGTGTGTGTGTGTGTGTGTGTGTGCTTAAGCCCCTCTGAATCTGGCTTCTGTCACTTGAGCCCAGATGTATTCTCATATATTGGTGAAGTGCAACAGTACTATAGGTGAGAGTTCAGAGATCTCTGTTCAAGATCTGCCTCTGTCAACACATAATTATGAAATCTTGGCCAAAGAACTTTATGTTGCTCTCTCCCCTGAATTCCTGAAATAAATGCTGTCTCTATTTTTAATGCATTAAAAATGTATTAAATTCATTAGACATATAAATATATACTGTCTTGTGATGTCTTCTATCTTGACTAGCTATTTAAGTCTTTATTAACATTTTATTCATTTAATGTCTTATTTCTTCAAGTTGCATGTCCTTGTGTCCTCACACATAGCTAATGCTACCCTTTCTTAACCCAACATAGACCTAGCATACGTAATATGTGGAAGTGGATTTTTAGGGCCTTCTCAGCTTAGAATACTTTATGAATCTATAAGAATACCGTAACCCCAAATATCATTCATTACTGCTCCTTGATTTCATGGCATTCTATTCAAAATGACCAAGGCACCTTATGCCTTGTCTTTTCAAAATTGCAAGTTCCTTGCAGCAGGGTCTGCATTAGGTCTCCACAATCCCAAGATGGATCACTGTTAGCACACTGAAAGCATTGGCTGAATTAAACTAAACTAGATCAAAATTTCCCTTTACAGCCAGAAATTTTTTCTTCACTGAAGAAGAGGGGAAGTGAAGAGTGAAGGATTTAGAATTTTAAAAACCCAAGTTAGGGTCCTAGTTCTGCCACTTCTTAGCTGTGTGGCTTGCCATTTGTCACTTTACTTCTCTGACCTTCCATTTCTTCATAAATAAATTAGAATAATAATCCCTGCCTTGCCTTACAAAGTTGCTGTGACAAACAAAAGAAATAATTTGTAGGCACAAAAGAACTCTAGGCAACATTTATTAAGCATTATAATGTGCTCATCATGTTACATGTCATATTCCATTTAAAACTTATAATATCCTCAGAGAAAGCTATTATATGGTTATTCAACAGATGAAGTTACTGAAGCCCAGAAAAGTTAAGTAACATGTGGGTGGGCTCTTTCTGACTCTCAAGTACATAGTCCTTCCATCGCACTATCCTGATGGGTCAACACAAAGTACAAATGCCAGGTGCTCCATTCCTCAGGTTCCAGGGAACTATAAAGGCCAGACAGTGAGCTATGCCTCAAAACCAAGATGACACGAAACAAATGAGTCCTGGGACCCAAGGAGTCCTTGCTTTTCACAGTAGCTAGGATCAACAAAATCATGGAATATGTGCCACTGTTGATTAAGCGGATGGATTTGTAAATAAGTGATTTTCCCTGAATTCACTTTTCTTTTCCTGTCCTGCTTCCAGGCTTGTTACAGCTCCACTTTGCCAGCTCTAAACAGGACATAGACAGGGGTTTCTCCAGGGCCCACACATGGCCGGTGGTTTCATCTTGCAAGCATCTCTGATGGATTTTGCTGCTGCTAGAGTGTGGTATATGGATTGGATTCTGAGGTCACACTCAGGAAAGAGTACCATATATCTTCTATATCAAAAGTAGAGGTTGCAAATTGGTTATGGTATTCTTTCCTGAGTGTGGCCTCAGAATCCAATCCATATACCACACTCTAGCAGCAGCAAAATCCATCAGAGATGCCTACAAGATTAAACCACCGGTCATGCATGGGCCCTGGAGAAACCCCTATCTACGTTCTGTTTAGAGTTGGCAGAGTGGAGCTATAACAAGCCTGGAAGCGGCACAGGAAAAGAAAAGCGAATTCAGGAAAAATTCAGGAAAAATAACTTATTTACAAATCCATCTGCTTAATCAACAGTATTGACTCTGTGACATGCCAGGCTCAAGCCTGATGCAGATGTACATGGTGATCATAAAAAGATCACAAAAAGACCTCTGGCTACAGGTTACCAACATGCAATTCCAATACCACCAGCTCTCTCTTCTACGACACTGAAAGGCTCTGGGGGGCACAAAGAGGGCAGGAAAGTCAGGTTCACTTAAGAAACCAGAAATGGCCCAGATGAGTCACTAGCTTAGACATGCCAAGTCCATTGTTGGAACCTATGGGACTAGATATGTTTCAGGATTCAGGTTCTTTTGAATTTTAAAAAGACAATATGGTATATGTACCATATATTATTTAATACCCCAGTGGAGTCTGATGAAACACCTTGTAATAAAACACATTAATAATTAAAACATGATTATTCAAACTAACAGAGATAAGTAAACGCTCTAAATAAACTCATCTCAGTTAAAACAATCTTAACAACATGAAAAATATTCCAGTTTTAGATGGTTTGGCTTTTAGAATTCCAGATAAAGGTTTGTGCACCTGTATTAAGAATAACGTTGAAAACATCAATTTAAGACACAAGCTAATTATGTTTCTCTGATTTCTAGAAGAGACATCCCAAATCACACGTTGATAGTTAATAAAGACATGTAAACTTTTTCCCTAAGAGATTATTGATAAGTTAATATAAATTTAAGAGCAGGATAGAGTCTGGAGGTGACAGAGTATGCAAGGAAGTTACATAAACACAAACAAAACACTAGAAAACTGCAGGACCTTGTGAACAGGGATCCTGCCATAACTAAGCCAAAGGGGCCAAAAAAAAAAAAGCTCACGCTTCTGTAATTCATTTCAAGTGGGGACCAGATCATCAGAGCATCTGAGACCTGACTGTAGGTCAGAGGCAAAAGTGTCTAAGAAACACAATAACTTGTTCTTAGTTGCTACATACAGTGGAGGCTTTTCCGTCCTCATTTGCCATCCTCCCAGCAGAACAGGTGGCCACTGACCAAGTTCCTTCCCTTGTCCTCCATGACAACACAGCCTCATTTTTCTCTGTTCTCTTTGCTCATCTCAGCCCCTGAAGCCAACTCATTTCTTCTACCACCTCTTGGCACCAGTGCTCCTCCGGAATCTACTGTGAGCACTTGCTCAGTGATATGGTGTGGCTGTGTCCCTACCCAAATCTCACCTTGAATTGTAGCTCCCATAACCTCCATGTGTCATGGGAGGGACCTGGTGGGAGGTAATTGAATCATAAGGGTGGGTTTTCCCCATGCTTTTCTCATGCTAGTGAATAAGTCTCATGAGAGCTGATGGTTTTACAAAGGACAGCTCCCCTGCACAGGCTTTCTTGCCTGCCACCAGGTAAGACACGCCTTTGCTCCTCCTTTGCCTTCTGCCATGATTGTGAAGCCTCCCCAGCCATGTGGAACTGTGGGTCTATTAAACCTCTTTCCTTAATAAATTACGCAGTCTTGGGTATGTCTTATTAGCCACATGAGAATGGACTAACACACTGAGTCCACATGCTCTCTCTGCAAATCTTAAGCAACCCACAATTCCAACTCCCACATCCATAATGATGGCCAGCAGAGCAGCTTCTCCATCCCTCTCTTTCCTGAACTCTTGACACGTGTATTCAACACTACCTCTAGCCTCAGCTTTCTCCACATCCCCACCCTGCCCATCTCTGCTTCCAGCCATACCCAACCAATATGTGGTTACCTCTTTTCTTTTTTCAGGTCCTCATGTCTCTATGCCCAGGATGTCTCTGCTCCCATACTCTCATTTCCAACTTTAACTTCATTCTTCAAAATGCTCTAAGCTTCACCTGCTTTGGGATCTATTCTCCACCTCCCACAGAAAATAAATCTGAGCTTGGGTTCCTTTCCCTCATTTTCATTCCTCCTACGCCCTGTGCTTACCCCTATGGAAGCACTTACCAAAATAACCTGAAGCTCTCCCTTTACTTGTATATTCCCCCCACCAGACTGACAGCTCCTTAAAAGTGGAAGCAGGATCCCTCTCTCTGCATCCTCAGAGCCTACATAGCTTGCACAGTGTCAGCCCAACAGCAGCTGCTCGATAAGTATTTATTGAATGAAGGCAGTAATTAATTAACCCCATCCTACCATAGTTGGAGGAGTAGGAATTCTAAAAGCATCTAACATGGAAAAGCATCTATCACCATAACCAGCACAGAATGGATGCTTAACACGGATCGGTTGAATTAATCAATTATATATTTCATTAGTCTTTATAGGACTCTTCAACTTGAAATTCAGATATACATGGATTAAAAGGGCTTTTGTGCTCCGGATTTGAGCCCCAACTTTTATAGGAAATTATCTTTCAAGTTCCAAATAGCTTACAAAGCAATGCTTGGAACAACACCCATTGGTAAGCAGGGGCTGTGTGCACAACGGTGAAACACTGTTTATCAAATCTGGTTTCTATTAATCTATTTTCACTTGTCTTCCCCAAACCTGAAAATTGATATCTGTCTCTTTAACGGAATTAAACATATATTACTTCATTATTTTCTTCCTGTATTGTATCCTTCCTTTATCTTCATGTTCTTTTTCTCTTAAGTGGATTTAACATTCTTAAGAGCTATTATAATATGATAAAAAGATGAACAGAATAGTCTGACCAAATAATTAGGACAAAGTAAAAATCAAAGCAGTATACAGCACAAATAGAAAGAATTCATACTTTCAAAAATAAGATACTAAACAACTGGGCTACATGCCCTTGGAACTGCTGCATGCTGAGTTCTGGAATATATGCTAAAACTGGTCAGGATCCAAACTGGATTTAAGTGGGGGCTAGCAACATGTCAAAGAACCTTCATACAAGAACCTACTAGAGCTCCTGAGGCAAGCTGTGCCCAGAAGATTTGACCCTTCATACGCAAAAATTACCCTTCCTATGCACCAGGAAAACAGACGACACACATGGATATTTAAGGTCACTTCAAGGACAGTACTATCTGTCATACCCATCAAAGCCACAAGGCACAGTAAGAAGCTTTCGGGGTAGGGCAGTCAGTCAAATCCACCCTCAGACAGAAAAACTTTTGTCATTTTCTGGAAGAAGTTCAATTGGAACAGTTTTTGTTTTGTTTGTGAGGAAGTTTTTAAAAAAAACAGCTTTATTGATATAAAATCTTATAACAATTCACCAATTTTAAGTATACAGTTCAATGTTGTACACACTTATGCAACCATCACAATCAATTTTAGCACATTTTCTTCACACTAAAAGGAAACCTCGTATCTATGACCTGTCACAAACCCATTCTCCCCCACACCTGGAATCCCTCTTATCCCCCCAGTCCTAGTCAGCATAATCTATTTCCTGTCTGTATGGAATGGCCTATTGTGGACATTGCATATAAAAAAGAGTCATATAATATGTGGCTGTTTGTTACTGACTTCTTTCATTTGCATGTTGCCAAGCCTCATCCATGTTGTAGCATATGTCAGTAGTTCATTCTTTTTATAGCCAAGTAATATTCCATTTGATGAACAGACTACATTTTGTTGATGCATTCATCAGTTGATGGACATTTGGGTTGTGTTCATTTTTCAGCTATTATGAATGATGGTACTATGAATATTCATGTACAGGATTTTGTTTGAACATATGTTTTCATTTCTCTTGAATTTATGCCTAGGAGTGGCACTGCTGGGTTGTATGGTAACTCTATGTTTAATCTGTTGATGAACTGCTATACTATTTTCCGAAGAGGCTAAACAATTTAACATTCCCACCAGCAGTATATTAAGGTTCCAATTTTTCCACATCCTCACCAACACTTGTTATTATCTGTCTTTTCTTTTACAGTCATGCTGGTAGGTACAAGGTGGCACCTCATTGTGGTTTCAATCTGATTTTCTCCGATCGCTAAGAATGTTGAATATTTTTTCATGTACTTATTGGTCATTTGTATATCTTCTCTAGAAAAATAGACATATTCAAGTCCTCTGCCCATTTTAATTGGGCTTTTAATTATTTAGTTGCAATAATTCTTTATACATTCTCGATTCATGTCCCTTACTAGATATAAAATTTGCAAGTGCTTTCCCTCATTCTTTAGGTTGTCTTTTCACTTTGCTGATCATATCATTTTCAGCACAAAAATTCTGAATTTCAATAAAATCCAATATATCTACTTTTTTGTTTTGTCACTTGTGCTTTTAGTGTTATATCTAATACAGCTTTGCACAACCCAAAGTCATGAAGATTTACTCTCAGGTTTTTTTCTAAAAGTTTTATTGTTTTAACTTTTACATTTATGTCTATGGGTCTATCTCAGTTTATTGTGTGTATGGTATAAGAAGGCTGTTTTTTCATTGGATATCGATTATATATTGATAAATTACACAGCAGCTCTCATGTCTTTCCATTTCCTACAGGGCACTAACTCAATCCCTCTCCTCTCCACCTCACTTATGCTCTCATATACTCTCTTTCTTCAAGTTGGCTCATGAACTTGTCAAACAACTCAATTGATTCATGATCACTAAATTTCTTCCAGAATATGTGTTCTTGCTTTGAAAATTAAAAAGTGAAGTATCCTTTTTTATAACCAAGTAATACTCCCTTTGATGGATAGACCACACTTTGCCAGTTTCTGTGCTTTGTGCCTCAGGCTGGGGAGGAAAGATATCACTCATATGATAACCAAGATTTATACACTTATCAGTCATATTGTCAAACATTTTATTTCCACTTTGACCTTCAGGGAAAAAAAATGCAGTTGATTTCATTCATAACACAATCCAAAGGTACCTATTCTTATCTTTGATTTATAAAATAGCTATATATTTACTTTTCAACTGTTCTATGGTTTTTAAGACATACTCTTGCCTTAATATTTAAAATCAAATACAATATTTAGCCACCTATTTTCTATTTTTTCTGAAATATTTACAGAGAAATATTTTTCCTTAAGTTTAGTATGCTAAGTTAACTTCAGTGGTACCTTAATTTCATGAAATGTTTTTCAAAGTTGGTTAAATCATAATTTATGATCTAGTATTACATTTGCATTTAATAGTTGGTATATTTCTAAAATTAGTATTAAAAGTGAACCAATTCAGATGGGTTTATACCCAAAACAATTAGGGATAAAAATTTCTTTCATTGTAGTGACACTTTCATTAGCTTAATGGGCTGTAACAAAATAAGATTGTGTTTACCAAAATATTTTAGTCCTGAAACAACCACTCCTCCCTCCATCCCAATTAAATAAGTTTTTTTTAATCTGTTAAATTTACCTTAATTTTTTTCACTAACTGTAGAAGCTCCACAATCTGTCAATATTATGTTTAATCAGATTTCCAAAACTTCCGGATGAGAGCTTTGCTTGCAAAACTAATTAAGCATTTAGAGCTAAAACATCATTGTCATTATTCAGTATCATTACCCTATGTGAATTCATTTTTATAAGCTCAAATAACTAATATATTCATAAATTCAAATAAGAATTTTCTGTGTATTAGGTATACAAAACCATCCTAAGCTAACGGATATTACAAAATATTAGATTCAAAAGTGCCACTGCTTGTAGGAGTCAAGTAAATTATCCTTGATTCTTTTAAATGTCACAGACTAAAAGACCTTTAGGATGGTATGCTATTCTAATTCTTATCTTACCAAGAAAGGAATTAAAAGCCACAAAGACTAAATGGTTTTACCATAGTGAAGAAAATGACAAAATTACCTTAACAGCATCCTACATTTCTATGGAATTTTAAATCTTATTAAGATGTTTGGTTGCTAGCAATAATGACAACATTCTCCCTCTTTCCTTTTAAGCTTCTACCCTTCTTTTGTAACTTGAGTTTCTTTCAACGTCACATGCTTTCTTTTCACTCAACTTACTGGGTCATTTAATACATCATTCCCGTTTTAGTTATCCAAGCCACCGGATTTCCTTCTAACCTCTCTAGCCATTGTCAAGGCAATTCACCTGATATTCTGCACTTCATTAAATTCCCTTCCATTTCTATCATCTGCAAACTGTGCTGCTGCCTTTCTTAGATTTTAGTGTCTACAGTCTCTTGCTTTTAGGGTTCAGATGAAGTCCATCTTCCCTGTATAGGCCCTCCCTCATCCAAACAGTCTTTCAGTAGCAGAAATACCTAAAGTCTTCCTCTATGAGTGAAACTCTGATACAGACACCACCCACTATTAATTCCAGTACAAGGCTTGTTTCCCTGGTGTCAAGGATCAATCCATTGTAAGTTACCATCTTATCAAGATGGAGTCTTGATAAGACTCTTAATTTACCCAGGGAGTTCAGTTTACATTGAGTCATTGCATGAATCATAAGGTCTGTTCCCTGTCACCACCTGATCATGTAGTTTAGAGCAAGTTCACTATCACATATTCTCCAGGTCTCAGTTTCCTTGACAGTAAAGAGGGGACTCTCCTGGATTTTAACTTACTTTTAGCTCTAAAACACTATGATTCTTCTCACTGCCAGGCTCACATTTTCCCCTCTTGTTTTCATGATTAGAAGAAGTGAAAAGATGCACAAAAGTTCAACTACCTGTTCACATAGATTAATAGCTATTTGCCTTTCAAATGAGATTGAACTATTTTCTTCCACCTTTAAAATACACTGTGAACATCATCTCCATTTCTGAACAGCTCCACAGTGTTTTTTTAACTATAGTGTTTGTGCTAAATGTGAATAGACCTGCAAATAAATGCAATTTAGCTCATTAGAAATCCAGATTGGCAAGTCTCTTTCTCTGAATTCAACCAAATAGGAGTCAGTTTTGAAGGCATGGTTGTGTTTCACATAGGGAGGGGGCTTGTATTTATTTGTGCATCATGGCCTTTCATTTTTTAACACATGGCATACATTTTCAAAGAGACTTTAAAGCAAACTCGCAAAATATTAAACAAAGCAGATTTTAACAGTTCAAGAAAATATATATCATATATCTTATGTGCTTTGCAAACATCTCATGTAATTCTCACAGCAATACCACGAGGCAGGCACTATTATTTCCCCCATTTCATAGATAAGGAAATTGAGGCAGCTAAGTTAGCATGCTCAAAGTAGCCTAGGCTTCAATCCCACATAGTCTGGGAGCACATTATTCAACCTGAAATCCAATGATATGGCATCTCTGATGCTTATTAACAACCAAATGCAACAGATAAATCATGGCTTTGATTTCCTTTCTTTGCAGCTTTCATTTTATAAATACAAAAGGCCACTGTCTGAAAATCCATTTTGTTTCATCAATGCTTGAATTCAATCAATGATAATACACTCTTGGCTAATTGAGAGAAAGGTTAAAGCCACCTTTGAATGGGATTAACAAATAACCAAATGAAAAACAAAAACCTTTATACTCTATTGCACACTGACCAGAGCTACATTCTGCTCCTGGCAAGAAGTGAAACAGGTAGTTCAACTGCAATTATGTGAAAGAAAAGTGAGAGTAATAAACAAAATGTATAGCACAAATCTAGATGGGATATGGACTCGTGTAGATCTACGTATCTCTTATTTCCCAACAAATTAAGGTAAATTGAGGCCACACTTGTCTTCCTATAATTCATCATCCAAAGACATTTCAGAATGATTTCCACACAGAGGATCCTTCGCATAACATCGACATCACAATGGTTGCACTTTCAATATTCTCTGAGTAAGTTATGTTTAAAACACTTTCAAAACTAATTTTTTTTCCCAGCAGGATGATATAAGTGGACAAAACTACCAAACTATTGAAAAGGAATTGATCAAAATAAGCAGTCAGAGACATTGGCAAAAATGGCTTTAATCTGAGCAGAAAGATACATTTCAGTTTGGCTTTGTATTGAATATTTTCAATAATGGTCAAATTTTCCCACCGTCCTAACCTCCTTAACAAAGCTAAACATCTTACAGCTTATCTGTGCTATCTCGTGATGCCTCTTCGTGGAAGAAGGTGGGAGGAATGGGTGGTGGAGGGTGGTCAGCTACCAGCTGCTGTTAAAATCTGTCAACTGGCAAGTGAAGCCTTCTGATTTGTGAGCAATTTCCAAAAGAAAAAAAATCAGAACTACCATCTGGGAAGTAGGAAGAAGACACCACTTGGCAAAAATGATTCAGAAAACACAGGCAAACACAGAAACACACACAAACATATCAATGTGTACACACACATACACACAGAGAAAAGCAATGGCCTCAGCTGATAAAAACCAGCAATCCCCTCCTACTACTATTTTTTTTCCAACTAGACTAACATTAAAAGGGAGGTCGGAGGGTGAGTGGCAGAACTATTGACTGGATTCTATTGATAGCCCCACTGCTGACTCACTAATCTACTTCAAGCAAACCACCTGTTATGAATTTAGGGCATAGTTTATCAACTTGCAAAGCAGGTGTGTGCATTCTCACCTTCCACAAATCATGAAGCTCATTTAAATGAGGATTTCAAAGAACTGTGCTATTCTGGGAATAGAACTCCCGAAAGGAAGTGTAACATATCATTTTTAGAGTTCCACATGATCTCCATACACTCATCAAGAATCTTCACAATCAAGAGAAAACCACCAGTGGGCACCGCTATTTGCTCACGCAGGTGCAGTGGAAAAGCCCAACGCCTGTTCTCAGCATGAAGCATGGCTGCCTCAAGTATTGGAAGAACATGGTGCTCTTTCTATCTCCTTTTCCTCCCACATTCACCCATGACTGCTCCAAAGGGACTGCTTCATAACCAGGTGTGATGGTGGGTACCTGTAATCCCAGCTACTCAGGAGGCTGAGGCACAAGAATCGCTTGCACCAGGGAGGCAGAGGTTGCAATGAGCTGAGATCGCGCCACTGCACTCCAGCCTGGACAACAGAGCGGGACTGTCTCAAAGGGGGGAAAAAAAGAACCATTTCATTCCTAACTGTGATGCTCAGGCTGGCCCTATGGGAACCACTCAGATGAAAAGTAGTTATGCAAAGCTTGCCACTCTGGCCTCATTCTGAATTTTGCACTGAGGGGATAGGACAGCTACTTTCAGTGTTAAGAAATAGTTCCCAGAATTTAATGTTAAAACATTCCACATTTGTCTTTGACTTCACCTGATAAATTCCACTCAGTTTCTCCTACTTTTTCCAAATCACACTTCAAGGTACTGTCATTATGCACAGTACTTTCAAGTTCATAGTTATAAATTAATTGTAAATTTTCCTTTACAATTATCTTTTAAGCTCAATTAAAAATAGTATGGGGTTTACTTTTTTAAAAAATATATTTATTTCAGCACTAGTTGTATAATAGAAGAACATAAGACTTTAATATTTCAGAATGATAACATTTTAATGTCTTTTCCTGTTCAATCATAAACCTGTTCTCCTTAATTAGCCTTTTCAGGTAATCTTAATCCTACTTAGACAATTGTAATTAACACAGAAATTAATATAAAAATTTTTCCAACCCACCTAAAAGTTTAAACGAACAGAGTGATTTCATGGTTAATTGTGTATAGAGAGAGCATAACATTGTGGTTAAGAGACAGGCTGCCTATATTCAAATCTTGGTCTGTCAAATATGAGCTGTGTGATCCTGGGTTTAAATGCTCTGTGCCTCAGTTTCCTCTTTTGTAAAATGGAGTTAATAGTACTTATAGAATTGTTGAAAGGATTGAATGATTTAATGTACATAACGCACTTAGAAGTCATACAGTAAGCAGGCTGTATGGAAGTAAGGAAGCGATAGTGATTATAATCACTGTCATCCCAACCACAACACTGTCCAATACAACCCAGTAAATGCACAACCCACTGTGTTTGGGGCTCTAATCAAACCAATGCAAGACAATTAATTGAAGGTAGAAGCCAAACATAAATGACTAGTCAGCACATCATATAATGCATAACACAACTGAGCAAATTCTGCCTTCCAAAACCCAGCCAGGCCAGGAAGGACACAGAGATGTCTTCTCAATATAGAGAACCTTGGATGGAACATCACAGACTTCAGTGATAAGAAGGATAAGGGTAATAACTCTTTCTGGTGTATAAAATTCAGAGGTTTCTCTTTCCCAAGGAATCAAATCCCACATTTGGCACAACCCCCAGCAGTGAAGAAGTCTGCAATAAAAATGAGCAACATTTCAGAAATATACCGCCTGCACAAAATATAAAGTTCCCTCTGAAATAAAAAGGCTCTTTTCAAGCAGCTTGGGGAAGGCAAAAAAGGAGAACACAAGACTCAAATTAAACATGGCTGACTAGAGACTTCTGAGATGTGTTTCCAATCAGGGATCCATGTCTGATTCAATGGGCAGGTCAAAGACAGTGAAACTCCCAACATAACATAAAACATGCAAGGTCATTGTGCTGCAGGAACCAAAGGATAGTGATCAGTGATATGTCACCTCTGAGAGTATTACTGTGGTGCATGTAAGGCTGGATTGAAATACAGTGAACAGCCAACTCATGCTTCAGTATCAAAAATGGAATAATCTAGTGAGAAAAGGATATTAAACATTTTTAAACAGTCAATGAAACACAGGTAACAACCAATCAGAATATTGTCTGGATGTAAAAGCTTTGCTTATACCCATCTCTCTGATGTGCCCTTATACAGACCTAGGTCTAGAGCTACCAACCACAAAGTCAGGTTCCTCTCCATCTCTCTTTTCTTGGGCTCTACTTCTGAGATGGCTACAGCCATTCTCTTTCTTGGTCCTACATTGATACCAGTGGACCTACATTCATTTTGGAAAGCATGGCTATCAGAGACGTAACATGGTCAAGGCTGAATTAGGATGGGAAGCCATATACTGCAGTCACAGATGCTAAGGGGAGGAAACAGGAAAAGTAAGAAGCTCAATGTGCTGTCAGGGAACTTTCTCTCATTTTCCCACCTATTTTTAATGAAATAAAGGCTAATTTCAGAAAAAGATAAATTTAAGGCAAAGAGCATTAAATGACAGAGAAGTTAGTTTTACAAATGATAAAAGACAAAATTCGCAATGAAGACATCAGCATCATAAACAATTTTGTGGAGACACACAGCATTGAAATGTATAAAAATATTTAAGATATGCATGAAAAAACACTTTTAAGTCTATGAAAGATCAAGTAGGCAAAAAAGTAGTTGAAAATAAAAATACAACTAACAGCTTCAGGTGCATAAAACTTCATCCCTTAAAAGCAAAAAGGACACCTAATTTTAAAGTGTCAAAGTATCTATACTTGGTCTTAAAGGAAAATCCAATAAATTACTAGAACAAGAAGCTGTTATTCATTTATTCTCATGTATCCTCTGAGCACCTTCTACATGCTATGCTGTATACTGGCTCTGATGTTACAGTAGTAACCAAGACAGACATGTGGCTGCCTCTACAAAACTTAGAAACTAATAAATGAAAGAGAAAAGAAAATGGGTGCTATAATTTGACTGTGTCTCCTTCAAAATCCAGGTGTTGCCAAAGTGGTAGTATTAAGAGGTAGGCCCTTTAAGAGGCAATTAGGCCATGAGGGCTCCTCCTTCATGAATAGGACTAAGACACTTACAAAAGAGGCTTCACATAGTGAGCTCACTCAGTGAGCTTGCTCTCTTGCCCTTCCACCTTCTGCCATGTGAGGATGCAGCAAGAAGGCCTTCACCAGACACCAGACACCAGATACCAGTGCCTTGATCTTGGATATCCCAACCTCCAGAACTGTGAGAAATAAATGTCTTATATTTATAAATTACTCAGTCTCAAGTATTTAGTTATAGCAACATAAACAGATTAAGAAAATGGGTAATTGCAATGTAGTTTGAAATATACTTTGATATGACAATTGTATGGATCACAGGAGACATTCCCCCCACCCACTGTGATCCATGTGATACTTAAGGAAAAGGGCAGGTTACAAATCAAACAAAAACCAAGGACAAGGAGTTACTCCAAACTTTGAGGGCTCAGATATTACATTACATGTGATAACTTACTATAAGGCATATAAAAGAAAAGCTACCTAATTTTTTTAATGAAGACAGCAAAGTGTAGCAAAATTGGAGAATCACCACAAATAACCAAATAAGGTTTACCTCAAGAATTCAAGGATAGTTTAATATTAGTAATTAACATATATCATTTGATCCAATTGAAAAATTTAATTTGAGAACTATTTTTATTGTTATTTCTTTAAAAACAATTTACAGGTAACTGTGGCAAGGGTGTAGAGTACAAGGTTAATATACAAAAGTCAACTGCTTTCCTATACACCAACCCAATAAAACTAAAATAGACCAGCAATAAATTTGAAATTTAAAATAGAATACCATTTACATTAGCAACCCCAAAAATGAAACACTTAGAAATATTTTTGAGGTTTTGGGGCTGGATAACATAAAAATATACAAAAAAAAAATGAAAAACAAAAAAATAAACATTTCACCAAAGGCACAATCCATGAAACAAATAATAAATTGGACTTCATTAAATTAAAAACATCTGCTCTGCAAAACACACTGTCAAAAGAACCACAAGACGTGCCACAGACTGAGAGGAAATACCTGTGAAAGATATATCTGATAAAGGATTGTTTTCCAAAGTATACAGACAACTCTTAAAACTCAACAGTAAGGAAATGAAAAACCCAATTAAAAATGGGTAGGATGTTTGAATAGATACCCCACCAGAAAATATATACCAATGGCAAATAAGCATATGAAAATATACTCACCCTCATATGTCATTCAGGAGCTGCAAATTAAAACATCAATAAGATACCACTATATACTTATTAGAAATGGTAAATGCTGGCAGAGTTGTGAAGCAACAGAAACTTTCATTCATTGCTGGAGGGAATGCAAAATGCTGGAGGGAGTACAACCACTTTGGAAGATAGTTTGGCAGTCTCTTACAAAACTAAGATTTTACTATATATGATACAACAATTGTGTATTTGTCCAAAAGAATTGAAAACACATCCACACAAAAACCTGTACATGGATACTTATAGCAGCTTTATTTATAATCACCAAAATTTAGAAGCAACCAAGATGTCCTTCAGTAGGCGAATGGATACATAAACTGGTACATCTAGATAATGGAATATTATACAGCCCTGAAAAGAAATGAGCTCTCAAGCCATGAAAAGATATGGAGAAATCTTAAATACCTATTACTAGGTGAAAGAAGCCAATGTGAACACCTATATACTATATGAGTCCAACTATATAATATTCCGGTAAAGACAAAATTACAGAAACAGTAAAAAGATCAGTGGTTGCCTGGGGTTAGTGAGGAGAGAGTTATGAATAAGCAGGGCACAGAAGATTTTTTAAAGCAGTGAAAATATTATGCATGATGCTATAATGGTAGATGCATATTACTATATACTTGTCAAAAACCATAGAACATACAACACCAAGAGTGAACCCTAATATAAACTCTAGACTTTGGGTGATAATGATGTTTCAAAGCAGGCTTACTTATTGTAATAAATCTACCACTCTGATGGAGGAGAATGATAGTCGGGGGAAAAAGTGGAGCACAGGTTATTTGGGAACTATGTACTTTCTCATCAATTTTACTGGGAACTTAAAACTGCTCTAAAAAGTCTATTAACCAAAAAGCTATCTGTTTTCCGTAATTTTTATTTTAAGGATAATACACATACATCACTTTTCTCAAATCAAAGAGTAGTAATCAGTATTAAAAAATAGCAATCCTTTGTCCCAACTCTCAATTTTGCTCCTCTGAGGCCAACACTTTAAACTCTTAGAGCTGATTCTTCTGGTATTTACCTTCATTTTTCTAAGTATATTTACACTACTAATTTTCACTTATCAAGTTGGGATATTATAGAATTTCTGTGGTGGATGAAACTCTAGCTATTTTGCACTACTTCCATTCTCTTCCTCCTCTGTCCAAATATTATATACAACATTTTTCATTAAGTCAACAGTTGCTGTTTATATTATTATGACCAAAAAGATATTGTTCATATTTGAGCTGCTTTACTAGTATTTATAAAAGGGTAACAGAAAAAATTTCAGAAAATATTCTACATTCCTAAGTGGAAAGGCATATTTTAAAGACATCATTTCTTCCTCTACTTTTTATATAAGATTAACACAATAAGGATTTTATGGGAAATTGATAAAACATTTTTGCATATAAACTTTAGAATCAAACAGCCAACACTAGTACATGTTTGAAAAAGAGTACAGTATGAATGTTTGGTTGAAGATAAGATAAACAAGACATCCCAGACATGCTTTGCAAGGTAGAAAGACTACACGATTATAAAACTAAGGATGATCGCAACACTGCACTCCAGCCTGGGCGACAGAGCGAGACTCCGTCTCGGAAAACAAAAAAAACAAAACTAAGGATGGAGTACCTTTTATCAGAATAACCATCCCACAAAAGCCACCTATAAAAGCTGAATGAAAAAATATACACAATTGTTTGAACAAAATTTTGAAGCTATTCAAGAACAACTGACAGAGGTAGGACTTAAGAATCTATGATCCTTGAGAGAAGAAGAGCATGGAAGGTAAACTACACATGCACCTCAACTATTTCCTTGGGACCGTTGTTCAAAATCCCAGCATGGGGAACTAGAGATGAAGAGAAAAAGGTAAAATCAGCCAAAGTAGCTGGGGCAAAATTCCTGGAAGTAGGTAAGCACAGAAGAGTGAACCCAAAAATCTGAGTAAAAATTTCCCCCAAGTTATTGGCCAATTTCTAAGCTGGCAACTGGGAAACTAAACAGCTAAGCAGAAAATTTATCACCAGCATGTTTGGGGGAAGTCAGAGATTGGAGGTCAAATTCTACTAAGGTAAAGTACACTTGAGAAACACTTGGACTTTTATTGAGATCTCTGAGGCACTGCAGGTTAGTAATAAGAGCCATCTCTAAGAATAAAGGTAAGACTGCAATAAACCTACCCAAACAAAGCCTAAAATAAGCCCTTGAAAGAAGTAATCCACTAGTATTCCACTAGTAATCCACTAGTAATCCACTAGTACTCCCAGCCCCTAGAAAAACAAAACAAAAACAAAAACAGCTTTTGTTAGAAGAAGAAAAAAATCATCGAGAGCCTCAACAATTTTTGAGCCACAATGTTTGGCAAAAAGTCACAAATTACTGAGCTTACTGAGAAAACAGTACCAAACAACATAAAACCAAAGAGAAAATCAGTCAAGAGAAATAGGACCACAAATGATTCTAACAATGAAGTTACCAGACAAGGACTTTAAAATTATTAAGATTCATATGTTTTAAAAAATTTTTAAGTATGAATATTTAAATAGAGATGTAGAATCTGTTTATAAGGGGACTCAAATGGAAAATCTAGAACTTAAAAGTATTCTATAACTAAAATTAAGAATCCAATTCATAGCTTTGCACAGTGGCAGTATCATAGCCAATGAGCACACAATTATTCCTAAGTGAAAGAATCCAATTGATGAACCCAAGAGCAGATCAGACAAAGCAAAGCAGAAGATAAGTAAACTGAAAATGCCTACACTGAAGTACATTTTTAAAAACCAGATAATAGGGGGGCGGAGCAAGATGGCCGAATAGGAGCAGCTCCAGTCTCCAACTCCCAGCGCGAGCAACACAGAAGACCGGTGATTTCTGCATTTTCAACTGAGGTACTGGGTTCATCTCACTGGGGAGTGCGGGACGATCAGTGCTGGTCAGCTGCTGCAGCCCGACCAGCGAGAGCTGAAGCAGGGCGAGGCATTGCCTCACCTGGGAAGCGCAAGGGGGAAGGGAGTCCCTTTTCCTAGCCAGGGGAACTGAGACACACAACACCTGGAAAATCGGGTAACTCCCACCCCAATACTGCGCTTTAAGCAAACAGGCACACCAGGAGATCATATCCCACACCTGGCCGGGAGGGTCCCACACCCACGGAGCCTCCCTCATTGCTAGCGCAGCAGTCTGTGATCTACCGGCAAGGCAGCAGCGAGGCTGGGGGAGGGGCGCCCGCCATTGCTGAGGCTTAAGTAGGTAAACAAAGCTGCTGGGAAGCTCGAACTGGGTGGAGCTCACAGCAGCTCAAGGAAACCTGCCTGTCTCTGTAGACTCCACCTCTGGGGACAGGGCACAGTAAACTAAACAAACGCAGCAGACACCTCTGCAGACGCAAACGACTCTGTCTGACAGCTTTGAAGAGAGCAGTGGATCTCCCAACACGGAGGTTGAGATCTGAGAAGGGACAGACTCCCTGCTCAAGTGGGTCCCTGACCCCTGAGTAGCCTAACTGGGAGACATCCCCCACTAGGGGCAGTCTGACACCCCACACCTCACAGGGAGGAGTACACCCCTGAGAGGAAGCTTCCAAAGCAAGAATCAGACAGGTACACTCGCTGTTCAGAAATATTCTATCTTCTGCAGCCTCTGCTGCTGATACCCAGGCAAACAGGGTCTGGAGTGGACCTCAAGCAATCTCCAACAGACCTACAGCTGAGGGTCCTGACTGTTAGAAGGAAAACTATCAAACAGGAAGGACACCTACACCAAAACCCCATCAGTACATCACCATCATCAAAGACAAGAGGCAGATAAAACCACAAAGATGGGGAAAAAGCAGGGCAGAAAAGCTGGAAATTCAAAAAATAAGAGCGCATCTCCCCCGGCAAAGGAGCGCAGCTCATCGCCAGCAACGGATCAAAGCTGGACGGAGAATGACTTTGACGAGATGAGAGAAGAAGGCTTCAGTCCATCAAATTTCTCAGAGCTAAAGGAGGAATTACGTACCCAGCGCAAAGAAACTAAAAATCTTGAAAAAAAAGTGGAAGAATTGATGGCTAGAGTAATTAATGCAGAGAAGGTCCTAAATGAAATGAAAGAGATGAAAACCATGACACGAGAAATACGTGACAAATGCACAAGCTTCAGTAACCGACTCGATCAACTGGAAGAAAGAGTATCTGCGATTGAGGATCAAATGAATGAAATGAAGCAAGAAGAGAAACCAAAAGAAAAAAGAAGAAAAAGAAATGAACAAAGCCTGCAAGAAGTATGGGATTATGTAAAAAGACCAAATCTACGTCTGATTGGGGTGCCTGAAAGTGAGGGGGAAAATGGAACCAAGTTGGACAACACTCTTCAGGATATTATCCAGGAGAACTTCCCCAACCTAGTAGGGCAGGCCAACATTCAAATCCAGGAAATACAGAGAACGCCACAAAGATACTCCTCGAGAAGAGCAACTCCAAGACACATAATTGCCAGATTCACCAAAGTTGAAATGAAGGAAAAAATCTTAAGGGCAGCCAGAGAGAAAGGTCGGGTTACCCACAAAGGGAAGCCCATCAGACTAACAGCAGATCTCTCGGCAGAAACTCTACAAGCCAGAAGAGAGTGGGGGCCAATATTCAACATTCTTAAAGAAAAGAATTTTCAACCCAGAATTTCATATCCAGCCAAACTAAGTTTCATAAATGAAGGAGAAATAAAATCCTTTACAGATAAGCAAATGCTTAGAGATTTTGTCACCACTAGGCCTGCCTTACAAGAGACCCTGAAGGAAGCACTAAACATGGAAAGGAACAACCGGTACCAGCCATTGCAAAAACATGCCAAAATGTAAAGACCATTGAGGCTAGGAAGAAACTGCATCAACTAACGAGCAAAATAACCAGTTAATATCATAATGGCAGGATCAAGTTCACACATAACAATCTTAACCTTAAATGTAAATGGACTAAATGCTCCAATTAAAAGACACAGACTGGCAAACTGGATAAAGAGTCAAGACCCATCAGTCTGCTGTATTCAGGAGACCCATCTCACACGCAGAGACATACATAGGCTCAAAATAAAGGGATGGAGGAAGATTTACCAAGCAAATGGAGAACAAAAAAAAGCAGGGGTTGCAATACTAGTCTTTGATAAAACAGACTTTAAACCATCAAAGATCAAAAGAGACAAAGAAGGCCATTACATAATGGTAAAGGGATCAATTCAACAGGAAGAGCTAACTATCCTAAATATATATGCACCCAATACAGGAGCACCCAGATTCATCAAGCAAGTCCTTAGAGACTTACAAAGAGACTTAGACTCCCATACAATAATAATGGGAGACTTCAACACTCCACTGTCAACA
This sequence comes from Macaca nemestrina, assembly GCF_043159975.1. Lineage (NCBI taxonomy): Eukaryota > Metazoa > Chordata > Mammalia > Primates > Cercopithecidae > Macaca > Macaca nemestrina. Next base: position 46,019,072 of record NC_092131.1, read on the forward strand.
TTAGACAGATCAACGAGACAGAAAGTTAACAAGGATATCCAGGAATTGAACTCATCTCTGCAGCAAGCAGACCTAATAGACATCTATAGAACTCTCCACCCCAAATCAACAGAATATACATTCTTCTCAGCACCACATCATACTTACTCCAAAATTGACCACGTAATTGGAAGTAAAGCACTCCTCAGCAAATGTACAAGAACAGAAATTATAACAAACTGTCTCTCAGACCACACTGCAATCAAACTAGAACTCAGGACTAAGAAACTCAATCAAAACCGCTCAACTACATGGAAACTGAACAACCTGCTCCTGAATGACTACTGGGTACATAACGAAATGAAGGCAGAAATAAAGATGTTCTTTGAAACCAATGAGAACAAAGATACAACATGCCAGAATCTCTGGGACACATTTAAAGCAGTGTGTAGAGGGAAATTTATAGCACTAAATGCCCACAAGAGAAAGCAGGAAAGATCTAAAATTGACACTCTAACATCGCAATTAAAAGAACTAGAGAAGCAAGAGCAAACACATTCGAAAGCTAGCAGAAGGCAAGAAATAACTAAGATCAGAGCAGAACTGAAGGAGATAGAGACACAAAAAACCCTCCAAAAAATCAATGAATCCAGGAGTTGGTTTTTTGAAAAGATCAACAAAATTGACAGACCACTAGCCAGACTAATAAAGAAGAAAAGAGAGAAGAATCAAATCGACGCAATTAAAAATGATAAAGGGGATATCACCACCGACCCCACAGAAATACAAACTACCATCACAGAATACTATAAACACCTCTACGCAAATAAACTGGAAAATCTAGAAGAAATGGATAATTTCCTGGACACTTACACTCTTCCAAGACTAAACCAGGAAGAAGTTGAATTCCTGAATAGACCAATAGCAGGCTCTGAAATTGAGGCCACAATTAATAGCCTACCAACCAAAAAAAGTCCAGGACCAGATGGATTCACAGCTGAATTCTACCAGAGGTACAAGGAGGAGTTGGTACCATTCCTTCTGAAACTATTCCAATCAATAGAAAAAGAGGGAATCCTCCCTAACTCATTTTATGAGGCCAATATCATCCTGATACCAAAGCCTGGCAAGGACACAACAAAAAAAGAGAATTTTAGACCAATATCCCTGATGAACATCGATGCAAAAATCCTCAATAAAATACTGGCAAACCGGATTCAGCAACACATCAAAAAGCTTATCCACCATGATCAAGTGGGCTTCATCCCTGGGATGCAAGGCTGGTTCAACATTCGCAAATCAATAAACATAATCCAGCATATAAACAGAACCAAAGACAAGAACCACATGATTATCTCAATAGATGCAGAAAAGGCTTTTGACAAAATTCAACAGCCCTTCATGCTAAAAACGCTCAATAAATTCGGTATTGATGGAACGTACCTCAAAATAATAAGAGCTATTTATGACAAACCCACAGCCAATATCATACTGAATGGGCAAAAACTGGAAACATTCCCTTTGAAAACTGGCACAAGACAGGGATGCCCTCTCTCACCACTCCTATTCAACATAGTGTTGGAAGTTCTGGCTAGGGCAATCAGGCAAGAGAAAGAAATCAAGGGTATTCAGTTAGGAAAAGAAGAAGTCAAACTGTCCCTGTTTGCAGATGACATGATTGTATATTTAGAAAACCCCATCGTCTCAGCCCCAAATCTCCTTAAGCTGATAAGCAACTGCAGCAAAGTCTCAGGATACGAAATTAATGTGCAAAAATCACAAGCATTCTTATACACCAGTAACAGACAAACAGAGAGCCAAATCAGGAATGAACTTCCATTCACAATTGCTTCAAAGAGAATAAAATACCTAGGAATCCAACTGACAAGGGATGTAAAGGACCTCTTCAAGGAGAACTACAAATCACTGCTCAGTGAAATAAAAGAGGACACAAACAAATGGAAGAACATACCATGCTCATGGATAGGAAGAATCAATATCGTGAAAATGGCCATACTGCCCAAGGTAATTTATAGATTCAATGCCATCCCCATCAAGCTACCAATGAGTTTCTTCACAGAATTGGAAAAAACTGCTTTAAAGTTCATATGGAACCAAAAAAGAGCCCGCATCTCCAAGACAATCCTAAGTCAAAAGAACAAAGCTGGAGGCATCACGCTACCTGACTTCAAACTATACTACAAGGCTACAGTAACCAAAACAGCATGGTACTGGTACCAAAACAGAGATATAGACCAATGGAACAGAACAGAGTCCTCAGAAATAATACCACGCATCTACAGCCATTTGATCTTTGACAAACCTGAGAGAAACAAGAAATGGGGAAAGGATTCCCTATTTAATAAATGGTGCTGGGAAAATTGGCTAGCCATAAGTAGAAAGCTGAAACTGGATCCTTTCCTTACTCCTTATACGAAAATTAATTCAAGATGGATTAGAGACTTAAATGTTAGACCTAATACCATAAAAATCCTAGAGGAAAACCTAGGTAGTACCATTCAGGACATAGGCATGGGCAAAGATTTCATGTCTAAAACACCAAAAGCAACGGCAGCAAAAGCCAAAATTGACAAATGGGATCTCATTAAACTAAAGAGCTTCTGCACAGCAAAAGACACTACCATCAGAGTGAACAGGCAACCTACAGAATGGGAGAAAATTTTTGCAATCTACTCATCTGACAAAGGGCTAATATCCAGAACCTACAAAGAACTCAAACAAATTTACAAGAAAAAAACAAACAACCCCATCAAAAAGTGGGCAAAGGATATGAACAGACATTTCTCAAAAGAAGACATTCATACAGCCAACAGACACATGAAAAAATGCTCATCATCACTGGCCATCAGAGAAATGCAAATCAAAACCACAATGAGATACCATCTCACACCAGTTAGAATGGCAATCATTAAAAAGTCAGGAAACAACAGGTGCTGGAGAGGATGTGGAGAAATAGGAACACTTTTACACTGTTGGTGGGATTGTAAACTAGTTCAACCATTATGGAAAACAGTATGGCGATTCCTCAAGGATCTAGAACTAGATGTACCATATGACCCAGCCATCCCATTACTGGGTATATACCCAAAGGATTATAAATTATGCTGCTATAAAGACACATGCACACGTATGTTTATTGCAGCACTATTCACAATAGCAAAGACTTGGAATCAACCCAAATGTCCATCAGTGACAGATTGGATTAAGAAAATGTGGCACATATACACCATGGAATACTATGCAGCCATAAAAAAGGATGAGTTTGAGTCCTTTGTAGGGACTTGGATGCAGCTGGAATCCATCATTCTTAGCAAACTATCACAAGAACAGAAAACCAAACACCGCATGTTCTCACTCATAGGTGGGAACTGAACAATGAGATCACTCGGACTCAGGAAGGGGAACATCACACACCGGGGCCTATCATGTGGAGGGGGGAGGGGGGAGGGATTGCATTGGGAGTTATACCTGATGTAAATGACGAGTTGATGGGTGCAGCACAGCAACATGGCACAAGTATACATATGTAACAAACCTGCACGTTATGCACATGTACCCTACAACTTAAAGTATAATAATAATAAATAAATTTAAAAAAAAAAACAGATAATAAAAAAAGCACAAATAGTGTATGACATATATACATATATGTGTGTGTGTGCGTGTGTGTATGTGTGTGTGTAACAGAAATTCTAGAAGGAGAAAAGAAAATGTGGCAGAAGCAATATCTGAAGAAATAGGGGCCAAAAATTCTCCAAAATGGATGAAACATCAAACATGAAATCAAGATAAATAAAAAGCAGACCACACCTAAATACATCATGGTAAAACTGCTTAAGAAAACAAAGAGAACTCGCAGAAACAGCCAGTGCAGAACAGCATATTAGCTTCAAAAGAACAACAATAAGACTGAGGTCTAAATATTCAACAAAAAATTTCAAAGCTGGAAGACAATGCAATTATGTATTTAAAGCGCTGAAATAAAAAAAGAACTAGCAATTCAAAATTTTACTTCAAAAATAAAGGAAAATACATTTCAAACACATATATGCTAAGAAATTCATAACCAGCAGACTGGCACTATAAGAAGTACTAAATGGAATTTTTGAAGCTAACAGAAAACAGTATCATATGGAATTATGGAAATGTAGAAGGGAAGATTGAGTACACGTGTAGATAGGTATAAAGTACTGACTTACAAGAATTATAATACTCTTCCCATTGGAAAAGATTATCTCCCACTCCTTAAAAAAAAGAAAAAGAAAAGATTTGCAAAATTATAACTTTTATTGAACCCATTAGAGAGCACTTAGCTTTTAGGGCAACCAAAATAACCCAAAATCTAAGAAAAGACAGGAGCCTCCAAAGGGAGACAAGATACTAGAATTCGCTTACCTGAGACAGACGCTGGACCCCTGACAAGCCATTAGGAAGAATTTCAACTAAAAGTTTTAACAGACTGCTAAAGACCAAGTATGAGTTAGCATGAGAGCACAAAACTTCTAGGAGCTGCAGACAAAATAGAAATCTACACCCACTCACAGATTCTTCTCAACCACCTTCACTGGATGCTAATGAGAAAGACTGGGGGCTGAGGGAGAGACTAGAGAAAGCCTCCCTTTTAGTCCATTCTTGGTAGAGGGAAACAGCAGGCACTGTGGAAAACAGTACTAAATCCACACAGATTCTTTTCCACTTTTCCTAGGAAACAATAGAAAGGCCACTGGGGGAAGGACAGAAAATCCTGTAGGCTTTTAGGCACAGTTGAAGACCTCTGCAAGTAGGGAAAGAGAACAGGAAAAAACAACAACAACAACAACAACAACAAATAACTTCTACCTCTAATACTGTAGGGTGGCAGGAATAGAGCCTGGGCCCAGGTCATGAGATGTCTCCTACATCTGAGAAAGAGGCAGGATTAATGAGAAGGCCACACCCATGACAGCCAAGGAGGTAACACCTACCTAAGACCAAACTTGCACCAGCACAACAGAGACCACCACTCCATTCTGCCAACTAGGCACATTCAAAGCAATGCCTTAGAAAATGCAATAAAATTGATTTTGGACTTTACTCTTGCCTTCTGGAGTGATTGTGACCATAAAAGCAATGGAAAAATCATCAACTCACATTCTATAAAAGCGTATTTGGAAAAATATTTGCAAAACATCACAAAAAGCCTTAATAATTATTATAATACAAGATGAGTTTTTAGGAGAGGAATTAAGAAGAAAATTTCCAACACAGAATAAAACCATGAGCAGGGCACCTACATGGAGAGCAGGTACACAGGTTTTTTAAAAATCAGAAACAGTTCACACTCCAAGAAAGAATAAAATGTCACCACTTATGAGTGTGAACTTTCACAACTTTGCTCTTTCTCAAGCCACCTGCAACCTGAGAAGCCATGGGGCTGCATGGATCATGCCCATGGTCACTGCCAAGCAGCACAGGTGGTGTGTGCCAACGCTGGGGACATAGAGTGCCCCAACCATCACAGTGGTCATGCTCACTTACAAATCTCCAACTTGATCCTAGGAGGCTCCTGGTGCCCACCAGGAATTTTAGCTAGGCTTTGCCGAGATTCCCCGAGTTTAATCAAAGTCAGGACCAGGTGGAAAGAGCCCACTGCTGGCTGGTGAAAATGAATTGGAAAGAGGGAAATGAAAACACGGACACTTTTTTGAGAGTTGAAAGGGAATCTCCATTACCTTTTGTCCCCCTCCTCCCTTGGAAAATGTGGAAAATTTTGAAACTGAGCCCTCCAAATTCAATTCAACATTTCCTAGGCAAATTTATGGGTAACTTTAGGAATTATCCTAAAGATCCATAAAAGAATAAAGATGGAGAAAGAAAGAGACAGAAAGAGGGAGGGGGAGAGGTATATGTGGTAGGATCACATCTGCTTTCCTAAAATTAGGTGACAAGGATGATTTTATTATATATTATATTATATCATACAAGATATATACACACACAGTAGTAAACTTGAGTGAGGTGGCAAGTTAATGTACTTTTACTATTGAGGAGGTGAAAAAATTCTTTAAGAAAATAAAATAATTGAGGCTTTTAAACATTTTGGAATCACTAAAGTTCTTTCCATTCCACTGAAATAAGGTATCACAAAATAAGGGATCAGAATTCAACATGAGAACTCCAACAAGATTGTCAGGCAAATTTCTTCAGGAACCACTACATTTAATTTATGAAGTGACCCAGATAAAATCAAATTCCTTCATGAACTTAAATCTCTAACTAGTAAGTTAGAAAAAAACCTGAAAGGATTTCTTTATTTAAAAATTTAAAAAAGAACAATTCCCTTGACTAATTCTGACTACCGCCTATCTCCAAGCCTTCTGGCAGCATTACTAGTATGTGACAGGATTGTGGTCAGGCCACCATTTAGAATCAGGTGTCAGGCGCTTTTAAATGATATAGTGGACAGTTCATCTTCACAGAAGCCCCAGAAAAGGGGCTAGTGCCCGCTCCACTGCAATCACGCCTCATAGAGTGGAACAGGGTCTTCCCATGACTTAGATTACACTCTGCCTATTGTCTAATAATATAACTGGCTGGCAAAAGAGGACTCACTGTGTTTGCAAATGTATCCCATGAAGAAGCAAACACCTGGAAGCATCTCCTTTGATTCTAGGCTAAACTTCACATTTCAAAAGACCATAAAGACAGGAAAAAAAAAGTACAGCAATTTGTGAAAAAAGAAAATGTTCTTGTTTCATCCTAATTCTGTGCCTAGGTTTGCATAGGTTCTCACATTTAACTAGATGCCATTATCCTCGCGTTTCAGATGAGAAAAGACAGCCTCTACTTGTTCCCACAGGTATACAGCAAGAAAGTAGCAGCATCAGCATTTGAACCCAGATGGCTCCAAAAACCAGGGTCTTCACACACACACTCAGTGTGGTAAGTTAAAAAATGGGACTGACTCAAATCATGAAAAAAACATATCAAATATCTTCATTTCTGTGTTTAGTTCCACATTCCCCAATTCTTTTAAGAAACAGGCACATTCTGATTCTGCTAGATAATCTGCTAAACTTTAAGCTTAAAAATCAAATCTTTTGTATTACTACAGTGTTGTTCCTTCTGTTCAAGTTTTGGCCTACTTCTTTCTAAGGCATTGTGAAGTGAAGAAAAACTTCACTTTTCCTTACATGTCAATAGCTTATAATTCCACTGATTACAAAACTAAAAATGTCTCACAGCAAATTCAGTCACTTAATTTGTGATACTGTCACAATGAACTATTTGGAAACAGAGTACACCAAATTTTTAAAAGTATTCTTTCATTTATTCAACAAAGATTTGTTACTACCATAAGGCAAGCGCAGATGCAGGGGTAACACCAGTGAAAGAGGTGGATGGAAATGCCTGCCCTCTTGGAAACAAAGAAAGAAGTAAAACAGGTCCAATAGCAAGAAGTACCATAGAGTGAAACATAAGGCATGGAAAGGGGATGGGGACAGGTGGAGAGTGGAGGGAGGTACCATTTACATTCATGTAGTCAGGGAGACCTCTGAGGGGGCCACATTGGAGCAAAGACCCAATGGAAGTGAGTAATCCAGCCCTGGGGAGATGTGGAGTTTGGGTGTTCCAGACAGGGGGAACAGCCAGTGCAAAAGTATAACTAGCATTTTAGAAGAAGACCCAAGATCGGGCACAGTGGCTCATGCCTGTAATCCCAGCACTTTGGGAGGCTGAGGTGGGTGGACCACCTGAGGTCAGGAGTTCGAGACCAGCCTGGCCAACATGGTGAAACCCTGTCTACTAAAAATACAAAAAATTAGCCAGGCGTGCTGGCGGATGCCTATAATCCCAGTTACTTGGAAGGCGGAGCCAGGAGAATCGTTTGATCCTGGGAGGCAGAGGTTGCAGTGAGCTGAGATTGTGCCATTGCACTCCAGCCTGGGTGACAAGAGCGAGACTTAGTCTCAAAAAAGAAGACAGAGAAGGAGGAGGAGAAGGAGGAGGAGGAGGAGAAGGAGGAGGAGGAAGAGGAGGAGGAGAAGGAGGAGAAGGAGGAGAAGGAGGAGGAGGAAGAGGAAGAGGAGAAGGAGAAGAAGAAGAGGAAGAGGAGGAAGAGGAGGAGGAGGAGGAGGAGGAGGAGGAGGAGGAGAAAGACTCAAGGGGACCAGAGTTGCTAAAGCAGAGTGAACAAAGAGAAAGGAACAGAATGAGGTCAGAGAGGCAACAGAGCTAGATGACACAGGACCTTATAGCCACTACAGGGGCTCTGGCTTTTACTCTAAATGCTTTGGAAATTATTGACAGCAAAGGAATGACATGCTTTGACATAAGTTTAAAAGGAATGCGCTATGTCAAAAACAGACCACATGAGAGGGAGAGGTGGATACAGAGAAATCAGTTAGGAGATAAGTTCAGCAACACAGGACGAGGTGACTCATGCCTACAATCCCAGCACTTTGAGAAGTTGAAGCCAGAGGATTGCTTCAGGCCAGGAATTCAAGACTAGCCTGGGCAACATAGTGAGACACCGTCTCTACAAACAAATGAAAAAAATTAGCCAGGTGTCATGGTGTGCACCTGTAGTCCTAGCTACTCAGGAGGCTGAGGTTGGAGGATCGCCTGAACACAGGAGCTCAAGGCTACCACGAGCTATGATTACGCCACTGCACTCCAGCCTGGGTGACAGCACAAGACCCCATTTCAAAAAAAAAAAACAAAAACACACACACTGAGAATAATGGTTGCTTAAAGCACCATGATAGCAGTGATGGTAGGAAGATGCAGCCTGAGTTTAGATATATTGTTATGGTAGAGCCATCCAGAGTTGCTGATGGATTACATGCATGAATAAAAGGGAGAGGTATGAACAACTCCAAGATTTTTAACCTGAGAGACTAGAAGAATGAAGTTGCTATATAGAGATAAGCATAATTGAGGAAAGTACAGGATTTTGAGAGGAGGTCAGAAATTCAGATTTGGATACACTAAGTTAGACATCCAAGCAGAGTTGCAAGTATACGCTTGGCTAATTCAAGCATAGTTTATAGACTTGTCAGCATGTGAATGAGATTAGGATGTGATGATATTGGGAAGAGAGACCAATCCTAAGGCTGAGCCGCAGATCATGGTAACATTTAGAAGTCAGGGAGGCATTAGAGATCAAGCAAAGGAGACTAAGAGAAAGTGACCAGGTAAGTAGGAGAAAGCATTTACTTCCTACACCAACAATGAAACTTTGGATCTCTAAAGAATTATTAATAAAACCAGTATTTGATGAATATCAGTTTTCACAAATTTTCTTTTTTTAAATCCCCCCCAATTCAAAAATTCCTTAAAACAGAGCAACCCAAAAGAGCATGCCACAAAGATTCCTTGGGTATGTCCTCCTCAAATCTTCTACTTTGCCTGATAAAGTTATGACAGAATCTCAGCAAAATTTAACCTTCCCACTAACTTAAGTTGTGAAATATTTATTATGAATCTAGCACAGGAAAGTCACAGTACTAAACACAGTGGTGATGGGATACAGGGATGAGTAATAATACGTGGTCCCTGTTCTAAAGAGTCCACAGTTTATCAGGAGAGCTCAAATATGTACATCAGAAATAGTGACACCAAATTAACATAGATAAAATCATAGCAGTTATAAAAACATATTTAGGGGTCAAATACTTATAATTTGACAAGAATCCCATTATAATCAGTGCCATACTTGAAAGCAAAAATGTACTTGAATTATTTCAAAGTCTCAAATGATGATGACCTTATTAAATGTTCTTCAGCACTAATATTGAATGATAGCTCCTCGCTGGTATGTATAACATCTCTCTCATCTTTGCTAAAAAATCTTTTAACAGGAGGACACCTCTCGTGAAAATGACTTGGAGCTGCGCCATGGAAACTGAAACATCATGACTTCATTTCCACAGCTGGAGTGCCAAAGAAGAGTTACTGCGCCCTTGATCTTTTGTTCCTGGCGCATGCTCAGGAGGTGCTGCCAGAACACATCAACAGACACTGTGATGGTTTCACTATTGACAAGTTTTCTGAAACAGACCCGTTCACAGCTGTTCACGGTAACGGTAATACCACATTAGCCACACCTGTGCAACCAGAGCTCCAGGACTATCCCAGGGGAAGGACTCATATGTCTTGCCTTGTATCTCAGAGAAACAATTAACAACTGAAAGTGAAGGCTAACACAATAATAGTCACAATTTATTCTCACTTATTTTAGTTCATTCAGGCTGCTGTAACAAAATACCATAAACCAAGTGGCTCATGAAAAACAGAAATTTATTTCTCACAGTTCTGGAGGCTGGGAAGTTCAAGATCAAGGTGTCAGCAGATTCAGTGTCTCATGAGGGCCAATTCTGAGACAAGAGTCTTCTCAATGTGTCCTCACATGGTAGAGGAGGTAAGGTGGCTCCCTGGGACCTATTTTATAAGGGCACTCATCCCATTCATGAGGGCTCTGCCTTCATGATCTGATCATTTCCCAAAGGTCCCACCTCCTGATATCATCACGCTGGGGACTATGATTTAACATGTGAATTTGTGGAGGAGACACAAAAACCTTCAGATCACAGCACTTGTTTTTTAAGTCCTCATTAATTTTGGGAGAAGAAGGTCAAGGCAGATCTTAGGATGCTGTCTTTTTGCCTTATGTCTTCATAAGACAGCGTGTCAAAAATGTTAAGAACTTTGGCTGCATTCTTCTAATAATCTGTAATCTAAAAGTATTTGTAGGATATTTACACTGGTCATTTTTCTGAAGATGATGAAATACAGTGGTGACAGCTAAGATTAGGTTTATGTTCCTTCATTAAGTCATTCATTTTTTTTTTTTCATTCATGAAACTGATGCTATGCTAAATGCTGGCAATGTAACAATTATTTTAAAAGCATAAACCCCTGAAAGAATCTACAGATTTGAGTGGGTATACCCATAAAAAAAATTTAGATACAATATAAAATCTATATTACTGAGAAATGTAACATGCTATTGGAACATAGCAGAGGAAGCAGCTAACGGCCAGAAAAAGGCAGGGAGAAGGAATGTGCAGAATGTGACAGAAGCTGGAGAAAGAAGACAAGGAAGCCTCCTTAGAGAAAATGCTGCTTGAGATGACTCTTGAGATATGAATAGTTTTCGCAAGGAAGGCACAAGGTTGGGGGAGATGAAACCAAAAGTTTTAGGTATAAAGTGTACTTAGTATTTCAGGATGCTAGAAGACAGTAGACGTAAATAATTGAAGGTTATGTATCTTTCAAAGTAAGTTGTACTGGAAGGCTTTTTGTATGAGAAAATATGAAATCTGATGCAGAGTTTAAAATGAACATTCTGACAGGGAAACTCAAGAATGAATAAAAGATGGAAATAACATAAAAATAGAGAAACCAGCCAGGTGTGGTGGCTCACGCCTGTAATCCCAGCCCTTTGGGAAGCCAACACAGGCAGATCACCTGAGGTCAGGAGTTCGAGTCCAGGCTGGCCAACACGGTGAAGCCCCGTCTCTACTAAAAATACAAAAATTAGTTGGGCATGGTGGTGGGTGCCCATAATCCCAGCTACTTAGGAGGCTGAGGCAGGAGAATTGCTTAAACCCAGGAGGCAGAGGTTGCAGTGAGCTGAGACTGTGCCATTACACCCTGGACCTTATTGGAATAGACCAAGCAGAAGAGGATGCATATCTTGAATTAAGGTAGTAAGGGTAGGAAGGAGTTGGACAGATACAAGATAAGTAGCAGAGACATAATCAATAGGATTTGGTATATATTGAACAAAATATAGGCAAGGTAGGGGAGCTATGAAGGATAAGAGATTGAGAAGGACTTGTATCTTACTTTGATAACAGGATTTCCATAACTGAAATAAGAAAGGAAGATGATTAGTTATATTTTTAAACATGTATGTGATATCTGTCATCCACGTGAAGGCAGCTGGATCTATGAACCCATGGTTCGAAAGAGGTCCAGACTAGAGATGAAGATTTGTCATGGAAGTCATGGAAGGATGCATAAGAGGGAACCAAATATTTAAGGGACAGGCAGAGGAAGATGAATGAAAAGGAAGGACTAGGTGTGGCAGGGAGAAAACCAGGAACAAGTGGAGTCCAGAACCCAGGTGAGGAATGAATTTCATGGGGTGCATAGTCAACAATTTTTTTTTTTTTTTTTGAGATGGAATCTCGCTCTGTTGCCTAGGCTGGAGTGCAGTGGCACAATCTCGGCTCACTGCAACCTCCACCTCCTAGGTTCAGGCAATTCTTCTGCCTCAGCCTCTCGAGTAGCTAGGACTACAGGTGCCCACCACTATGCCTGGCTAATTTTTTTATTTTTTGTAGAGATGGGGTTTCATCGTATTGGCCAGGCTGGTCTTGAACGCCTGACCTTGTGATCTGCCCACCTCAGTCTCCCAGTGTGCTGGATTACAGGCATAAGCCACCACACATGGCCGAATAGTCAACAATTTTAACTGTCAAAATCAGTCAAGTAAAGTTGAAGGAAGCGGGGAGGAAGACTGATTTTGTGACTAAACCATTCAGGAGGTCACGGCAATCCAAACAAACAAACAAAAAAAACATGCCCATGGGAGTAACAGAATAGAAGCCAAATCGCAGTGAATGAAGAAGCAGGCAGGAGGAAGTAGAGACTACAAATACAGCTAATTTCCCCATAAACTCCTTGAACCTGACCTAGGAATGTGTAAGTCCACTCTCAGAAACCATAACGCCCAGGAATGTTTTCATTGCCAATAAATGCTGTTGAGCTGAATTTCTTGTAGCAAAGGCATGGGATGGAAGTGGGGGCACTTCAACCCACTTTGGGACAACCACCACCATGAGGAGAATGCCTTGATGTTTTGAGTGAGACACATGTGGCTTGAAAACCCAGCTTCTTTACCAGATAGTGACACCGAACAAGCTACTTAACATCCCTAAAATGATTACCTTTTATTTAAACATAGGAATAAGAATCTGCCACCACTCTGGATATACCTCATAACATTTCAATGATGATTAAATAATATAATGTATGTAAAATGTCTACTGTAAGTTAAGGTTACTACATAGTTAACTACTATATAGTTAAGGTTGTCACTCTCTATATATTATTGCTAACATTTGCAATTGAGAAGTTCTTCACCTGAAGTGATCTATAAAATCAACAAGGATTCTTGGCAAGTCTCTTGTCTTAGGCACTTTCTGTGAGAAAGCTCATGCTAGTGTGAGTTTTCCTGCAGTCTGCATTCCTTTTACTCTCTTTATAATTTCAAAATCGATTCAAATATATAGATTTAGCTTATAACCAAAATCATCTTAAGAACAATTCCTGGACGCACCATTTGCAGAATAGCCAAGGTAAAGTAAAAGTTGCCTTTGAAGACAAAAATATAATTTCCTCAGTTAAAAAAAAATCTATAAGAGTAAATAACTCATATGAAGGCATGTAAGTAGCTCCCACCTTTTGTGCAATTTCTCTATTTATTTAAATGGACAATATAGAATCCTGCGGTAAGAAGATGCTAAAGTAGTCCCTCCAGACCCCCACTTTCTAGTGTCCATGCCTTTGGTGCCCCTCCCCCTTCAGTGTTGATGGCACTTGTGCTTCCAACCAGTAGAATATAGCAGAGGTGATAAGATGTCACACCACAATTACATTACCTGAGATTCCTTTTGCTATCAGATTCTAGCTTGCTGAAGTAAGCAGACATGTTGGGGAAACCTATGTGGCAAGGTAGCCTCTGGGACCTCAGGAAGCCTCCAGCAGCTGAGGGTGGCCTCCAACCAACAGCCAGTAAGAAGCTGGGGCCCTCGGTCCTACAACTACAAAGAAATCAATTCTGCCATCAACCTGAGAGAGCTTAGAAGTGGACTTTTCCCCAAACTTCCAGATGAGGATGCAGCCCAGCTGATACTTTGATTATAGCCATGTGAGACCCTAAGCAAAGGATTCAGCTAACACATGCCTGGACTCTTAATCCATAGAAACTGTGAAATAATAAATGTGTGTTGTTTTAAGCCACTAAATGTGTAGTAATATGTTATGCATGAATAGATAACTAATACAGATCCTATATGGTAACACCATTCTAAAAAGGTGCATTAGAGAGATTTTTTTTAACATGCAGGAGAAAAGCCATGATCTAAATCAGCAGTGACAAATGATGCACAGCATCAAAAATATATATATGTGTGTATATATTTTTATTTATAAATATATACACACACACACATGTGTGTGTATATATACATATATATAGTGTTCCCTGACTTGTGGAAGACATGTGTCCATAAGCACTGAGAAGTAGGTGTTTGGGGTCCTATGGTGATATATGGCATATGTGGTGACATAAGAAATCTAGGCTTTTCCTTGAAACAGGCTTGTAACCAGCATTCAATGTAAAAGCAGTGGAGAGGTCTATGAATGGCATTGACTCCTCTAATAGAGCTGTGGGTTTTTTTGACACCCAGTATCTATTCTTTCCACTTCTGGACCTTCATTTTCTCCAGTAAATCACCTTTCCTCCACTCTCAGGTCATTTCTGGAAAAGCTCTCTACCCCAAACACCAGAAGCAGCAGTTGACCTAGATCTGGTCAATCAGAACATCACATTTCTCTGGCTTCAGTGATTGCTAAAGTTTGTCACATAATTCAAGTCAAGCCACACAAATCAAGCCAATTAGTGCTAATTCCAGCATTTTCTTCTTATTGCCAGAAAGTGGTGCTTTTTTGTTTTTCTCACTGGATTATAACCTAGGAGGATATAAACCTGGAGGTTCTGGCAACCATCTGGCTATGCATGGAGCTTGAGAATGGAGCCAGCCCAAATGGAAGTAGAGATTAGAAACTGGGGATGAAGGGGGGAAACCAGGTCCCAAAGATAACATTTGCACTTCTAGATAGAACTCCCCATGAAACCAGATTTACTCCCAGATTCATCCATTACTTGAGCTCACGCCTTTATCTTTGCTCATAAGAAGCCGAGAAATTCCTAATTTGACTTTAGTTCCGTTGTGTAAATAGTGTGGTTTCTGGGACATAAGCAATATTGCCTCTATATCACTTTACGGCTAAGAATAAATCTAACGTCACAAAGGGAAATATTAAGGGTAAGAAATCGTGGTTCATGTACAAACTGATTTAGCAGACTCCAACAGAAGTAACTGCTGGTCAATATGCATCTAAATGCTGAAGAATAGTTTTTTAACTTTCTGCACATAGGTTTTGCAGTGGCTACTTTTTGTGAGATCAAAACAGAATAAAAACTAAGTAGTCCCAGAAGAACCTAAAGTTCTTGTTTTGGTTTTGAAATAGGCTCTGATATTACAGCTTAAGAAGATACTGCTTGATGTTTCAACTTTGTTTATCCCTGCCCCCTACCCCCGCAAAAAAAAACCAATGTTTGAAATAATATAAAAGTTTTCAAAGTCTTTCCATGAACAACAATGTCTCTTGTGATGATCCTATACCTGACATCCTTTAGCAAAAATGTATTAAATATTAGGAAATTTCTAGGATAGCAGAAATTCCAGAGTAACAACTGGATGGCATTACCAAGAACCAGATGCTAGTAAGCACGGGCAAAGTGAATCAATCAAACACCAAAACACTCCTCACCCCACCCCAGGGCATGTCCACTTATTTTTCCCTATACCCAGAATGTTCTTCCCTCAAATATTTGCACAGCTCTCATCTTCACTTCGTTCAGGTCTCTGTTTACATGCTGCCTTCTCAGAGAGATCATCCTATAAAATATAGGACCACCCTATTAAGGTAGCATTCATCCAATTAATTTGTATCCCCTTATCCTGCTTTATTTTTCTACATGGCACTTTTCATCACCTGACATGTTATATTTATTTGTTTGGCTGGTGAATATCAGATATGGGTAAGACATAGATGTTTGCTTCATCAGTTACCTATAATTTCCAGAAAGTCGCAGTTTACCTGCAGAATCTAGGTCTTGTGCAATTAACATAGACTATTTTAAGATCTATACAAATGCTTTGAAAATACTTTCATTACACTACTGGTCAAATTTCAGGGAAGCAGAAATTATCAACAGAGGCAATTTATTTAATACAGGGAATTGGTTTCACAGGTATTGGATGACAAATGAATAGGAAGAAGAATAGGGAAATAGGCCAGAGATTACAACTGCATGAAGCAGCTACCACCCCTAGGGCTGAGGAACCAAAAGGAAGCAGTCAAATTATCAGAAATCAGCCGCCACAGAATTGGGCTCAGGCCTCTGAGGACGAAAAATTGTCTGACGCGTGCTGTTCCTCCGAGTGGACTGGAATGAGGCTGGTTCTGGAATACTGAAAGAAGTTACAGATGAGAACCCAAACTGCTGATAGCAGAGTGAAGGGCTGTGCTGGAGTGCCCCTAATAGGAACAGTGAGTAAAACAGAAATCAATAAGTCCCTTCTCATCTCCTCCCATCTTTCAATGTCTTTTTACTGCTCTTTTGGGCATAGAGAACCTAGGAGAATCCGATGACCCGCCACCATAGGAGAACTGTAATTTGCAGAATTCTAAACCCAACATCCAAAGCAGAATCTAGAAGAATGGATTTGAGTTGACAGTAGTTTGAGAACCAGCACAGATTCCAATGCATTTCTCCAATTTTATCTTCTTAGAAAAGCCAAATTGAAAATGAATGGTACAATGATTAACTCCTGACTGTATTATTACTAGTTTCCTCTTGTAAACTTGGTTGACTTTAATCTGGAGTAACACACATGAAATTCAGGAGGTCCATGAACCCATAAAATGTCATTATAAATTTTATTGATATGTCTTGATGTATCTTTCTGGACAAGTGAGTTTGTAACTTTCATAAAAGTTTCAAAGGAGCTTGTAACCCTCCTAAGATTTGGAATCACTGCCCATGTTCTCATTTATTCATTATTTAAACTTGCTATTAAACACACAGACAACTTCTAATACTTAGATTCTTTTAATGCCTTAAGTTCACTATTGACTATGACTCTCTTGGTGACAGGGAAAAGAAACCAATTTGAACCACCTAAAGATAAAGCAGGGGAAGGGAAGGAAATTCATTCAAGGGACCTTGACCAGGAAAGAAACTACCTAGTTTAAGAAAGAGGTGTGGAATAGGACTGTCTCTTCATACATACCATCTAAATAAACTCCAGTATATGTGCTCAAAGAGATATTTATATTGCAGAATTATTTTTAATAGTGAAAGTTTAGAAATAAACTAAATGTTCATCAATTGAAGGATGGAAAAATGATATATTAATACAGTTGACTACCATGTAGCAGTAAAACTAAAACAAATCTACGTGTATCTGCATATCTCAAAAACATAACATTTAGAGGGAAGGGAAAAAATTGCAAAATAATATGTTTAGCATTATATCACTCGTATAAAGTTTTAAAATATGCAAAATTATGTTATATGTAGTTTACAGATACATATGCTTGCAGCAAAAAAAAAAAAGAAAAAGAAAAACAGAAACACAATGGGAATCATAATTTCCAAATTTAGATTTGTTTTACCCCAGTGAGTAGAGAAAAGAAAGAAAACAAAAAGGGCTTCTCAGGGGATTTCAATTCCCTTTGTCCTGGATGGCTTCTTTAAAATAAATCTGAAATATGACAAAATGTTAAGATTTGGCAAAGTGGCAATCTGTGACTCTTTGTTATATTACTCTATGTTTTTCCGTTTTTAAAATGTTTCATAAACTTAAAAACTACGAAATACAAAGGGCACTAAGAACTCCATTAGCAATGACCTAGGCCAGCCCTTAGCATAATTAACATGAGTTCAAAGAGAAGAGGAACTTAAAATCATATTTCAGAAACTCCTCCCACTATAAGGCTCCTTTTCCAGAACAAGACTCGCTCTCCTCAGGGGCAGGTATGGGAAGAGGGTACCAGCGAAGAAAGAAAGGAGATTTACCAAAGAAAAAATAATAGAGGAAGGAAGAAGAGGATAATATCTCCACGATATTTTTATAAATAAATAAATAAACAACACACAAACACACAGGTAAGAATCTTCCTCAGGAAGAAGAAATAAGATAAATGAGAAAAGATCTTATTAAGTTTGTACTTCCTGTCTAGCTCTGGTTTCTTCCCCTTTAGGCTGAGTAATCATAAAAAAGATATCCCTGCTCTTACTTTTTTTTTTTTTTTTTTGAGACAGAGTCTCGCTCTGTTGCCCAGGCTGGAGTGCAGTGGCCAGATCTCAGCTCACTGCAAGCTCCGCCTCCCAGGTTCACGCCATTCTCCTGCCTCAGCCTCCCAAGTAGCTGGGACTACAGGCGCCCGCCACCTCGCCCGGCTAGTTTTTTGTATTTTTTAGTAGAGACGGGGTTTCACCGTGTTAGCCAGGATGGTCTCGATCTCCTGACCTCGTGATCCACCCGTCTCGGCCTCCCAAAGTGCTGGGATTACAGGCTTGAGCCGCAGCCTCTGCTCTTTTTATAGGACAATGAAAACTTCTGAGCTTTTAAAAATATATATATCAAGTGATTCCACTAATAAAGAAAATTTTTTTATTCCTTGAGAATTGTTAAAATGGGATTTAAGCTTATCTGGAGGATAACTTGCCTCTAATTCCTCTAATCCATTCCTAATTATATTAAGAATAGAAAAAAAAGGACTCAATTTTCTTATTTTGAATCTGTCCTTCAAAATGTTCCAGTATTCTATCATAACAACACCCAGAAGTCAAAGTAAGGATTGAATCATCTGATCATTTGTATCTTACATATTCTAACTTCTATCCACATAGGATTTTGTTATATGCCTGAAATTTCCTCCAAAAATGACACAAAACTGCAAAATAAGTAACAATGGGAATAATCATCTTCTCACCTTAAACGTCAAGACTTCGAAAACTGTATGTCAGCTGCTAACATATTCATTAATATCTATCTACCTTTGCTAAAACATGCAAATCAAAATATCAAGAAAATTAACTTTATAAAGCTTTTAGAAAACAGATTCTGGAGCAGTCACAGAATATTAAACCTTTTTCCCTGGACAGTTCTGGATAACCAAGGAACATGATGGCAAATACTATCAAATGAAGGACTAACAAATGAAGATAAATTTAACTAGGCATAGGCTTACTTTCAAGAAAGCATTTATGCAATGGAAAAGCAAAGTTCCAGTACTGCAAAGGAAGGAAAGGTGGAATGCAACATTTCATATGCAATAGCATGTCCTGTAGAAAAGATAAGGCCTGTATGATTTGTGAATCAGCTATATTATATTATCTGATATCATTTAGTCTCAACTGCCACAAGCAATCCCAATAATACTGACAGAAGAAAATACCTTCAATCCACAAAGGGTTGGAATTAATCATCAACTAAGAACACTGTAGGATTTTCCCTTCCATGTTACATTAGCCTAGCAGAGTAATCTGGTTGAAAAGTAAAATATCACCATGATTTCAAAGCCTGTTGTTCTATATTTTAAGTACATTCAGAGATTGTTTCTAAAGTTCTATATGCCAATGTGCTTGGAACACATTAATTCCATTAGCAGGCTATTTCAGGAAATAGTGAGCATATTTCTTGGAAACAAATACATGTGGTTAAAAAACAGCTTCAAAAAAAGCATGAGGTGATAAACTGAAAACAAAGATGATTTTTAAATGCAATTAGAACTCCTTCCCATCACATATCAAAGGTGTCATAGCTGCTTCTCTACTGAGAAGGTGGTGTTTTGGATTTGAGTCTTTAAACCAAAAAGCCTATCTTGGGATGACACTATAAGTAGTCTCTCTGCCTCTTAATCATCGGCAACTGCTAAATGAAGTGTATCTATTTTCTCTGTTACATTACTATTGGCAACCAGGTCCTCAGTAAGTGCCCAGAAATGTTTCCATGGTTACAAAAAGCATTCAGCATCCCTCTTGTTTTGGGCCAATTTAGCTTAAAATCTATTGTGGAGAAAAATATGGCACATTAAGAAACATAAAATCAAGATACAACGTTATGAAAAGAATTCAAGGTTAAATGGGAAAAGCGAGCTTGACAAGGCTTTTTAAGACGTGCACATAAATCACTGATTAAAATGCTGCTTTTCCCTAGTGTGTTTCCTAATACCTCTCTTCAACAGACTGCAAAGCAGCCCATGTGCTATGGCTTACATCACCCCATGGTATAAAGGAACAAATGAGTGCATGAGGAGTCTTCGAGACTGTTAACCCATCAGTAAAATCAAAAACAAAAACAAAAACAAAAAACAGGTGCTTTAACACTCATACAGCTAAGAGTCCAATCGCGTATCCTAGTTTTACAGGGTCCTCAGGGTACTTAAATATTTTGAGGAAAGAGAAATAAGAGCTTTTGTTCAATGGCTAAAAGGCATTTGAAGTAAATTAGTGGGCTACATCACATCAGCGAGAGAGAGAAATGGAAGTTCCCTAGAGGCAACTTACGCGAGCTCCTCCATCTATAAAGCTGTGAGTGAACTGGGCTGAGGCTGTCTCACTCTAAGCCCATGCTGCATTCCCAATTCCCAGCGCCACCACAAAGCCGGGGCATTAAAAACATTTTTGCATCCTCTGGAACAGAATAAACAAGTGATATAGGCTTCTGCACAGTCTGAAGGAAAGGCCTATGGCTTATACTTGTGTATACTTGTCTGCTCCCCACAATGCTTTGTACATGATAGATGTTCAATACATATTTGATTGGTTAAAAGGGGCCATAGTATAACACCTCTCTTTATAGAGAAATGTTCCTCCTCATATCTACTTACACACCCACACCACTCTTTATCATTTTCTACTGCTCTTATTTTCCCTGTGAAATGGAAAGAAGTGGGTGGAATTCAAAGTCATAATGCTGTTTAAGGACTAATGTGAAAACTTCCAGGAAGATAAAGTGAGCATACTTTTCCCTCTTCTTCCCTCTAAGTGCCACCCTAAACCCCAGACATTGTCTATTAAACAGAGATCAGAAGACTGAGAAGTGCAGAGAAGAAGGTAGAATGGATAGGAATCTTGGGACTCAAGGAACAACATAGTCATGAGTTCCCTGGGCTCTTTTACCTCATATATCCCAGACCTGAAGAAGCTGGCAACACAAAAATGCCCATGTACACTGACCAAAACAAAAGTCTCAATAAAGGCTTGCTCCCTCTGCCCAAAGGACTAGGAAAGGTGCAGCCTAGTAAGACAGAAAATGTTTAGATAGGACCTGCTGTACTCAAGCCAAACAGCACAGAAAAAAATTGTGTCCTCAACTTTACCCATGACAACAAGGCCACATGGGGAACACAGACTTCCATCCTCACCAATCTGTAATGAGGCAACCCAATACTCTCACAAGGCATGCCAGACAAGGCCAAGCTAGGAGCTGGAACTTCCATCCCTGATGCCAGATGTGAGTATCCCCCACCCACACAGTGTTCACTGGAGACCATTTGGGAAGCCCTGTCTTCCACCCCCGCCTGGAAGTCATGAGACACACCTCTTCCTGCCCATTTAGGTAATGTCAAGGGAGGTCTAGCAGAGACCCAAGACTTTCACCACAACCCAGTGGTAATGAGGCCACCTGTACCTCGGGGTCAGTGGAAGCCACATGAGAAGATGGAACTCCCATCTTAACTCAGCATTAATGAAGAGCACCTCTTCAAGGGTCAAAGAGGCCAAGAGGGGACGCTGGTCTTCTACCTCCACAGTAATGAGGTGGTACCCCATTGCATGCCAGAAGCATGTCATAGACTCTCTTTGTGAGATGTCTTTTTGGCAGAACAATGACAAAATAATGATAATTATTTCTGTTTATATGTGCATATTCTCTTATACAGGTTCCTTCTTACAAGCTACTATAATAGTTCTCCAACACATATTCTCCCCTCCAATTTAGCCTCCAAACTGATGCTAAAGTTATCCTTCTATATCAGAGTTCTGTGGGTGCCACCCTTGATTAAGATATTTCTAAGATTCCCAGTCATTTACAGGATTATATGGTTTGGCTCTGTGTCCCCACCCAAATCTCATCTTGAATTGTAATCCCCATGTGTGGAGGGAAGGACCTGGTGGGAGGTAATTGGATCATGCGGGCCGTTTCCCCCATGCTGTTCTCATGATAGTGAGGGAGTACTCACAAGATTTCATAGTTTAAAAGTGACACTTCCCTTTTGCGCTCTCGCTCGCTCTCTCTCTCTCTCTCTCTCTCTCTCTCCTGTTGCTGTGTAAGATGTGCCTTGCTTCCCCTTCACCTTCTGCCATAATTGTAAGTTTCTTCGGACCTCCCCAGCCATGTAGAACTGTGAGTCAATTGAAGCTTTTTTCTTTATAAACTACCTAGTCTCAGGTATGTCTTTACAGCAGTGTGAAAATGGACTAATACACAGGATGAAGGCTAAATTCTTAACACAAAAAACAAAGACCTTCCCAATCACAGCCTTAGCTCTAGCCTCATGATCCATCCCTGAAAATGTCAGGTTTGTTCACATGTCAGCATTCATGACATTTTGTCCAGTTGGAATGCCTTTCTCCTTCCATTCACCTATTAAATTCTGACTCATCCTCACAAGAACCTTATCTGGTCACCTCTGGCAAAATCATACCAAAAGTTATCACGTACATAACTATAACTTCTCACAAACTTTTTTTATAGGATTGGTTACATATATCACACACATCACAGAACTCTTTAATGGAAAACCAGTATGTTATTTACACAATTATCCCTCAGCCCAAACATGCTACCCAGTTTAATAAGAATGTTCGATTCAATTTCACAGTGTGGTGTTAAGTATATAAACTCTATGTTCCAGCTTCCACTTAAGATGTAGGCAGTTGGAAGTAAGGGTCCCACTCTTTAAACAACAATAAAATTTATATAAATGGTCAAATCACATATTTTCTTAAACTCATCAGAAAGCTGAAGTCATAAAGCAATCAACTAGTCCAAAAATTAAAAAGAGGCAACTTATTTCAAGGAGAGAAAGAACACAAGCACTTGCTGGCAAGGGGCAGATACTAGATTCATACAAGCTGGTAAGAATTAAATGACTATTTTCCAGTTATTTCTAAAGGCCCAGTGGACTAGCACAGAAGTACAGAACCCACGGGAGTCACAAACCAAATGGAAATTCAAGCCCACTTAGAAGCTCATCACAGAGCTCACCAGGCACTCACAAGAAAGACTAGGTGGAGAGCAGGAGAAGAGAAAGCTGCTGTCATAATACAGTCATGAGGAAGGGGAACAATGGCTACTACAGGCAAAGTAAGAAGCCCCACCAAGATTCCGCTCTTGAATTTCCACTATGAAACAAAAGCCTTAAGCCACTTGGGGAAGGGTAGCTGATACAGTTTGGTTTTATCCCCACCCAAATCTCATCTTGAATTGCAGTTCCCATAATCCCCACGTGTGGTAGGAGGGACCCAGAAGGAGGTAACTGAATCACGGGGGTGGTTTCCCCCATGCTATTCTCATAATAGTAAGTTCTCACAAGATCTGATGGTTTTACAAGGGACTTCCCCCTTTACTCAGCTCTCAGTCTTCTTGTTACCGCCACGTGAAGGATACCTTTGCTTCCCCTTCCATCATGACTTTAAGTTTCCCGAGGCCTCTCCAGCCCTGCACAAATATGAGTTCATTAAACCTCTTTTCTTTTTAAATTACCCAGTCTCAGGCAGTTCTTGATAGGAGCATGAAAATGGACTAATACAATAGCAAATCCTGTTGCTTTCAGACCACAGGTAAAGACACATTAAGGTGAGTGAACAGAACAGAATAAACACTTCTATCCCTGGGGAAAGGGCAGGAAAAATTCCTGGGGTCAGACCACTGGAGATTCCCCTGTCTCTGGGGAGAGAGGCAGGATTACTGAGAATGTCCTAACCCCAAGACATAGGAACACAGCAATTGCCTAAGACCGAGAGCACTCTAGAACAGCAGGAAACACAACCTCCAACTCAACCACATCACACTAACAAACAATAAATAATGCATAATAACAGGCTTTTCCTGGGAAAGGGACAAAAGCCTGAAAAAGAAAGACACTCTCTGATGCATAGGCAAAAAGAGGAGACAATGTTAAAGATGGAGCCAATATTGACAAAACTGTGTAACAAACAGGCCCCTACCCTAAACACAACGTAGTAATAATTTTGAAGCTTATATCACACTGAGATGAACAATAACAACAAAACAAAAACCCAACTCAAATGCTGACTAAACTGACTCAACCCCCTCACACTAAACACCCTGCATTAGACAAGACTGCTCACTTCCAGCAAAAAATATCACATACTTTCCCTACATATAATGTTCTATTTTCAGTCATAAATTACAAGACAAACAAAAAGGAAACAAAAACACCCTGTCAAGAGACAAAACAACCAAGAAAGCCAAACTCAAATATGACTCAGATACTGGAACTATCAGACAAGGAATTTTAAAATAACTGTGATTAATATGTTAAAAGCCATAATGGAAAGGGGGGAATGTGCATGAAGTGATGAGCAGAGGGACTGAAACTATTTTAAAATGCAATCAAATCAAAATGCTAGAAATGAAAAACATGGTAACAGAAATAAAAAAGGCTTTTGTAGACTTGATTCTGTCAAAGAAAATATTAGTAAACTTGAAGATGCTACGTTAGTAAGTACTACCCAAACTGAACTATGAAGAAGAAAAAAAAAGTGACGAAACAAAGAAAAACATCTGAGAACTGCGGGATAATACCAAACAATCTAATATTCGTATAACCGGAATACCAGAAGGAGGAACAAGAGAGAATGGGGCAGAATAAATATTTGAAGACATGATCACCCAAACTTTTTCAAAAGTAATGAAAATCATTAAACCCACAGACCTAATAAGTTTAGAAAACACAAGAAAAACAAATACCAAAACATACACATGCATGCATGTCCATGCACAAACACTCCTAGACACACTCTACTGATAACCAAAGATAAAGACAAAATCTTGAAAGCTGCAAGTGAAAGAAACATATATTACATGCAGAAAAATAAAGGAAAGTATTATAGCAAGCCATAAGATAGTGAAATGGCAATCTTAAAGTGCTGAAAGAAACTGTCAACCAACATTCTATACCTAGCTAAAATATTTTTCAAATAATTGAGAAAATTTTTCAAACAAAAGCTGACATAATTGATTAGCAGCATATATACAGTATGAGAAATGTTAAAATGAAGAATGTTTCAAATTGAATAAATGAAGGTAATAAATAAAGATACCTAAAATATTTTTAAATATAGATGTCAAGCATTTTTCAAAGAAAAGTTAGGATAATTCATTAGCGGCATATATTCATGTGGCCTAAATGAGGTAAATATAATATTTTTATCTTTTTAAATTTGGTTTGGTTTTGAGGAGGGGTTTTTTAAAATGATTTTTAGAGATGAGGTCTCACTCTGTCACCTAGACTGGAGTGCAGTGGCACAATCACAGTTCACTGCAGCCTTAAACTCCTGGGCTCAAGCAATCGTCCCACCTCAGACTTTTTTTGTCTTATTTTAACCATTCTAAGAGATAACCAATAGTCTAGGGCAAAGCAGTATCAGTGTATTATACGTTTATTCCACGTATAAGAGTAAAATATATGACATCAATAAAACAAAGGATAAGCAGGAAGAATTGAGAGTATACTGTAGCAACATCATCAAACTATGCATGAAACAGCACAGTATTATTTCAAGATAGACTGAAGTTAACTAAAGATCCTTGCATTAGGGATCCTAGGATGGACATTAAGCCTTTTTTAACACAAGCCCAGAGTCGATATATAATGAAATCATAAAAATACTCAATACAAAGAAAGCAGAAAAATTAGGATAAAAGAAACAAAGAACAGATGGAACAAACAGAAATGAATCTAGCAAGAAGACAGATTTTATTTCAGCAATATCAATAATTATATTAAATACAAATAGTTAAAACACATCAATTAAAAGTGGAAGCTTGTCGTATTGGATTATAAAGTAAGACCCAATTATATGCTATGTACTAGAAACCCACCATATAAAATAGGTTTAAAGTTAAAGAATGGAAAAGAATATATCATGTCAACACTAATCAAAAGAAAGTTGGAGGAGCTGTATTAATATCAAAGTAGAGTTTAGGACAATAAACATTACCAGAGGTAAAAATGGTACATTACATAATGACAAAGAGGTCAATTCACCAAGAAGATACATATTTCTTATATGTGTACATAACAGAGCTTCAAACTACACAAAGCAAAAACTGATAGAAATAAAAAAAAAGAAATAGCCAAATCCACAATCAGAGTTACAGACTTCAATACTCCTCCCTTACTGATAAACAGAACAAAATCAGTAGGCTAAAAAAGAAAAAAATCAAGAGACAAAATAAGTATTAGAAAATCTGAAAAATAGCCTCAAAAAACTTGTAAATTATAGAATACTCTCTCCAGTAACAGAATATGCAATCTTTTCAAGTGCACATGAAATATTTGACAATTCAGGACAGGGTAATAAAACAAACCTTAATTAAATTTTAAAAACTAAAATAATAGAAAGTATGTGCTCAAGTCATAATGGAATAAAACTAGAAATCAACAACAGAAAAATATATACAATATTCCTGATATCTGGAACTTAGCCAACATACTTTTACATAACCAATGTAGTAAAGAGGAGTAACAAAGGAAATTAGAAAATATTTTATTTTTAATCAAATTAAAATAAAAACAAAATACATTAATACTTATTAGATACAGCTAAAGCATTGCTGAGAGGGAAAATTATACATCCACAATAGAAAATAAGAAAGAACAAATTATTCCCAAAGCAAGAAAATAATAACAAATTAATGAAATTAAGAACAGAAAAACAACAGAGATAAATTAATTAAACCAAAATTGAGATGCTTGGAAAAAACAAGATAGGTAGGTGGCTAGACAAATAATCCTCTGGCCAGACAGATCAACAACAAAAAAAGAAAAAAATTACCAACATCAGGAAATAAAGGGAGAAATTACTATGAATCCTAACAACATTTAAAAAGTAGTAATTAACTACTATGTCCATAACTTCAACAACATAGATGAAATGAAAAAATTTGAAAAACTCAAAGTGCCAAAAAATCACTTAAGAAAAAAACAAATAACTAGGTTCCTCTTATACCTATTAAATAAATTGAGTTTGTGTTTCAAAACCTTCCTACAAAGAAAATGCCAGGCTCAGAAGGCTTCATTGAAAAATTCTAGCAAACATTAAAAAATAATAATTGTACACAAGTTTTTCCAGTCTATAGAAAAGGAAAAACACTTCACAACTCATTTCATAAAGTCAACATTACCCAGAACCAAAGATATGGCAAGAAAACTACAAAACAATATCCCTAATAAAAATAAATGGAAAAAAATATTTAGCAAAGACTAAAAAATCAAATCCAGTAATACACTAAAGGAATACCATAACACGACCCAGTGGATTTTATCCAAGCTATGCAAAACTGGCTCAACTTTCAAAACATAGTGTAATTTATTTGAACATACTAAACAACAAAAATCATATGATCATCTCAATAGATGTGAAACAGCATTTGACAGAATTTAACATCCTTTTTTGATAAAAACTCTCAGGAAGCTAGAATACAAGGGAACTTCTTCACCATAATAAAGAGCATCTACAGAAGCCTGCACCTAACTACTGAGTATAAGAGTGAAAGACTGAAGGATTTAACACTGTTTAAGATTGAGGCAAGAATATTCACTCTCACCAGTCTTATTTAACATGATAATAGAAGCCCTATCCAGTGTAATCAGTCAAGAAAAAGAAATAATAGACATTGATATTGGAAATAAATAAAACTAGAGACAACCAAAATGTTCCTCAACTGATCAATCAACAAACTAGTGCATTCATTCAACGGAATACGGTTCAGCAATTAAAAAGGGAAAACTACTGAAACACACACCATGGATGAATCTCAAACACGTTATGACAGGTGAAAGAAGCTGGACTCAAAAGACGACAAACTGTGTAATTCCATTTATATGACATTCTGAAAAAGATAAAACAGGAGAGGCTAAAAATGTATCCACACGTGTCTGGGGCTGGAGTAGGGAAAGGACTGACTAAAAACAAATGTAGGAGAATTTTCTGACATAACAAAACCATTTTATACTTTGGTTGTGGTGGTTACAAGACCGTGTCTATTTGTCAAAAAGCATAGAACTATATACTAAGGATGAATTTTATTATAGTAAATTATACCTTTAAAAAGGAAAAAAAGAGAGAATATGCGTATGTGTAAATGTTAGAATGAGACTGCCTGAGCTCTGCTTCTTCCTATAATAAATGTGGATATTGGACAGATTATCAAACTCTCTCGCCATCAATTTTCTCAACTGTAAAGTGAGAATAATAATAGCATCTACCTCTTAATGTTGTTAGCTTTCCTTGCTGCTGTTCCATTGTTAATTATTATTTAATCTCTCACCCAACACTGTGCTCATTGTTAAGAAAACACAAATGAATCTATGGCATGGTCCCTGACTTCCTGGAGGCTCCAATCTAGTGAATAAGCATCTCTGGAAGGGCCAAATGAACACAATTGTTTTACTGCCATTAGATTTTACAATTACAAAAATTAGCAAAATTTGCGGTATGCCAAATTCACATCAATTTCAAATATAGTTCAACCTTTTCAAGAATGTTCTAAAATAGGAACCAAAATTTCAACTCAAATCTAAGAAATTCTACTGCTGGCCCAGATATTTCTAGAATATCTCTATAGACAATTTCAAAAGACTCAAAATTGCAATTATCTATAGCTTCTCAGGTTCAGAAAGAATATCAACCTACCTCATTTTCACCAATTTATTCTAGCATTTCAATGTTACCTTAATTTGAATAAAAGTATCAAGAAAGCATGAGAAGAATATGAAATTGTGTTTCCTTATATGCCAAGACTTTATATATCCGAATAAAACTTTTCCCTAAAAAGACAAAGCTAATAGGAATCATGGAAAATGAATGAAGGGACTATGAGGTATTCCAGAAAAGTCTGCTCTCTCCAACAAGAGGGACATTAATAACTTTGTCTTTAGATCACATAAATGACTCACCAATCTGTGTGACTTATATGTGCATTACAACTACACACCGTGCACACATACCCAAATCCCTTCTGTGAATATCATTTACCTCTGTCCCTTAACCAGGTGGAATGTCTTTACTTCAAGGTTAGAGTATTAGAGGCATGAGAAATTCATGCTGGAACATACCACAGCTACTTTTAGAGAGTCAATTACATTTTTATCATATTCAATATATATTTATTGAAGGCCCAATATGTGCTCAGTTCTCACAGCATAAATCTTTATCGGCAGTTTTTATTAAATGTGTCCTTACCATTCAGAGCTAAAAGAAAATCAAGCTATTCTTATTTCAAAGATTTCCTATCCACTGTCATCTCACATCACGTCTCAGTGAAACACTGTGAGAAGTGTTCTTGGAGTGTTATCAACTAAAAATTCTGCAATAAGTATGGCTTTTTGCACAGGATTTCACACTGAATAATATAGTAACATCTAGAAATTCCTAACCTAGAAGAAAAAAAGAACATTTTACAAGATATTTTTAAAAGCATGACATGTGCACAAGGGGCTTCTCAAACAGAATCCACAGACTCGTTTTCACCATTTCACTTGCTCAGAACTATTGTTTTGAAATATGGAACTCCCAAACTTGGATCTTCCAAAGTTTTATATATTGAAAATATTCCTAAGGATTATATCTCTCAATCAGAAGCCAGTATGTGGGAAGGTAAAAGAGAGAGAAAAATAAAATCCACATGATAACTAAAAACAAGTCAAAATAAAATAAGTAGAAATACTCTTTGGAGGAACGCAGAGAAAATGATGACTGGCTAGCTTACCTTGCTTTTTTCCATTAACAGTTTCTAAAGTACCAGGGAGCTGGCTGTCAAAGCCATGTTGAAGGCCACTTCTTTGCTTTTCAAGGTGATGCTCTTCCTCCGCAATAGAAGAAAGCACATGTGGTGACTTGTGGTCATCACTGGCCCGATTGGGCCACTGGGACATTGTGGAACATGAGTCCTTTGCATGTTGGCTAAGCCTGGGGCTTGAATTTTGGGCAGAGTCCTGCAAATCACTATTACAACATGAGAAATGATCCACTTCAAGAAACAAGGAATTTGCATCCTCTTGACTCCAATCATTGTCTTGTTCTTCATCTTCAAAGTATGTTTCCTGAATCTGAATATTATCTAAGTCCTGATCTAGTTTGTCACTCAATTTAGAGTCTTGTTTGCTTACGTTAACCAGCGAAGCAGATAACATATCTCCTGCTTGCTGGAGAGCTTCATAAACCCGAGATATCCAGGAAGAGAAAGGCTGGAAGAAGTTCTGAGCATCCTGAGACGCCATGGCCAACACCATGGCCAGCTATCTGATGTCTACAGTGTCCACTTGTTCAGTTCCTTCAGTGCTCTGGATTGAATGTGAACTATAGAATAAGCATGTTGAGAAATTAATTTGGAGGTCTCTTAATGGCTGTGAATATTTCACTCTCAAAACTTCCAGCTGAAACAGAGGAAAGAAATACTTACACCTGTTAAAGTTACAACCTCAGACCCATCACCAGATACCTACAGACAATGTCAAACAGCATTTGGACACGAAAAGGGATCATCATGGAAATCTTAAAATAGTTAAATAAAAATGACTGTGAAAGCCTAGATGTAGATTATTTCAGTGCCTATTCACCTCCACAGCCATGTGGAAAACTTCCATTAGCAGTAATGGGTTCTGATCATGTGGACTGAGAGAAGTCTATCCCCATAGACCATCCTTAATAGTGTGAAAAGGATAAATGAATCTTCATTAAGATCCAGTTTGGTATGACATTTCAAAACACAAAAAAGGTCGGATGTTTCACCTACAAACCTGCAGATCCCAGAGAGCTGACTAATAAGCACCTCTGCTTTATGACACTAAAGTTTGTACTTTCAAAGGAAGTATGTGACTGGAATTAAAAAGCTTTAAACAAATCTTAAAATAGGATTTTATATTTTTATGCAATCTCTAGAAATCATATCTATTCTTGGGGAGCAATCGCTGAAAAACCGAGGGTGGCAAATGGATTATCTAGCTTACTGGAGACATGTCCCTGGAATCTCATTGCTTTTGTCTATGTTCCAACCTCCCAGAGATAGATAGCCCTCCACAACCTTTGAGACTCCTAAGACACACTTCATCCCACAAGATTTACAACCTGAAGGAAGCAGCTCCTGGATATCAACAAAACCACAGGACACTATGAAGACTCTAGAGCTAAATATTTATACTTTTACATGTATACGTTCATACAATGTATACATATGCTTATGTGTGTATATTATGTGTGTGTATATCTTATTGCTATTACAGTGCTCATCAACAGCTCAAGATGAATGTTACAAATGACTACAGGGCCTAACTCACTAATTAAACTTAATTACCCAATATCTTGTATAGCAATAACTTCCTTTTAACTAAATCTACTAGCTATCCCTTAGTCTCTTGACCTCAGCCACTGCATGTGACATGACTACTTACATTCTAAAAATTTTTTATTAGCCATTCATGGATGCATTGACTTATTCAATAAACAAATATTGATTATCTATTAAATGCTGGCACAATGCCAGGGATAAGGTAATCCTGAGGGCTTTGTCTCCATAGAGCCCACATCTCAGTTAAAGGGAAACTGAGCTCTCCACATTCCCCCCTTAGGCTGAATAATTCATGTGTTGCTCTTTCAGGCTCCTCCTTGTCTTCCCACCACCTACATGTATACAACCAAATCTTGTCCTATGGCTTCCCTTCCCTGTTATATTCACCAGCTGCAAGAGTAGGCCATCCCTACATTTCAATTAACACCTTTTTGAAACTCCAAAATATACTTCTCCAGCCTTTGCTCAATTTTTCTTTCCAGACTTATATCTGTGACTGTCAACGCCAGTGATTCTCAAACTCTGGTATGTCAGAAACACCTAGTGAGCTAATAAAGAACACAAAGGCCGAGGCTGGTTGAAGGAAAAGGACCTAATCTGAACCTTTAGATTTTTGGCAAGTACTCCAGGTAAGTCTGACACCCACGGAAGTTTGAGAAACACTGATAGACTTGGATGTCTCACTAAAATCTCAAATTCAGCTCATCCAAACCTAGTGTATCACTTTGCTACAAGCGTTCATCACTCTAGACTCACAACATGGGTGATTGTGAATTTCTCTCTTCAACACTCCCTTCTTCCTTTCCAAATTCTGTTAGATTTTGGTCTCCAAAAATTCTCTTTCATCATGTTTTGTACAGTTATCACATTTCCCATACTCTAGTTCCCTCAGATACTACATACCTAGTTCGCTTCATACTCTATTCTTACCCAGACTCAATTCATTCTGTTCGCTCACCATAACCTGATTTTATATAAGGTTACGCCTGTCTCCTCCTCTAGAATGGAGGCTCCTTGGATGGCAGGAATTGTCTGTTTTGTTCTCTATTTTATCCCCAGCGCCTAGAAGTGTGCTGAGCACATAGTGAATTCTCAATAACAAATTCTATTAAAAATCATGCATAAAACAACCCCTAGCATATATTAGGTACTCAGTAAATTTGTTAAGTTAATGGATAAATCCTATCCAGAAGTGTTAAAAAGATGTTAAAGAATGTTATCACATAAGTCCCCTGCAGAGTAACAACAGTAAAGATCCTTTTACCATTTGTTCCATCCCATTTCACCACCCAAAGTTTTTTGTTTTTTGTTTTTTGTTTTTCTCTGCAAGTATTTTGCATGAGTTACTAAGCTTCAGCACATTACAGATTTACAAGGTTCTCTCTGAGATTTCAGTGACTTTAGTTTCCACAGCCGTCTTTTTGGTACCTGAAACATTTTAAGCCAGAAATGACATGTTTTCCTTAATAATCCTTCCATCATTCTATTACACACAAAAAAAAACTTTGTGTTTTGTTGTTGTTGTTTTTCTGAATTTTTTTTATTTTTTTATCTAAGTTCTGGGATACATGTGCAGACGTGCAGGTTTGTTATGTACGTATACATGTGCCATGGTGATTTACTGCATCTATCAACCTGTCATCTAGGTTTTAAGCTCCGCATGCATTAGATATTTGTCCTAATGTTCTCCCTCCCCTCGCCCCCCCACACCCCAACAGGCCCTGGTGTGTGATGTTCCCCTTCCTGTGTCCATGTGTTCTCATTGTTCAACTCCCACTTTTGAGTGAGGACATGCAGTGTTTGGTAGAAAACTTTGTTTTCATATGCAATCCAAAATCTCTGAATTTGAGCCAGCATCTTCTTGTCCAAATCTTCAAATTAGTACAGCCCATATTCTTGGCCTTATATCCCCTTGGTTTCTATAATCTCTGTTCATCAAAATGAAAATGAAAAATTCATTTTTTAAAAAAATTGACAGTTCATCAAAATGGCAATTTTTGTAAAAAATGATTTTTAATCAGTCTCCTAGTTTTAAAGAAAAAAGTCATTATGGTTCCCTATTACTTACACTGCAAAGTTTGAGCACTGGTGCTGTCAAAATCACTACTCATTTATGTTTGTTGATACAGTGTTTTTTTTTTAATTAATTTGAATGCTTCCAACTCAATATAATCTTCACCTCTCCCTGTTGTTTACAATCCACTTGCTTCACTCATTTCTATGTGGCCTGCCCGACCCCTGGATGCATTTGAATTTCCAAGTCATACCCTATAGGATAAAGTTCAAATTCTTTACTATGGCATACAAGAGGAGAAATGCTCAAATAATAAAAATAATAATAATAATAATTAAGTCAAATAATAATAATCAAATAATAGTAATAGTAATAAATAATGATCAGCACCATCCAACTGGGCTTAGTGCTGGGGAGATCCTAAAGGCTTCCTGCAAAGTGTAAACACTTTAATTGCTGAAACACTGGGTCTGAGGAGGTCTAGAAGTGCAAAAGGACACTGGAAGGGGCTTCAGATCAGTGGCTATTTATCAACCAGCTTGGAACTAATTTCAGGACAACAGCAACTCACGGAGCTCCACCTTTTATCCTCACTGAATACCTAGCTGTGTCTGAGCTGTCCCCAATAATGCTGCCACACCATGAGAACTCAGCCTTTCCTTACCACTCCTCGCTGTAAAGTCCTATGCGCCAGTCTCACTGACACACTAAGCATTTTCCAAAGTGACTATGCTCTTTCCTGACTTTTGTTTGTTTTGCCCAGGATGACTTCTCTCCCTAAACTGCCTGATACTCATTTTTTATGAGGAAATGTTTATTGCTTCCTCTGTCAACTTTTCATCTACAATCAAAAGTGTGGACTCAGAGTGCTCTGAATGTGTCTTTATTATATAATGTTTCCCACGATACGATGAATATTTGTCAGTCTTCCTCTTCCAATGGACTGGGAATCCACAAGTGCTAGGGCTATGCTTATATGCTATAGCTCCAGAATCTACACAGGGCAGGGGCTCTGCATGTTCCATGAATGAGTGAGTGAATGAATGAATGAATGAATGAATGAATGAACGAACAAACAAAGTTACTAGTGAAAATATTTAAAGCTAAGTAAACCTGATTCCTTTCGATTTATCCATCTCTAAAATGGCATTAACGCACTAGATGACTTCTAACACTTCCATTCTGCTCTGAAACCCAAGAATTTGCCATTGCGTACCACAGAATATTGTAATATTGAGGCCGGATACAACCAGAAGCAAGATGCCTTTTCATGGAATAGTTCTGTACTTTTTTTTGTCAATAACCATTGTTAGATGATCCCAGAATAATTGGAAAGAAGTAAAATCTCAGTCTCTATATAAAAGAGTGTCCAGTTGTTATATTCTAAAGTACTCAAAAAGGAAGGAAATCTGCAGCTAGAATCTGAAAAACTACCTAGTTAGCAACACCAGAGACCTTTCGTTTTATACTAAATCAGTTTAAAACCAAAGAGGCCCAGCACTGGCAGGGTAACCATGGAAATATCTTTGTGGCTTAGGTATATTTCAACTTCATTGGTAGGGCACACCAAGGATAATAATGCCAGATATATACTGTATGCTACTTCTTTGGTGGCTTTCTTACAGCTAACGAGAAGATAAAGTGGCTTCTGGTGTTTCAGAAAACACACACACACACACACAAAATAGAAAAAACATCCAGTTCCCTGGATTAGAAGGAAAAATACATTTAAGGTCTTGTCATATCTGAGAAGACTCATTATTACAATTGAAATGGTTCATGATATCTCATTATTATGGAAGTATACAATGAGACAACAAAAAAGATTGTGTGTGTGTGTGTGTGTGTGTGTGTGTGTGTGTGTGTGTGTGTGTGTGTGTAACATACAAGCTTCTATCACAAACAAGACCTGGGAAGATTTACAAAGTATTGAAGTACTCAGAATAAACTGGCAATCTAAGAAAGAATTAGTAGCAATTGATAAAGATTTTTAAAAGCCATAAATAAATATATTCTTAAAGGCTACTTTTTTAAAATCTTGGTTTAATTAGAATTCTATTTTAATTAAGATCATTTGGTACATAGGAAATGACAAAGCAGTAAATATTAAAGAGTTGTGTTTCTGTAGAAAGAAAAACTATCAAATTCTTGAGCCATATGTTTTATCGAACATTTTGATTGTTCTCACCAAAGCTAACTGTGAACAGCAAAGAGGTATGCCATCCCAGAATAACAATGCTCATAGTCCTTGACGGGCTGTTAAATCTTTCCAATCCCATTTTCTATCTGATGGTGTTGCTTGCAGGGTGGGGGGACAGCTATGACCTAAGAAGAAATACCAGATTCTAGAAGCTGTGCCTTAAAAATCTATGTTACTTTGGTGAAAGCTAAAGTGGAAGCCTGTATGCCTGTGTGATTTTCAAAGGATTATCAACTAACTCCTGGAGAGAGTCAGACACATTCTGAGAGACAAGAACATGTTTCCAATAATACAGTCCCCAGGTAACCCAACATCAAATCAAAATTTTATACAAGTTCATCTACTGAAGTGTGCTGATGTTCATCATTTTTTGAAGGAGAAATCACTTGGAAAAATACACTCTTCTCATTCTTCACCAACACTCATAGGTCAGTCACAAGTAAAAGTCAAGAACCATGGGTTTATTTCAAGTGTCTTCTCATAGCTGTCGGTTAACTTTCTTGTGTCACCTATAAAACATTGGTTATTTATTATTGACTTACTAGAATAGTCATAAAGCTAATTATTTTTATGACAATTATCATGCCTTTTGGAGAAAGACATTTTGCATAGACCTGGTATAAATAAGAAAGCTTAGGAAGATGAATAATGCATGGAGTCAAAATAAGAACTATAAAATAGGCTGCAATTCATCCTTAATATGATTCAGAGGAGTCTACAGGTGTTTTCCATTAAGAGCAAATTTCTTATGTGGGTTGGAATATGTGTCATTGAAATGAAGTATCTTCTACAGCATTTGTCCAAAATGTATTCTAAATGTTGGCATCTCAACAAATATAAAAAGGGACTACTGAGGACTCTTTATGGTAACAATATGGATACAGTACAGCCATATTGTCACTGCCGGAGCATGAGCAATCCAATAGGCCTTTTTACACTGGACATCAGGGAGGCAGTTAAT
Source organism: Macaca nemestrina (assembly GCF_043159975.1). Taxonomy (NCBI): domain Eukaryota; kingdom Metazoa; phylum Chordata; class Mammalia; order Primates; family Cercopithecidae; genus Macaca; species Macaca nemestrina. The sequence continues at coordinate 46,055,701 of NC_092131.1, forward strand.
ATAAAATGAAAAGTGAAGCTGCCCTATAATCAAAATATACTTTCATTGTTAGACACAGAAAAATGAGACAATATAAAGGAAAGACATATTAATAGCTTTAGAATCACACAAAATAAGACTGTCTTGGGTCTGCTTCTCACTTGCTCCACAGCACAAGGCAAATCACACTAGTGAGTGCATCTAAATGTTCTCATCTAGGAGGATGAGATCCTAATAGGATCTCAGGAAAATCACTACTCCCTGTCTTCCAACTCACCATGGAAATCAAATTAGACAATATTTTTTGTTGGTTGGTTGTTTTTTGTTGTTGTTTTTGTTGTTTGTTTGTTTTTGAGGTGGAGTCTCACTCTGTCGCAGTGCAGTGGCATGATCTCGGCTCACTGCAACCACCACCTTCCAGGTTCAAGCAATTCTGCCCCCTCAGCCTCCCAAGTAGCTGGGATTATAGGCGCCCACCACCACGCCCGGCTAATTTTTGTATTTTTAGTAGAGACAGGGTTTTGCCATGTTGGCCAGGCTGGTCTCAAACTCCTGACCTCAGGTGATCCGCCCGCCTCAGCCTCCCAAAGTGCTGGGATTACATAGACAATGTTTAAGCACCTATAACAGAGCCCAGTATTAACAGGCACTCAACATCAGGTATTCAATATTAATCCCAAATTCATGATATTTCAAAAGGTAAAAATATATTAAACTCTTATCATCTTTCCCTAATGAGTTAATACCATGGGGAAAAAATGGTACTATCAATATATCAAGCATTTTCCAAACACTGTATAGTACGCAATACTTTTTGACAACTTACATGAATAAAAACTCTTTGTGGAAAACATTGGCCTTCCCATTTTACAGTTGAAAAAACTGAGGCTCAGAAAGGGTAAGTGACTTGCCCTAGGTTTATATCTATAACACAGGTGGAACTGGTATCTATAACACAGGTGGAACTGGTATTTCCATCCTCCTTTGTTGAATTCCAAATTCTTACTTTAACCATTACTCCAAATCTTTTAAAAAATTGCAATTAGATAGTAAAGAAATTAGAAATAAAAAAGGTAAAGTGATTTTCCTAAGTGGCAAGCGTGGGGTTCAAATCCAGGTTTGTCTAGCTCTAAAGTTTATTCTGTTTCTAGTACACCACAGTTGCCTGTTTCACTGATGGAATGCTTTAAAAAATGTAAAATGTCACAGTTACTTTTAAAAATAAGCATAATGAAGTTTAAAAAGATTATAAACTTATGCTTAAGTCAAGTAAGGGTTAAATTTAAATGTATTTTTAAACTCTACCCAACAAATAGCTTTGGAGCATGATGATCTCAAACGAACTAGGACTGGCTCAATAAAAGTTTTACATTGCTCAAGGTTTATAACATTATAGCAATAGCACATTGTAAGTATTCCTTAGATTTCATAAGCCCATTGAGTATTTTTGAGTATTTATTATATCCAAGGCAGAGATTTAAACATGCTCTGCAAATACTCAGTGGTTATATAAACACATAAGGTCTTCAGTATCTCCAGAGGGACTATTTAACATGGCTCTAATGACACAGTATTTTTAAAGAGACTATCACCCCTCTTGCACAGAAATCCATTTTCAGATACACATATAATAAAATTTTTATGAAAAAAGAATGAATTCTATTTAACTACACTTGCCCTTTTAAAACTCCAACCAAAATGAGGAAGAATCTTATCATCATCCAGTCTAAAGCAATCACTACAGACCTTTTCCAAAAGGGCATCTGTGCTCCAGGGCCATCGGCGCACATCTACTGGCCCCCAGTAGAGGAGATTCTGAAATCTCAAATAACATCCACAGTATGAAGCAACATAATTAGGAGGTAATGTAATAAAATTGAAGAAGGCAAAATGCAGACACAATTAATAAGAATTACTTCCAGACTATAAGATATACCAGATTACTCATTTTTGTCCCCAAAGCACAGATGGAAACATCATTTGTATCACTTGAAAAGGCACTAGGCTCAAAAGTAGGTCAAAACTGATGGAACTAAGGTCACTGTAACCCTCTTGAGATAGATTTAAAAATATTCTAAATATCAGCAATCATTCAGTGTTTAAGTTTTTTTTTTTTTTAACTAATTATAATAGTAATATTAGCCTTATAAAAATTTGGTTAAAAAAAAAAAAAGGAAAAAAAATCATTCACAATCCCTCCACCTTCACACAACTCCAATTATTTTTGCACATTTCTTCTATCGTTTTCCTTGTAATTTGCACAGTTATCCTCAGGTTATATAGAAAACTAATAATTACCTTTGACAACTTTTTCTCCTTCAGAATTTATTACCAAGGCCTACCCATTCTTTCATCTAAATAACTCTGAACTCTATGGCCTTCTGCCACCTAAACAGGTAATACTTGAGTCCAGTCACCATTATTTCCCAACTGAACCACTTCAACAGCCTCTTAAATGACCCCGTTGCATTCACTCCTACCCCATTTCCACAAAATGAACTTTGTGATTTTTCTAAGATGCATATTTGATCACGTCATTCAGTGTTTAAAATGGCTTCCCATTACACTTATGACAAAGTTCAAAATTCACAGGACTCAGAAGGCCATGCCTGGTTGGCTCCATCTTGTCTTTAAGCACTATTTGCTCTCTATGCTGGGGCATCTCACCTCCTCCTTTTAGTTGCTGACTTCACCAGGCTCCTCTCACAGGCTGAGAAAGGTCTTCTCCCTCCAGGATCCCCGACCCTGACAGTGCCCATCCATCTCCTTTCAGGTCCCACGTTACACTTCACTTTTCACAATGTTTTCCCCCCGCCATAATCCATACTAAATGATGTCACTGAAATATTCTCTCATAACACCTCTTATTTCTTATTAACACTTACTATAATTGTAGCTTATTGATGAATTATAAAATTATTTCTTTTTAATATCTGTCTTTCTCACTAAACAAGAAGTTCTATGAGATCAGGGAGTAGGTTAATTGTTGTCTTTGCCATGCTGTCGGCATCAAGCAGAGTAACTGACTACCATAGAACAGGCCATCAATATCTTTGAATATTTGAATACATAGCTCCACATATATAAACATACACAAATATTACATATTGCTTCTTTCAGTTAACATTTTTAACACATTTTACATGTTTCTACAGTATTTTATGTTTATCATTTTAAATGATTTAATATTTTAAAAACTAGATTTTCAATTAGGGCCTCAATAATTATTTTCCCAAATTCAAATCTATGAAAGTACTTGTTCTAATAATAATATTCAATCCTTTACATTTCAAGAAAAAATATCCAGTATTCACCATCAGAATGAGAATGTCTATAAATTGTATTCATTCAGACATCATAAATTTGGTATTTATTAGTCTTTTGATCGGAGCAAAGCTAAAGCTTACTTCTGTATTTTCTATTTTAAAAACTCTATAGCTGGTTAAACAACTTAATAATAAATAACAATAATAATCAGGTGTCTGTTTACCTTATAATTACTTTTTTTTTTCATTAAGAGATTAGGAGAGACAGTGGAATGACACTAAAATAGGTATCAGGCACCATGAGCCAGTTCCACCTTTGTACTATTTATGAACTCAAAAAATATGTTTAATATCATGGGCTTCCATTTCTTCACCTGCAAATGATAGAATTACACTTGGTAAGCTGTCAATGTTCTCTGAAAATAACATTCTAAAGCAGGATCTTGGGGAGCTCCCCTTAGCCACCTCCACTGGACTTGTTACTACTGTTGGTAGCCAATACACGTATAATTCATTTTGTTTCAAACATAACTATGATATAAACAAATCACAAATTCTAGCATCTAGCAGCCATATCGAGCACATAGAAGTCACTCAAGAAATATTTATATCAAATCAATCTGAACTCAATTGAGACTGGCCTCCATAAATTAGATCTGCTTAATCAGGAGGTTAACCTCCTATAAAATCTAGGGATGGTTTTTATAAATTTTAAACTATTTGCAAAATGTCTAATGAATGAGGTTTTTCCTGGAGATCATCTTTATACCTTTTTCAGAGTCTTAAAAGGATCTCTATTTCCCAGTGTCACTTCTATAAAGGCACAGATTGCTGAAATTGGTCTGTTTCTGAAAGATACCCTACAACCAACAATTACACAACAGGTTTTAATCTGGTCCCCACTCTGGGATGAGAAAATATAAATCTTTCATCTGATGGAAGTTTTATTGATAGGCAGAAAACCATTCCATCACAAATTACTAATTCATTGCAAATATTTCTTCTAGATCCTAGGACACAGCCTGACATCCTAATTTATACTGGCCCCCTCCAATGAATGAACACATCAGCATTCATAAATTGAAAGTCCCTATCTAAATCAATGCTAACAACTGTTTGATATTTTCCTTATATTTTCTCATTTGTTTACACAAGCTTCAAACTAAACAGGTAGTAAAATTGTTCATTACTGAAGTGACTATTGCTACACATTTTATCTTCTTCATTAGTGGTTAGCAAAATGAGGTCTCCTGGGGTCCTTGATGACTGGGCTGCTAGAATAGTAATGCTAATAATATGACATTGTCAATGCTTCTGTGTCTGGCAAACATTAATAATCAGATCCTCTTGGGACTCCATCAAAAACAGCAGCCTTAATGGGATCTTTGTGGTTGCAAACATAAGTAGGTTACGTGAGTGGTACATGATGTCTCTCAGGTCTACCAAGCCAAAGTGACCCCAATCCAAGAATATTTGAAAACACTCCTTTTACATTTCCCTCTCTACTGGCAGGGAATTTCACATAAGAACTGGGAAGCACTGTTTTCTAGGCATGATAGTGGAGCCAAATGTTCTTAACTAATTCTACATACATGTGTGACCTATTTTATAGCATTATATATAGTTATACAGATTGTATCTATTCAGTTAAACCAAAATGCTAGTTATATTTCTATTTTAAGCCAACAATGCCTGTCTGTTGCTTTTTCTTCCTCTTTCTCCTTGAATCCTTCCAATTTCTTACTAAAAGACGTGGAATCTTGCTTACTGAGGAAGAGCAAATACCTTGTAGTCTTCTGTTAGCATAGCTCAGTTCACATTCAACTAAGACTTACTACCATCACCCATAGTGAATAAGATTCTACTTTCTGATAGCAAAATACTAAAATTTCATGCCAAAAATAATTTTAATATAAATATGAGTCCTGCAATAGAGCAGCTAATGGAATGAAAAATCTTCCAACTGATATGAAAATGACATTTCACATTGGCTTCCATTGCTAAGCACAGTCCCACAGAAAAAAAACACACTTGATTCATTTCAGCTTCTTTGGAGAAATTCTAAATGGAATTCTTGGCCTAAAATGTTATTAAAATTAATACCAGTTAGGTCTTTAACCACAAAAACAAACAGTAGGAAAAATAAAAATTTAACAGGACTCTGACATCTTTCCAACACAGACTAAAGAAGCACTGAGTGTAGCTTTAATAGGCATTAATTGTTTAGGGACAGAAGGGGGATGGAGGGATTTGGGAAGATCAAACGCAAATCTTTAAAAAACCTTTCTGTTGCCGGGCGCGGTGGCTCAAGCCTGTAATCCCAGCACTTTGGGAGGCCTAGGCGGGCGGATCACAAGGTCAGGAGATCGAGACCACAGTGAAACCCCGTCTCTACTAAAAATACAAAAAATTAGCCGGGCGCGGTGGCGGGCGCCTGTAGTCCTAGCTACTCAGGAGGCTGAGGCAGGAGAATGGCGTGAACCCAGGAGGCGGAGCTTGCAGTGAGCCGAGATCGCGCCACTGCACTCCAGCCTGGGCAACAGCATGAGACTCCGTCTCAAAAAAAATAAATAAATAAATAAATAAAAATAAAAATAAAAATAAAAAACCTTTCTGTTAAACAGTCAAGGTAAAACATTGAAAGCTTCACCATACTTTCTGTAATGTCTTGTAATGCCATGATTTGGATTTTGCTTCAAGATAATTTTGAAAAGAAATATTCAAAGGGTTAATGCCCTAAATGTAGGTTCTCTTCATCACCCTGTTCCCATCAAATGTTCTGCACTTTTGTGGAATGGCAACTATAAATTACCACTCTGTAGTCAATGCTCACTGGGGGAAAACAAAAAAGATAAGCAGTTTTTAATCACATAGCAATTTCATTCAATAAAGCTGACATTAAGCCAGGAGCAGTAGCTCACACCTATTATCCTCAGACTTTGAATGGCCAAGGTGGGAGAACTCCTTGAGGCCAGGAATTTGAGACCAGCCTAGGCAACATACTGAGACCCCCATCTCTAGAAAAAATAGAAAAATTAACTTGGTGTGGTAGCTTGCCACTGAAGTCCAAGCTACTTAGGAAACTGAGGCTGAAGGATTGCTTGAGCCCAGTAAGTTGAGATGACAGTGAGCTATGATCATACCACTGCACTCTAGCCTGGATGACATAGAAAGATCCTATCTCTAAAAACAAAAACAAAAACAAAAAACCTGAAATTATTTGTTCAAAAGTATCAAGAACTGTTTAGGAGATCCAGAGTAGAAAAACTATAAGAAAATAAGATTCAAAATGTTTTTCAAATTTCTAAATTCACACACTTCAAATAATACCTGTCATCTTTTCATTAAACTTCAATCAAAGAGTCTGAAATAACACAAGCTTGCCATTATTATGAGAGCTTTTATGAATAAGGTATTTGCTCCTCAAGTAGGCTTTAGAGGAAAACATATATTTTTAATGGAAGTGTATAAACACAGACATGCTCTTTCTTTTACTTTTATCTGTCAGGCTAAGGAAAGTAATGAAATTGTAAACCTATTACTCCAATAACTGGCTTAAAACTGATTACTCTAATAGCTAGTCAAGCATATAAACTCATAGACACCCACTTCAATGCAGAGACAGTCACCTCTACTAATTTATTCTACCCAAACAACACAAAAATCTCTTTTCCTTGCTTCCCACCCATCAACTAATTATGATTTTAATTTAAGGCATATATCTCTTTAAAGTGGAATAAACATTAGGGTCTTGCTGACAAGAGAAGCATAAAACCCCAATATTCCTCTGACAAATGTAACTTTTACCACCTATGGTATCCTCCAGACAGGATATATCTTGGAGAGAGATTTCTCTGGAAGATGCCATCGAGAGAACAGCTGTTGTTAATGATGCCAGTCTTTAGCATGTGCAGACAAGCACACAAACTTTAAACTTACAAAAAATGTCTTCATCTATAATTGAAAATGACATATTTATCTCCACTACATCAAAAATCCTTCAACACTTCCCATAAAGTAGGGGGAGATAGTGTCACTGTCTCCAGCAAAAAGATGTACGTTTCAGGCTGCCTGAGATCATCCTGGAGACCCATTGATATGGTCTGGCTATGTCCCCACCCAAATCTCTTCTTGAACTATAGCTCCCATAATTCCCATGTGTTATGGGAGGCACCTGGTGGAAGATAACTGAATCTTGGGGGCAGTTTCCCCCATACTGTTCTTCTGGTAGTGAATAAGTCTCACGAGATCTGATGGTTTTATAAGGGGAAATCCCTTTGACTTGGCTCTCATTCTCTCTATCTTACCTGCTGCCACGTAAGACATACCTTTCACCTTTTGCCATGATTGTGAGGCCTCCCCAGTCACGTGAAACTGTGAGTTCATTAAACTTCTTTTTCTTTATAAATTACCCAGTCTCAGGTATATCTTTATCAACAGTGTGAAAACGGACTAATACACCCATGCTGCAGGACTGAAGGAAGAACTTCTATCAACCAAGAAAAAAGCATTTACTGAGTGCGTCTATGTGGACTACCAAGGTTTACTGAGGGCTGTCTAGAATTCTCAGTCATAAAATTCCATGCTGTGACTATTTCAAACATAGACTGGCTCCAGAGCTTCTACTAAAAATAAGACTCGGAACTATATATGTTAAATATATATATATACACCCATATGTTACACAGTCATTGGTAAAGTGAAAAAGCATGAGGGAAATCTTCTGCAGCTTTTGAAATAGTGATGTGTGTTTAGGGAGCTCTCAAACTTAGGTGTTAAACATTTCCACAGCAATTCATACTTAAAGAGAGCTTCAGATTTGTTTTTATTACCATCCTAGCATCACAGAGGAAGCTCAAATGCCCCAAGAAGAATCTGTTTCTAAGGAAACTCACCATGCACCCTTATGTAAATAACTCAGAAAGTAGGGCTGCTCATATTCCAACTGTAAATGTGCGCAGATCTGTCAAATGACTTCTAGTTCCCTCCCAACCTCGAATCTAATGCCTCCATCTCCAGCAATCAGCTGGCTGTGTAACATGTTCATTTGCTGGGTCAAATTCTCAAGCAGGGGACAATAACCCGTGTCTAAGTTGCAAGAAAACGAATAATACAGGATGGAGATTTTAAAGGGATGTTCTCTGAGCCAGGGAAACAAGAAAATGGAGACAAGAAGGTATCATTTGGAAATGAATTGTCTTTGTTAATAATTGTTGAAGCTGTGTGATGGACATATGGGGTTCATTATATGACTTTTCTCTCTACTTTCTTGTATGTTTGAACGTTTCCATAATAAGTTTTTTAGTGAAGATTTTCTTTTCCCAACCTCCCCACCATAATATACTGAAGGAAACAAAACACAAATACGGATGGATGGAAGGTAAGATCCTATGATGGTTAATGTTATGCATCCATATGGCTAAGCCATGGCACCCATATATTTGGTCAATTGTTAGTCTGGATGTTTCTGTGATAATATTATTGTAGATGAGATTAATAATTAATTCAGTGACCTCTATGCAAAGCAGATAGACCTCCATAATGTGGGTGGGCCTCATCCAATTCACTGAAGTCCTTAATGGTACAAAAACTGACCTCCCACAAGCAAGAAGGAATTGTGCAGCAGACAGTCTTCAGACTGGAAGTGCAAAATTAGCTGTTGCTTAGATCTCCAGTCTATCAGCTCAACTTGCAGATTTTACACTTGCCAGCTTCCATGATCATATAAGCTAATTCCTTAAAATCTCTTTCTCTCTCTCTCTAAACACAACCACAAACACACACACACACACACACACACACACAATGTTGGTACTGTTTCTCTGGAAAAACTCTCCCTAATAGAGCTCCCTATAGCCATTACAGAATTTTCAGTTTGTCTGCCCAGCAAAGAGCAAGATGATCTCAGTCCTATCTAAAGTATATCTCCCTGTCCTGTCAATTAGTCTTTTGTTAAGCCCCTACCATGTTTATAACAATCCATAATTACTTTATTTATTTGCCTCTTTATTTTTGGTTTTGTGTTTCCCTGTCTTCGTCAAAAGCATGTAATTTCCAAAAGAGTAGGAACTACATCTCTCTTTTTCACCATTTTGTTTCCAGCACTTAGCACAATGTGTGGCATGACACAGATTCACAATGAATAATGTTGAATGGATGAATAAATATTCTCAAACCAGTAATCTCTCACCTGAGTTTTTTGGAATTTGCACCCACCAAACAGGTGATGGGCCCATCTGAATTATTATAAGCCTATATATATTTTTAAAGCAAAATATAAGATTAATATCAATTCTCAATTATTTGTGCCTTAATCAAGTAACCAAAACCAGTAACTACACATTGCAATGAGATATATCAAGGCTTGTCCTGATGTTCAAATAAACTTTTACAGTTCCTCAATTTTCAAATGTTTAATATCATATATTAGGTTGAACCATATGAAACTTCTCACCTACAAAAACAGCAATTTCACAGTGCCATATAATGTAACCCATAGTGAGAGAAATGTATATTCTATGCAAATTAAGATATTAAAATCAGAAGAAAAAATACCTTGTAACTTATATTACTCACAAGTGTCCTTCCCACACTAGGGACCACCCTTCCAGTTGGGTTTTGTTTTATGTATGTCCCAGTGGAGAAGGGTGACACAATAAGTATAAAGGGGACATTTTAAGTATCCTATTATTTCAGGACAAAAAACTACAAAAGTGGAGGGCTTGGGGAATGTAGAAGATATCAGTTTTCTAAAGAGCATTCAATCCTTAATTCTAAAACAATTAGGGATTGAAAACTCAATTCTAAAACTTATTGTGCAATTCTATAGACTGTCAAAAGGTATCCCAGTGGAATTTTTTTTTTTCTTTTTGAGACAGAGTCTCACTCTGTCACCAGGCTGGAGTGCAGTGGCACAATCTCGACTCACTGCAACCTCTGCCTCCGGGTTCAAGCAATTCTCCTGCCTTAGCCTCCCGCATAGCAGGGACTACAGACGCATGCCACCACGTCCAGCTAATTTTTGTATTTTTAGTAGAGACGGGGTTTCACCATGTTGGCCAGGATGGTCTCAATCTCTTGACCTTGTGATCCACCCGCCTTGGCCTCTCAAAGTGCTGGCATTATAGGCATGAGTCACTGAGCCTGGCCAGAATTTATTTTTAATCATCTAATTAAAAAGAAAAGGAGGGGAATATGTCCTTTTCTTTATTCCAAGATATTTGATTCATTTAAGATTCATCTGAGTAGGACATGCCTAAAAGGAAGCCACTGCACAGACCTGCAGGTGAAGGAACCTAGACTCTGGGTACAGGTAAAAGAAAATTCATTGCTAAAGAAGGCAACAAAATGCCCCAGGAAAGAAGACTATGGATTGTGCTGATTTTACATTATCCTGAAAAATGCCTTTCTCTGCCTAATTCATCAATCATACTAAATATGAAGTATGAAGAAGCTGACGATGGTTATTTACAACTATAAGATGAGCACATGGCTAAATGTTCCTCTCCATCTCAAGGAGCCAAAAATAATGATAATAATAAGACCACTGCTACATCCCTATATCAAGCTACTATACTATCTATTTTTATTTTTACATCTGTTTCAGATCCTGATTCACACCATTTTACAAAATTTGTCATTATTCTTCCTTATATGGGTATAAAAGGAAAACAGAACGTTATCCAAATCATTAAGAGGATACTGAAAGATACAGAGATGGGACAGCCAGACTCTTCTGTTTGGCCAAATTCACCAAAAACTTCTAAAAGTCTCGAAATCTTGAATTTAAATTAAAGTTGGTTATAATTTGACAAACTTGAATAATCTTATAGAGTAGACAAATTTCCTAAATAACTATGTTTTATTCCCTGTGCAGAAGTCAACTGCTGGTAGTGTCACAATATATATGGGGCAGTCAGGAGGAAAGCATCATGAAGGAAAAACCTTGTTTGCTCACAAGGTAGACTGAAGCAGTGAGAGAGGGAACCAGGTGGAGAAACCGCCAGATGGATACTTTGTGTGAGCAGCAGCAAAGGGGCACTGGTCCAGTGTTAACACTCTGCTCAAGCACTTCCCTTCCTGACTTAAAAGGGGAACTTAACAATAAGCCTATCCCTTTTCATCAATGGTTCTCCACCTGGCCACACCTTTAAATCACCTGGCATTCTTTTTAAAGCTATAAGTTTGCCCTGCCACTCTCTGTTGTGATGTAATTAATTTGCAGTGAGCCTCACACTGGTAGTTTTTAAAAGCTTCCCAGAATTGAGATCCTGTGTAGTTCAACTGAGGTTACAGTTAGAAAATACCCTGACTGCTAATTACAATCTATATCATAAGTGTCTGACAAGCTTTTGTTATGTCTTTCCTTTGTAAGAATCATTATAACCCCAGTTGGGGAGTGTGGAATACCAGTGCTAGAGGAAAATTGAGAAAAGAGAATCTTGCCTCCAATTTTCATCAACCTATTTGAAAAGATTGGAAACCACTGCCAAGTGGGGCTTCCACCTTCTTCTCCTGTTATAGTGGGCCAAATGGTAGCTCCCCAAAGATATGTCCATGTCCTAATCCCTGGAATCTATGCATGTTATATTATTTGAAAAAAAAAAGAGTCTTTCATTGCACATGTTATTAAATGAAGAATCTTGGGATGAGACTAGATTCCTTGATTAACTCCAGTGACTAATGACACAGAGAAGAAGGTGATGTGAAGACAGAGGCAGAGATTGGAATGATGCAGCCACAAGCCAAAGAATGCCAAGGATGGCTGGCAGCCACAAGGAGCTAGGAGCAAGGCATGAAACAGATTCTCCCTAGAGTCTCCAGGGATTGTGGCCCTGCTGACACCTTGATTTCAGAATATGGGTCTCCAGAATTGTGCAAAAATAATTTATGTTGTTTTAAGACAATAAGTTTGTAGCTATTTGTTATGGCAGCCATAGGAAACTAATACACCCCCTAAATCCTCCATTCTCTGATTTTTCTCATCCCAGAAGTTTACTTCAAAGGTATGAAGCAGTGGATTATGTTGGGAAGATTAGATGGGCAGAAAATTGGGGTGATAATGGTAAGGCTTTGTGTCCCCACCCAAATCACATCTTGAATTGTAATCGTCATAATCACTGTAATCCCCACGTGTCAAGGCAGAAACCAGGTGGAGGTAACTGAAACATGGGGATGGTTTCCCCCATGCTTTTCTCATGATAGTGAGTGAGTATCATGAGATATGATGGTTTCCTAAGGAGCTATCCCCCCTTTGCTTGGCACTTCTTCCTGCTGCCTTGTAAAGAAGGTGCCTGCTTCCCCCTCTCTTTCTGCTATGATTAAGTTTCCTGAGATCTCTCCAGCTATGCTGAACTGAGTCAGTTAAACCTCTTTCATTTATAAATTACCCAGTTTCAGCCAGTCCTTTACAGCAGTATGAAAATTGACTAATACAGTAAATTGGTACTGCCAAGAGTGGGGTACTGCTATAAAGATACTTGAAAATGTGGAAGCAACTTCGGAACTGGGTAACAGGCAGAGGTCGGAACAGTTTGGAGAGTTTAGAAGAAGACAGTAAGATGTGAGAAAATTTGGAGCTTCCTAGAGACTTGTTGAATGGCTTTGACCAAAATGCTAATAATGATGTGGACAACGAAATTCAGGCTGAGGTGATCTCAGATGGAGATGAGGAACTTCCTGGAAACTGGAACAAAGGCCACTCTTGCTAGGCTTTAGCAAAGAGACTAGCAGCCTTTTGCCCCTGCCCTAGGGCCTTAGAGATCTATGGGACTTTGAACTTGAGAGAAATTATCTGAATTTAAAACTTATGTTTAAAAGGGAAGCAGAGCATAAGTTTGGAAAATTTGCATCCTGACTATGCAATAGAAAGAAAATTTAAAAAAATTTTCTGGGCAGAAATTCAAGCTGGCTGCAGAAATTTGTAGAAGTAATAACAAGTCAAATGTAAATCACCAAGACAATGGGGAAAATGTCTCCAGGGCATGTCAGAGGTCCTCATGGCAGCACTTCCCATCACAGGCTTGGAGGCCTAAGAGGACAAAATGTTTTGTGGGACAGGCCCAGGGCCTTGCTGTTTTGTACAGTCTTGGGAGTTGGTGCCCTGCATCCCAGTCATGGTTAAAAGAGGCCAAAATACAGCTCAGGGTATTGCTTCAGAGGGTACAAGCCCCAAGTCTTGGTAGCTTTCATGTGTTGGGTCTGTGGGTGCACAGAAGTCAAGAATTGAAGTTTGGGAATCTCTGCCTAGATTTCAGAGGATGTATGAAAATGTGTGGATGTCCAGGCAGAAGTTTGCCACAGGAGCTGAGCCCTCATGGAGAACCTCTACTCCAGAAATGAGAAAGGGAAATGTGGGGTGGAAGCCCCGACACAGGGTCTCCACTGGGGCACTACTTAATATCTGCAAGAAGAGGGCCCCTGTCCTCCAGACCCAAGAATGGGAGATCCACCAACAGCTTGCACTGTGTGCCTAGAAAAGCCACAGCCACTCAATGCCAGCCCATGAAAGTAACCAGGAGGAGGACTGTACCCTGCAGAGCCACAGGGACAGAGCTGCCAAAGACCATGGGAACCCACCTCTTGCATCAGCCTGACCTGGATGTGAGCTATGGATTCAAAGGAAATCATTTCAGAGCTTTAAGATTTGACTGTCCCACTGAATTTTGGACCTGCATGGGGCCTGTAGCCCTTCTGTTTTGGCCAATTTCTCCCATTTGGAATGGGTGTATTTACCCAATGCCGGTATCTGCACTGTATCTAGGAAGTAACTAACTTGCTTTTGATTTTACAGGCTCATAGGTGAAAGGGATTTGCCTTGTCTCAGATGAGACTTTGGACTTGGACTTTTGAGTTAATGCTGAAATGAGTTAAGACTTTGGGGGACTGTTGGGAAGGCATTATTGGTTTGAAATGTGAGAGAGACATGAGATTTGGGGGGAACCAGGGGCAGAATGATATGGTTAGGCTTTGTGTCCCCACCCAAACCTCATCTTGAATTGTAATCCTCAGAGCTAGAGGAGAAATTGTTATTGTAACCCTAAGAACCAAATAGGATCCTCATAATCCCCACATGTCAAGAGAGAAACTAGGTGGAGGTAATTGAATCATGGGGATGGTTTCTCTCATGCTGTTCTCATGATAGTGAGTGAGCTCTCACAATACCTGATGGTTTTATAAGGCAGTCTTCCCCCTTCACTTAGCACCTCTCCTTCCAGCTGCCTTGTGAAGAAGGCTCCTGCCTCCCCTTCACCTTCCACCATGATTAAGTTTACTGAGGCCTCTCCAGTCATGCTGATTTGTGAGTCAATTAAACCTTTTTTCTTTATAAATTACCGAGTCTCAGGCAGTTCCTTATAGCAGTATGAAAATGGACTGATACATGTGGCAATTAAGATGTTGGCCACTGGGGTCAGGCAATGTTTAGTCTGAGTCCCAGCCTTGCCACTTAATAGCTTGAAAAAAAAAAAAAAAAGAATTCATCTCTCTCACCTCGGTTTTCTCATCTATAAAATGGAGATGATACTAGCACCTGTTTGTTGAATTGTGAGTGGGAAAGGTGCACAGATGGTCCCCAACTTACACTGGTTTAACATATGTTTTTTTGTCTTTATCTAAAATTCTCGATTTATGATGAGTTTATCTGTAATTAACCCCATTGTAAGTGGAGGAGCACCTGTACTTGAACATACTCTCACCTAAATGCAGAAATAAAATGAAAAGTATTTAATAACAGCAGTCATTATGGCCCAAGCAAAAAGAATCTGGCCACAGCTGCTGGGGCAGGTCAGAAGCCCCTGCTGACTCAGAAGGTAGCTGTTTAGTTGCAGGTAGAGAGGAGAGGGTAATCTTGTGCAGGAACCAGCTAGTTGGGTCTTTCTACCAGCTGGTAGGGATAAATTGTCACATTTTAGCAACCATCCTTCTGAGCTCCAGCTAAGCACCAGCTTTGCCACAATGTACCAAACCTGTTTCCTTACTTACTCAGTGCTCTTATCTTTCTCTGGAGAATCCTCCACCTTCCCATGCTCAGTGTTGAGAAACTAAACTTAAACTTGCCACTCAAAGTAACTCAGTCAATTTCATTTTGGATAAAGTATCAGTCTTTGGGATTTCCACTCCCACCTTCATGTTCTCTTACAGCAGGGAACCTCTGGGCATTGGTGTGAGTTTATTTAACATGATGTGCTGTTCCTGCTGGCTCCTGCTGACTCCAGGAGAATCAACCTCTGCCTTACAGCATTCCATAGCAGGAGTACCTCTTGGTGATGACCCTAGGCAGCACAAGCTATATAATTTGCAAGACTCAGTGCAAAATGAAAATGCAGGGCCCTTGAAAATCACTAAGAATTTCAAGACTGCAACAGCACATCATCACTAAGCCAAGCACAGGGGCCCTTCTAAGTGTAGGCTTTGGGCAGTTGTGCAGTTCCATGCCCATGAAGCCAGCTCTGACTACAAAAAGCCTTGGACTGTTCATCCTCCAGCCTCCAATACAGGCCCACCTCACGGCAAGCTGCAATAACTGCCGGCAGGCACATTGACTCATTCCTCTGCTATCTTCTTTGCCCCTGCTCCCACCGCCAGGGTCAGGCAGAAATTTCTAAAACAAGTGTTCTCCTGCTCACCAGAGGAACTGTAGCAGCGGCGTCTTGTCAAGTTCTCTCTCCCTCCAGCACCACCAGTATATTCGCCCCACCACAGCCCCCCAGGCCTACATGGGACACCAGTGAGGCAGTCTCCTGCCACAATTCCAAAAAGAAGCACGCGGCACTCTCCTTTCCAACTCTTTGTGGGGCGTGCTGAATTCCAACCTTCTTATCACAACTGGCCTGACTGGGTCCCACATCTGTCCTCCTTCTCAGGGTCTGGTCCAGGAAACATTTCATGGTCTCCAAACCTCTTTCCTTTCACCTTTTCAAGTCATGGTCTGCCCTTTCCAGAAGAGGAAGGGCATTCTTCTTCCCTTGCCTGCCTGGGAGGAAATGCCCTCATGTTACATTGTCTATGCTTTCTATATTGTGCCTCTTAAAATGAAGCTCTTTGTACCAACTCCTAAATTTTGCTTTTGGAATATAAAGTTTTTTTTGCGGGGGGACAGCAAACAAAACAAAACAACAAAAATATTCTCTCTCTCTCCCCCTCTTCTCTCAAAGCTGGGCTTCTTTTAAAAACTATTATCTCACTGTGAAATTTTTATTTTTAATCAATTTTTTATCTCAAATCTGAATATTGGCTTTTTTGTTCCAAATGATATTCATCCTTCCCCCAAAGCAATCATTGTCAATGAACAACACAAGAACATTACATAAAGAAATCAAATAATGCATGTAAAATACTTAGAATAACAATGCATGTAAAATACTTGATAATAGTAATTGCTAAATAAATGATAGTTACCAATGATCATTATCTGTATTATTATTATTACTATTACCTATGTTATTAGGAAAACACCATTCCAGTTTCTTTGTCCCCTTGCCTAAATCCAGGCAGAATGACGTCTGTAAATTCTTTAAACTTTAAAAGATATATAGCCTAAAGGAAAGCAAGGTATTTTTGTCAAGCAAATCATTTTGCATAGTAGGTTTGGAAAATAAACATCCACTCTTGCCTCTCTGGTGTTACCACATAATCGAAAAGAATTATTTTATTCTTCAGAACACCACATATATTAGATTAAAATGATTCATTCAGTTTCTGATATTCTATCATTTTTTGATCAACAAAAATGGCAATCTCATATGGTTTAATCTAAGAGTAGGATGGTCTCATTTTTATTAGTTATCTTCCATTCATAGACTGAAAGCTAGAGAAGAAGTTGCTATGGTAACCCGAAGAACCAAACAGAATCACAGAATGAGAATGGGAGAAGCCTAGTCCAGACTCATCAATCTGCAAATGAGGACTTAAGGCTCAGAGAGGTGAAGTGAGTTTCCCAAAATATCGTGGCCAATTAGTGGCAAAACTAAGCTCTGTCTGTCTGTACTGGGCTTCTTCCCACCACACCAGGCTGCCTGCCTTCCTTCTTTATGTTTGTCAAAATATGTTAAGAACATCCCAACTTCACCGAGAAATCAGTACTCTGAGGATAATTAAGGCAAATATCAAAGGTTAGACACAATCTGGGGTAGAAGCATGTTTTTCAAAGACTTTTGATAACAATAATTAAACTTGTAAAAGGAGAAATGTCAAAGTGAAGGTGTTTGCTTTTTAGACATTATAATTTGGGGATGCTCTTGAAGAAACTATTTTTAAAGCTCCCTTTACATGACCCCACTCTGAATTTGAGACATGTATTTTTCAGTGTTTCCTGAGCGAACAGCTTTTGTTCATGCTTTATTGTTATTGTTTCAACATTCTTAAAACCTCAACTTATTTGCAAGTATAATTCATAATTGTCTCTAAAATATTCAGATAAAATGTCAAACGAGACAAAAAGGAAATATTTTAAATAGTTCTAACTTCAGTTCCTCATACCCATTATAGTTTGCAAAGGAGAAAACATCACCAACTTTAACCTACCAATTTAAGTAATGAATACAATTCATGAATGTGTAATGTCATTCCTAGCAGCCATCACTGTGACTTGCTATTGCTGTTGCATTGCTATAGGCACTATGCTGGTGTCTCTACAGAATTAATTAATTTAATCTAGGTTGACCCTATGAGAGACGTACTGATAATCCCAATATGCAAACAAGGAAACTGAAGTTCGTAATGGTTCCATAATTTGCCAAGGTCACATAATGAGTGACAGCCAGCTGCTGAAGGGAGAGAAACAGAATCATGATGAATCCTACCTTCATACCAACCCATGGCCAAACAGACATCTGTTCATCTCACTCACCTATGTCCCAGCTGGGACAGTAGTGTCTAAATCATTCATAAGTCCCAGCTTTTGCATAGCAAGCTCTATTTAAAATATTCCATTCTATTTTCAGAATAAGTCATATGTCCCATGGGAAGTTCAAAAAATAAGGCCAATGCAACAGCAGGAATGCCAAAGCAATTGCCAAATCTGCAATTTACACCTCTCTCATTATTATTATCTCACATAGAGATTTAAAAATATGTCCTCACACTCTTTGATACTCTTCCCCTCAAAAAGTAGAACTGAATTTCCCAAACTTTGAGCTTCAGCTGTGCTCAGTGAACAAACACAATGTGATAAAAGTGACATTGTAAGACTTCCTATGCTGGGCATAAAAAGAGTGGTGGCTCCTCCTTGCTTTCTTATGGATCTCTCACTCCAGGGAAAGCCAGCTGCCACATCATAAAGCACTCAAGAAGCCTTGTGGAGGGTTCCACGTGGATCTGATCTGAGGCCTTTTGCCATCCCGGAGGGGACTCTGACAGCCACAGTCCAGCCTTCAAATGACATTCTAACTGAAGCCTTCAGATGACATTCTAACTGCAGCCTTACAACAGACCCTGATCTAGAATAACCCAGCTAAGCCACTCCTCAATTTCTGAACTTCAAGAACTGTTAGACAATGAATTTTTATTGTTTTAAGTTACTAAGTTTTGGGATAATTTGTTATAAGCAATAGATAAATGCCTTTATTCCTACATTATGCCTTTCTTATAACAAGGCAAAAAAGCTGAACTCTCCATGGCTACAAAAGCTGCCATATCAGTAAGCCAAATATTCCCCTTGATCCAGGCATACTTAGAACACACCAAGAACGTAGGATACCTGGAGGGTACTCTCTTCAAGACCTTCCCTTCACTCGAAAAAAATGTAAGGTTGCTCCTTGACCAGGTACATCATGCCCCATACCTTGTGGGGTATGGAAAAGGAGAGTAATAATCAGACTGATTAAAAAAAACAGCAAAGTTATTATCTGTAAGATAAGAGTACTCTCTTTAAATGTCCCACATCTGTGTGATAACCATCCCTCTGTGAGAACATCCTGTATCGCAAAGTTCTATGCTTCAGCAATTGAAAATAGAGTATGTCCTCTAAGAGCAGGAAGCCAATTATATCTTTAAGTGTGTTATTTTTCCCTCATCAAATTGAAGGCAGTGAGTAAATGACACAGTATACTCAGTGAGCTTAAAGAGTAAAAATCTCCCTTTGGAAAAATGACCATTGCCATACAAGGTGAGACACAGTCCTGAGCACTGAAAAATCTCAAAAACAACTAACAAGTGAAATGTCAACATCGTTCTAACATCATGAGACTAAAACACATTAAAGCTCTTGTCAAACAGAACACATATTTTTTCTTCAAGCATTCATCAGAGGAAAACTCAACAGAGACTTCTAAAGAGCTAAGAAAATGGGAAGTGGTGGTCAGAGCCTCTTCCCATCTGCTCCTCGAACTCTAAGGAGAACATTACTTTCATAAAGATAATGTATTCTTTAGTAAAGTCAATTCATCACGTCCACCCTGACCCACACCACAGCAAGTTGCCGAGCCCAGGAGAATCTGAAGCGTAATGCTTACCCAGCCCCTTGCGAATCCCAGTCTTGTCTTTAGATTGCTTTCTTTTCCCTCGATGCTCCAGGAAAGGAAGGCCTCCTATCGTTTCGAAACACAGTTTCTTGTTGATGAAGAGGAAGAGGACGGCCAGAAGAACAATAAAGACCCCAACAGCAGACAAGAAGCCAATGGCTTCAGGAGTGACTGGCGAGAGAACACAAAGAAAAAAATATTATCACAATGAGAGTGACCTAAGTTTCCGTTCTAACAAATTATGATCAATACTATTCAGAATCTTTACTTTTGTTAATGAGAAGTGACAAATACTCTACAAATCCTGACTCTGGCTGACATCCCCCAAGACTGTGTACAGGGGAAAGGAAAAGGACTGTTGGCCAGTACATCCTGCGATGCTGGCTCCTTAGATGAGAGACATCTATACCTTTGAATGTGTAGTTTCTTCTACCTGGAGTACAACTCTTCTTGCTCCTGTCCTCAGCCCAATATTCAACTTCAAACACACAATAAAGAGAGAGTTCAATCAAATGGGTTTAGCTGGACATGGTGGACCAGTGCTATAAAAGCAAGTCTCCAAAAATGCAGCTGCCTAAAGCTTACACAATCATCACTTGAGACAAATTTTCAGATAGATATTTCCATCAACATTGGCAATTGGAGGAAAAGTCATTTCCTGGATACATTTTGCAAATCCAACTGTGCAATTTGATCATGGTTATCAACAGCAATAAGAAAATTAATAATTCATGCCATCCATATAAGAAATTCAAATTATAGTTTTGACTGCTAATATTTTAGAATTTTGGAAGATGAAATTCCATTTCCTCCTTCCCCTCCTCCTCCTCCTCCTCCTCAGTATCGAAAAACTCGGCCCTTTAACTGACCTGGCTAAGGTCAGTATGCCTCAAAGAGTCCCAGCCATTGCATTCAGCTATGAGCATATATAACAGAGAGACCAGAGGAGCTAGTTTGGGATTTAGGAAAGAATCCTCTAAGGAAGTGACATTTGAGCCAAAGTAACATTCAGTAAAGACATCCAGAAATTAACTTGTATAAAGGGTTAGATTACAGAACAAATGTAATTAAGAATGATTCAAGGGAATTGGGTATACGTGAATATGCTTATGAAAATGAATCTCCTAAGAGCAGCTTTAATCATTGGGCAGGTTTAATATATGATTTAATAATACGAATAACACAAAGCCTTAATAATATGAAGGGATAATACTCGCCTAACCTTACTATCCAGATACATAGAGAAAAGATGAATCAAACCAATCCCAACACCTTGAAAAGATAAAGAAATAAATGATACTGCCTTACTGATTCAACCTAGTGGCAAGCCAATATAAGAATGAACAAAACAAAACAAAAATAGCAGGCAAGATAATAACTTCATAGTCTGCAAAATAATAACAGTGCCTGCTATCAAAACCAACACACACCATGAAAAATAAAGTATGTGCATATTGATTATGCCCCCTCCCTTCAGAAGCAGTACACTGTAGTAGTAGTTATAGGCAAGGGATCAGCAGTCACAGTGCTTGGTTGAAATGACACTACCACTTACTATCTGTGTGGCCTTCCAGAAATTATTTAACCTCTTTGTGCTTCAGTGAGCTAAACTATAAAAGGAGAAAATAAACACAGCTACATCAAAGGTTAACAGAGGTAACACAAGGAAAGTAATCAGTGTGGTACTTGACAGAGTCCTTAAACAGGAGTAAACCATCTTTCTCATCATCAACTTTCCAGAGCTACTAAAATATCTAGGAATGATCAAATATGGGATGGATCAGCTGCTTTGTACTCAGTCTGAGCTCTGGATCCCATCCTCCTCCCCTCTCTAGCTTTTTGCCTTTCACTTCTGTGTTGTCAGCCACTCTCCCTTGTGGATGCTGTGTCTTTCTCATTTGCATGAGAAATGCACCAGGTGTCTCCCATCCTTTAAAATTCCCTCCTCACCACCACATGCTCTTCAACCACACCCCTTTATCTTCTTCTTTCCACAATCAACCATCTTCAAAGTATTTTCTACACTCATCACCATTTTTTTTTTTCTGAGACAGAGCCTTACTCCATCACACAGGCTTGAGTGCAATGGCACAATCTTGGCTCACTACAACCTCCGCCTCCCAAATTTAAGCGATTCTCATGCCTCAGCCTCTTGAGTAGCTGGGATTTCAGGTGTGCGCCACCACACCCAGCTAATTTTTGTATTTTTAGTACAGACAGGGTTGTGGTATGTTGCGCAGGCTGGTCTTGAACTCCTGACCTTAAGTGATCTGCCCGCCTCAGCCTCCCAAAGTGCTGGGATTGCAGGTGTGAGCCACCACACTCAGTCTCATCTCCACTTTCTTACCTCTAAAGTTGCTGGTACTCTATACCTAGATTCCCACTGATCTCCTTGTTTCTAGCCTTGCCCCCTCAAGTCCATTCTCCATACAATAGCCAGAACAATCATTCTGAAATGTATAAGTCATTTCATTTGTAAGTTTGTTCAATTGCCCTTCTAAAGCCTTCTGTAGCAGGTTGCGCTGTGTGGCCTCAAGGACACATGTTCACCATGAGTCTCAGAAGGTGATCCTATTTGGAATAAAGGTCTTTGAAGATGTAATTAGAGTAAGGATTTTGAAATGAGTTCATCCTAGATTAGGGTGGTACCTAAATTCAATGATGAGTATCCTTATGAGACAGTAAAAACAGAAGGCACAAAGAGATGAAAGCCACGTGAAGCCCAGGGCAGAGGTTAGAGTTACAAAACCTCGAGTTAAGGAGTGTGAAGAGTGGCTAGCAGTCACCAGAAACTAGGAGATAGGCACAGAACAGATTCTCCCTCAGAGCCTCCAGGGAACCAACCTACCAACACCTTGATTTTGAACTGCTGGCCTCCAAAACTGTAAGAGTAGATTTGTGTTGTCTTAAGTCACCAAGTTTATGGTAATTTGTTGCAATAACAACCCTAGGAAACTAATGCACCATCCAATGGCATCCCATTACCCAGAGGACAAAATCTGAATTCCCTAACTCAATTTACAAGGCCCTTCATGACCTGGATACTGATTCCAGCCTTTATTGCTCATCACTCCCCAACATCAAACTCTTGGTTGTTGCTGTGTTCACCTATTTCTGTTTCCCCAAACGTAGGTCACACCTCCAGATCTTTGCATATTTCAAGTCCCTGGGACAACTGCTCCTCTAGCTAATCTGATACCATGCTTCCTTTGAAAACCTTTCTTGTTCTTCCAGCCAAAGCTGAATGCTTCTACAGTGTGTTGCCACCTACCAAGCCCTTGACAGTTTCTTAACCAATTTCAAATGTTAAATTTTAAATTTCATAAGAACAGGGACTATGTCTGAGTTACTCACTGTACTCTCAGCAGCTAGCATAAGGTAAGCATTCAATAGATAATTTGTTGCCTGAATAAATGTTGGAACTCTTCTATGTTACAACACATTGGCCAATGTGCCTATCAGTGAAAACTCCTGGAAAGATATACCTCAAGGGTGTCAGTAAAACTACCAACATAGGATATGATTTACATTAATATAGGTCTTAGGAAAAACAGGATTGATGTATAAGCAGAAATATCTGCATCTTATAATGTCATCAATTAATGAAACTAAATTTTTGTTTTTGAATAAAGGATTTTTTTCCATCATAAAAGCAGCATGAAACTCATTACATAAAATCTGCAAAATATGGAAAAAGATAAAACAACTCACTACTAAGATTTTGTGTGCTTCCTTTCAGTCACTTTAGCTACTTGGCAAATATAAAATTGTAAAGACTTCACTGTTTGGGCTTATAAATATTTGTATTCATTAAAAAGTTTTAATTATTTTTAAATAAGTTAAAGAAAAAATAAGTAATTCATGCATAGAGTAGAATGATTGGAAAATATTAGAAAATATAAAAATGATGATAATGTTCAATCTTATCACCTGTCACTTAACATTTTAGCTTGGTAAATAATCTTTTCTTGACTTTATTTTATCATAATTGAGATACCATTTCATATGCTTATATTAATGAATTTAATGTAAAAACATTCACAGATTGAAGGTAATATAAAGAGATTATTCAATATAACCTTCAAAGACAAGAAAAAGTGTAGAAAATGGCCCCTATGTTACTCAAAATAACTCTGCTTTTTTGGAGAAGAAACATTTTTGTTAATTCTTGTAGTAATGGCTTAACTATGGATGGGCATAAAATTTTCAGGTAAGTCCCAATATTTTTTTCTTCCCAAAATTATACAGACATTGCTACATTACCTTTTAGCCTTAATGCTCCATAAATAAGTGTGATGATGCAGCTTACTTTTCGTTACTATATGGGCAACAGAATTTTTCAGTCTGTATGCTACTAGAACCTTTTCCTTTATAACATAAAAATTTTACCAGAATGTATTTTTCTATGAGTCTCTTTGTTCATTTTTCCTGGAAGCCAGATTTCATCACATATCCATGGTTTGTTTTTTGTTTTTGTTTTTTTCCAAGCTTAGGAAAACTTTATTCGATTGCATCTTCGATAATTTCTTCTATTTCAACTGCGCTTGTTCCATCTTAAACTACATTACTATTTCTTCAGCTACAAACTTTCATTTTTCTCTATTTGTTTTTTCCTCTACAATCTGACAGATCTTAAACATTCCCTACACATTTTCACTAAGTTAAAGAAGTTAAAACATGCTTATAACCACTCTGCCATATGCACTATTATGACCTTTGAATATCTGAGTCAGAGACAAACAGTGAAGATATGGTTTTTCTCCATCTTTCCAGGTTGGGGCAGGGGTGAGGGACGGGGAGCATTAGAAATAAGTTCAAGTCTAGCTAAGGAGAGAGAAAGCTTAGTTCAGTTAGAGAAAGGTTAGAGAAAGGCAAGTTTGGTTATTTCAAAAGAGTTCATCATGTTTCTTCCAGAATCTATTAATTTCAATGTCATCTTTTTCTGTGCTTATGAGTACTTAGTGAGAAGTCTAAAGACGTGCATGAAGGACCGTTGGCCATAGATATGTTAAACTGTAGATTAGATTATGTGCTTTCTAAATAAGTAGAGTGTCATAGAAATGACTCAGAAGGTGGCAACACAAGACTTACAGGATTGCCTAATCAGGGTTGCACAAAAAGTGCCCTGTTTAGACATGTTTAAAATTCCAAATATAACTCAGCAATTCCACTCCTAGGTATGCACCCAAGAGAATTGAAAATGCAGTCATACCTTGGGTATAGTGTAGGTTTAGCTCCAGACCATCACGATAAAGCAAATATCACAATAAAGCAAGTCACACAATTTTTTTGTTTCCCAGGGCACATAAAAGTTATATTTACACTATACTGTAGTCTCTTAAATGTGCGATAGCAGGATGTCTTTAAAAAACCATGTACGTACCTTAATTAAAAATACTTTATTGCTAAAAAATGCTAAAAATCACTGATCCCTCAGTGAAACATAATCTTTTTGTTTATGGAGGATGTTGTCTCAATGTTGGTGGTTGAATGATCAGGGCAGGTGGTTGCTGAAGGTTGGGGTGGCTCTTATCTTAAATAAGACAACAATGAAGTTTGCCTCATTGATTGACTCTTCCTTTCATGAAAGATTTCTCTGTAGCATATGATGCTGTTTGAGAGCATTTTATCCACAGCAGAACTTCTTTCAAAATCCTGGCAAACTCTTCCACTGCTATATCAACTAAGTTTATGCAGCATCCTAAATCCTTTGTTGTCATTTCAACAACATTCACAGCATCTTCACTAGGAGTAGATTCTATCTCAAAAAACCACTTTCTCTGCTCATCTATACGAAAGCCACTTTTCATCTCTTCAAGTTTAAGCATGAGATTGCAACAATTCAGTCACGTCATTAGGCTCCACTTCTAATTCTAGTGTGCTATTTCCATCACATTTGCAGTTACTTCTTCCACTGAAATCTTGAGCCCCACAAAGTCATCCAGGAAGATTAGAATCAACTTCATCCAAACTCCTGTTAATATTGGTATTTTGACCTCCCAGGAATCATAAATGTCCTTAATAGCATCTAGAGTGGTGAACCTTTCCAAATGTTTTCAATTTACTTTGCCCATATGAGTCAGAGGAATCACTATCTAGGGAAGCTATAGCCTTGCAAAACATATTTCTTAAATAATGAGCTTGAAAGTTGAACTTACTCCTTGATCCACTGGCTGCAGAATGGATGTTGTGTTAGCAGGAGTGTAAACATTTGTCTCCTTGTACATCTCCCTCAGAGCTCTTGCATAACCAGGTGCATTGTCAATGAGCAGTAATATTTTGAAAGGAGTCTCCTTTTTCTGAGCAGTGAGTCTCAACAGTGGGCTTGCAATATTCAGTAAACCATTCTATAAACAGATGTGCTATCATCCAGACTTTGTTTTCCATTTCTAAAGCACAGGAAGATTAGACTGAGCATAATTCTTAAGGCTCTTGGACTTTTTGGAATGGTCAATGAGCATTGGCTTCAACTTGAAGTCATTAGCTACATTAGCCCTTACTAAGAGGGTCAGTTTGTCCTTTGAAGCCAGGCATTGACGTCTCCTCTCTAGCTATGAAAATCCTGGATGGCCTCTTCTTCCAATAGAAGACTGTTTGGTCTACATTGAAGATGTGATCTTAGGTAGACCATCTGTTTAACTTGCTGCTGCTACATCAGCACTTGCTGCTTCACCTTGCACTTTTATGTAATGGGGATGACTTTTTTCCTTGAATCTTATGAACCAACCTCTTCTGGCTTCAAGCTTTTCTTCTGCAACTTCCTGACCTCTCTCAGCCTTCACAGAATTAAAGAGAGTTAGGGTTTTACTCTGGATTAGGCATTGCCTTAAGGGAATGCTATAACTGGTTTGATTTTCTATGCAGACTACTAAAACCTTCTCCATTTCAGCAATAAGGCTGTTTTGCTTCCTTATCATTTGTGTGTTCACTGGAGTAGCACTTTTAATTTTCTTTTAAGCCTTTTCCTTTGCATTCACAACTTGACTAGCTGTTTGGTACAAGAGATCTAGCTTTTGGTTTATCTCAGCTTTGGACATATCTTGCTCATGAAGTATAACAATTGTTAGCTTTTGATTTAAACTGAGAGACTCTTGCTTCCACTTGAACACTTAGAGGCCATTGGAGGGTTGTTAATTGGTCTAATTTTAATATTGTTGTGTCTCAAGGAATAGGAAGGCCTGAGGGAAAGGGACAAGAGATGGAGGAACTACTGGTCGGTGGGGCAGTCAGAACCTACACAATATTTATCGATTAAGTTCACCATCTTCCATGGACACTATTGCAGCTCTAGAAACTGACCCTAAGGAAATGGAGATACATAAACTGCTTGAAAAATACATGAAAATAACCATTTTTAAAAATCTCAATGAACTATAAGAAAATACAAAATAGACTAATGAAATCAGGAAAACAATATGTGAGCAAAACGAGAAGTACAATTAAGAAATAGAAGCCGGCCGGGCGCGGTGGCTCAAGCCTGTAATCCCAGCACTTTGGGAGGCCGAGACGGGCGGATCACGAGGTCAGGAGATCGAGACCATCCTGGCTAACACAGTGAAACCCCGTCTCTACTAAAAAATACAAAAAACTAGCCGGGCGAGGTGGCGGGCGCCTGTAGTCCCAACTACTTGGGAGGCTGAGGCAGGAGAATGGCGTGAACCCGGGAGGCGGAGCTTGCAGTGAGCTGAGATCCGGCCACTGCACTCCAGCCCGGGTGGCAGAGACTCCGTCTCAAAAAAAAAAAAAAAAAAAAAAAAAAGAAATAGAAGCCACAAGAAAGAAAGAACCAAACACAAATACTGGAATTGAAGATACAATGTCTGAACTGAAGAGAGAGCTTCAACTTAATCAAGCAGAATAAAGAATGAGTGAACTCAAATACAAACCATTTGAAATTATCCAGTCAGAGGAACAGAAAGAAAAGAATGAAAAGAATAAAGAAAGTCTACAAGACTCATGAGACACTCTCAGGTGAACAAATACATACATTATGGAAGTCCAAAAAGGAGAATATAGAAAGGGGCAAAAAGCATATTTAAGGAAATAATCACCAAAACTTCCTAAATACTGGGAAGAATATAGACATCCAGATTCATGAATCTCAAAACTCTCTAGATTGAACACAAAAATATCTATACTGAGACACATTAGAATTAAATTGCCAAAAGTCTGAGAGAAAGAATTTTGAAAGAATCAAGAGAAAAGCCACATGTCACATTCAAGAGACCCCCCAAACAGACTATCAGTTAATTTCCCAGCAGAAACCTTGCAGAACAGAAGACAATGGGATGATATAAGTACTGGGAGAAAAACTACAAAACAAAATATTTACCTGGCAAAACTGTCTTTTTTTTTTTTTTTAACTTTTAAGTTCAGGGATATATGTGCAGGTTTGTTATATAGGTAAATTGCATGTCACAGAGGTTTGGTGTACAGATTACTTCATCACCCAGGTAATAAGCATAGTATCCAATACATAGTTTTTCAAATCTCACCCTCCTCCCATTCTCCATCCTCAAGTAGGCCCTGGTGTCTGTTGTTCCCTTCTTTATGTCCATATGCTCTCAATGTTTAGCTCCCACTTACAAGTGAGAACATGTGTTATTTGATTTTCTGTCCCTGGGTTAGTTTACTTAGCATAATGACCTCCAGCTCCATCCATGTTGCTGCAAAGGACATAATCTCATTCTTTCTATGGTTGTGTAGTATTCCACAGTATATATGTACCACATTTTCTTTATCAAGGCTACCATTGGTGGGCATTTAGGTTGATTCCATGACTTTGCTATTGTGAATGGTGCTGCAATGAACATACACATGCACGTACCTTTATGGTAGAATAATTTATACTCCTTTGGCTATATACTCACTAATGGGATTGGTGGGTTGAATGGTAATTCTGTTTTAAGTTCTTTCAGAAATCACTAACCTGCTTTCCACAATAGCTAAACTAATTTACATTCCCACCAGCAGTGTATAAGTGTTCACTTTTCTCCACAACCTTGCCAGCATCTGTTATTTTTTGACTTTTTAATAATATTCACTGTGACTGGTATCAGATGATGTCACTTTGTGGTTTTGATTTGCATTTATATAATGATTAATGATATTGAGCATTTTTTCACATACTTGTTGGCCACATGCATGTCTTTTGAAAAGTGTCCGTTCATGTACTTTGCCCACTCTTTAATGGGGTTGCTTATTTTTGCTTGTAAATTTCTTTAAGTTTCTTATAGATTCTGAATATTAAACCTTTGTTGGATGGATAGTTTGTAAATAGTTTTCTCCCATTCTGTAGGTTGTTAGTTTACTCTGTTGATAGTTTCCTTTGCTGTGCAGAAGCTCTTTCATTTAATTAGGTCCCATGTGTCAATTTTTGTCATTGTTGCAATTGCTTTTGGCATCTTTGTCATAAAATCTTTACCAGGATTGATGTCCAGAATGGTATTTCCCAGGTTACCTTCCAGGGTTTTTATAGTTTTAGGTTTTACATTTAAGTCTTTAATCCATTTTGAGTTAATTTTTTGCACATGGTGTAAGGAAGTTGTCCAGTTTTAATTTTCTGTATATGGCTAGCCAATTATCCCAGCACCATTTATTGAATAGGCAGTCTTTTCCTCATTGCTTGTTTTTGTTGACTTTGCCAAAGATCAGATGATTGTAGGTGTGTGGCATTACTTCTAGGCTCTCTATTCTGTTCCATTGATCTATGTCTCTGCTTCTGTGCCAATACCATGCTGTTTTGGTTACTGTAGCCTTGTAGGATATTTTGAAATCAAGTAATATGATAACTCCCAGCTCTGTTCCAACATCATACTGAATGGGCAAAAGCTGGAAGCATTCCCCTTGAAAACCAGCACAAGACAAGGATGGCCTCTCTCATCACTCCTACTCAACATAGTATTGGAAGTCATGGCCAGAGCAATCAGGCAAGAGAAAGAAAAAAAAAAGCATTCAGATAGGAGGAGAGGAAGTGAAACTATCCATGTTCGCAGATGATATTATTCTATACCTTAAAATATTCCATAATCTCTGCCCAAAAGCTCCTTGATCTGATAAACAACTTCAGCCAAGTTTCAGGATACAAAATAAATGTATGAAAATACTGGCATCCCTATACACCAATAATATCCAAGCTGAAAGACAATCAATAACACAATCCCATTCATAATAGCCACAAAAAGAATAAATACCTCAGAATACAGCTAACCAGGAAAGTGAAGGATCTCTACAATGAGAACTACAAAACACTGCTCAAAAAAATTAGAGATGACACAAACAAACAGGAAAACATTCCACACTCACAGGTAGGAAGAATCAGTATTTTTTAAATGGCCACACTGCCCAAAGCAATTTATAGATTCAATGTTACTTCTATCAAACTACCAGTGACATTCTTCACAGAATTAGAAAAAACTACTTTAAAATTCATATGCAAAAAAAAAAAAAGACCCTGAATGAAGAAGGCAATCCTAAGCAAAAAAAACAACACTGTTCTTTAAGAATGAAAAAGATATAAAGACTTTCCCAAATAAAAACTGAGTTAGGGAAGCCAAGGTGGGCAGATCACTTGAGCACAGGAGTTTGAGACCAGTCTGGGCATCATGGACACCCTCTCTACAAAAAAATTTACAAGTTAGTCAGGCATGGTGGCATACACATGTAGTCTCAGTTATTATACTTGGGAGGCTAAGGTGGGAGGATCACTTGAGCCTGGGAGGTCAAGGCTGCAGTGAACCTGTGATTGCACCACTGCACTCCAGCCTAGGTGACAGAGTGAAAAGTGAAACCCTGTCCCAACAGCCCCCCAAAAAAACTAAAGTAGTGCATAACCATTAGACCTGCCTTACAAGAAGTACTCAAGGGAATTCTTCAAGTGGAGATTAAAAGATGCTAAAGAACACAAAAGCATGTTAAAATATAAAACTCACTACTAAAGGTAAACATAAAGATAAACACAGAATATTGTGCTACTGTAGTGGCAGTATATAAATCTCATTTAACACCAGAATGTAAATTAAAGGAAAAGATAGTAAAAGTAACTATAACCACAGAAATTTGTTCATAGAAGCATAACATAGCAAGAAACAAAATATGACATCAGTTGCACAAAGCATTGGGGGAAGACATAAAGTGCAGAATTTGTGTATGTGATTGAAGTTATCAGCTTAAAATACACTGCTATAACTATAAAGTGTTCAATGTAAACTCCATAACAAAAAAGTACAGTAGATGCACACAAGGTAAAAAAATTAATCAAAGCATACCACTATAAAAAAAATCAAAACACAAAGATGCTAAGAGAAAAAGAGAGGAAGAAGAGAACTACAAAAGAGAAAACAATTAACAACATGGCAATAGTAAGCCCTTATCTATCAATAATTCCATTAAACATAAGTGAACTAAAAGTTACAATTAAAAGATATAGAATGGCTGAATATATTAAAACAAAAAACAAGACCTAACTATATGCCATATACAAAAGAGTCACCTCAGATTTAAGGACATACATAGGCTGAAAATGAAAAGGGTGGATAAAGATATTCCATGCAAATGGTAACCAAAAGACAGCAAAAGTGGCTATACTCGTATTAGACAAAACGAACACTAAGACAAAAACAGTCACAAGAGACAAAGAAGGTCATTTCATAATGACAAAAGGGTCAACTCTACAAGGATCTATAACAACTATAAATATATATGCTCCAAACATGAAAACACCTGAAATATAAAACAAACATTGACAAATCGGAAGTGAAAAATAGGTAGCAATGCAATATAATAGAAGATGTCAATATCCTACTCTCTATAATATATAGACCATCTAGACAAAAAAATCAATAAAAAGCAGAACTAAATAGCACTACAGGCCAAATGGATCTAACAGATACATACAGAACATTCCACCCAATAGCAGCAGAGTAATCATTCTTCTCAATTACACACAGAACATTATCCAGCATGGATAACATACTAGGTCACAAAACAATCCTTAACAAACTTAAGAAGACTGAAATCATTACAAATATATTTTTCAGTCACAACAAAATGAAACTGAAATAACAGAAAAAACGGGAAATTCACAAACACATGGAAATTAAATAACATACTCACAATTATGAGGTCAAAGAACGAATCGAAAAGTGAATTAATATTTATCAAGACACAAAAAACACAACATACCAAATCATATGTGACTCAGGAAAGCACTACTAGAAGAGAAGTTTAAAGCAATAAATACGTACATTAAAGAAGCAAGATCTCAAATAAAAAAACTAACTATATACCTCAAGAAATAGAAAAATTAAAAAATACTAAACATTAGCAGAAGGAAGAAAATAGTAAGGGTAAGATCAGAAATAAATGGACTAGAGAATAGAAAAACAATTTTAAAAATTGAAAAAAACTGAGTTGTTTTTCTGAAAAGATAAACAAAATCAACAAACCCTTAGCTGAACTAAGAAAAAAAAAAGAACTCAAAATCAGAAATGAAAGGGAAGATATTACAACTGAACCTACAGCTAAAAAGAATCATAAACAAATATTATGAATAATTATACATAAATGAATTAGACAACCTAGAAGAAATGGAGAAGTTCCTAGCAACATACAACCTACCTAAAACAAGAAGTAGCAGAAAGTCCGAACAAACCAATGACAAATTAGGATATTGAAGGAATAATTCAAAAACTCCCAACAAAGTCGAGCCCAGGACCAGATGGCTTCATAAGTTTATTCTAACAAACACTTAAATAATTAATAACAATCCTTAAACTCTTAAAAAGGGAAAAAGAGGGAACACTTCCAAACTCATTTTATGAGGCCAGTATCACCAAATACCAACGCCAGACAAAACCACAAGAAAATAAAACTACAGGCCAATTTCCCTGATAAATGCATATACAAAAATCTTCAACAAAAACACTAGCAAACTGAATTCTACAGCACATTAAAAGGATCATACATCACGATCAAGTGAGATTTATCCCTAGGATTCAAGGATGGTTCCATATACACAAATCAATCAATGAAATATGCTCATTAACATAATGAAAGATAAAAATCCACATAATCATCTCAACAGATGCAGAAAAAGCATTTGACAAAATTCAACACTGTCTCATAATTGAAAAACTCTCAATAAGTATAGAGGAACTTACTTCAACAAAATAAAGGCCATTTATTCAAAGCCCACAGGTAACATCATTTCAACAATGAAAAGTGGAAAGCTTCCCTCTAAGATCTAAAATAAGACAAGGATGACCATACTTCCGTCTCCAAAAGTGCTCTCCAATACAGTCCTGAAAGTCCTAACCAGAAAAAATAGGCAAGAAAAATAAATAAAAGGCATCCAAATCCGAATGGAAGCAGTAAAACTATCTCTGTCTGCAGATGGCATAAGCTTCTATGTAGAAAACCCGAAAGATAAAAAAAAAAAAAAAAAAAAAAACTGTTAGAACTAATCAGCAAATTCAGTAATGCTGCAGGAGGTGAAAGACATACATGGAAAACTACAAAACATTGATGAAAGAAATTTTAAAAGATACAAATAAATGGAAAGACATCCCATGATCATGAATTGGAATAATAAATATTGTCTATTTTAGCAATGTATAAATTTTTTAAAAATCTACAGATTTAGTGCAATCCCTGTCAAAGCAATCTATAGATTTAATGCATCCCTGTCAAAATCACAATAGCATGTTTTAAAGCAATAGGAAAAAAAAAAAACCTAAAGCTTATTCAAAATCACAAAAGACTCTTAATAGCCAAAGCAATATTGAGTAAGAAAAACAAAGCTAGAGGTAACACACGCCCTGATGTCAAAACATATTGCAAAGCTGTAGTAATAAAAACAGTATGGCACTCACATAAAAACAGAGAGCTAGGCCAATGGAACAGAATTAAGAGCCTAGTGATAAACAGATACGAATATGGTCAACTGATCTTTGACAAAGGTGTTAAGAGTACACTATTGGGAAAGAACAGTCTTTTCTACAAATGGTTCAGTAAAATTGGATATCCACATGCAAAACAATGAAGTTGAACCCTTACCTCATACCATACACAAAAATCAACTTGAAATGGATTAAAGACTTAAACATAAGACCTGAAACAATAAAACTTTTAGAAGAAAACTTAGTTTTAAAAGCTTCTAAACACTGAAGTTTTTAAAACTTTTAAAACTGGGCAAATCAATTCTTAGATATGACACCAAAAGCACAGACAACAAAAGCAAAAATAAACAGACAGGATTACATCAAACTAAAAAGTTTCTGCACAGCAAGGGAAAAAATTAACCAAATGAAAAGGTGACCTATGGAATAAGAGAAAATATTTTCAGACCATATATCTGATAAAGGATTAATATTAAAAATATATAAGGACCTCCTAAAACTCAATAGCAAACATGCCAAATAACCCAATTAATAAATGGGCAAAGGACCTAAATAGGCATTTCTCCAAAGATGGCATGTAAATGACCAACAGGTACTCAAAATCACTAGTCATCAGGCAAATGCAAATCAAAACCACAATGAGATGTCACCTCAGATCTGTTAGAATGACTATTATGAAAGAAAGAGAAAAAGAAAAGAAAAAAGGAGCAAGTGTTGGGGAGGATATCCTTTTACACTGTTGATGGGAATGTAAATTGTTACAGACACCATGAAAACCAAAATGGATATTCCTCAAAAAATTAACTGTAGAATTACCACTTGATCCAGCAATCTAGCTTCTACACACATTCAAAAAGGAATTGAAATCTGAATCTCAAAAAGATATCTGCACTCCCATGTTCACTGAAGGATTATTCACAATAGCCAAGATATGGAATCAACCTAAGTATCCATCAATGGATGAATGGATAAAGAAAATGTGGTATATACATAAGATAAAATATTATTCAGCCTTAAAAAAAGAAATCCTGCCATTTGTGACAACATGGAAGAATCTGAAGAACATTATGCTAAGTAAAATAAGACACACAGAGAAAGATAAATACAGTACCACATGATCTCATATATGCAATACATTTATAATAGTCAAACACATAGAAGCAAAGAGAATGTTAGTTGGCAGTGGCTGGAGCAGAAAATGGGGAGTTGCAGTTCAACAAATATGAAGTTTCAGTTATACAAACTAAATAAGATCTGGAGATCTACTGTAAAATATAGGGCCTATGATCGACAATACTGTACTGTATATTTAAAAAATTTGCTAAGAGGGTAGATTTTATGTTAAGTACTCTTGAATTCACCCCCAAAATAGTGGGAGGGGGACAGTATGAAACTTTTAGAGGCAATGAACAAGTTTATACCATTGATAGTGATGATGGCTTGATCATTTCACAGGTATATGCTTATCGGCAAACACATCAAGTTGTCTACACTAAACGCCCACAGCTTTTGTATGTTAATCATACGTTAATAAATCAGTTAAGTACTATATACCACCCTGCTATGGTAAAGACTGAAAAACTGAAGTACTAATACATGCTACATCATGGGGGAACCTTGAAAACATTATTTAAAGGGTCTGAATTTTATGATATATGAATTTTATCTCAAAACAAGTTTTAAATTCCAAATATATATATTTTTTAAAATCATAATTTCCTTAGATTTTGTTTGAGAGTTATTTCCTTCATCTTTGAACATTCTGTAATTTTATTATTCAACATTTAGAATTAAAAATAAAGTTTAAATATTATAGGTCATGAGAATTGTAGTCAGCACAGTGCTACAATTAATGTGTAACACTGAACAGAGCAAGCCAACAGCTCTATCAGTATAAGCCAAGGTGGCATCTGAGTCTAAACAAAATTAGAGACTTTGACAGGGAAGCTTAAAAGGCATGTTGCATCCCTATATACAAATGCTATAGTGAAGAAAACTAGTGTATATATCATCTGCTATAGATGACAAGGGCACATATGTCAAGAAATTTTAGTGCCATCTGCAGAGTAACTCATCTAATTATTCCAGTAATTACTAAATTGGAAATCAGATGGCTGTAAAGTTTGGTCACATAGTTCATGCTAAAAACTTCCTCAAAGTTAACTGTATGTCTGGCGTGCCACTGGATATCCCCATCTGTTGATTTTCAAGCAATGGCTCAAGGAGAAGGCAGAGCATATAATGACATAAATAGAGATGCTTCAGCATGTCACACAGTCACTAGATGTTTGTAAATTTCATTCCATGGTTGGTGAAGGGGTAAAAAAAAAAAAAAAAAAGCTAACCAATTGCAGCCATCTGACTCACAACAAGAACTAGAAATAGGATGAAAGGAAGCTGAAAATTTATTTAACAAAATAATAAGGAAGGAACCAGATAACTGAGCAAAAACAATACAAACAAAAAGTAAAGGTATAATTTCACAGGTATTATAAACTTTCTGCCACCACTGTGGGAAGTGTGAGAAATCTCATTAAAAACATAAGTCTGAGGTAAATCTAAAATGCCATTTATAGATCCCTCCCATCTTTGTGTATCCATTAACCTGAAAGTTCTCCTTCCAATGAAATAGCCTCAATTTCACTCATTCATTTAGAAAGCAGCAGAAGTTTGAAACATTCTATGATGTTTTCAGTCATGCAGCAGAAGTCCCTGACTTAAACCTAAGCTTTGTTTGGATTTCAGTCTTGCTTGAGCATGCCTACATTCTCCTCCAGGAATCCACATCCCTAAGGACCACAGCGCCTCCCAGGAAAGGCAGTGAACAAGGTCAGAGTAGAGGTGACCTGGGTACAGCACAGGTGTCTACCACTCAGGTTGACCCAAGCCCAGATTCCTTCGGTCCCATGATAAGGAAGTGACAATCAAAGGTATAGCATTAGGAATCAGCAGCTTTTGCAAAACAAGGAGATGTTTTCAAAGGTAATTTCAGCAGCAGTAAGAGGTGAGGCCCTAGACCTCAGAATTCAACAGGACGGTGGAGACAGCAGTTGGCTCCAGCATCAGTGCTGGTGACTTTCACTGTCATCAACAATTTAGGAGGTCACCATGGGGGAACCAGAGAGAGGAAGAGAGCAAATGCTGTGAACAAAAGGTTTGGTCTACAGGGTACAAGAGAGAGGTCTCCTGGAGACCTCTAGAACTACTTGGCAGGCATTATGTGGGGGTTGAAGTTTTCAAAGAGGAAATTTAAAAAAAATTTTTTGGACCATTTATCTTGCTTTGACCAGCATAATCACAGATACTATAGTTTATGTTCAGATATTCTTTGCAATCAACAAAAAGGAGGTAAGAAATTGGAAACCTTTAAGCATTGACAACCAATGTGTCTGTTCTCTATAAAAAGCAATTTAAGGACACAAATTCAAAATATCTGTACAATTAGACTCATTCCTATATTAGTTGTTTATACAACCAAATATGAAATTCAATAAGCCACTTAAAAATTAATACAGAACAAGTTACACTGAGAGCTTTAATTTTCCTTTTTTGCTATGTGATGCTTCTAGAACTAAAAGAAGAGAAGAACAAGGTCTGTGATACTTTGCAGCATATTATTTTGCTAATGTCCTACATCCAGAGCTAGTTAGGCATTATAAGTGTAATAATATTCATAGATAGTCATTTTTCTAAAAATTTCTGAAACTGTGAAATATAAAAAATATATATTTAAAGGAAAATGGGTGATTCCATTTAAATGTTCTTCCTAGTTAATAACTAACAAAGATATGTTAACTACATGTTAAAACAAATTCTTTGGAAGGAAAAAATAGACCTCTCAAAAAATAGGGAAAAAAAGTGGCTTAATGAAACCTAAGTGAGATTTTAACATGTTCCAAAATAAAGCATAGCAACATATGGAGTCACTAGCAACCAATCATTTTTCAAAACACTTGAGAACACAACATTTGGGGGTATACACGGGGTGCTATCTTTAATATAATAAAATATGTGTGTTGAAATATGTCCATCATCTTCTGAGAATTAAGTAACCTATCTGCTTTACATGTTTAAAATGTACATTCTCTCTTAGCATTAACACACACACACACACACACACACACACACACACACTCTTCTAGAAGCTGAAAATTATCAGCAAACTTGTTCTCCTTTCCTTTAATACTCAGATATAGGCTCAGAAGTAGCATTTAATGATGAAAATGGCCGAGATGCAATAGTCCATGGAGTGAATCTCTGAGATTTTCCTCGCTTGTCTGAGTTTCCCTGCGCACTTCAGCTATTCTCCACTCTGCAGACCTCTCCATTTTCCTATATCTTCCCAGATGGGGAAGAGAATAGAACACCAGCAAAAGGTGATTCATCAGCTAATAAGACCACAGTCAACATTTCTGGATGGCTGGGTTTTCAATGGCATGCTTATGTTGCTGAATTTAATTAAGCAATATATGAGCCTTGTACAATTTATGTCATTTGCCAAAAAAAAAAAAAATCAGTTAGCATGAATATCACTGTATCAGTTCAACATTGTTGAACTTAATGGCCAGGCACAGTGGCTCATGCCTATAATCCCAACACTTTGTGAGGCTGAGGCAGAAGGACCCTTGAACCCAGGAGTTCAAAACCAGCCTCGGCAACATGGCAAAACCTGTCTCTACTGAAAATACAAAAATTAGCTGGGCATGGTGGCACCTACCTGTAGTACCAGTTATTCGGGAGGCAGAGGTGGGAGGATCACTTGAGCTTAGGAGGTTGAGGCTGCAGTGAGCCATGATCACACCACTGCCCTCCGTGTGTGTGTGTGTGTGTGTGTGTGTGTGTGTGTGTGTGTATACTGAATATAATATAATTATAGAAACAATTAGGAACATATGCCCAATAAAAGTGTGTCATGTTGAAATGTCAGAGAATATTCAATCACATTATTTTGGGGGATTGGTTGTTGAATCAATGGGGCAATTTAACTTTCACATAAAAAGAGAATATTTTTACAAATGAGAGAGATTGAGCGATAAGTCTACTTCAGACAGATAAAAACAATCTTGGAAGAAAGACATCCGACTTTCTTCAACTCTCCAAAACAAATGCATTTGGAAAACATTTGGAGTGAAATATAATTTTGATTTGTTTGTAACTTTATTTTTCAACTCACAGAAGACTGCCCACACAGTGAGACTAAAACTTTAACAGAATTGTTTGTCACTAATCCAATACCCCTAAAAAGACAAAATTTTCTTGCAGCCTAAAACAAATATTTTTTAAAAGATGATTCTAAAACTCTCCCAATTTTAACTCTTGACCCCCAAAGTCAGGTGTAGAACTGGGTGCTTAAGGACTTGCCTAAGTAGCACATGGGACATCTAGAAATAAGAATACTGAAAGATCCATTCAATCCCAAACTTCTCAGACAACACATTTTCTTGTGTTCAAAAGGTTATCTGTCCACAGATACAAGTTCACCCTATTACTAAGAATTTGTTTGTTGGGAGCATTCAAAATCTGCCGATATTTCAGGTGAGAGCAAAAATGCATAGCCCTAATCAGTAAAACCAATTATCTAGTGTTACTGTCCCTTTTTAAAGCTCAGACAACAAACAACCATTTAGGTAACAACCATTGAACAAAACTATCATATATTCAAATAAAATCAGCATCCTTTATCTATTCAAGTTCCTTAGTAGGAACCTCTTCCTAAGAGGAGGTTTCTCTAGAGTTAATTTCTGGGGAAAAAGAAAACAAAAACCCTCTTCCAATTCTGATTAGATGGGATTCTAATTGATTCTCAGATTTCTCTACTAGAAGTATTTACTGGTTCTTTTTAATTACAAAAAAAAGACACCATAAATTGTCTGTTTTACTGTCTGTGCTAATTTCATTTCATTATATCCTTGGAGTAAGCTATTATTTTCCCACTGGTTCCCATGGCATTTTTCATTATCAGCTGCTAATTGTCTAGCATTCACATAGGACTGTGAACCAAGTAGGCTGCTGCGTGGGTTGAAGTTCTAGAGGAAGCTGAACAGCAATAGCATTCAGCATTGTTATTATTGTGACACATTAGAAAATTTCCACCCACTTGCGTGCCCACATCACTCTGCTGCACATCATCTGTACCCAGAGGGGCTGTGCACTGAAGCATGCGAGGCCATCTGTACCAGGCATTCCACTTGGTGATTATCACTACACATCGAGGAAAGATTACACAGGGCCAAAGGGTTGCAGCTGTGAAAGCCATAGGTCTGGCTCCATATGGCAAGCATGAGAGTTGATCTTAAAACACAACTACTACAGGCCCATCTAAAAGAGTCCTTTATTTCCAACCTTGAGCACAAGTACCTGACTCAGCCCAATTACTGCCTCAAACTTCTCCCATTTACCTTTCCAAATCAAGGCCAATTTAGAGACGTAAACAATTTTTGAAAGATGTAAAGAGGTTGGAGGCTTTTAAATATATTTTAAGATGTATTGCTGCTTGAAATCATTCCCAGTGGGGATGTGGATATCTGGGGCTAATTACATTTGACCTTATAAATTCAGAAAGGGCCAAATAAAAGCTATTAGAACAGCCCAAACAACATGCAACATTTTACACATTTAGGTCAAGAGGGAGTTGTCAAAGCCTCTTAATTCGCAAAGCAGACAAGGACTATAAAACTGGGACTTTGAGGCACAGAAGGTGGTGCTTTTATTCTTGTGCTTTGCAGGCACCAGGTTACAAAGTCTTGTGAAACAAAGCTCTGATTTCATAGCAAGCTATGTGCTGATCGCTTTCGCCAGAAAAGTGTGCCTCCTTAGGGAACATCTTCTAACGGTACAGAGCTACCCTCACCAAATCAGAATCACAGGGGGCTAAAGTACTTACATGGGTTAACCGAGATCATTCGAATGCCGTAAAATGTGAATGATATAGGATGACTTTAAGCTGAGCCTCACTCATTGCTGCATCCAATAACATCACCACAGTCCAAATTCTATTCTAGGACTTTGCTGGTTAAGAATACAAGAATCAGCCCAGTGCGGTGTGGTGAGCACCTATAGTCTCAGCTACTCAGGAGGCTGAGGTGGAAGGACCGCTTTGAGCCCAGGAGTTGGAGGCTTTGGTGCACTATGATTACACCTGTGAATAGCCACTGCGCTCCAGCCTGGGCAACATAGCAAACTCCATCTCTTTTTAAAAAAGGAAAAGAAAAGA
This sequence comes from Macaca nemestrina, assembly GCF_043159975.1. Lineage (NCBI taxonomy): Eukaryota > Metazoa > Chordata > Mammalia > Primates > Cercopithecidae > Macaca > Macaca nemestrina. The sequence continues at coordinate 46,096,517 of NC_092131.1, forward strand.
AAAAAACATATGAGATTTAAAGTTCACACAGAGATGCTCAGTCTCTGTGGACTGGTTCATTCTCATTAAAACAGCAAGAGGCCGAAAGGCGGAGAAACATAGTGGATATAAAAAGAGCACTTGGCCATGAGTTAGGAGATTCTGGTCTAGTGTACTAACTCCATAACCAGGGTGATATGAGGTGCTGAGGACAGGGTTGTGTCTTGCCTTGGAGATGTCAATGTGCTTTCACATAGATGTGTGACAAATCAAAACACCAGCTTTTATACTATAATGATTATTCCTGGCCAGGAAACCAGAACCAATCTTGTATCTGGTGGTGGATTCACTTAAGATGAAATTACAGATCAAAAGGTTGCTTGGTGAGCAATGAGTAAGAGCAAGAAAAGCTGGATCTTCTCAAGGTCTATTTCCATCCATCTACTCAGTAGATGACTCAGCTGTCTCCTCCTAAGGACTCTCTCACTCAGATTCCAGAATAGCCTTTTAAAATCAGAAGACCCAAGCCTCTGGGCAGAGCTAGAACCCACATCACACATCCTTATTCTTCAACTTTACTTTCTGTATGCCTAAGTCATCACCAGAATCTCCTGGTTTAGGGTTCTCTTCCTATCACTTCAACCACTTTCTCAAAGTTCCACCTCTCTGCTCACCTCGCAAAGGTTTTATGATCTTCAAGATTCTGAGCTTGATACTGTTCCCACTTTAACAAGGATTCCTTCACATATTTTCTGCATTCTCATGGCTTTAGCTCTCATTGAGGGCTACCAAATATGTCAAATCTCTAATCTGGCACATATATCTCTACCAGGATGTCCTGCAGGATTCCTAACATTATCAAGCCTGGGACTTCACTCACTCTCCTCTTTAGAAGTCCTCTGAAACTTCCCAAATATGCACCACTTCATTCCTAGCACAGTGCTTCAGTCAGACCCTTACCATTCTGAGGCTGGAGGCGAAAGCCTCCAGTTTGAGGTTGTCCTCCATCTCCTTCCCCTTAGATTTTGTTTTGTTTTGTTTTGTTTTGTTTTTTAAAAGCCTAGTCCAAGTTTTCAACTCTTTAATTTCTCAAAAATATAACTTGGGTCTCTGATAGAGAGGACTTGGCTAGACTAAGCTACTTTGATAACCTTACAGGATAGTGAGGTTCAGATAGAGATGATTTCACGAACATGGCTGAACGATGATTATTTTACACACATACACTTAGGCAGGATACTGCCAGATCCCTCACAACTCCAATCCATTCTACTAACCCCTAATAGATGCAGGTACATGAGCCACAGATATGGTTATACTTAAAAACTTCTAGGGCTCTCCACTAAAATTTAAAGCTCAAAATACTGTAACAGTCAAGACTCTTTCTAAACCAGCCCCAAACCACCTTTCTAGTTAGGTTACCAAGCAGACCTTCCAGATACTTTATGCTTAGCCTCACCAGATTACCCATTTTTCTAAACACACCAAATACTTCCAAACTTTTGTGCATTGCCTCATAATAATCCCTGCCCCTGGAATAAACTTTCTCTACAGGTAAAGTCCTACTCATGTTGTTAGGGCCCTCTGGAAAGTCAACCCCTCTACAGAGCCTATCCAAGTCCCACCCGGCAGAAGGGATGAATGCACCCTTGCACGGTGCTTGTGCCTTTACACTAAGCTCATTTCAGTGCATCATTGTTAGTTTAATCCAGCTGTTATCCCCACTAGGCTGTAGTTTATTGAAGCCAGAGATGGCATCTTATTATTCATCATCATATTCCTGATGCCTTATTCATCATAGATCCATATTACTTTAATTGAATAAAAAAGTATAACCTCCAGGATTACATTTTGCTTTAAGTTATTTTATGCACAATAACCCTATCAGTAAACTGTCACTGAATAAGAGTATGGAATGAGATATATCTCTGGAAGATTCTTCAAGAAAACTAATCCCGTAAGTAGTGTTTCCTTCTTATTGGCTCTAACAAGCATGTGGGTCTGCTGCTCTTGCCCTATGGTTTAGGTGCCTCCGTGGTTCTGGGGCTGTGCCAACTATCAAATGCTCAGGCTAAGAAAACTATTATCTTAAAACTGTTAATTTAGAAGGAACCCTGGAGGACTTTGATTCAACCCTTCATTTTACACACACACACACACACACACACACAGAGAGAGAGAGAGAGAGAGAGAGAACAAACTAAAGTCAGAGGCCAAAAGATCCACCCAAAATACCCGGCAATATTGTAGCAGAGCTGAGACCAGAGCTCAGGATTTCCCGTGCATTCTGACAGTACTGGCTTTACCATTCCCTGCTGCTTCTCCCTGAGACCCTCTTACATAGAATCACGGCATCCACTCTTCACAGCAGTAGTGCTCTTCTCCCAACCAAGAACCTCCAACAACTCACCAAATGAAGGACCTCATGGTATACCACCCTGACTGACAACCATCAGCATCTGCTTGAATACTTCTGATGCCTAGGAAGCTCGTGGCTCTGCCAAGCAGTCCAACCATTCTTTGTCCACATCTTCTGCTTAGACATTCTTCCTCACAAAGAAAGCCAGCACCAATCCTGCAAATAGCTAAAGACAGCTCTATGCCTCCCCAATTTTGTTCTGTAACCTAAACAATTGCAGTTTCTTCAATCATTTCTCAAAACATATGGTTGTGACTCCCAATTTTACGAGTTGCCCTCCTCTGCCCCACAGAATAGGGCCTAATCCTAAACAGTTTTGGGCTTCGAAAAAGAGAACAAAGGGCCTCTGAAAGAGTGTTATTAAGTGCCCATTTCTCTAACTTTCCAATGCAAAACTGCCATTTCCATCAGCTCTGTAGGATGTCTGAGTAGTAATATGTGGGGCCCATTAACAGAAAACAGTACCTGAGAACACTGTTTTTCTTTTTTTTTAAATATATTTTAGGGGTACAAATGCAGGTTTCTTAGATGCATATATTGTGTCGTGAAGTCTGGCTTTTTAGTGTACTCATCACCTGAATAGTGAAAATTGTATCCAATAGGTCATTTTTCAACCCTCACCACCCCCCACCGTCCCACCTTTTGAAGTCTCCAATGTCTATTATTCCACCTGCATATCCATGACTACTTATTGTTTAGCTCCCACTTATAAGTGAGAACATGCAGTATTTGACTTTCTATTTCTGTGTTATTTCCTTGACGATAATGGCTTCAGTTCCATCCATGTTGCTGCAAAAGACATCATTTCATCCTTTTTTTATTATACTTTAAGTTCTGGGATACATGTGCATAACGTGCAGGTTTGTTACATAGGTATACACATGCCATGGTGGTTTGTTGCACCCATCAACCCGTCATCTACATTAGATATTTCTCCTAATGCTATCTCTCCCCACCCCCTCACCCCCTGACAGGCCCTGGTGTGTGATGTTCCCCTCCCTGTGCCCATGTATTCTCATTGATCAACTCCCACTTATGAGTGTGAACATGTGGTGTTTGATTTTCTCTTCATGTGTTAGTTTGCTGAGAATGATGGTTTCCAGCTTCATCCATGTCCCTGCAGAGGACAGGAACTCACCCTTTTTTATGGCTGCATAGTATTCCTTGGTGTATATATGCCACATTTTCTTTATCCAGTCTATCATTGATGGGCATTTGGGTTGGTTCCAAGTCTTTGCTATTGTGAACAGTGCTGCACTAAACATACGTATGCATGTGTCTTTATAGTACAATGATTTATAATCCTTTGAGTATATACCCAGTAATGGGATTGCTGGGTTAAATGGTATTTCTGGTTCTAGATCCCTGAGGAATCACCACACTGTCTTCCAGAATGGTTGAACTAATTTACACTCCCACCAACAGTGTAAAAGCATTCCTATTTCTCCACATCCTTTCCAGCATCTGTTGTTTCCTGACTTTTTAATGATCACCATTCTAACTGGCATGAGATGGTATCTCACTGTGGTTTTGATTTGCATTTCTCTAATGACCAGTGATGATGAACTTTCTTTCATATGTTTGTTGACCACATAAACGTCTTCTTTTGAGAAGTGTCTGTTCATATCCTTTGCTTACTTTTTGATTTTTTTTTCTTGTAAATTTGTTTAAGTTCCTTGTACATTCTAGATATTGGCCCTTTGTCAGATGGATAGATTGCAAAAATTTTCTCCCATTCTGTAGGTTGCCTGTTCACTCTGATGGTAGTTTCTTTTGCTGTGTAGAAGCTCCTTAGTTTAATCCCACTTGTTTATTTTGGCTTTTGTTGCCATTGCTTTTTTGGTGTTTTAGTCTTGAAGTCTTTGGCCATGCCTGCGTCTTGAATGGTATTGCCTAGGTTTTCTTCTAGGGTTTTTATGGTTTTAGGTCTTAATCTTTAATTATTTAATCCATCTAAAGTTAATTTTTGTATAAGATGTAAGGAAGGGATCCAGTTTCAGCTTTCTACATATAGCTAGCCAGTTTTCCCAACACCGTTTATTAAATAGGGAATCCTTTCCCCATTGCTTGTTTTTGTCAGATTTGTCAAAGATCAGACAGTTGTAGATGTGTGGTGTTATTTCTGAGGTCTCTGTTCTGTTCCATTGGTCTATACATCTCTTTTGGTACCAGTACCATGCTGTTTTGGTTACTGTAACCTTGTGGTATAGTTTGAAGTCAGGTAGCGTGAGGCCTCCAGTTTTGTTCGTTTTGCTTAGGATCATCTTGGCTATACGTGTTCTTTTTTGGTTCCATGTGAAGTTTAAAGTAGTTTTTTCTAATTCTGTGAAGAAAGCCAATGGCAGCTTGATGGGGATAGCATTGAATCTATAAATTACTTTGGGCAGTATAGCCATTTTCACCATATTGATTCTTCCTATCCATTAGCATGGAATGTTTTTCCATTGTTTTCCATTTGTTTGTGTCCTCTAGGACACAAACTAGGCATTCCATCAATGCCTAGTTTATTGAGGGTTTTTAGCATGAAGGGCTGCTGAATTTTATTGAAGGCCTTTTCTGCATCTCTTGAGATAATCATGGGTTTTTGTCATTGGTTCTGCTTATGTGATGGATTATGTTTATTGATTTGCATATGTTGAACCAGCCTTGCATCCCAGGGATGAAGCCGACTTGATAATGGGTGGATAAGTTTTTTGATGTGCTGCTGGATTTAGTTTGCCAGTATTTTATTGAGTATTTTCACATCAATGTTCATCAGGGATATTGCCCTGAAATTTTCTTTTGTTGTTGTGTCTCTGCCAGGTTTTGATATCAGGATGATGCTGGCCTCATAAAATGAGTTAGAGAGGAGTCCCTCTTTTTCTATTGTTCGGAATAGTTTTAGAAGGAATGGTATCAGCTCTTCTTTGTACCTCTGGTAGAATTCAGCTGTGAATTCATCTGGTCCTGGGCTTTTTTTGGTTGGTAGGCTATTAATTACTACCTCAATTTCAGAACTTGTTATTGGTCTATTCAGGGATTTGACTTCTTCCTGGTTTAGTCTTGGGAGGGTGTATGTGTCCAGGAATTTATCCATTTCGTCTAGATTTTCTGGTTTATTTGTGTAGAGGCATTTATAGTATTCTCTGATGGTAGTTTGTGTTTCTGTGGGATCAGTGGTGATATCCCCTTTATCATTTTTTATTGTGTCTATTTTATTCTTCTCTCTTTTTTTCTTTATTAGTCTGGCTAGTGGTCTATTTTGTTAATCTTTTCAAAAAACCAGTTCCTAGATTCATTGATTTTTTGAAGGGTTTTTCGTGTCTCTATCTCCTTCAGTTCTACTCTGATCTTTGTTATGAGAATGTAGTTTTTCAACTGATTTATATTCGATAGAAACCTAAGGAGGGAAAACTATTAGATGCAAATACCCAAGAAAAAAATTTAGGGCCAGAATACCCTAGAACACAAACAAATCAACCTAAAGCTTTACAGAATGAATTTAAACTTTTCAATACATTCTTTCCTGTTTTTCTCCTTTCAACCCCCATCTTTAGTCTACGAAAGCACTCACTAAAATATCAATTCACAACCAAAAATAGTCAGTACATATCATTGACAGGATCACAGTCATCTAAATTCCTGCTGAGATTCTGTTTCAGAATCCCACTGTGAGTAGAAAAACAGAAGAAGAAATATATTTCTCAGCTTATCTGACATCTCTCCAAGCTAAACTTTCATTATTTAAACCTAGTGGAGTCTCATTTTGATAACACCACTGGTGTTTTTACTAAAGAGAGCAAAGATTGAATAGAGCCTCTTCTCCAACATGGTAAACTAGCCTGACACCACTCCATCAATAATTTAACTACTTACTGAGCATCCATTCATGACTGGAACTTGATTTCTAACTTCAAGAAGCTTAATAAGTATTCTCAAAGAAGGCTCTATGTGTGGGGAATTTATTCCACAAAAACCAAGACTTGAAAAAGGGACTATAAGGATCAACTATTATAAAATAAAAAATGATTTTAAAGGAGGCCGAGTGACTTAGCAAGAATCACTGCAACAACTTGATGTAAAAACATCCCATTATCTACATCTGTAAGCAATGCCGTATCTAAAATCAAAATAAAACCAACATCTGAAACTTGTAAATTATATAATATTCATTGTTGAAGAAAAGCAGTATATTCTGCCAATTTCTGAGCATCTTTCATATTCATAAACACATTTGTTTGATTAACGAGTAATTTTTTTAATATATGGCCAAAGAAGCATTGCCAGGCAAAGGCAAAAAAACGTCTTCTACCTTTGGATGGATTTCATCTGGCTCCAGATACTTTCCAAAAAGCTTGTTGACTTGTATTTAAGACAAATCATTTCAATTGTTCACAAACTGGAAATTGAGATCCTGCCCCCCACTTCATTGAGAACTTGTAGTGGGAAGGGGCACCTTTGCACCTGTGGTCATAGCAGTGGGGTTTGTCCATTTGGGAAAGGGATGGGGACTGTGGAGGAAGCACTAAAAGGAGCTGCAGAGATAAGAAGAAAAGAGAGATTCCTCTTGACTAGATAAGGGGAAAAAATGAGTGGACTTTGATGCCGCAGGCTGGGGCAAGGGAGGATAGAATGAGAGGTATTGAGCAGAAGGCTTTATCTCATGGAGGACAGGATTGTGCTGGAAAAAGGGAAAAGTAGCAAGAATGTCTCACAAAAGTCACTACGGATTGCAAGAAGAGTCTCAGATTTCAGGGAAGAATGAGAGGGCTATGAATGAAGATTTAGAAAAAACAGTTCAAACTGTCACCCTTCCCCAAGGCAAAGAATAGCCCAAAGAGTGAGGATACTGTTGTAGACCTTGGATACAGGATACTGTTGATACTGTTGTAGAATTATTACTGACTTATATATAAGCTGATGCCTGGATGGTAGAGCTGTGAATCTGAGGCCTTGGAGTCCTTGGATGATGAAGTATTTAACGAGGCATCACTAAGGGATAGCTAGTGACTAGTAAAGTCCTGGCAGTGGCTGATCCAAGGCAGGCCATAGGCACAGGGAGAGAGGCTGGCGTTTGTGCAATTAACCCTATTGAGGCAGAGAATCTCACCTTCAACACAGATAGGCATGTGTTTGTCTGTAGATCCCAAACTAACATAACAAAAAGAGCACTATGTCTCCCCATTGTAACATGCCCATCTAAACTTTCCCTTAGATTGTAACTCTTGGTTCTAAATGAGTGATCCTTCTGCACAGGAAAGGGGCAGATGTCACGGTCTCCCCCAAGGCTCAGGAAGCCTTTCATTTCAGTGCAGTCTGGAAGGGAAGGCGAAGCCTATCTGTGATTATTCAAGCAGATTTGCCCCCAGGCAAGCAAAACATACAGACCTTGTCAACCATTCTGGTTCTCAGTGTGATCTAGGAGCAGCCGGTCTGAAGAGCATTCCAGGGAAGCCTGCCTCACCACCATGTGGGTGACAAAAGGAAAACCTGAGAGGGAGGGAAATGGAGAAGGGGCCAAGCAAGATCTGAATCTCTAGGGAAGCTACTCAGAACAAAGACAAGCAGAATAATAATTATTATACTTTACACTTCCATGGCATTTACTATGTGCCAGGCACTTTATGCTCGTGTAAATCTGACGAGGGTCCTAAGACATTGAAATTATCATTATTATCACTTAACAAATGAGAAATATACTGAGGCTTGAAGAATGACTTATCCAAAGTTGCAGAACGCTGTGTCAGAGCCAGAATTTGACCCTGGCAGTCTGGCTCTGCTATCCTGCCTTATCACAGGTTTTGGGGGGATTTTGTTTTGTTTTGTTTTTTTGAGGCTAGAATGCAACACACACTGTCAATAGGGGTTCAGTGGCCATGAGGAGAGCCATTTAGTCTCAAATCAAGAGAGACGAACAAGAATTTAGAAGCAATAACTTGAGGATCTTTAAGCATCAGCCTGAGCCAGGAGATGGAAACAGGAAAAAAAAAAAAAAAAAAACTAGAAATAAAAGGAATGTTACCTCAAAAGCTGAGGTTAAGGAATTCAAAAATATGAGATAACCCCATGAAAAGGACAATAATGAAAACTATGTAGTTGCAACTTAATGCATCTGTTTATTCTGTATATTCTGTTCATCTTCAGAGATTTCCTCCCATCATTATAAAAATTATCATGCACATAAACAGTTGACTGCAATAAATATGGTAAGAAACTAGCATTGCCAGAGTTTTTTGGAAAAAAACGGAAAAAGGCTGCTAATTCTAAGATTGGGAGTTGAAAAGCCCCCAGATGACATCAGCCTAAATTCTCCTAGAAAAGAATGACAGGAAGCTGGCTCAGGGAACTTTCTCTGTGGAGGTGACCCATTTTGTCACCATAGATAGGACTGAGGTGTACAGCGGGGGCATGGAATGAGGGGTCGGGGAGGTGGTTGGCCTCTGTCCTTCCGTTGTCCTTCTTCTTCCCCGTTAGACACTGCGATGGACTGAATTGTGTCGCCCATAAAATAAAATTCACAGACTGAAGTCCTAACCCCTAGTACCTCAGAAGGTCACTGTATTTGGAGATAAGGTCTTTAGAGAGAAGCTAAAATGAGGCCTTAAAAGTGGGCCCAGATCCAACATGACTGGCATCCTCATAACAAGAGGAAATCTGGCCACAGGTATGTACCCACGTGAAGGAAAGATCGTACAAAGACAGAAGGAGATGGCCATGTAGAGCCCAAGTAAAGAAGCCTCACAACGGAACCAACCATGCAGACACCTTGATCTCAGACTTCTGTCCTTCAGGGCTGTGAGAAAATAGATCTCTGCTGTTGAAGCTTTGCAGTTGGTGGCATTTGTGAAAGCAGCCCTGGTGGATTAATACAGTGTCTTTCGTGAACTGTAGGTGTGCGGAGGAGGATTATTTGCTAGCTGTCTCACTGAATAAACATGTGTTTCCCGGCCCTCAAACAGACTGCCGGTTAGTGCTTTGCGGGGTTATGCATCAATCAGGAATAGGAGGAAAAAAGAGTTAAAGGTCCTCCAGACTTCCATGGCAAAGTTCCCGGACACATAACCCGCTGGTTCATGTCCTTTTTTTGTTTTTTTTGTTTTCGTTTTTATTTGAGACCGAGTCTCACTCTGTTGCCCAGACTGAAGTGCAGTGGCACGATCTCAGCTCACTACAACCTCCGCCTACCGGGTTCAAGCAATTCTCCTGCCTCAGCCTCCCAAGTAGCTGGGATTATAGGCATCCACCACCATGCCCAGCTAATTTTTGTATTTTTAGTAGACACGAGGTTTCACCATACTGGCCAGGCTGGTCTTGGGCTCCTGACCTTAAGAGATCCACCCGCCTTGGCCTTCCAAAGTGCTGGGATTACAGGCGTGAGCCACCATGCCTGGCCTCATGTTCTTTTTATATCCTTTAGGAATTAGCATAAAATCCCTTCAGATTCTGTTTCCAGGCTCCCTCTATCCCCTAAATTCATCCTTCTTAGCATCAAACAAAATTCATCTTCACCTGTTTTTTTACCATGTCAGTCCCCCTTAACTGGTGTTAATGGTTTCTCATTAGTTACAATATAAAGCCCATATTCCTTTGCTTGTCTCTTAAGGATACCCCTTAAATTCTTTTGTTTGTCTCTGAAGGTCAACTCCAGGTTTATCCCACTGTGCCCCCAAAGGAATCCTTCTAGTTCAACAGAATTAACAACCTCAGCGCATTGCCCTGGAGAGAGCATTATTTATTCATTTCTAGGCCTCCTGACCTTTAATCCAAACCCCTCCCCAAGAATGCCTTCCTAGTCAAGTCCCTCCCACCCAGCCACCCCTGAAGGTGAACTGTTCGGCACTCCCACACTACTTACCTGGCAAACATCTTGTATCTGGCAAGCTGGGCAGCTGTTTTCTACTTTGTGAAGCCCTTGAAGGCCCATGTCTAATATTCCTTGTACCCTCCCCACCCATCTTGTACAGTGTCTATCACAGGGTTTTGGGTACAGTATCATTCAATAAACACCAGGGAAGCAGATAAGGAGGAAAAGGTGTGAACACAGAGATTGCAGCAATCCCCACCCTGTTTGAGTATCTCATTTCTTAAAAAGTTCTTTATCCTTAGGTAATTCATTGAACAATTAAACTTATAGTCTAGATATGTGGTCTCATCCCTCTAAGCTTCCTGTCTGAAACACTGTGTGTGTGTGTGTGTGTGTGTGTGTGTGTGTGTGTGTGTGTGTGTGTATGTGTTGGGGGATAGGGGGTTGGGGCAACAGAAGAGGCCTCAGATGAAAGTTAAAATGGGTATTCCTTAATGGACTGTAAGCTCCTTGAAAGCAGGACACTCATGTGCCATTTTCTCCCTTATACTTATACAAGTGGGTATTCTGTCAATATGTGTGATTGACACATAGACACATGGATCAATTATAAGCCTGACCATAAACATGGGAGTCCCTGGGGTTTCCCACTGCCATAGTAGGGACAAGTTTCCATCCTTCCTTTTTCCTCTAGTTCTCTAACCCAACAAAGCCAAATGCCACATCATATCTGGGAAGCCTGGTGCCTAATACTGACTTCCATTTCTGCCACTGAAACAACGAAAACAATAATCTCTTATTGAAAATTGTCTCGACACTCTCCAGATCTCCATGGAAAGGCAAATGGGGCTTCCTGCCCATCCACAGTGGCTGTGTGTCTGTATGTCAAGAAATTACCCTGACTGGTCCTGAGATCATTAGAAACTTTGTCAGCAAATGCTTCAGTAATTTTAACCAAAAAAGCAGAGGAGCAGTGGAGACTGAGCACAGGTCGGAGTTGGCAACTGATAAATAGTATCTAAAAGCTAAGTAGGTCTTATAGCTCTTATGCACCTTACTTGCTTTTTTTTTTTTCAATTTTATATTTTATTAAATATAAATGCTAAATGCTAGTCAATTTTGTAAACACTACTTATTGGATAATCCCTAGTTCTCATTCACAAATTAGGACTTCCCCTCACAATTGGCAAAGTAAGGAAGTTAGTCTTACCCCAGGGCAAAGGATCGCCTTGTCTTTTCAAGAACTCACTAAACCATTTAACTCTATTAAACAAGGAGAGAAAACATTTCAAACTGCAAGGCACAGATGCCATTACCACTGGCCTTGCTCCAGCAATTACAAATGATAACCAACTTTAAAAATCATGACGGACTACTGCTTCAAAGCAAAATCAGTTTAAGGCAAATGTAAACTTTGAAGCTCTTGGAAATAGAATCACAGAGACATCACGCCCCACTGGGAAATCCCTGCTCCAGCCAGCCCAGCCTCCACGGAGGCAAGTAGCACTGTTCCTGGCACAGTCTTTTTTGTTGGCTTTTGTTGTCTGTAAGACAAGTTCATGCTTATGCTGGACAGCTGATGAAGAGGATTTTTAGCCCTTGTAAATTCACCAATGAGAACAATTTGTTCAGAGTTCACAAAACAAGGATGCACGGGTACCCCTTGTGACATTAGGTATAAATGCTGCCATTTTTAGAAAACCTGAAAACAGGTTGAATTGTTCAAGGAAAGGAACATGCCAGGCCCAGCAGCCTGGGGGGTGATGAAAAGTTGCCAAGGATGGTACCTGGGCTTGTGACCCTCTCTCTGGGAGCATCAAAGAGCTAAGGCAATCATGCAAAGGAACATGGCTACAGAGGCAGACACAGAACAGAGGAGGGGACGGACAGGTGGCACAGGGAGCAGAGAGGAAGGCCAGGGGGATGTGGAAAATGAAGAGAGAAAAAGTGATGGAGGAGGTGCAGCAACATCATTGCATTCTAAACTGCAAATTCTCTATGGAATCTCAGGGACAATTATGGCAAGACCTCTTCCCTGTGTCATGCCTAATCAAAATAAGAAATGTATTTCTGTGACGTTACTACTGATGATTAGTGCTCTCGTTAGCCGCCTTATGGCACTGGGAATCAGTCACCTCCAGTTGATAGAATGATGCTCTGCCCTACCTATCCCCCAGCAGCCAGAACAAATTTAGAATGATCTAGTGTCAACTTTTTCATTTCTACTAAACCATAGTTATCAGTACTTTTTTCTTTGCTGGGAAATCATGGCAGAAAACGATGACTCCTCATACATTGCTATGGAAACCCTAAAACTTCCTCTAGAAACCATCAAAAAGAGTCAGCATATAACCCCACTCTGACTTTCAATCACGATTCTCTCCAAGGAAGAAAACCGAAAATCAGATGGATTCATTCCGAGTTCCTTTTTCCAATCAAACAGATGGGATTTAGATAAGCTCTTAAAGCAAATTGTGATTCATATAATAATATGTAAACTTATCTCAAATCTCAGACGTTTTTTCTAAAGAAGATTCCAATAATTAAAGCAGTGCTATACAACTGAAATTCCATTAAAGCAATATAGTTAGACACAAGTTTCTCTGAGCTAAAATATTTACAAAGCCTGGCAGAAGGGTCAGAATACTTGCACCCTTTACTCAATGTATTAAAACACTGATGATTATGAAAAAATGTACTATTAAAACATGTAACAAAAATTTTTCATATGTTCTTATTTAATGATTTCTAAAATACATTCAAAAGAACCTACTATGTGCTTACCATGATGCAAAGCAAGATCAAGAACAAAGTAACCATAATTTCTATCAGAAACATCCTTCTAAGTCTACCGACTTAGAGCCCACATGGGACGGATCCAAGTGAAGGTCCTAAATTCACAGGCTAAACACTTTCCCAACAAAACTCTAGGTTGAAGGGAAACTACCATGTGTCGACCCTGTGATTGGTCAGTTTCACCACCCCAACAACTAGATCAGTTTTCTTATCCTCACTGGTATAGATGAGCACACACAGGCTTAGAGAATGACCAAGTTGCCCATTGGTTACAAAGCCCCAGTTATGTGAAGAGCCAGGCTAGGCCGGCACCAGTGACCAAGGCTTAGGACTTCTCTGCTACAGGCAGCAGAATGACTCTGGCTAAAAGAATGAAACCAAACTATAATGAAAAGATATGTAAAGACCGCCAGATAGAAAGAAAAGGGAACAAATAAGACACGAAAAGGGCCAGAATAAGGACAGTGTGGGCATCTGCAGAGGAGAAATTAATGGGAGCCACTGTCGGCATGAATCAGCTTCAATCACTGCAGGGCCTTGAGTTCCCCTATTGAAAGGTCATGCTGACCTCTTGACTGGAGGAGCAAGGCCATCTGATTGACAGCCCCACCCAAACTGCCTGCCATGGAAAGTAGTGCCGCTCCCAATTAAAATTAGAGGGGAAGAAGGAATGGGCAAAAACAGATAACAATGGAAGGTGATGGATATATTAATTTGCTTACCTGTGGTAATCATTTTCCTATACATATCAAAATATCATGTTGCACACCTTAAATGTATGCAATAAATAAATTTTGAAAATAAAAAGGAAGAAGGAATAAAAATACTCTTTCGCAAAACTGTTCTGAGTTCACTATAATAAAACTGCCATAATGTGCCCAAGCCACAAAGTTGTAAACTCTGGGAAGTGTATTGCAAGTCCACGTCGTTCTCACTATGGGTTACAAATGAATCAAACAGAGCAGAGTCATCTTCAAATAATGGGATTTTAGATCTGAAAGGAACCTCAGAGGTCAACTAGAACAATTCTATCACTTTGCAGGTAAGGAAACAGGATTTGTCCCAGGTTCCACAAGCTAGTGAGAGGCACAACTAGAATGGAGCTTGCCTCAGTCCAGACCAATCTCTGCGCACTATGCTGCATCCAACACTTTTGGGTCATCCCCATAAAATCTCAGTGCGGTGAAATAACTTAGTCATCTCCTTAGCACTGGCTATAATGCAATTTAATACATCTAAGCGCGTGCTACCCACCAGTGTAGTCCCAAACCACATCATTTCCTCCCAGAGTTCTCTTTGCATAACAGGGCCTCAATTCTGGTATTACATGTCAGTTTAGGATTTACACATTCATAAAGCATTCTACATTTTTTGTCATACAGAGGTTTTCTCAGGCTGAATTACCACTTTAACAACAAAAAAAAGAAACTTTAGACAATTAACATTTAATAGGGACTTGTTGACTTGCCATGTACTTTTTAAGCCATTTACATATAGGTACAAAAAAAATGTAAGCACAGAATTATTTGAAGAAATAGAAAAATAGAAATAAACTAAATGTCAAAATGAAAGAAGGGTTGAATCAAATGACAGTATATCTATATGATTAAAAAAGCAAACAAAAAAAGTTTATACAACCATGAATGTTATAAGCATAGAAATATCTCATAAGCTGGTTGAATAAAAAATTTATACAGAAAAAGTGTATGCAGTAAAATCTCTATTTCCACAAAAACAATAGCAATACATGAATGTATGTGTGTATCTATATATATGGCTATGTATATGTATACATACACATATACACACACTCATATATAAATATATACACAAAATATGCATGTATATGTGTGTACATATATGTATATATACACATATACACAATTCATATTAAAATTCTAATTTGGGGAATAGGGAACGAGAATACAGGTGATTTTTAAATATTCTCCTTATTTTCTATTCTTCTGGTGTAGACTTTTTTTTATTAAATAGAAAATAACTTATTTTGTAAATGTCCAAACACTTTGCCACCTAGGCAGTACACCACCGTGTCTGATAACCTAACCCTCACTATCTACCCTGAGCCAACATACTAACAGGAACAGTTCTGGCCTCTGCACACAACTAGCCCTTTAGCTGGGAAGGGGCCACATTGTGAGCGCACACTCCCCCAGAGACTAGGGCAAGAGGAGATAAATGGTGAACAGGACAGCTCAACCCTGAACGGGACAGAGCTTTGTTTTGTTTCTCCTGGCACCTCTTTTGTTTCAGAGTCCATGGGTTGACTAGAACAGCTCTTTACCCTTAGAAAATCACGTAACTGTACTATACAGTCCTAAATTCAGGGATGAGTATAGGGTAGAGGCTGGGAAAACAGGATGAAAGAGTCAGGTTTGATTATTCCAACTTTCACTGATTTTATTTTGTAATTTTAGGGACACTAAGTGAGATCTCTTGCTTCAGATTCAGATACCTTCTTTCTATAGCCAGAATCTTTATGAAAGCAGACAATGGGAAAGGAGCTTTGTGTCTGTCCCTTCCCCTCCTCCCGGCTCTCATCTCTGACAGGCAGCATGGTGATTTAACTGTCAGCACTAAGTGGCACATCTTCCAAGGGGCTCCACAGACCACTTCATAAACTGACAAAAGAATATAACAAACAAACAAGTGCCTGAAAGCTTTTGTGTTTCCATGGCAACTAGCCTGGCTTTCCCAAACTCACCCTGTCAAAGATATTCCACCAAAAAAGAGAATGTAGCTAACCACACACCTGATACCTTATTAATGCTTTTGTATATACCTGATCAATGTTTACAAAAACAGCCAGTCAAAGCTAACTATGACCATGTCACAACTATCCTGGACTTGGAAGTCTGGGCAGTAGGTTTTTACTCTTAATTTTGAGTGAGCAGAGATGTCAGGCTGGTCCATTCAACAGGCATTTATGGGACTCACTCCCTGCCATATAAAATGCAGCACCTACATACATGAGGCATGAGTAGTTTAATGTCATGAGTAGATAAGGTCTGAAGCAAAGATGGGGAAGGAGAGACAGAAGATCTATCTGTGTGCCCCATGTCAAGTCTCCTTTCAGACTCTGATATGGTTTGGCTCTGTGTCCCCACCCAAATCTCATCTCTAGTTGTAATCTCCATAATCCCCACGTGTTGAGGGAAGGACCTGGTGGGAGGTGATTGGATCATGGGGGTGGTTCCCCTCATGCTGTTCTCATGATAGTGAGTGAATTCTCACGAGATCTGATGGTTTTATAAGGTTTAACATTTCCTCTTTCACACGCTCTCTCTCACCTGCTGCCATGTGAGATGAGCCTGCTTCCCCTTCCACCATGATTGTAAGTTTCCTGAGGCCTCCCCAGCCATGTGGAACTCTGGGAAACTAAACCTCTTTTCTTTATAAACTACTCAGTCTCAGGCAGTTCTTTATAGCAGTGTGAAAACAGACTAACACAGACTCCTATCAGAAATCAGAAGCCTGTAAACACTGAAGGGGGCCATGGGTCCACCCTTGGTTCCAGCATTTGGTGTAGTCAGAAAGGTGAGGCCAACCCTGAGACTTTTCTGAGTAGCAATGGTGCCAGTCCTCTGGAGGGATGGTAAGAGGGTATCTCAGTTATGAAGGAGCTGGATGTGCTGGTTGGTGGCCACAGTGCCCAGCGTGTGTTCAACTGGTTAAAGCAGTGTCCACTTTCAAAGTAAAATTACCCTCTGGTCACCTTTGATGTCAAGCTTTCTAGTCTTCCCATTAATTCAAAAGATCCCAGAGCAGGAAGGTCAACTTAAGAAAAGGACACTGTTGGTGGTACTGCAAACTGGCACAATTTTCCTTGAGGGCAGTTTTCTAATACATATCAAATGCTATTAACATTCCAGAGCCTTTGACCCAGCTATTACACTTAAAGAATTTACTCTAAGGAAATGATCCTAGATGTACACATGGATACAGCAAAGATATTAATTGCAGGGCTCTTCACAATAGGGAAAAATTGGAAACAACCTAAAAGTTCAATATGAGACAGGCACTAAGTTTTAGTACAGTCACACAGAGGCATTTCATGCAGCCATTAAAAGGGCTGTAGAAAAACTTTTGTACTACTATACTAAATGAAGACTGGGTTTTAAAACATAAAATATAGATGTAGGCATATGAATAACTAGAAAGTTATACATCAAAATAATAAAAATAATCAACTCTGAGTGGCTTCGTTGTAGACTTTTTTTTTTTCATTTATCAAGTTGGCTACAATAAAATGCTATCACATAATTTAAAAAACAAAGGAAGCTTTTAAAAAAGGAAAATAAATAAGAGAAAGAATATACGTTGGCTCCATCCTGTTTCTAGAAAAGTATATGAAAATTGACTTTTGATTGACTTTTAATCTGTCTCCTCTAAGAAAGAATCCTGACTTGGACTAATGTGCTGGAAAATGGGTTGTTTTCATTTATTCATTATTTAGTAATTTCCTCCTATTTACAAAGTTGAGGTGCCACATAGACAGTGTGGAGGCAGGGGAGTCACTGAAGGCCTTGGAGGCAAGAAAGTAATATGAGATCTGCATGTGCACTGGAATGCGGCACTCCACAGGTAGGAAGACAAGTATGTTTTCTGTTGCTGCTGTAGCAAATTATCACAAACTTAGTAGCTTAAAAGAGCATATATTTATTATCTTACAGTTCTGTAGTTCAGAAGTTCAAAATGGGTCTTGCCAGGCCAAGAGCAAGGTGTGAGCAGGGCTGCATTCTATTCTGGAAGCACTAAAAGAGAATCCATTTCCTTACCTTTTCCTGCCTCTGCAAGTGGCTCAAATTCCTTGGCTCATGGTCCCTTTCTGTGTGTTCAAACCCAGCAGCAACAGCTAGTAGAGTTCTTCTTATATCACATCACTCTGACCTCTTTGTCTGCTTCCCTCTTCCACTTGCATAGACTCTTATAATTATAGTGGTCCCACCTGGACAATCCAGATTTAAAGGCCAGTTTATTAGCAACCTTAATTACCCATTGTCATGTAACCTAACATATTCACAGGCCCTGGGGATTATGATGTGAACACCTCGAGGGGATGTGGGGCACTATTTGGCCTACTAGAACCAGTTAAAAATCATTACAACGATCCCGATGAGAGCCAGAAGGATGACAATGGCCAAAGGGAAGGGATGGAGAAGGCAGTTCCATCAGATGTTAAGGTTGAAACTTCTAGGATTTGGTGGTGGTCAGATATGGAAAGTGACTTGCAGCCTAGCTGCCAGGTGACAGCTGTGACCACTCACAGAGACCGAGAACACATGCAAAGGACCAGGTGAGGGAGGGAGATAATGTGATACACATGCAGAACTGGAAGTGCTCATGGGACATCTGGGTACACATGACTCTGTGAACAGGTGGTCTGGAGGGAGGTCTGACTAGAGAAAAAGAAATAGGAGACAGCGGCATAAAACTCATGGATAAAGTGAGAGATATGAGCAGATCAAGCCGTCTGCTCTAGTATGAATCACATGGAAAGAACAGAAAAGCCTGCCTTTATGAATATAAGCATCTTGTACTCAGCATCCACAGGTTTAGAAGCCCTAGATAAGATGTGAGCACCACACAGGTCAGGAAGGATTATTCTCAAGGTGGATTAAACAAGCTGGCCCCTTCCTTGCTCAATTAAAGCCGTAGAGAAAAGCGCCTTATGTTTCCATAGCTTTAAAGTACTTCTGTAACTCAACCACACCATGTAACTGCCTTATATACAAATTGACCTAGTGAACTGTTATTATGCAAAGGCTACACTGTATTTCAGCAGTCTTACCCACTTTTTCAGTTTTTAAAAAAGGCAATCAATTGAGCAACATTTAAAACCATATTTAAGCCATCAAAAGGTTTCAATCACTCTGATAACAAATTTTGAAACTCCTTTGCTATGATATTACCCTTTTAGAAACAAGCACAGAGAAAAATAGGAAAACCAATTTGATCACCCAAACTCAGTTTCTCACAACACATTCTCCAGAGACATCAATGTTCCAGCAACGCAGGAGAAACAAACACCTAAGATATTTCAGACATGCCTTCACTGCAAATTCAGGGATCAAAGGCAAAAGAAAAAAGTTTTATCAGTTTTGGTTTTGCCCAGCTCCTGCTTAAACAAGTATTCTTCCCTGAAACATTTAAAGTCCAGAAAGAGGCAGGTGGGTGGTGCTAGGCATAACCCCCAGGTTAACATCACTTACACATCCCTTTGTGAATCTCTCCTCTTCACCTGACTTGTACGCCTCTACCCCTACAAACAACATAAACACTTTTCTCTGTTCCTGTCCATCTCTCTGTATGAAATTTTATAAACACCTAGAATTGTATTTCATAAAATTCAAACAACTCAAACCTCCAGCGACTCCAACAGAGTTTTTCTAGTCGGCCAAACCTGAGGGGTTAGTGAGCAGGCTTGACCAACAAATTTCACAGAAGCTGCCCCACCAGCCGTTACAGAGATGCACTGAGCATAGCTAGATGAACTGACTACATCAAAATAGCCCGAACTGTCTTTACTAGTAATCCCTGGATTGCTCTTCCTTTGGGCCTCAGAATGGAGAGAAAAACTGAACTAAGCCAGTGCTGAAGAGGTGAACTAGCAAAAATGTGTTTAGCATTAGGAATTTTCATAGATATTTAGCAATGTTCTTGCTCCATGGTACAAAGTAAATTTTCCCCTGTACACACAGGTTGTCACTAATGACTATGCACACAAGAAGTGTCAGGTTTGTGCCTACTAAATCACCTTTCTTCCTGCAGGAGATGGTGCTTTGGGACGTGCTTTTATCCATATTTATGTACTTATCCTCATTATCGTGTTCCTGATAACAAGCTGTCTGTTATGCCCTAGCCTCAAAAGGAAGTAATGCTCAATTCTTAACCCAGGTTATTTAAAAAATAACCAGACGCCTCCAGTGTGCTTGTGAACAGAAGAGTGGCCGATATCTACAGACTTAAGCCCCTCTAATAGCAAAGAAGCAAGCTCTGTAAATGAGAACAAAATGTAATTGCCACTGCCTGTTTCTGCCAATCCCAGAAGACTGGGCTTCTCACCTAGGTATAAAAGAATCAGGTAAATGCCAGATCATGTTGCCATGGGATTTCTGGTGACTAGAGATCACTAATCCTCCTACACACCCACTCTGAACTAGGTATTCAGACACACAGAAAGAACGCTTTACATAGGCTCACTTAGCTCAAAGACATATATGCCAAGGTCAAGACTATGTTAAAAGCTGAAAACAAGCACAAGATAGCAAAATTCCAGTTATATCCTTTTTTCCTGCCAATTGCTCCTCAGCAAACAGATTTCTAGCACCTACTTTCTTTAAGTAAGTGCCCCGATGTCCATGCCCATCTCTTAGGAGGACAACGCAAATCAAATCCATTGCAGCTCCAGTCAATATCCCTTCCCCTCCTTCCCACCTCTAGCCTATGTCTAGCTCCGCCTTTCAACTCCTCCATTTGCTATAACGCTCAGGTGAACTCGTACGATGCAGATCCATAAGTGGTTTGAACTTGCAACAACAGGAGTCTCAAATTAATTTAAGAGAAATCAAATAGGTTAAATATCAAATTTACACCTATTACAGTTCTTATACTATTTTCAAAGTAAACTAGCCCCTTCCCTCAGAACACCAAAGTTAGCCTGAGGATTGTTCAGAACAACCAACTTACCCAGCTCTCTGGAACTTTCATGACTGCAAAGCAAGTTAAACCAGGCATGATATTTCCTTGAGAAAGTTGATTCAATTGAGGCTGCCTAGAATTTCCTGGAAAAGCACCTCCACCTCCCTTCTGACACTAGGTTATTACTTTTTTTCCTAACTCTAGGTCGTAATGACTTCTTGCTCTCCTTGGAGTTAATAATGCGCACCCCAACTGGGCAAAACTGCAGTTCCCACCTAGCAGGGGTAAAGGAAAGCCAGCTGCTTACTTGAGTGTGAGACTCACCAAAGGAATGTTTGCTATCAAGGAGGTAGAGAAACTGGTCTGACTCACCATGATAGCGATTACAACCTTCTGCCTTAATAATTTAATCATTTTTTTAAAAAATACATAACCACCTGTTCAGTGGCATTATTAGTTCTGTCTTTACAGAAAAAAAAATTATCATCCTGATAAATTTGCTGCAAATTATTATTCATTTGCTATCGAAGTGTAAGTAATTATTCCCTTTAGGGAACAGATGTAATTTGCTGCCCTAACTAAACTCAGACTCTGGCCATAAATATTTTGGTTAATCAAAAAAGCGCTTTCTCTTATTTGTGCCTAAAGCTCCTACAATAAAAAGCCAGTGCAGGATCACAGCTGGGATGCTGATGAAGACAAAATGCCTAGTCTCCTGTGAATATCGTAACCTGGAATAAAAATACATTACTTCCCAAGTGTTCATCACTCATTTTTTCACTGAATAGCTTTATAGAGCCTCAGGCTGAGATGAAGTCATGCTTCCTGGAATTTAAAACCAAGAGGGTCACAGAAGCTAAAAATCACTATGCTTTTGCATAGGTAAAACTGTGAAGCCAGAGGCAATAGCTGGGCTGTCACTCTGTGAAAACTAAAAACGTGAAGGTATGTGGGATGAAGGACCACTGTTGCTGAGTTGTAACAGATTTTTCATTTTTCTGTTTCATACAGGAGGAGTCCTATAATTACAGCTGAGACATTGTTACAGGATTACTAATTAGTCTATTTCACCTAAGTAAAAAAGAAAACTAGTATTTTATTTTTGTACATTTTTTTTTAAAGCATAGAAACTCAGAGTTATAGAAGACCCCACGATAGTAGATTTATCACTGGAGCTAAGGACACCCTCTGAAATTGAAAGCCCTGAACCCTCTCCTGGCAGGGTGGGGGGCAAGGGGGAGGGGACACACACACAAAATTGTGTAAATATATTCATAGAATGTATTCATGCCCCCTTAAAATTCATCTGAAAAGCCCTTTGAGGTCCTCAAAGTCTAGGTTAAAAATTTCCCCCATGAGGCCAATACAGAAAAACAGTATCTCTTTCACATTATAGCTCTTTAAAGAGTCGAAGGTGCTGTCCTTCCAACTGCCCTTGATTAGATATGATTTTTACACTCCTATTCTCCTGCTCATATGAGTCTCTTCCCAAAGCACAGAAGCAGAATGTTCTGGAAAATGAAACAGCATGCCTCAAAGTGAGTTCCCCCATCATTCATCCCCCATACAGAGACTGAACTCTCACCACTAAGGGTGTTGCAGAGAAGATGCAAGAATCTACACTAAATTATATTCAAATGTCTGTTTGTCTATGTCCTTCATAGGGGTGGCAATAAAAACTAAACACTGTGTTTCCCATGAGTTTCAACCAGGCAGAGCACATACTCTAACTTCGACTCTCTGCATTAATTTGGGCTGAGTAAACCTTATTTTTAGCCCCAAGACAGCAAATTCCTTCTAGCATCTAATGTCTAGATTTTTTAGAAGTCCCAACTTGATTCCTATTGAGTTCTCAGCCTATGAAACCCCAGTATCTCCTACACATGTGCTGCTAAGTCAGAGCACTCACCATTCCTGGTGACCATTGATTCATTTAGACCATATATTGTTATTGGCAGCATGCCATGTACCAAGCATAATCCAGACCTACAGCCAGGATTAAGGCAGAAGTCCCTGCCTTCACAGAGTTTACACAGTGGTCTTACACAATCGAACCATGACCCTGGTCCTAGATTTTCCAAGTTTTCCTTTGGCTTTTACATTCTTGTGAAATCTCCACCTTTTCCTGGAGGGAAAAATACCACCAGGTATATGTAGGCCCCACACACAGCTTTCAGATAATTCCTTCAGGAATTATCTCTCACCTTCAAGGTAAGAGATCCAACTTACTCAATTCAGGTGAAAAGGGAGAGGAACATAATCATTGCATCATAAGATGTTAGAAGAAAATAAGGCCAAAACATGAAAGATGGTCAAAATAAAGCCTCACCATGAAATTTTCATAAGAGAACACATGTTCTCTGTACAAGGAAAACTGTGTAATTACGCATTTCTAAAAATCTTAAGAGAAGAAACCCCCTTTTTTGGACATTAATTACAATGAGACTAAGCAATGCTAAATAGTTTCTGAAGTAATCTTGAAAAGTATTTGTTTTCCATATTTGAATGCTAAGAATATAATTAGCTACTTAAAAGCAAATGCTAATACACCATTTTGTGTCCACATTGGACACTCTTTGCACAACACATGATTTGATACTAATCTATGCCAAGATTTTCTTCTATAATCACAAATTAACTAAAACTGGCCACAGGAGTTCCTTTCTTACTGCCAAAAAGCTCTCTTTTCAGGCTTAACACTTTCCAATCTGAGCATAAAGACCAATTCCAGGTGTAAATAGCTTAAAGGAGGGAAAGAGGGAAGGAAGAGAATTGAAAAAGCAATTGAAGAGCGTCTTACTGTCAGAATCTATGCTAGGTTACCATGCCCGAGACTGCCCCCCAGTGTTTATTTTGTCCTCCTTCCTTAGCAAGAGAACAATCAGCATTTAGCTAGGCCAGGGGCTGTGCCAAATCAAGAGGGCGCTTCCCAGCACCTCTAACAACTGAATGAAACCATATAACTAAGGATTGGCAAATGAGATGCAAATGTACATTTTATAGGCAACTTTGAGATGTGTTAAAGATGGTGAAGCAATGAGACAGAAGCAGCCTGGGTCCCTAAGGATCAAGAAGTTAACACAATCACCCAAAACTTAAGTGCCTGTGGACTTTGCTTACATGATAGAGAAATAAACTAACTTGTTAAAGGCACCATAATTTGGGGTTGTCTGTCACTTGTGGCTGAATTTAGTCCTAACTGATACAGCAAATTTATTTAATCCATACACTATTTCTATTAGGTACTGTTCATCATTGCCATTTTACATAATAAGAAACTGAGGAATATTTCTGCTAGGTCTCTCATAAACAAGAGGGTTTCATACAGGGAAAGAAAAACATGGTAGTATGAGAAAAAAAGAAGCACGACTTGGTGCAATATGTAGCCAACAGCACTAACTAGATTGTCATCAAAGGTTTTTATATAGAATGTTGAGGGTTAGATACTCAAACCAAGATTTCATTCAGGTAATTGATTTAATAATGAATAGGAAATACACCCTTGTTCTGAATTCATAACACACTAGTTGTTTACATCCTAAATTCCTGTCGCTGCTACAAACACTTCTACTCTCTGGTTGAACTGCAGTGACGTTTCCAAGCCGTGCTTAACAATTTCATCTGAAAGACAACTCTAAACCTTACATATCATCATGCGCTGACACCCAGGGATTATCTTGGCTCTGAGGTCTCATATACCCTCAAATAATCTCAGAGACCTGCAAATCATTAGCGGCTCTGGGATGATTTGGTTTAATAATCTCAACCAAAAAACTTCACCCAATTTAACCCCACCTTTTGTATCTCTCCATGCCCCGTAGCACAGCGCTGGGCGTAACCAAGGTCATCAAAAACAGTCATTTAAAGGGACTGTCTACTATGCAAGACTCACCACTTCAACTTTTATGTCAGAATAATTTCAGCATCTCCATATCCCTTTCCTTTCATCCTGATTCAGCATAGACAGTCATCTTTCGTGTATAGCACTTTGTATCAACTTTGCCTGAGATTTACCTTTTAAGGGAAACTATTCATTTCTGCAAACAAAAAAGACTGACAGCAGTCACAAAATACATTAATTGTGATCTCAATGAAGAATGTAGTCTTATAATCATTTTTGTCAACATGATTTTGAAGGGAGGTCAAATTCCTATTAATAATATGTTGGTTTTGAATCTTTATAAAGACATGACAGCATGATTTTCAAGAACTTTTTTTTAAACCAAATACCAGATAATTAAGTTGTAACAGTCAAACCCTTAAACTCAAAATTCATTTCCATTTGTCTGGCACAGACATTTAACTGTACTGCATCCCAATAACTTCAGTATGATGTTTAGAGGCTATAAATAAAGTTTCCCTCCAGATATTACTAGGGCGCCTATTCGGAAATAACTGTAAAACAAACAGCTTGAAATGTTTCCTCTCGCTCACTGGCCAAAACACAGGAAGGGATTGTCATCTAGTGGTGAGGTCAGGAAATAAGAGATTTGGGGAAGAGAGGTTTGGGGTTCCTGGAAAGGTTGCTTGATTCTGTAACAGACCAAGCAGTAGAAATCAATACAATTTATCACCAAGAACAATGGCTGAATTTAGTCCTAACTGATACAGCGAATTTATTTAATGCATACACTATTTATATTAGGTAGTCTTCATCATTGCCATTATACATAATAAGAAAGTGAAGAATAATTCTGCTAAAAAAGGTAGAGAAAGAGTTGTTAAGTTGCATTGATGTACTTCTTATGAGTTTGGTGCCATAGTTCCATAATTTGTAGCTCAAATAATTGGAATATTCTTTTGCTGATCTAATAATTTTCTACATAATATTCATAAGGGCCATTCTCTTCTAGCCTGCCGTAATGAGTAGAAAGAATAGTATACAATGAGGTTCACTTTTTTTTTTTTTTTTTTTGAGAGGGAGTCTTGCCCTGTCGCCCAGGCTGGAGTGCAATGGCGCGATCTTGGCTCACTGCAACCTCTGCCTCCCAGGTTCAAGCGATTCTCTTGCCTCAGCCTCCTGAGTAGCTGGGATTATAGGCGCCTGCCACTACACCCAGATAACGTTTTGTATTTGTAGTGGAGACGGGGTTTCACCATGTGGGCCAGACTTATCTCAAACTCCTGACCTCATGATCGGCCCACCTTGGCCTCCCAAAGTGCTGGGATTACAGGCGTGAGCTACCGTGCCTGGCCTACAAATAGTCCACTTCTTTCTAATACTAGTTTCATTGATACCCATGAAAATTTATAAGCCATTTCTTTTTTTTTTTTTTTTTTTACTTTAATTTTAGGTTCAGGGGTACAAGTTTGTAAATTCAAAGTAGGTAAATGCAAGTCACAGGGGTTTATTGTACAGATTATTTCATCACTCAAGTACTAAGCCTAGTACCCAATAGTTATTTTTTCTGATCTTTTCCCTCCTCCTACTCTCTACCCTCAAGTGGTCTCCAGTACCTGTTGTTGCCCTCTTTGTGTCAATGAGTTCTCATTATTGAGCTCCCACTTACAAGTGAGAAGATGCAGTATTTGGTTTTCTGTTCCTGAGTTAATTTGCTAAGGATAATGGACTCCCAACTCCATCCATGTTCCTGCAAAGGACATGATCTCATTCTTTTTATGGCTGCATAGTATTCCATGATGTATATGGACCACATTTTCTTTATCCAATCTGCCACTGATGGGCATTTACGTTGATTCCATGTCTTTACTATTGTGAATAGTGCTGCAATGAACAGACACGTGTATGTGACTTTATGGTAGAACAATTTATATTTCTTTGGGTATATACCCAGTAATAGGATTGCTAGGTAGAATGGGAGTTCTGTGTTTAGCTCTTTGAGGAATCACCACACTGCTTACAAAGCATTTCTTTTCTCTTTACACAAGGCGCTAAGTTGAACCCTAAGTATGCTCTTTCTTTTGAGACTGTAGCATTGACAAATATGTGCCATATACTCCCATTTTAGACATAAGAACCCTGGGCCCACTTTAAAGCCAAGGAAAAAGCTCATAGAAGTATTTGATTAGGGTAAAACAGCTAGTATTTTATTGAAGCTAAGAGTTGAAACCAGGTCTGTCCGCTGCAAAGTCCTTTATCTTAATCACTGCACTATTACTGGCTCTTTCATCCCACTTCCAATAGGACATGTGCTTTGAGCTGGTTGCCCCATAGGTGACAGCCTGCTACCTGTCCACTCTCTCTTGCTGGGTTCTCCATGTGACTAATGACAACTAGCAGTGTAGCTGGCTTGAGTTAGACAGTGTTGAAATAGAAAAGGCCAAACAAAATGGTTCTTCCGTGGCTCTTGAGCCCCTTACTCTAAGTCAACAAAGCTACCAGGGCTCAGAGCAGTAGCTCACAACCCAAGATGACACCAGTCAATATGGAATACAGACATCTAAGGAAAGAATTGAGAATGAATACACAGATAGGGCAGACATGAAATTAAACATCGACACTGCCTCCAGGGCAAAGGTTATGAATATAACAGAAACACCGAAGTTTCCTGCTACAGAGAATGAGACTGGG
The DNA here is from genome assembly GCF_043159975.1 of Macaca nemestrina. NCBI lineage: Eukaryota > Metazoa > Chordata > Mammalia > Primates > Cercopithecidae > Macaca > Macaca nemestrina. Next base: position 46,123,685 of record NC_092131.1, read on the forward strand.
AAAATTGTCCCCTCGCTTATGATTAGTAACAGAAGGCTCCTGGAAGGATAATTTCAGGTGCTGTCAGGATGAGGAAGTGGCTCATGGCCTTTGCAATAAGGAACAACGGAGTTAGACTTGATTCAAAAGGCAAAGTGACACCCTGGGCAGGAAGAGAAGGTTCTAAGAGAAACCACCGCTGCAGGAACATGAGTTATATGATAATAATTAAGCAAAACAGGAGCGTTTATTCAGTCAAGCTCTGTTTTTCAAGGCTTACTGTGCCAGGTTCTGTGCTAGATGCTGAGGGAACAAAGATGAAGAAGTCAGTGCATATTCTCCAAAGGGAGGCAAGAGACAAATGTAAGTTTAATCATGACATGTAAACTACCAAGCTGGAAGTGAGCAAAGAGGACTGGGGGACACAGGGGAGGGTTTCCTCCGACAGCCTGGAGGTCTGAGGAGAGTTTACTGAAAACAAGCCTGAGGCTCTTTAGTTGCTTAACCAAGTAGTTATGAGCATCTGGAGTCAGACTGCAAAGGGTCACATCCTCGTTCTACCACTTACTGCTCTTTAATTTAGGCATACTACTTCTTAAACTTTCTGGGCCTCAATTTCTTCACCCGTAAAATGAAAACAAGAATAGTATCTAATTCATGAGGGTGTTATAAAGATGAAAGCTTAAAAGAGAGTCTGACACATCCAGTAAATAATCAATAAGTCACCTATTTGTGTTGCTGAATAGAATAATAAACATTCATTCAACAAATGAATGAACTCAACAATTTGAGAGTAAGGAAAATCAGGAGGAAGTCTGTGTGGAAACAGCATTGTCTCAAATGTCTACAATGCCGACAGGACACCCCAGTGAACGTTTCTAGAGACAAGCCTGGACCTAGCGATATAAATGTGAGAATCATTGAGTGGTTGTAGTCATAGAAATGGATGAGATCATCTAAGAAGAGAGAGAGGAGAGAGAGAAAGGTTAAAACCAAGTTCTTCATTGCACACCGGGGCCTGTAGGGGGGTAGAGGGCAAGGGGAGGGAGAGCATTAGGACAAATACCTAATGCATATGAGTCTTAAAACCTAGATGACGGGTTGATAGGTGAGGTGCAGCAAACCACCATGGCACATGTATACCTATTAACAAACCTGCAAGTTTTGCACATGTATCCCAGAACTTAAAGTAAAATAAATTTTTAAAAACCAAGTTCTTAACAGTGGAAACACTTAGAATTCAGGACAAGAAGGGAAACAGCAAAGGAAAATAAAAGGGTAGGAGGAAGCAACCAACAAGGTAGGAGGAAAAACAGGTGCATGGTAACCAGACGAATACGAGACCAAAGGACCAGCATCAGCAAAGGCACAGGCATGTGAAACAGCAATGTGTGTATGTCAGGGGGCCTGGAGCATGCAGAAATCTCCAGCAGTTCAATACTTTCTGAGCATAAATTGAGAGGCAGTGGGGAGATGAAAACTGAGATATAAGAAAACCAGAGGGTGATAAAACGTGTATCAAGGATTTGAGATGACTAAATCATCTGAGGCTTGAGGAGGTTTTCACCACGACAGAGTTCTGGCCAAGTGTGCATATCAGATAGCTTTTTCTAGCAGCTATCTGGATGATGTCTATGGGAGGCAAAATAATGCCCCATCTCTCCACATGTCTATGTCCTAATCTCTGGAACCCATGGATATAAGAGATTACAGGACAAAGGGGAATAGTGCAGGTGGAATTAAGGTTGCTAATCAGATGACCTTAAAATAGGGAAATTATACTGGATTATCCAGATGGGTTCAATGGAATCACAAGGGTTCTTAAAACTGGGAGAGGGAATCAGATAAAAAGGACCAGAGAAATGGCAGCATGAGAACTCAACCCACTACTGCTGACTTTGAAGATGGAGGAAGAGGCCATGAGTCAAGGAAGGTAGGCAACCTCTAGAAGCCAGAAATGGCAAGAAAACTGATTCTCTCCTGGAGCCTCCAGAAATAAGTGCCATTCTGCTGACACCTTGATTTTATCCCAGGGAGATGAGTCTCAAACTTTTGTTGTACACAAACTGCATGATAATTTGTGTACCTTTGCACCACTAAGTTTGTGTAATTTGTTACATCAGCAATAAGAAACTAGCACAATGTCCTTAAGAGGTAAAACACTAGAAGCAGAAAACCTGACTAGGAGGCTGTTGCGTTCGTGCAGAGGACAGATGATGAAGATCTTAAGAAAATGGGACAGGGTAGGTAACAGTGTCTACTGTTTACCTGTTCTTGTGCCTAGCAACATATTTCTATCACATTTTTATTGGGTCTAATAATGGAACACATGTATTGCAGCAAAGTTAAAATATATCCCTGTTGGAGAAATACATACCTAATGAATTGAATTGGAGGCTACTGCCAAAGGCAGGTTAAAAAAGAGTCAGGAACCTTTAAGGCTGCACCCCAGGACTGTCTCTTCTATGAATCCTCCCCATATGTTGCGTTTAGTCTTATATTATTTCCAAAAGTTAGAAAAATGTTTTTCTAGCTCCTGATTCTCTCCTCTACATTTCCCTGACACCTAGAAATGCCTTGCCTACATGCTTGCAACACTAATAATTTTCTGTCTCAGGAGGTACCTTCTGCTTCTGTTTTTCCACACAAGTAATTCATATTCATTGTAGAAAAATCAGAACACAAACAAGAAAAAGAAAAAGAAGGTAAATCAACCATGATTCCCACCTCACCCCCCAGAGGTAACTTTTTTTTGTATTTTCAGAGCTATCTTTGAGAATGTTATATTAATATTTATACATATTCATGTATTTTATTTTTAAAAGTGGAATCATACTCTTATAAAACATCATGCTTTTCTTGCCAGGCAATATATTATGAATCTTTCCATGAATATAAACATTTAAAATATAATTCTTAAAGGCTACTAAGTGTTTTCAACATAAAAATATACCATCATTTATTCCCTCAGTCCCCCCATCACTGGACATTTGGCTTTATTTTTCCTTTATCCTCCATCTTCTGTATTTCCCCTCTTTTCTTCCAGGTGTTTGCAGCCATCACCACCTGTTGGCTGTAGGTCAGCCATGCTACAGTTTATGGCTCCTACCCCCACGGACGCTCTGGGGGGATGCTTTCGTTCCACCTGCCATATTTCCCCCCATATGATTGATTAATTAGATCTCCAGGTGCTTCTAACCACGACACTGGATAATGAGACAAAATTATGTTTAAAACAGAACAACAAACTTGACCTTCATTGATAATGTTAATAGTGGCCAGCAATATATATCAATTTGAAAATGCCTTCCTGCCAAAGCTTTGGTTACTAAAACTAAAAGTTCCGTAGCTTATGATTCCTTATACAGGTTAAGCATCTCTAATTCAAAAATCTGAAGTGTTCCAAAATTCAAAACTCTTTAAACACTGACAGGACACCACATGGGTGGCTGAGATAGTGACACCCTTGCTTTCTGATCGTTCTATATACACAAACTTCGTTTCATGCACAAATGCATTTAAAATATTGTTTAGGGCAACCTTCAGATTATGTGTATAAGGTATCTATGAAACATAAAGGAACTTCGTGTTTAGACTTGAGTCCCATCTCCAAAATGTCTCATTATGTATATGCAAATATTCCAAAACCCAAAAGTCAAAACACTCTGCTCCCAAACATTTTAGATAAGGGACACTTAACCTACAGTTTATAGTTCTGTGTTTATTTATAATTAGAACAGTCTTGTTCTGACTCTCATTTGCAAGTGACAAAAAAAGTCCAACTCAAGTACCTTTAAGCAAAAAAAGCTGTTTCACACAACTTAAAATCAGATATAATCAGATCCAGAAGCTCAAACAATATCAAGAAGCTGCCCTCCTTGACCTCTTGACTCTGCTTTCAATTGCATTGGCTTTACGTTTTGGTTGGGAACGTTTCCCTGTAAGGGGTAACTAGGCTTCTATGATCATAGCTCCAAGTCTAGTAGAAGATAGCTTCCTTCCTCAATATGCTCCCCCCAAAAATCTTAGAACTGGCTCTTATTGGACCACTAGGCTTATTTACTTGTCTGTGAACCAGTCAATCCCTGTGGCCCAGAGGATGAACAGGCCATTGATTTGATTCGTCAAAGGACTCCCATGCTGTGTAATAAGTATGGCCAAAGAGACAGGCTATAATAACCAGGAGGAAAATAGATGCTGTGTAAACAAAGCAATAGATATCCATGCAAGGATGGAACTCTCCAAGACAGTGATCTGCACTTGTTGGGATCACAAACCCATCTGAGAATCTCAGCATGGAGGTTCTTCAAAAAACTAAAGATAGACCTACCCCATGATCCAGCAGTCCCACTGCTGGTATATATCCAAAAGAAAGCAAATCAGTATGTTGAAGAGATATCTGCATTCTCATGTTTATTGCAGCACTATTCATAGTAGCCAAAATATGAAATCAACCTAAGTGTCTATCAACAGATGAATGGATAAAGAAAATGTGTCATATATACACAATAAAACACTATTTGGTTATAAAAAGAATGAAATCCTGTCATTTTCAACAACATAGATGGAACCAGAGGTCACTGTCTTAAGTGAAATAAGCCAGGCACAGAAAGACAAATATCTCATGTTCTTACTCATATGTGGGAGCCAAAGAAAAAAAGTGGATCTCATGGAGGTAGAGAGTAGAACGGTAGTTACCAGAGGCTGGGAAGGATCAGGGGAGAGGAGACAAGGAGAGGCTGGTTAATGAGTCCAATACTGTTAGATAAAAGAAATAGGTTCTACTGTTCGATAGCACAGTAGGGTGACTATAGTTATCAATAATTTATCGCATATTTCAAAATAGCTAGAAGAGAAGATTTGGAAGGTTCTTAACACAAAGAAATGATAAATATTTGAGGTGCTAGATATCCAAATTACCCTGATTTCATCATTATACACAGTAAGCATGTATCAAAATATCACATGTACTCCACAAATATTTGCAACTATTACTCATCAATAAAAATAAATAAATCTCAGGGGGAAAAGCCCTCTGAAAATCTAATATAAGCTCTCCATGGAGGAATATGAGCACACAGAAATGCAAAAGATTGCACATACAATGCATTTGTGAAATGGAAATTTATTTTATTCACCTACACAGAATATAAAAGCCACCTTATAAAAAGTTATGCTTCTCACTCACTTTTTATGAAAAAAATAATGGATATTTCCTGAACAAAGATTGAAATCCAAATTTTGCTCCACAAAAGAAAATCTGCTTACAGCTAAATTTCAATGAGAATGTTGAAGTTATTGATTTGGAATTATAAAATGGTTTTCAAATAGAATGCAAGTCATCTTTAGTATTTAAGCAACTTTGCATTTTGATAGCAACTAGTCCCGAAAAAAAAAAATGCCTAAAGACATGCAGCAGCAAAGAATCAAAGTATGTCTTTCACCTTGACAGACAGAAAACACTGTATCAAGGAATACAAGAATGCTCCAATATGTAGGCTGAATTCATGTTGTACTATTTCTTTTGTCCTCAAACCCATGACATCATCTTTGGCAAAGACTATATCACTGATGCACTGATGTCAGCAGGGAAAGGATTAATAATCCATGCTTTAATGTAAAGGTCTTCTAAGTAGCAGCAACCTTCAAATGAATTCTGCAGCATTTCCAGATGTCTGGAGATTTCTGACCATAGAAATATCAATTGACAAAGTATAGTCACACTGGACACCAACATACAGGAGCAATTTTTCCAGCAGTGAACTTCATATAGATATCTATTTCCTTTAGAGTAGAAATCCGTTCAAAAACAACTGTCCATCATGGTATGTGTTAAGAAGTAAAAAGGTATACCTAATAAATGTATGTATACACACACACACATATTCAAAAAAGAAACCAATGAAGAATTAACTCCTCACTCTCAAATGATTTCAAGTGGGTTTTTTATTTCTCTAAAAAAAATTGTCCTAAACTTGTTCCTATAGTTCAAGTCAATGTTTCAAAAATTTGATGTCTATAAATTCAAAGAATTTCTGGCAGTAAGGAATTTTATATTATGTTTCTAGTTCATGGCTATGTTATGTAAGCATACATCCACATTACATATTACATTAATTATATGTATGAGTGTGCTGTTTAAAAAAAAAAAATCTCAATCTTCTTCAAATGTATCTTGAGAACAGGCTCTTTGTTGCCATCACTGCTATATCTTTCTTGGCCAAAAATCTAAAGCCATGTTCATCTAACCCCTTTACCACCCAAAAAAAGGCAGATATATTTTGTTGAACATCTGGCTATCCTCATTATCCTATTTATGAAATTCAGAACATGACAGAAAAAGAGGGTCATCATTTATTGTCACCTCAAACTACAAATCCCTGAAAAGAAATAAGTGGGTTGAGGCATGGAGAGTGATAGGGGCTATTCTTCTAGACTATGTGATTAGCAGCACAGTAGATAAGGGAAGAGTTAGAGGAGATAAGGCTGGACCAGATCATGTACAACCTATGCGCCATGGTAAGAATTTGGATCTGATTCTAGGTATCATTGGAAACCAGTGGAGGGTTTTAAGCCAGAGTGTAACAAGGCCTGATTTACAGCATAAAAGGCTCAGTTTGCTGCTGTCTGGAGAACAGGCTAAAAGGGGCAAGGCTGTAAGAAGGAAAATTACTTAGAAACCTCCCTCAAGAGTTCAAGAGAAGGATAATGGTGGCTTATAACTGGGTAAAAGTAATGGACATGGATGTATTTTTGAAGAGAAACCCAAGTCAACTTGTTGGTATGACTGATAGATAGACTGGATATAGAGCATGAAGAAACTAAGTCGAAGATAACCCCTAGGTTTTTGGTCTCAGCCAACAGGTGGTACCACTTTACACAGCTGGGGAACACTGGAGGAGGAACAGGAGGTAGGGAGGAATCTGGTGATAGGGAGTCTGTCCTGAACATGCTCAATTAGAGAGCCCTACTGGACACTTAAGTGAAAATGCTGATTGGATAAATTAGTCTGGATTTCAGGTCAACACTGGAGATAAAAATAGAGAGTCCTAAGAGTATGCTAAAATAGCGTGCATGGGACTGAATGAGATCCCTCCATATAGACAGCATGATTCAGCCACAACATGTGGCGCTTTTGCTTCACCAAAACAGCAAAAATAGAGAGTGTGTCATCTGCCTCATTGGAGTTCAGAGACCAAGCTTTTCCTTCCAGTGGGAGTTTTGCCTAGCAAAGAAACTTTGCTTGGCCCTGAGCTTCAGAAGTCATGAAGTTCTCCAACTCCAAAGTGATCCAACAAAATATTACAGAGAAATTAATGCTATCCCAAGCTGAACAAATTATAACTCTCTATACCATTTCAAAGATGTCAATAGCCTTTAAATGATCCAAAAAGGACTCACAGAATAGGAAAAATAGGGGAGGCTATCCTGAGAAATCCCAGTAATTTCATCCATTTGAATGCTAAAGCAATGTGAACTTATTTCTCCAAGACCTGCTTCAAAATGTGAGACTGGTCAGTAAATCCAGAGCTTCTCCAATAGTGTGTGGATTATTTTCCTCTGCACTGCAAAAAGAAAGTTTGCAGACAAGGCTATGCTGGAAAAATCCAAGTTTGGGCCCAGGCTTTTAAACTGAATGAGCCTTTTTCTTATGAAGATCCGTCTTGCTTGGTGTATTTTCAAAATTCATATGCAAGTTCATCCCTGTAACTTTATTATCTTTAAGTTTTATTTGATAAACACACACACACACACACACACACACACAAGACCCAAAGAAGGATGATCTTATTTTCTTCTATCATTTTTAGTTGAGGCTAAAACTAGTGTAAATACAGTCCAGTGTCCGTAATCATAATAGCAGAGTATATTTTCTTTCATTTCCTCCAATGGGAAATTGTTTAACTTCAAAACATGGAAAAGACAATAATTGTATGTCACCTATCAGTATACATTAGCATTCTATGCTGCCTTATTCCTAATGTCTTACATGATATGCATTTTTTCTTAAGGGCAATCTTTAAAGATGTAAAAAGAAAAACAATTTTTTTAAATTTTTTGGTCACCCACCAATCTCCTCCAGTCTATAGACTACAGTCTTTATAAAGTAGCCCTCATGTTTCCATGGTAGCAAACTGTATTTCCAGAACCCATCATTCATTCATCCTTTCAACAAATATTGGGTGGAGCATATGCTATGTTCTGGGCACTACAGCTCTGGGGACACAGCCACATGCAGAACAAAATCCCTATACTCATGAGCACACATTCTAATGGTGGAAATAGACAAATTAATAAACAAATATATGGTATATTTGCACATCGTGACAAAATGCTAAGAAGAAAAACATGGCTAGGCAAGGATATAAAAACATATTTGAGCTGTCCACATGGTAGGGATATGGAGGAGGGAAGATTTCTAAGGAATGCCACATTGAGCAAAATCTGGACGAAACGAAGGAGGACCAAGACTCCAGATTCTCTAATAGAATTCATCACCCATCACTCTGTACCTCATGTTTCTATCGCACTTTCTATCTTTATTCGTTCATTCATTCTTGAATGCCTACCACAGCCCTGGCACTATTCCTGGAGCTCTATTGTAGCTTTAGTTCATTCTGTTTCTCTCTGTTCCTGCCAAGAGATTACAGTGATAGGGACTAGATCATCTTTCTCTTCATAACTCCTTTAGTGTTTTGTATGGGGGTGAAATGATATGTTTGATGGAGAGATGAATGGATAGATAAATGGACTGATAGCCTAAAACTTAAGTACGTCCAGGAGTCAAAACTATTATTTTCCTTGCTACTTCCTGAGTCAATATACATCTTCTCTCAGGAGACCACCCAGGTTACACAGAGTCCTCGTAGAGCACTCAACGCAATAAATCAGGTTAGGCCCACTGGGAAATAAAGGATTAGAGTCAAAGGAAATCTTTGATTAAAAATGTAGTTCATTATTCAACACTCTTTGCTAGACAGCAAACATAAAGGCCATAAACCTTGCCTTAGCTCAATAATTCAAATAGCTTCCAAACATAGGATAATACAAATCGACTCTTTTGAAATCATACCCAACAAATGACTCATTGGTCATAAGTACACACAATGTCACATTTGTGTGAAATGCTGTCCATGTAACAGCAGTAAGCAAAACAAAAATGAGTTTAGTAATCCCATCCTATCCTTTGATTTTTTAAAGAAGCCCATATATTCCCCCTTTTTCATGCATAATTCTGTTTCTCAGTGCTTAGCAAAGTCTTTTCAAATTAGAGGTAAGGTTTGACAAATTCTTAGTCTCCCAGCATGGGACATGTACCCAGAGAAGTAGTATCAAATATTAACTGGTAATCAAAATTCATTATAAAAGGGCATTAAAACTTAAAGATACATCACTGCTATAATCATCTTGAAAATATCCATGACGTCAATAAATTTGGAATTGAATTTTTGCCAGCCTGTCTTGTAAGGTACATACCAAATGCCTTCCCAACAATTATCTGCTTCGATAATCATTTGGTAATTTACAGCAATAATACATTTGTTTCCCCCTAACTGCACTTTTTGCACCATGCAGATAATATTCCTCATGCAAACCCCTGTTTCTGTTATTTTAAAGATCAAACATCCTTTCACCTGAGAGGTGCAGAGGAGCTGGTTCCCGTGGCAACCATAATTTGCTTCCAGTTCAATGGAACATTGAGTTCTTTTTCACAGGTTCACTGCACTGAGTGGCCAATCACAGCTCAGAGAGCCCCACTTCCTTTGCAAAACACTATTAAAAAAAAGTCTGTTGCTAAGGTGTTTTTGCTATGGTTAAATGAACCTCTTAGATATTGATTTTAATGCTTTCAATTTTTTAAGCTGCTGTGGTGTTCAGCTTTTTCTTAAACACATAGGACATAGCTCCTCCGAGCCTCTTTTTCATCTGCCTTGGCTCTTTCATTTCAATGATGCAAATCCACCGGCATCTTCTTTCGTACATTTTTCAACAGAAAACAACAATTGCCTTGCTGAATGAGGATGGCCTTGGGACAGCACCTGCTTTTCCAACTCTGGTGTGATATAATCCAGAACTGTAAGAATGTGAATGCCCCTCCGAATTGGCCAAACTATTACTTTAGACTGAAAAGACTTAAAATTACCTAAATCAGGGCTGAATTTATATTAAAGGTAAGGGTTGTAAACTATTTTAGAAAGTGCCTGGTTCTGATAGCAGATCTTCGAGCCTAGTTAGGTTCCACTCTATGGCCAGTCCTTCAGAATTCAACCCCTGCAACCATTTCAGGGTTATCTAGTTACCTAGTTGGAATCCTAGGAAATACTTGTTCATCAGGATAAAAAATATCTGTCTGAGGAAATGTCCTACAAATTTTAGTCATAAAAATTCAAGTGTGTAGATTAAAAGTGCTACCTGCAAGTCAGTCAATAGGCAAGAAATTGTTCAATAGCAAGATCCCAGTAAAACCACATGCTGTTGCCAGAGAATGAGGAACAGCTTGGGGGAACATCTGAAAATGAAATACTGAAAGCGAATACAGTATAGGAAAACAACTTTGGAAAAATGGTGGGAAGTCATTTGATACCCTGCATGGAGGTTTATCACTTTGCCTCATCAGAGCTAGTTTCAAGTTTTGGAACAGATTTAAAGACAGCATACAGCCAGGCATGGTGTCTTACGTCTGTAATCCCAACACTTTGGGAGGCCAAGGTGGGTGGATCACTTGAGGTCAGGAGTTCAAGACCAGCCTGGCCAACATAGGGAAACCCCGTCTCTACTAAAAATACAAGAATGAGCCAGGCGTGGTGGTGCATGACTGTAATCCCAGCTACTTGGGAGGCTGAGGTGGAGAATCTTTGAATCTGGGAGGCAGAGGTTGCAGTGAGCCGAGATCATGCTACTGCACTCCAGCCTGGGTGACAGAGAGAGACCCTGTCTTAAAAAAAAAAAAAAAAAAAAGCCAGGTGCGGTGGCTCAGCACTTTGGAAGGCCAAGGCAGGTGGATCACCTGAGGTCAGGAGTTCGAGACCAGCCTGGCCAACATGGTAAAACCCCATCTCTACTGAAAACACAAAAATTAGCTGGGCATGGTGGCAGGCGCCTGTAATCTCAGCTACTTGGGAGGCTGAGGCAGGAGAATTGCTTGAACCTGGGAGGCGGAGGTTGCAGTGGGATGAGATCATGCCATTGCACTCTAGCCCAGGCGACAAGTGAGACTCCATCTCAAAAAAAAATAAAAATAAAAAAAAGGAGACAGCATACATTTTGCAGAAATTATTAATATGTCATATTCGAAAAAAATAACGGAGTTGGAGGGCATATATTTATATGGATATGAATGACAGCAAGTAAAAGTAGAAATAGCTACCATAATGGAAACATACTTGTCAAATTTGGAACAGACAGCTTCTGTTCCGTAAGACTAACCTTTAAATGAACGCAAACAGAAACTGAGGACTCACTCAAATTGTACAACAGCCTCTATATTAAAAAGCAACAAAACCAGTGTGATGCATGGTTTGGCATGGAGCATGACTACGGACAAGGCACATCAGAGAAGGCACAGCTTAGAAGAAAAAAACACAGGGACAGAAAGACCAAGGACGTCGCTAAGTGCTGCCAGAGCCATTCTTAATTAAAGCCTCCACAAATATTCAGTAAAGAAAAATTCTTAGCTAACTCGGGCCATTACAAGCTATATTACATATAATTTGCTTCCAGTTTTACAGTAGTGTGGTACATTGAATGGTAGACCCAGAAAGACATCTCCACATCCTAACACTCATCATCTGTGACTACGAGCTTACTTGGGCAAAGGGGGTCTTTGGATATGTAATTAGGTTAAGCAGCTTGAGATAACATTGTCCCAATGAGTCCCAAATCCAGTGACAAGTATCCTTCCAAGAGTCACACGGAAAAGACACACAGGAAGGAGAGAGGAAGACCATGTGAAGATGGAAGTAGAGACTGAAGTTATGTAGCCACAAGCCAAAACACAACTGGAGCCATCAGGGGAGATAAACAAAGATTCGCTCCCCGGTGCCTTCGGAGGGAGCATGGCCCTGCCAACACCTTAATTTCAGACTCAACTCTAGAACTGTGAAAGAACACATTTCTGTTGTTCTAAACCACCAAGTTGGTGGTAATTTGTTATGATGGCCATAGAAAAAAAGTAGTATATGCACTATATACGATGGAATAGTATTTCTTATGGAGTTTTAAAATAAGAACATAAAGTAAAAGTTGCATGTAGTCTAAAGTACCTTGAAAATCCCCTGTCACTCTGAAAGTACTCATAAAAATATCCATTATGGTTCATTTTGACTTTGTGCTTAAAATGAATTGATGGGGCCAGGCACGGTGGCTCACACCTGTAATCCCAGCACTCTGGGAGGCTGGGAGTTCAAGACCAGCCTAGACAATATAGGGAGACCCCCATCTGTACAAAAAATTAAAAAGTTGGCCAGGTGTAGTAGCATGTGCGTGTGGTTCCAGCTCCTTGAGAAGCTGGGGTGGGAGGATCACCTGAGCCCAGGAGTTCAAGGTTGCAGTGAACCATTATCACACCACTGCACTCCATCCTGGGTGATAGAGCAAGACTGTCAAAGAGAAGAAACAAAAGAAAGGAAGAAAGAAAGAAATGGATTGCTGCTTTTTGGTTGAGCCACAGTCACCAGACGTAGAAGCTAGCTTGCATTTCAGGAACACTTACCAAAAACTCCTGTATCTCTCAGTATTAGATTTTCAATCAGAAAAAGATATTCATCACCTGAAGGCAACATGGAGCTCAGACTACCAAGAAAGCAATACAATCAGACCTTTCTTCCAACCCTGCTCAGTTTGGAGCAAATGTTCATCAAGAAAAATTAGAAAACAAAACTGTCCACTTATTAAAATTGTGCTCTCCATTTTATTTCAAATTAAATGAACCCCATTAAGTTAGATGTCCATCTAATTCCTATTCCCAATGTGATATAATCGAGTGTTTTCTCATTTTATGGAACCTAAAAAAATACCTGAAATGACTTTAAAAAAACAAACACAGGCCTTTCCACAGAATATTCTGATATAATAGGTCTAGGAAAGTCTGAGAATCTGTATTTCTAATGAATGGCAGATAATTCTTATGATCAGACAAATGTGTGAATCACTGACTGAGTCCATGCCATATGTTTGATTCTCTTCAATCTGGCTTATTGTCTTTTAAGTCTCAAAGGAACACTTTGTGAGTTCACCAAGCAACTAAACCTGGTACACCTAAATCAACTTTGCAGTTAGCACACTGGTGGAAAAACTGAGAAAAGGGGAAAGACAGGTAAACAGCAGCCTTTAAAGGTCAAAGGCTGGTCTTGTCCTACAGGGGTGGCTCACCACGTACTCAGGTGAGGACTGTGAAGTATAGTATTAAATGATCAACAGGCTCTTAAAGTTGCAAGAGCACGGCTGCATACACACCTCCACCTAAACACACACACAAAGTCTCTCATGCCCTGTCTTCTTTGCATATGGTCCTAAAGATCCTGCGGCACCTGAATCTCTTTGTAGGAGCATGACATAAGCTCACTTTATTCAAGTGATATTTCTAAGAGTTAAGAAAAAATTGTGGAGAAAGGATATTGTGGTAGCCAGTCAGCCTTTAGGATGCACCCCGCTGGGGTTCACATCCTTCTGCATTCTCTCCCCATATTGTGCCAGGGTTACCTGTGTGATTCGTAGGATACGGAAAAATTGATGGCATGTCATTTCCGAGGTAGGCCACAAGGAATACTGTGGCTTCTGCCCTACTCTCTCTTCTGGATCCCACACTCTGAGGAGATGTAGCAGCCATATTATGAGCAGCCCTGTGGAGAGGCCCACATGGTGAGCAACTGTGGCCTCCAGCCAACAGCCATGTGTGTGAGTCTGCTTGCAAGTGGATCCTCCGACGCCAGTGGAGGGTCTAACTGCAGCCTCAGACAGACCCTGAGCCAGAATCACACAGCCAAGTCACTCCCAAATGCCTGATGCCAAAACCTGTGAAATAATAAAAGTTATTTTAAGCTGCCAACTTGTGGGATAATTTGTTACATGGCAAAAAGATAATTAATGCAGATTTCATTTATTAATGAAGTACATTTTCATTGGCAATAATCACTCATAAGAACGTCATCTCTAGTTAATATACACGTCTCACTCAGGAAACACAAGCAGGTGTTTTACTGAAAACACTCAAAGCAACCATAACCAAGAATAAAATGATCAAATATTTAAAAGCTATTTGCATGATGCACTTGAACTCAAGTTTCGATGAACCAAGCAGCTATTGAAGGAACTAAATCACTCTGCTCAGCTCACCTTGCCTTTAGAGCAGTTCTTTTAGTTGTAATGACAAAGGGAGCTTGTCTCTGCCTCGACTAGGCTTTTGGAGCAGAAATTCCAGGTATTTTTTATATCCATCATAACTTCTAGCACAGGGTATGAATAATAGGCATTTAAAACAGTAATTTACCTGTAAGATGATTTCTAATTTTTAGAATATGAGCTCTGTGAGACCCAAAGTGCTGTGTGTCTCATTTACCATTGTGTCCTCAGAGCCTTGTGGAGCTCCTGGTGCATCATGGACAGAGAGTACAAGTACTGGGAGGGAGGGAGGGATAGAGGGATCGACCGAGGGAGGGATGGATGTATAGATAGATGGAAGGAAGGAAGGAAGGAAGGAAGGAAGGAAGGAAGGAAGGAAGGAAGGAAGGAAGGAAGGAAGGAAAGAAGGAAGGAAAGATGGATCAATGGCTGGAAGGATGGACGGAAGGATGAAAGGAAGGAAGGACAGAAGGAAGGAAGGAAGGAAGGAAGGAAGGAAGGAAGGAAGGAAGGAAGGGAAGGAAGGGAAGGAAGGAAGGAAGGAAGGAAGGAAGGAAGGAAGGAAGGAAGGAAGGAAGGAAGGAAGGGAAGGAAGGGAAGGAAGGAAGGAATATTTTTAGTTATTTAGTGTAGCTGTTTATTTATATCATTTTAGAATTTTCACATCGGAGCTAGGAGCAAGAAGAAACTAAAACTGCATACTCTAGTGCTTAGGAAAGTACTGAACATATAGGAGATGATTTACAAATATTTGCTTCAGGCCATGAAAATAAGAGAAGGAAAACTATACTAAAAAAAGCTGAAGAGCGAGAAAAGAATCTGAAATGCTAAATCAGTGAAAAATCCTTTTTAGCCAATATGCTACAAACAGTACAGAGCCCTAACAAGAATATTCGTATTTACTCAGAAGGCTGAGGTGGGAGGAACGCTTGAACCCAGGCATTCGAGGCTACAGCGAGCCATGACCGTACCACTGCACTCCAGCCTGGGTAACAGAGAAAGACTTTGCTACTAAAAAACATAAGGAATAATTAAATGAGGAAAATTATTTTATGGCTCACTGCTTGTCATTCTAGAACCCTCCCACATTCACCAGTAGACATAGCCCTCTCCCCTTCTCTGAGGAAACTGGCTGTCTCAAATTCCCTATCAAAACACACTGTTTTAAAGAAAGTGTTTTACTTCTTTGTTAGTTAGGGAAGTACTAGCTATGGTAATAGCTAAACTCTAATTCTCAGTATCTTAACATAAAAGAAGTCCATGGCTGGGCGCGGTGGCTCACTTCCCAGCACTTTGGAAGGCCAAGGCAGGCGGATCACGAGGTCAACAGCCATGTGTGTGAGTCTGCTTGAAAGTGGATCCTCCGACGCTACTAAAAACACAAAAATAGCTGGGCGTGGTGGCACGCGCCTGTAGTCCCAGCTACTCAGGAGGCTGATACAGGAGGATCGCTTGAACCTGGGATGCAGAGGTTGCAGTGAGCCAAGATCGTGCCACTGCACTCCAGCCTGGGCAACAGAGCAAGACTCCATCTCAAAAAAAAAAAAAAAAAAGAGAAGACCAATTGCAGCAGAAGGTAGAAGTGGAGGAGATCTGTGTCACATAGTTTTTCAAGGACTAGACCAATAGAGACACTGCTATCTTCAACCCTTGACTTCCAAAGAGACCTGCGGTGTGGACAGTCTGCCAGCAGGTGTAAGAAGGGGGCAAGGCAAGCAGATAATTACACAGAAGATTGTCATAGGCTGGGCTTGGAAGCAGCTTACAACACTTCCAGCCACACTCCACTGGCCAGAACTCAGTCATATGGCCCCAGAAGCAAAAAGATCTGGGAAATGCAGTTCCTGCCTAGACGGCCACTTTCCAGCGATAACGCCACAATAGTTTGGTGCAAAAGTAATTGCGGGTTTTGCCAATAATGGTGCAATTACTTTTGCACCAGCCTAATAAAGAAAGAGCATGAACTTTGGAGGACAGCTAACATCCCTACCCATGAATATTTATTCACACAAAGATTTTAATACTTAATAGTAGCTTAAGTCTTCTCAAAGATTTGTTTGCAGAAATCATGATTTTAAGCTAAAAGAATGATTTGGATGGAATTTCAGGCATCTGAGAATTGTGTTGGGTTTCACTCATCTTTATGGCCCCAGGGCATAAGTCAGTGCAGGTAGTTCCTAGAAATCAGGTTATTGAAGGAACAAGGAAGAAGTATAAGGGAAAGGTTTTTGAAGTGGGATATAAGTAAATACACGATATTCTATTCTGACCCCAACCGTAACAGAAGCAATTAGATGGCAACACAAGTTTTAGGCCACATAAGAAAATGTGCTCATGATTATTCCTTCACCTCCTTTGAGTAAATGTTAATGATCTCCCTCTTCTAATAATTGCTATGTTTCTAACCTCCCAGAGGTCCTAGAGGTTCAAGTGAATTATGATTAGGAGCTGCTAATTATAGTCATGAGATATAGGGAAGAAAAGACAAAGGGAAAATTCATAAATATTATACATGTGACAAAAGTGGGCCAAAGCCTTAGTCAATCTGCCTTCAGAGGCCCAGTGAGAAGAACGCAATATGTCAGTGGGCATTCTCAAAACCTTGACTTCTTCCAGCTATTCAGGCACCATCTCGGTGAGTAGAAAGTCAGTGTTCAAGGACACACAGATTTACTCTTTCCTTGGTAGCTCCCCTTTATCTGAAATCATTACAATCATTAGCTCCACACGTACCATTTCCAAGACTCAAGACTCAAACCAGCAAAAGCCAGCACTCACAGCTCTTCATAAAAGTTTAGCCTAAACATGAGAAACACAACCTCATAACATCACGGGAATGCAAAGCAGGCCTCCAAGGTATGGGCAATCCCAGGTTTGCATTTCACATTACACTGAGCTGCTCCTGCCAAGGCCCTGAAAGGAAGCTGGCATCTGCCTTCTATGGTATGCAGAAGCCGACCCCATACCTAAGGGAAAGGAGACCAGTTGGGAGGCAGGAAGTGAAGGAACAAGGCAAGTTTTGACTTCCTCAGTGTTGATAGTCCTAAATCAAGTCATGCATGTGGTATAATAGAGGGCATTCAAAACCCCACAGAAGGGGGAGACCCAGGGAAAAGCCAAGGATGGATAGTTCCAGTGGTATCAAGCAGTTGTTGGTTAATGACAGGGAGTGCATAGGATTCGGCGAAGCATCCAGTTTAAGCAGTATACAGGAGAAAAGTTGGGGTCCCAATCACTCCTACGATTGGGAGTTTGTAGGAATAGACTGAAAAGCAGGGCCAACTTCTCTCAGGAATTACTGGCACTCTCTCATTATTGATACCCTCGAAGGACATGAGGAAGCCCCCAAAGTCTTCAGTCTTCAGGCAAGAAAACCAATTCCAATACCTTCAGCAACCCAGCAGTGGTTACCTTTATACCAAGCTCCTGCCACTGGCTGGCAGCTAGCAAAAATCATGCTTACTTGTTAAAGCTTATGAATTTATCTAAACAACCACAGCAAAGACCTGGCCAGGACAAAGACCAATAAAATGTTGCCAAAATTACCCATAATCTACTTCCTATAATCTTAACCCACTCATTCCACAGTTTCCATACTAATCAAAAAATGAATATTTTGTAAATATTTATTAAGCCCAGTCATGTTCTAAGCACTAAGGATATATTAGTCAACCAAACAGGCAGAGTTGCTGCTCCTGTGGAATTTACATGATATTGAAAAGAAATCCTAATCTACCTTCTCCTTCATTCATAACCTAATTTAAAAAGCACAGCCCCCTTCTTTCCTTTCACAGGTTACTATCTCATGAAGGGAGACAGTTATTTACCATACATTTAATGAGGGCCAACTATGGGAAAGAGGAAGCGGCACAAAGATGAATTAGGTGGAAGCCACAGTCTACTGGGGGAAATCATGCATTTACAAAAGGTTACCAAATAGCCAGGGGTTACACAGGTTTTATTGTGCCCCACACTAAAAAAAGAGACATAATGAAGACTTAACCCCCACCCCCCACATTAACTCAAAATGTGGCCTTATTTGGAAATAGGGTCTTTGCAAGTATTAGTAGTGAAGATGAGGTCATATCGGAGTAGTGTAGGCCCCTAATCCACTATGACTGATGTCCTTATAAGAAGATGGTCCCGTGAAGATAGAGCCATCATGGAGAACACTATAGGACTACAAAAGCAGATACTGGAGTTCTGCAGCTGCATGCAAGTCAAGGAATGCCAAATATTGTTGGTAAAAAACTGATATGATTTGACTGTGTCCCCACCCAAATCTCATCTTGAATTGTGGCTCCCATAATTCCCACGTGTTTCAGGAGGGACTTGGTAAGAGATAATTGAATCATGGGGGCAGTTTTCCCCATATTGTTCTTATTGTAGTGAATAAGTCTCACGAGATCTGATGGCTCTATAAGGCGAAACCAGTTCCACTTGGCTCTCATTCTCTCTTGCTGCTGCCATGTACAAAGTGCCTTTTGCCTTCTGCCATGATAGTGAGGTCTCTCCAGCCACATGGAATTGTGAGTCCATTAAACCTGTTTCTTTATAAATTACCCGATCTTGGGTACGTCTTTATCAGCAGCATGAAAATGAACTGATAAAACAACCAAACCACCAAAAGCCAAGTTTCAGAAGAAGCATGACCGTGGGACACCTTGATTTTGTACTGCCAGCTCCCTGAACTGTGAGAAAATAAACTGCTATTGCTTTAAGTCACCCAGTTCTTATGCTTTGCTATGGCAGTCCTAGGAAATGAATATACTAGCGAAGCGTTATAGCATAGCTAAGAACAGGCTATGATGGGAACACAGAGGAAGAAATCACTTAACTGTACCTGTAATGGGTGAGGAAGGCTTTCCACAGGAAATGCTATTTGCATGGGGTCTTGGAATATAATCAAGACTTTTATCAGGCACATGGGAGAAGTCAAACATGAAGGTCTTTTAGGCTGTGCCAAGGATGAAAATATATGGCCTTTTGAGAGAACGGCAAGTAATTTGGAGGAGCTGCCAAATTATAAAGCACTTGGTATGCTCTAGGCAATTTCCTAAGGGGCACATAGAGAATGAAAGGAGGTAGACAACTACAGGGAGGAGTATAAAGGGTGGACAATACAACTGGAACATAAAATTAGACCCCAATTATGTTGGCACAGCAGGTAATAGGAGACCTTTCAATAATTATAAGCAGGCCTAACCCCTATAGTCTCAGCACTTTGGGAGGCCAAGGTGGGTGGATCACCTGAGGTTAGGAGTTCGAGACCAGCCTAGTCAACATGGCGAAACCTTGTCTCTACTAAAAATACAAAAATTAGCTGGGAGTGGTGGAGCGTGCCTGTAATCCCAGCTACTCTGGAGGCTGAGACAGGAGAATCACTTGAACCCAGGAGGTGGAGGTTGCAGTGAGCCAAGATTGCACCACTGTACTCCAGCCTGAGTGACAGAGCAAGACTCAAAAAATAATAATTATTATTATTATAAGCAGATGAACACTATGATCATATTCTATTTTTTGACAAGATATTTCTGACAGTGGTGTGCTAAATACACTTGAAAGATGAAGACCAGTTACCACACTGCTCAAACAGATCAAGAAGGCTCAACTAACACATGGGGATACAGGGGGAACCCAGAATTATTGAGAGGTAGGACAGACATCTGATGAGTGTGTGGGGCATAGGAGACATGAAATAAAGTCAAGACTACTTAAGGGTACACACTGCTACCCAGAATGCAGAGTTCAAAATCTGTCTCAGCCACTTACCAGCTGTTTGAGCTTAGACAAGTTGCTTAACTTCCCTCGTCATTTCCTCACCTGTAAAATGGAGATACTAGCCGCAAAGGA
Source organism: Macaca nemestrina (assembly GCF_043159975.1). NCBI lineage: Eukaryota > Metazoa > Chordata > Mammalia > Primates > Cercopithecidae > Macaca > Macaca nemestrina. Next base: position 46,143,857 of record NC_092131.1, read on the forward strand.
TGGCTGGGAGGATTCAATGAGTGAATATATAGAAAGTGCTTAGGAAAGCCTGGTACATATTAAGTGCTTTGTATTTGCTGCAGCAGCAGCAGCAGCCATAGGTACACAGGGGATTCTTGGGCCAGGAAGATAAGGATTGTATATTTCCAAAACAACATGTTTTAAGAGAGCACACAGGAAGAGATTCACTCCAGGTGAAGACAAACTGGTATTAGAATAGATAGTGCAAAGACACACCAGTCAGAAAGGGAAGGATAGATTCCTTAGATGCTGAGGAAACCTAAAGGTGGCTGAATAACGAGGAGGAGCTATCACAGGTAAGTCAGAAGGAAAATCGGAAGGCAGGATCACAGAACCCTTCCAAGACCATACCAAGGAACCTACACTGCAGTCAACAGGCTTCGGAAGCAGAGCCCTCGCAACCAAGGGGTCTATGTGGCCACCTGGCGTCCAGTCCACCTTCTTTTGGTAAGAAGCCCCACACACCTGTTTCCTTGAGGAGTTGCCTCTTCTCCACTGGATGTCCTTGCAACTTAAATCAAGAGGCCTTGCCTTCCCCTGACCAGAGGGTGGGTACATAGTCCAAGCCAAGCCAAACAGGCCCTCCCTCCTTCCTGGAATGGAACTGGGAGGACAGTGTTGAAAACACCACGCAAGGCTGGCATTCACAGGCCCCAGTGAACCATTGAGTGATTCCTGCCTCAAGACCTTCAGTGCTACCTGATCCCTGCCCTTTCGGAGCTGCTTCTCTCTCCTGCAGGCCCTCCTCTATTGTTCCAGTAAATTCTGTTTTGATTTAAATTAACAAAAGCTAGTGTCTGTTACAAACCACCAAAGATCCCTTACATCCTAATACAACTCCAATAAATGGGCCTTCCTGGAAATGTATTTTCACAATAGAAGTACCAATAAGAAAATAGTAGCCAGGCATGGTGGCTCACACCTGTCATCCCAACACTTTGGGAGGCCGAGGCGGGTGGATCACCTGAGGTCAGGATTTCGAGACCAGCCTGGCCAATATGGCAAACCCCCGTCTCTATTAAAAATACCAAAACTAGCTAGGTATGATGGCACCTATAATCCAGCTACTCGGAAGGCTGAGGCAGGAGAATCACTTGAACCTGGGAGGCAGAGGTTGCAGTGAGCTGAGATTGCGTCACTGCACTCCAGCCTGGGCAACAGAGTGAGACTCCATCTCAAAAAAAAAAAGAAAAGAAAATAGCAGAAATTTATAGGATGACACTTACTGCCTGGCAATCAAAGTCACTGCCTGTGGGCTGCCCAAGCTATGAGGTTGGAACCAGCTCTTTCTTCTTTCTCTTACAGAAACTTGAAGCCTAGTTGTATTAATATATTCCATATTCAACAGTGTATGATATGTGATAACAGAAATTGTAATATGACCTAGATTTCTTGCCTTCTGTCAGTCATTTTATCAATCCCTTTTTCCATTTTTTAGATAGACACCAAGAAAGGGGCACTTTTTGGGAAGTGAGTGCTCCCTTCTGAACACAGTTCCACCCTGGGAGATTCACTGATTGATTTCCCTCATCAGTACCTCACCATTGATGTTAAGAATAAAGGAACCTCCTCACATCAGCTCATCTGTCTTTCTGCTCTGAGCCCAATTGCTCCCCAGGGCTTTGTTCATCTCGGATTCAGTTTCCAACCAACAGGCCTTCCGGCTCTGCCTAAGACAGAGACCATTCTGCAGTCAAATCTGTATTTCCACCAGAATCAGCCATCTGATTCTTTCAAATTCTCTATGAGCATGGTTGCAATGCTCATGATGCTACATTTGAAATTAGACAAAGGCATTCTTCCCCTTACTGATGCTTTGTACCTTTCAAATTTATTCACTCAACCAGCCCATACTGAGTACCTTCCATGTGTTAGGAACAAATGTAGGCAGATTGTTACATCCCTGGAGGGAAGTGAATATTATTCATTATGTATCCCATGCCTAGCAAAGCACCTGGCACATGAAAAGAGACGCAAAAAGGTTTTATTGTCAAAGGAAAAGTTTGCTTCTCTAACAGCCATGGGCAAAGCAGATTTCAACGGCCTCTCCTAGGGCCCTATCTGACCCTCAAGTATCAGGGTACATGGAGCAAATGGGACTCTGGAGTCATGCTGCCTGGACTGAAATCCTACCCTACCCTTCTGAGTAGGTTACCTAAGGCTAATTACTGCACCTGTGAAAGCCTTAGTTTTCTCTGCAGAATGGGATTAGTAATACCTGCCTCACAAAGTTATTAAAATAATTAAATGGGAAAATGCATGAAAATCATATGCAGAATACCCAGTACAAAATATAAAATAAATGTGACTGCATCTGGACAAATTTTACAATCACAAATTCCAGTGTGCAAGAAACATAACTTATTTCTTATAACTCAATTTAATTTCTGACTTTGACCCTCCATTCTGCCCAATATGAAAAATAAAACTCGATTACATAGAAAAATAAAGTCTTCTTCGTCCCTCTCTTCTCTGGAGTTGTCCCTAATGGGATCCTGTGTGGGCCTGCCTCATCCTGTGCTGGACCCGGACACAACTTATCTCATCCAGTCCCTGGTGCAGACAACAGGATTCTCAAATAGCTCCCTGGAGCAACATGTTGGCACACTCTGAGCAGAGACCATCCCTGTTACATCTTTCCAACACACATCCCCCTGTGCTGGCTGGAAGAACCTTGGAGGTTTCAAGTGTACACTCTCAGCTGGTGTCTGTGCCCACTGGAAGGAGTCACATGAACTTTGGATGCTCTGCAGTTCCAATCTGTGCAGATCTTCGGGACTTGACCCAGCCTAGACGCACCTCAGTGCTGTTTCTACTACACAGCAGTACCATCATGGACCCAGGATTTCCTCCATGAGATCTGACATCTCCCCAAACCTCACCCAGGATGCCAGACACAAATCTTCTCTACTGTCATATTTCTAAATCGAATGGGGTGGAGGGGATTATATTCCCGCAACCCCAAAACTTAGCTTGAGTTGGAGATTAAGAAGAGCAGGGAACACACACAGTGAGAGAGGTCTCTCTTGCATGCCTTGTCTACCTCTCTTCTCTCTTTTCCTGGTTAGAAGGTCTATATTTACTCAAAAAGGAAAACTAGGATGAGGCAGGAGTGGGGTTAGGTGGGGAATTACAGGGAAGAATTCAATTATAGAGAATTATTCTGACTGTTCACGTTTATTTCCTCAACCTTTGTTTCACTCCTCTGTTTTGCATTTAGAAGCTAAAAATTGGCACATTTTCTGCAATTTGCCCCTGAAAACTCCTTTGGGGGTAACAGGCAGCTAGAGATGGTTAGGGAAAAATAAAAAGAACCAGAATATTAATCTAGTCATTAACCTCTGACATTATTAAGACAAAATTGGAACTTGGGTTCAGGTGTAGAAATCCTCATTTGATTTGAGTAACTACAGGAAAAACCACATGTGCAGCAAGTGCAGTCCTAAGAGATGTGGGGTTCCATGACTTTCAAGCAAAGCCTGCCAGGCTTAAGAAGGACAGAAGACCCAGGAGCTCCAGAGGGCAGGGGATTCAGAATGAGAGGACAAGATCTGACCCAGTCCCTGAGCCAAGTGTGTCTATGGGTTCCAAATGGCTTTCATTTTTCTTTTATCTCCCAGATGGCTTCTGCTTGCCTCCCTCATTTTGCAAATACTGAAATTTCTTTGGTATCTTCTTGACTTGGGGAGCAAATCAGCTGTGTGAGTCTTTAGCTATGCAGGAGCTCCCTGAATCACATATTCCAGGACTGTTAGCTGCTATTTAGTTTTCATCTACAGATGGCTTCATAAAAGCCATTCTCCTTATTCTGAAAAAAGTCCAAGTGGTAGTTAGATATTAATTTAAGATGCAAATCAGGTTATGCAGGTGGCATAAAATAACAGCAGGCTTTAAGAACCACAAATGAGGGGTGGAACTGACACAGCACCATGCACTGGTTGACGGAAGCACAACTTCTCCCATCCGCTTTCCACAAGATCGACGCCTCCACTGTGAGGCCGTTTTGCTCTTACCTGTAAACAGGGTAAAGAAAATTCTAAACACAACGCTATCTCCTTAAATTCCTCTTCATTTCATGCTGCATCCACATACTAGACCAGGGGTCAGCAAACTTTTTCTGGAAAGGGTCAAACAGTAAGTATTTTCGGTGTAGGCCATATGGTCTCTGTTGCTACTCCTCATCTCTGCCAATGTGGTGTGAAAGTAGCCGCAGACAATACGTAAACAAGTAAGCATGGCTGTGTTCCAATAAAACTTTATTTATAGACATTGAAACTTGAATTCCACATAATGTTGACATGAAATATTCTTCTTTTTTTTCCCACCATTTGAAACTGTAAAAACTATTATTTGCTCATACAAAGCAGACAGTGGAACAAAGCCCAGAGGCCATAGTTTGTTGACCTCTGTCTTATATCATCACAATTTAATAGGATAAATCTCAGTTCTAACAAGCAACTAATTCTAGTCCCAAGTAATACATAAAAGGAAACTTTATTAACCATTTCTTTTTGAGTATTTCATATGGGAGGAGGGGGCTAGAGTTTACATATTTCTTTATAAATAATGCAAAATTATAAGATGAGAATCTAAAGTGCATAAAACAAACTATTTTCAAGCCCAACATATATAAGTGAAAACACTATTATATATTCATTTTCTTAAGTCTGACAAGGTCCCTATTTGGCATATTTTACTGGCCTATATTGAATGGACATGTATTCAGTCCAAAAAACTCTATTTCTTTATGTAGTCTACAACCCAGAATTTTCATTAACTCTTTCTGGCCTTACCACGACCACCCATTTTCAGTCTGAATAGGTAACTGGCCATACCCAAGGATTTTGTTCCAGAACAACTGTTAAGGCACAATTTTATGGTTGATAAAATACTTGAGCCTTCAACTGGTCCTCTCTGTGCTATGACTTTAGGAGCATTTCTCAAGGACACTCTATTCTCTTCCCAAATCCCTTTCTACTATGAGTAGGTATGTGGAAATGAAGTAGGCAATTATGTGATAAAACCTCACTTCAGTTTGGGGACTCCAGGACAAAGGGGTTTGTATATTACTTCCCAGGGTATAGCCCAGGGGACCTGTAAACTTTGCAGGAAGAACTGGTCCAGTTTGGTCCCCACAGCGGTGAGTGAGTGGTGTATGGGGGCAAGAAGCCTTAACTGAGCCTCGCAAACACAAGGCCAGAGAAGATCTGGAAAATTCTGACCGGTTTCTACCCATCCCATCCCCCACACCCACCAAGTCCAAAAAAAAATGGCTCCAAAGAGGCTAGCCGAGATCTCAGAGAGGTATAAGGGCAAAGGCCAAAGAACAAACTGCAGTAATGACAAAAGAGCCCAGCACAAACAGAGGATAATCATGAACCACATTGTCCCCACCCGTACTGCCAGGCTGGAGGTAAACCCTAAGAGGTTAGCTCTGAGGAGAAGAGAAGTGATCAAAGAAAAAAATTCCTAAATAACTAATATTTAGCTAAAAATGCAGAATAAATGTACCTTAAATTGACAAGATTAATTTTTTTTTTGCAATTCAGAGTAATAAAGACTCAAAAATCCAATTAATTCAGAATAGTAGGAGTAACTGTGGTAGTAATACAAGAGTAACAGTAGCAGTAGTAGTAACAATATAGTAGTAATACATAGTAGCAGCAGCAACAGCAGCGGCATCAGTGGTGTGGTAGTAGTAATACAATAGTTGGTAGTGGTGGGGGTAGCAGTAATAGTAAAATACAACTCATATTCATTGAGTACTTTCTATTTGCCAGGCCCTGTTTTAAGCATTTTACATGAAACTACTCATTTAATCCTTACAACAACCCTTTGAAACAAGTATTTATCTTCATTTTGCAGATGAGAAAACTTAGACACAAAAAGGAACAGCTTGAACAAGAAAAAGATTCAATGAATATTTGCTGAGCCGAAAAGTGGACACATTTATGAAATCAAACATAAGCAGGAAGTGGTACCCACACAAAATCAGCAAGGTGTGGGCATCCCAAAGTCATCGACAAAGTTTCTTGGTGCTCTAGATTTACAAGCCAGAAGGATTCAGCATTAGAGGAAGAACTTTGATTTAAAAAAAAAAAAATTAACTAAACAAAAGAGATAAGGATGGGAAACCATCAGAGGTTGTTATCAACCCACCTTTGCGATCTAATCATTTCCTCCATTCCTTCACATTAGTTCACAACGGATTCCTTTATTCTTCCTCTGATATAATGCCATTAACTATATCAACTTCCAAAAATGAGGTTACTAGAGCCCCCGTTGTTTCTGCCGTTCTGCACTACAAGCAGTGAGCGGGGCTGAGGAGTAAGGCAGCCGGCAGGGAGCAAATGTCACTGGGCCCAGATGGGCCAATGCTTTGAGAGAGTGTTGGAGCCCACAGCTACTCCTGGTCCAGAAACTGCCCCCTAACAAGCCATGACCCCATCTCTTTCGTGATTTGATATCCCGTCATTTGATTGCTTTTTCTCCATGCAAAACTCCTTAGTGATAAATATTTATTTTATAATTCAAGTGATTTTAAGTTTTAAAAACATGATGGTTTCCTACTGAGCCACAGGGAAGATTTGTCATCCCAATTAGGAAATGAAGTGATTCTCGAGTATGCACAGAATCTAGCCTCCCTCTCTGCTAAGACCACACTGGGCCCTAGATAATCACGCCACCTAGCGGCACACTTGTTCTTCTGAGAACCTCCCTCAATCTGAAATGAGGGTGCCCAGCCATCAGTTAAATTATTCCATCTCACAGCCTATGAATTTCAATAAATATACCATCTGTTCACCTTCTGTGTGGGAGTTCAATCATCTTCTTGGCAGCAGGATTATTCTACAGCAATTACCTATGTCTTTATCACCTCTCATTGAGCTGCAGCAGCCATCTCTGTAAAACCAAAAAGTTTTAAACCACAGTTTCTGTAGATGGGACGGTCTTATGTCTAGAACACACACACAAAAAATATGTCTACACTTGATTTGGGGGGGCGGGGGTGGGTATGGAGAGAGAACCAAGAACCTAATGAACAGGCTTTTTTTGTTTGTTTGTTTTTTAATTTCGAGATGGAGTTTTGCTCTTGTTGCCCAGACCGGAGCGCAGTGGTGCAATCTCAGCTCACTGCAACCTCCGTCTTGGCTCAAGCGAGTCTCCTGCCTTAGCCTCCCGACTAGCTGGGATTACAGGTACCCGCCACAAGGCCTGGCTAATTTTTTGTATTTTTAGTAGAGATGGGGTTTTACCGTATTGGCCAGGCTGGTCTTGAACTCCTGACCTCAGGTTATCTGCTCACCTTGGCCTCCCAAAGTGCTGAGATTACAGGCGTGAGCCACCATACCAGCCAGGCATTTTTTTCCTGAGCTGCGGGGTAGAACTAAGGAGCCTTCACTTTAGGATGCCAGGTTTTGATGTGTTGAAGTAACAAGATTTGAAAAAGCAAAAGGCCACCGCTGAGAGAGCAGCCACAGTCTATTAGATGCGGAATCAGGAGATGCAGAATCGGGGGACATGGGACCTACCTCCAGCTCTGCCACCGTGTGCACAAACAAGTCGCCTCTCTGAGCCTCAGTTTCCTCTTCTGTAAAATGGGAAGGTTGGAATGGTGACCACTGAACTTCCCTTTGGCTCTGATATTATAAGATTCTAGTGGATGGAAAACGGGAGCCTACAGCACAGCCCACGCCCAGATGTACCACTGATTTGCTGAGCTTCACTGAGTTGCTAAGTAAAATTATAGCTAAAAAAAGAAAACGTCACAAGCACCCAAGTGGTTTGAATGCTTTTTAAATCTGGATTATTATTAATGATTCTTTTTGCACAGTATATGAGAGGAGGAAACAAAGGCTTGGTGAGGTTAATTTGCTGCAGGTCACCCCCTAGAAAATGGGGAAGCTGAAACTTAACTTATGCCATTTGGTTCCAAAGTCCAAGCTCTTATACAGTGCCATATTGGAAGGCTTCACAAAAAAGCAGAATTTCAAGACAAGATCTAGAATCAAAGAAAGAACGAGAGGCATTTCAGAGGAAAGCGTAAACGTACATGTCATAAATACCCAGCATTAACTTTATATTGGCTTAGTTCCAGCTGCTTATCATCCAATTATGTATCCAAACAGCCTGGCTATGGCCATAACAATGCTGTGTGCTCCCCAAACCACGTTCACTTTCTTTCTGGGCACAAAAGAACACTAAATTTCCCAGTATCTCCTCTGATAAGATCAAGAACAGGAACTGGGTTCCAGCTAATGGGAAGTGAGCAGGAATTCTCTACACCATATGAGTGTCGCTATAAAGGCCTGTTTTATACTCTTTTCCTCCTATTCATGCCCTGGAAGTGAAGGACTCCAGTACAGCAGGACCACACCTGAGTCACTACACTGAGGAAGGCTTGTGGAAGGTGGCCCCACCTGCACTGGACTGTGGCAAAGTGAAGAAGGAAAAAAAAACAAAAACAAAACAAAAACAAAACAAAACAAAAAAAACTTTATTTTGTATTATACAGAGATGTGGGGGTTGTTTGTTATGGCAGCTACCAACCAATAGCCTGGCCAATGGGAATAGTAATGGTGCCTTAGTTTTTTTTGCCAGCCCGGTATCTAATCCCCTTTCTTCTGAATGCAGTCCTCAATTCCCCTTCTCCAGCACTATGATGTACCTGAACTTCAGTCCACATGGTTCAGAAAGGGATGTCATCACCCCTCCTCAGTTCTAAAGCCTCTTGGTCCCCACATCAGCCAAATGAGAGTCAATCCTGAGACTTTTTGCTGGAACTATTGTGAAAGGGAAACTCTTTTTCCACTGGGAAGGCCAAGCTGGGGATACAAGTCTGGAGCAGCAGGGAGGTCACTACGGAGGAGAGTCAGCCCTAGAACAAAATTAGCAAAGGGAACAACAGAGCAATGAGAGGGCTAGGGTGAGAGAAGAATAAATGGGGGAAGGAGAAAGAATAGAAGGCAGAGCATGAAAGAAAATGGAGGCCAAGGGTGGCCAGGGGAGCAGTGGGGACAAAGCAAGGGCAAAGACAGAAAGGAGCTTGAGGTGTGAAGGAGAGGAGGCAGACGGGGGCAAGAGTAGCAGCTAGAGGTGGAGGGAGAGAGAAATCAAGGGGATGGAAAGAGAGATTAGCAAGCAATGGAGAGAGGGGGCCAGGGCGGGGTGGGGAGGGTAGAGTCAGAGAGAGGGAGGGTCAGGGGAAAGATGCGCGGAAGAAGCAAGAGAGAAGGGAGGAAGAGGAGAGGTTTATGGTGGGAGGATGCAGGGCGAAGGAGAAGGGGTAGAGATGCAGAAAGGGGAGTAAATGGAGAGAAAAGTAGAAAAGGAAGGGAAGGAGGGAGGCAGGGAAGTGAGATCTTCCTTTGAATGCTTCAGTCCAGCCAAACCCAGTCAGCCTCGCCCCTGGATGAGTCAATAAATTCTTTTGCATTTATCATTTTAATTGGGGTCCTGCCATTTGCTGCAGGGAATTTTTTTATATTTTCCAAAACAACCTTTAAAATAGATGAAAGCAACATATGTGTCAAAACATGGACACATAATTATATAACACAGCCAGCAAGAATTGACTACCTTCTACCAAAATAAGAACTTTCAATCTTCAGAGCATCTCTACTACCTTATCCTTTCAGACTTTACCAGATGACTTATTCAGTAGGATCCTAGCCTAAGATTATACACTATTATATTTTCTGGCTTCATTCTTTTCCCTATCGCTCCCTTAATCTTGTTCTCTGTTCTAATAAGTTGTTCTACCTTTATCACCTTTTCCTGATGCAAACTGTCTTGTTTCTGCCTTTTGCATGATCATTTAGAATTCTGGAAGGGTCCCAGCTGTTGGTCCCTCCAGCCCTACTTGTCCTCTCAGCGCTGCAGTGGCAGCTACTCGGGCACATTACCTTGATCCCAAAGGCCACTAGCTTGAGCTGCTGCTGCTGAAATCATCCAACATGAGTCAACAGTGAGCTGAAATGCATTGTTCTGAATCTCCCTGATGTCACATTCTCAATAGCAACAGCAAGAAGCAACTGACTTGAAATGTGAATCAATGCTCAAATTCGCGAGGCGGGGAAGAAAAAGGTGAAGATGTGCTTGCCACCAAGAGCAAAAGCAAGAGAGAGATGGATAAATTGTGTGTGTGTGTGTGTGTGTGTGTGTGTGTGTGTGTGTGTGTGTGTGTGTATGCATGTGCACACATGTCCTGGAAGGTGGACCAAAAGATAAATTAAAGGATTCAGTTCTCAAATGCTCATCAAGGAATAAAACAGTCTGGTTTTCTCTAGAGCCGAAAGAAAAATGAAGTGATGAGTGGAATTTTAAAAGGCAAAAGAAGGAAAGTACCTTAACCAAAAGCCTAATGTCTGTGGGGTCACTCACACATCGGAGACAATGTCGCCTCCTTTCTTATTACCGAAAGCACCTGAACTGAAGTTTGCAACAGAGTCTCTGCGCTCCAGGGACTTATATTTATTTCCCCCAGAATATTTCATATTTATTCAAGCTAAACAATATGTATGACATCTGGGCACAAAGTCTTTTCAAAGAGAAAAATCAACCCAGCCACGCTAATTTTCCTCATTCACCAACCAACCCCCACACGCAGGAAGCCAGCTCCCTCCCATTCACTCACAGCACCACAGCTATGAAACTGTTCAATACAATCCCAGAGGCTCGGTTTTCCTCAGCTACCCTTATTTACTAACATACGCTATTTACTAACACACACAATTGCTGTCAACGGTGGCCTCAGTTTCTCATGTATCAATGAATTTTAAGGCTCTATAAAAATCTAGATGCATATAAAAAGATACTGCAGCAAAGGAGCTCAGGTTTTTCTTCTAAAAAGAAGTAAAAATTGTAGTTCTATAGCAGTAAAAATTGTATGGTTTGGTGTTTTTTTTTTTTTTTTTTTTTTTTTTTTTTGTCATTAAGGAAACATTCTTGACTATATTTAAGACCACCCAACTACCTGGATCTGGAACTCAGGGACAAATACAGCCCTTCCACTTTGGTTGGGGCAGTGAACGTGAATCCTTGTCCCTCTCACTAACCTATGAAATGAGATGGGCAACTTGAAAGGAAACCCAAAGCCCCTTCTCAATGATTCCCAGGGGCCTGCCCCATATCCACAGCTCTGGGAACTCCCCTGGCCCCTCCTTTGTCCAGGGTGGCAATCCTCCCTCCAACAACCAACCCAAACTGCCCACAGCCCAGAAGCTCCCAGTCTTTCTTACTCTTTTCACTTCCACCAAAGTGCCCACACAGTCTTGAACATCTGAAACTAAATGTGAGAGAAGGAAGAAAGGCTTGCTCATGATCCTCCTAACCCAGGAGAGAGCAATATCCTGCCTCTTCGTGATCTTTCTCCACTTACAAAAGGTTATTCTTATTGACTGAATGTGGCCTGATTGTATGTCCCCAGTGGCTGTGACAAAGACTGCCTCCTTTGATCAAAACTTGGATCCAGCCCCTCTGAGTCCTCTGCTTGACTAGGCTGACCTTGGGGTTCTCTCTGTGTCCTTGCTGAATCCAGTTTGAGCAAGAACACTGCTAAATGAGTGTCTTAGTCTGTTTTGTGTTGGTATAAAGGAATGCTGAGGTTGGGTAATTTATAAAGAAAAGAGAGTTATTTAGCTCACGATTCTGCAAGCTGGAAGGTTCATGATTGTGCACTGGGGGAGGGCCTCAGACTGCTTCCACTCAGGGTGGAAGATAAAAGGGAGCTTGCCTGTGCAGAGAGTACATAACTAGAGAGAAAGTGAGCAAGACAGAGAGACAGAGACAGACAGACAGAGAGCGAGCGAGCAAGAGCGAGCAGAGGGAAGTACCAGGCTCTTTTTAACAAACAGCTTTTGCAGGAACTAATAGAGCAAGAACTCATTTATCTGCCCTCCAGAGAGGACATTAATGGATTCATGAGGGATCCATTCCCTTGACCCAAACATCTCCCATTAGAGACCCACCTCCAACAATGAGATCAGATTTCAACATGAGGTTTAGCAGGACAAACATCTAAACTATAGCAGTCAGTTCAGGGAAAATGTCCCCAACCTCGGCATCTGACCACCGTCTATCTTATAAACTGGCCTGCCTTCAGCAATAATTCTATCAATTTGGCTTAGCCAGTAACCCCTTATCTTTGAAGTTTCCTTGATCATTTTCCATCCACTGACCCCTACTCTGCTCGGTGGTTATAAACCCCTACTTGTCCTTGCTGGAGTCAGAGTTGAGTCCAGTCTCTCTCCTCCACTGCAAGACCCTATGGCAATGGTCCTTGCAACTATCACCATGCCTCCCTTGAATAAAGTCTGCCTTACGGACTTTACCAAGTTTTTGAATCTTTTTTTTCTTTAACAGCTCTAAATACCCTATTTCATGCAATGACTATCATGACCTTTTCTGGGCCTCCTACGGTGAATGTGACCCTAAGTCCTTGTACCAATGCCAGCACAAAACCTAAATGTGACAGAGGATTACAAGACGTGGTGTTATAGAGAGACAGCTATTAGCTTTATCTTCATCATTGTAGAAAAAAATACAGATATACCTTGTTTTATTATGCTTTCATTCATTGCACTTCACAGATATTGCTTTTTTTTTTTTAACTGAAGGTTGGTGGCAACCCTGCATTGAGCAAGTCTATCAGCACAATTTTTCCAACAGCACATGCCTCACTTTGTGTCTCTGTCACATTTTTGTAATTCACACAATAATTTCAAACCTTTACATTATTATTATATCTGTCATAGTGATCTGTGATCAGTGACCTTTGCTGTTACTATTGTAATTGTTTTGGGGCACCATAAACTGCACCCATATAAGACGGTAAGCTTAATCAATAATTGCTATATGTGTTCTGACTACTCCCTTGACCAGTCATTCCCCCACATCTCTCCCTTTTCTTGGACCTAGTAATTCCCTGAGACACAACACTATTGAAATTAGGCCAATTAAGCCAGGCGCGGTGGCTCATACCTGTAATCCCAGCACTTTGGGACCCGAGGCAGGCGGATCTCTTGAGATCAGGAGTTTGAGACCAGCCTGGCCAATATGGTAAAACGCTGTCTCTACTAAAAATACAAAAATTAGCCAGGCATGGTGGCGTGTGCCTGTAATCCCAGCTACTCGGGAGGCTGAGGCAGGAGAATCGCTAGAACCTGGGAGGCGGAGGTTGCAATGAGCCAAGATCACGCCACTGCACTCCAGCCTGGGTGACAGAGTGAGACTCCATCTCAAAAAAAGTAAATAAATAAAAGGAAATTAGGCCAATTAATAATCTTACAATGGCCTCTAAGTGTTCAAGTGGAGGAGGAGTCACAGATATCTCACTTTAAATCAAAAGAAAAAAATGATAAAGCTGAGTGAGAAAAGCATGTCAAAAGCCAAGATAGAGCAAAAGCTAGGCCTCTTGCACCAAACAGTTAGCCAAGTTGTGAATGCAAAGGAGAAGTCCTTGAAGGAAATTAAAATTGCTACTCCGGTGAACACAGGCATGATAAGGAAGCAAAACAGCCCTACTGCTGATATGGAGAATATTTTGTGGTCTGGATAGAAGATCAAACCAACCACAACATTTGTTCAAGCCAAAGCCTAATCAAGAGCAAGGCCCTAACTCTTGAAGGCTAAGAGGTGCAGAAGGAAGCTGCAGAAGAAAAGTTGGAAGCTCACAGAGGTTGGTTCATGAGGTTTAAGGAAAGAATCCATCTCCATAATATAAAAGTGCAAGGCAAAGCAGCAAGTGCTAATGTAGAAGCTACAGCAATTTATCCTGAAGATCTGGCTAATATCATTGATGAAGATGGCTATACCAAACAACAGATTTTCCATGTATACCAAACAGCCTTCTATTGGTAGATGTCATCTAGGACTTTCATGGCTAGAGAAGAAAAGTCAATGCCTGGCTTCAAGGCTTCAGTGGACATGCTGACTCTCTTCGTTGGGCCTAATGTTGCTGGTGACTAAATTGAAGCCAGTGCTCACTGGCCATTCTGAAAATCCCAGGACCCCTAAGAACTATGCTCAGTGTACTCTGCCTATGCTCTAGAAATAAAACAACAAAGCCTGGATGACAGCGTATCTGTTTATAGAATGGTTTACTAAATATTGTAAGCCCAGTGTTGAGACCTACTGCTCAGAAAAAGATTCCTTTCAAAATATTACTGCTCATTGACAATACACCTGGTCACCCAAGAGCTCTGATGGAGATGTATAGGGAGATAAACGTTATTTACATGCCTACTAACACAACATCCACTCTGCAGCCCATTGGTCAAGGAAGAATTTCAATTTTCAAGTCTTATTATTTAAGAAATACATTTCATAAGGCTACTGCTACCATATTAAAGCCTTCTTGAAATGATTCACTAAATGTCATTAAGAACATTTGTGATCCATGGGAGGAAGCCAAAATATCAACATTAACAGAAGTTTGGAAGAAGTTGAATTCAACCCTCATGAATCACTTTTGAGGGGCTCAAGACTTCAGTAGAGAAGTAACTGCAGTGGAAATAGCAAGAGAACTAGAACTAGAAGTGGAGCCTAAAGATCTGACTGAATTGAGGCAATCTCATGATCAAACTTGAATGAATGAGGAAGAGCTTCTTACAGATGAGCAGATGAGCAAAGTGGTTTCTTAAGACAGAATCTACTCCTGGTGAAGATGCGGTGAACATCACTGAAGTGACAACAAACGATTTAGAATAATACAAAAGCTTAGTTGATAAAGAAGTGGCAAAGTTTGAGAAGATTGACTCTAGTTTTGAAAAGAGTTCCACTGTGGATAAAATGCTATCTAATAGCATCACACGTTATAGACAAATCTTTTGTGAAAAGAAGAGTCAATCAATGCAGCAAACTTCATTGTTGTCTTATTTCTAAAAATTGCCACAACCTCCTCAACCTTCAGCAACCCACCCTGATCATTCAGCAGCCATCAACGTCGAAGCAAAACCCTCAAGCAAAAAGATTATGACTCACTGAAGACTTAGATGATTGTTGGTATTTTTTAGCTATCAAATATTTTAATTAAGGTATGTACTTCTTAAGGCATCATGTTATTGCACACTTAATAGACTATATAATAGTGTAAACATAACTTTTATATGCACTAAGAAACCAAAAAATGTGTGTGACTCATTCTATTGAGATATTTGCTTTATTGTGGTGGTCTAGAACCAAACCTGCAATATCTCCAAAGTAAGCCTGTAAATAGAAATAAGATCTATCAATTAAGACACTCTAAAACAGGATTCTGTATGTTTTCTAAATGTCTCCTTGCTTTGTCAACCCCCCAATGACCACTTATTAAATATTTATCTGACTATATGTGCAAGGATTCATCTACCCACAAATGTTAAGGCTAGGCAGAATTCATCTTCAGTGTTCCCTGAATGCCACAAGAGAATGTTCAGCCAGTCCTTGCAACCTCAGTAATAATAATAACAGTCATCACTATCTGCCATGCACTTTACATAAATAAATTTAATCCTCACAAAAACACTCCATGGCCATGGGAGGTAATTATCTACCCTCTCTCCCTTTTTAGATAAAGCAACTGAGGCAAAGAAAAAGTAAGTTACTCACCCAACATTCTAAAACCAGCTGAATCAAGTTTAGAATCCAAGAGTCTTGTTCAAGAGCCCAGGATCTTACTCTCTACTCCACTACCTCCTTGTGTCCATTTGAAATAAGGTATCTGTTTACACAGTATTAGACAGATAATGAAATTGTGATGATACTTTCTGAAGCAATAGCACCTAAGAATGAAGGAAATCTGGATGTGACTCAGTCAAATAAATCAGTAGAGATTATTTTGCTCAGATCTTTCATGGGAAAAATCATTCCATTATGTTTATGGCCCCACATCAAAAGAGCACAATTTGGCTTTATTTCCCGGAGTCCTCTGGTTTTTAGTGGGTCCCAAAAGAGAGAAATCTTCTGGAGACTTTTCAATGCTGTACAAAACCACCGATCACATTTATGGACTTTGTGCCCTACAAACAGCGGGAAGAGTGACTTCATCCCCCAATCAGCATAACAGATCTTGACAGTGCATGAGCAAAAGCTTTTTGCACTCCAAAAAAGCAATTATTTTCTGTGGGAAAAAAAAAAGTCAACTTCTTAGGCATAATGAACCCACCTATTAATCTTGTCCTGCTACTCCTGCTAATTCTGGAAGCAGGAAAGTAGTCACAACTTGTTGCCCTCAAATTTAAAAAGAGGGCACATCATCAAAAACGAAGAACTTTTCAACTTTGTCCTTCAACTGGTCAGGCTTTCTTGCAAGCAGCAACTTCCAATCAGTGGAGCAGCGAAGCTGTTTATCACTTTAAACCTAGGTTTTTTCATTGTAGGGTATATGCATATCATTGACTGAAGCACAGTGCCTTTAATAATACAGAATGTACTTCCTTAACTAGTTGAAGATCTGTGTTTAAGAAAGGAGGAGAGGTATAATAAATTAACTTTTGATGACTTCTAACAATCCTAATATTAATAAAGGAAGCCTGAAGAGTTTTCTTTTTAATGTTTTTACAAGACTTATTGCTGATGAATGGATTGCTGGGTAGCTCATCAACCCAGATAACCAGTTATATACTTCCTTCTTCTGGTAGTTACTGAAAATCTACCTGCTATTATTGAAAAATAGTCCTGAGATTTCAATTTGGAGAAAAGGTAGGTGGAGAAAGAGAAAGGCCACTGACGGGTGTGTAGTTGTAGAGGATACAGGAGTGGCAGTGAAATCCAAAGGATGCTGATATGGTTTGGCTGCGTCCCCACCCAGAATCTCATCTTGAATTGTAATCTCCATAATCCCCACATGTCAAGGGTGGGGACCAGGTGGAGGTAATCAGATCATGGAAGCAGTTTCCTCCATGCTGTTCTCATGATAGTTAGTGAGTCTTAAAACATCTGATGGTTTTATAAGCATCTGGCCTTTCCCCTGCTTACACTCATGCCATCCTGTCACCCTGTGAAGAAGGTGCCTGCTTCTCCTTTGCTTTCCACCATGATTGTAAGTTTCCTGGGGCCTCCTCAGCAATGTGGAATTATGAGTCAATTAAATCTCTTTCCTTTATAAAATACCCAGTCTCAGGTATTTCTTCACAGCAGTGTAAGAACAGACTAATACAGTAAATTGGTACCAAGAGTGGGGTACTGCTACAAGAATATCCAAAAATGTGGAAACGACTTTGGAACTGGATAACTCGCAGAGGATGGAACAGTTTGGAGGGCTCAGATGACAGGAAAATGTAGGCAAGTTTGGAACTTCCTAGAGACTTGAATGGCTTTGACCAAAATGCTGATAGTGATATGGATAATGATGTCCAGGCTCAGATGGTCCCAGAAGGAGATGAGGAACTTGTTGAGAACTGGAGTAAAGGTCACCCTTGCTATGCTTTAGCAAAGAGATCGGTGGCATTTTGCCTCTGCCCTAGAGATCTGCGGAACTATGAACTTGAGAGAGATGATTTTGGGTAGCTAGTAGAAGAATTTCTAAGCAGCAAAGTGTTCAAGAGGAAGCAGAACAAAAACATTTGAAAAATTTGCAGGCCAATGATGTGACAGAAAAGAAAAACCCATTTTCTGGGGAGAAATTCAAGCCAGCTGCACAAATTTGCATAAGTAATGAGCAGCCGAATATTAATCACCAAGGCAATGGAGAAAATGTCTCCAAGGCATGTCAGAGACCTTCCTGGCAGCCCCTCCCATCACAGGCCTAGAAGCCTAGGAGGGAAAATTCATTTCCTGGGCCTGACCTAGGGCTCCCTTGCTCTGGGCAGCCTCAGGACATTGTGCCCTGCATCCCAGCTGCTTCAGCTCCAACCATGGCTAAAAGGGGCAAAGGTATAGCTCCAGCCATTGCTTCAGAGGATGCAAGTCCCACGCCTTGGATGCGAGACATGGAGTCAAAGGATATCATTTTGGAACTTTAAGGTTTAATGACTGGCCTACTGGACTTCATACTTGCATGGGGCCTGAAGCCCCTTTGTTTTAGCCAATGTGTCTTATTTGGAACAGGTGTATTTACCCAATGCCTGTACTCCCATTGTATCTAGAAAGTAACTAACTTGCTTTCAATTTTACAGGCTCATAGGCAGAAAGGACTTGCCTTGTCTCAGATGAGACTTTGGACTTGGACTTTTGGGTTAATGCTGAAATAAGCTAAGATTTGGGGGGACAATAAGAAACGCATGATCATGTTTTGAAATATGAGAACATGAGATATGGGAGGGGGTGGGGAGGAAGATATTGTTTGATTTTGTCCTCATCCAAAATCTCATCTTGAATTGTAATCCCCATGTGTTAAGGGCAAGACTAGGTGGAGGTAATTAGATCATGAGGGTAGCTTTCCCCATTCTGTTCTCATAATAATGAGTCTCATGAGATCTGATGGTTTTATAAACATCTGGCATTTCTCCTGCTTGCATTCATTCTGTCCTGCTGCCCTGTGAAGAAGTCTTGGGTATTTCTTCATAGCAGTGTAAGAAGGGACTAATACAGATACTTTGAAAATGTGGAAGAATAGTGATATTAAAATTAACTATAAATTACTTATCATGTAATTTGTTTTTAATAGTGCAATCCTGTACTCTCTTGTTTCTTATCCTTTGTTCATTCTATTTTTATAACTGGGAGGATAGTATATAGCACAATGTCTGCCATATGAGGGTGATTTAACTAGACTTGTATATTTAAAAGGATCACTTTGGCTGCTATGTGGAGACTAATTGGAGGAAGTAATACCAGAGTTCAGAACAGTTCAGAACAAAAACAGATTAGAAGCTGTTTCAGTAATTCAATCTAATGGCATGCCAGAAGAATGCAAATGGACATAGAAAGAAGAGGATGATTTGGGAGAAGTATGCAGGCAGTAGCATGGTCAGAAATCATGGATTGGATGTGGGGATGAGAAAAAGTAAGGAGTTAAGGTTTCTGGTTTAGTGGATGTTACTGGTATATACTCAAAAGGGGTCTGTGGAAGAAGATGATAAACATATTTTGGACCTGTTGAGGCTGAGGTACCTGTAAGACATTTAAGTAGACATGAGACAAAAGTGACTGGAATGTTTATTGTCACCCCTAAAGCCCAGGCAACAAATATTTGTCAATCTAATGTCAACACTGGACTAGACACTGGGAATGGAACAGTGAAAAAGCCATACATCACCATAGCCATTATGGAACTTAAGAGTTTAGGTGAAGAGAAAGGCATTCAACAAGTAGTCACCCAAATGCAAAAATGGAAGCATGAAATGAAGTATTTCAAAATGGGCAAGGGCTAATTATATCAAATGATACTAAGAGATGGAGAGGACATTAACAGAGCTGTCTATTGGATTTGATACCAAGGACGACACTGATATCGTGACAACAGCTGCCTTAGTGGAATACCAAGACAGAAGCCAGATAAAAGTGAGTTGGAAAGAAAACTGTACAGTGAAGAAGTAGAAACAGTGGCTATAGAACTTTTATTCAAAAGGTTTTGCTGAGAAGGGGAGCAGCCAAATGGAGCACTGGCTAGAAAGGGACATAAATAAGGTCAAGGGAGAATGATTTCAGATTTAAGACGGAAGATTGTAAAGCACATTTGTATGTTACTGGGAATATTCCAGCAGAAAGGGAGAAAGTGATTATGTTAAGAAAGGGAACTTTGCAAGAGCCAAGTCAATAAGACCAGAAAAAAAATATATTAAAAACACAAGCATTTTTCTTTGGGGAGGTAGTGATGGAAGAGAGCACCAGGGGGCTTCATGGATGCGAATAATGTTCTGTTTTTTAATCTAGGTGCTAGTTAAATAAATGTGTTCATTTTGTGAAGATGTATCAAGAGGTGACCTTATGATGTGTGCTCTTTCCTGTATGTATGCTACATGTCAATCACATTGTTTAAAAGTAGGATTAGAAAAAAGAAAACAAAACCATCATTTTTGCAAGTGTTATGATTGCATATAAAGAAAACCCTGACAAATTTATAAATCATTATAAATAAAAATTCCACAAAGTGGCTGCATATAAGAATAATACACAAGTCAACAGCACCACAACAAAAAAAGCTCAATTTTTAATACACTATTTACAATAGAAACAAAAACCACAAAATATCTAGTAAAAAATTAACAAAATATGTATTTAACCTGCAGGCAGAAAATTGTAAAATTTTGCTGAGAGATATTAAGGAAAAACTAAATAGAGCAATATATGTGTAAATGAATAGGAAGATTTGATTTTGCAGTGATTTAATTCTTCCAAAATTGATCTAGAGACTCAATGAAACTCCAATCAAAACCCCAACAGGATTTTGTGGAACTTTACGAACTAATTCTAAAATACACACGAAATAGTACAGGACCATAAAAAGCTGATACACATCTGAAGAACAGAAAGGAATGCTTGCTCTGCCCTGTGTATGGACTTGTTAAAGCTACATGACCACCTGTAAAGCAACTAAGACAGTATGATGTGGGCACAGAGATGCTCTGACCCGCTAGCCCAGAAACAGACCCCCCACCATATATGGAAGTTTGTTACATGATTAAGAGGACTATATAATTTGTCATACAAACTGGGGTACGTTAGGGGGAACTATTTATTCATGGTTATGCCAGGCCAACAAATGCAAACTATCATTGAATTGGGCAAATGAGAATGCATGCCCAGTATATCTGTGGCAGCATTGGAGGTAAATAAGCAGAAGCAGCTTTTGGTGGGAACTAAGACATTTCATGCAGACAGAGGTGGGAAATGGAGTGCAAATAAAGACATAAGTGGGGTGCTAGATTCGATAATGGGCATGTGGCCTGCCTTACTACTTTTATCTTTTCAGTAAATTTGGAAGCAACATAGTCAGCTAAGAGTGAATAGGAAAGGAGCCCAGAAAGCTGGGGTGAGAGAAGACAGTGTGATTGTTCTGGAGAGTAGAAGGACAAAAATCCAAAGGATAGATGGCAGGATTGCTAGGCAGTGTCAAGGGCTAATGTTACATCAATGTCAGGAATTTGTAGATCACTGAGCATAATTATGCATTTTTCTTCTGACATATTTACTGCTTAAATGATATAATGTGGAATCTAAACTAGTAAAAAAGGAAAAGAGAGAAAGGGGATCATAGACAATGAAAATGTGGTAGGCCATGGATTAGAGGTCTGTGGGGTGATAACACTAGAAGCTCCGGCCAGGAGGGTGGGACAGGAGTCAGACAGCAGGTACCTTAAAACAAAGATGTTGAAGATGGTGCCATTTATTGGTGATGAAACAGCAAGGGATCCATGGAAATGGGGGTTGGCAATATTATTATCTGGGTCCTAAAATCATAAATCATGCAATGTTAGAGCTGAAGTCCAGACAGGTGAATTGTTTGTCAAAAGTGCTAAGAGAGAATGTTTATTGAGATCTTACTATTTTCCAAGAGCACAGAGATGAAAGCATGACAAGTACCCTTGGCTGAAAGGGCATCCTTACTTCTTCACAGTTGTAATCTCTCTGTCACTCATTTTATTAACTTGAAGATCAAGTAAGAGAGAAAAGAAAAGGCACATTTCTCTGTTTTTGTTTTTAAATCCTTATGGAAGCCAAAAAGAAAAAGTATTAATAACACAGTTGTCCTGGCTGCTTCGGTGGTATTCCGAGGTGGGATATGGTTGGCCCTCTTCCTTACACACACATTGAGTGTATCAAGAGAAATGGACTCACACTTAAAAAAAAAATTAATAGCAGGAAAGGGTTGGGGAGAGATATCCAATTCTGTATATAAAAAATTATTCATAGCTTACAGTGGTAGCACTGAAGGGAAGTCTGGGGGTTTAGAGCCAACACTCTCATTATCCTAAATATAAACATTGCAAACTAAGTATGCTTGCTACATAGACATTGCCTCTAGATGAATCCTCTAATAGTGCCTAGAATACCACTCCAAGACCCTGCTATTTAGAAATTCTGTACCTCCCACAGCAGGTTGGCAAAAATCTTTCTAAAATTCTCTGACTCTTCCTAGTCCACAGAAGAGGGAGAGCTTCGAATTTATTTTGGATTCTGCAGTGATAGGAAGAGAGGCAAGTAGAGGCTGAAAAAAAAGGATCAGAAATTCAAATTACTTCAAAAACCCAGGTTTTGGTATGAATGGTGGAAATGTCTTCCTTTTCTTTTCTCAAATCAAAGTCCCTCGGATCTGGCAAGCCAGTGTGAGAGATGTGAGGTTGTTTCAAGTGTGGCTATGTAGACTCAGAGATTGATTTCATGGCCAGGTACAACTGAAAATCGGACACCGTGTGCTTCAGTCACGTCCCCGCATTTGAGAGTCATGAAAATTAAAGCTGCCCCACAGTGTTTCCTTTCATGCTCGCGATAACAAGTCTACTTCTCAGCTCTCTTGAAATTGAGATTTCCGGATCAACTCTGGTATTCCCACAAATGGACGTTTACGTAACTGAGCAAAAAGGAGCCAAGAAATAACTGCCTTTGGCTTGTGGCTTTCTAGGAGAAATGTTTAAAACATACTGAGAATATTTTAATGCTTTTCTAATCACCTTCATTTTCAATATAATGACTTTTTTTCTTTGTGAAGATAAAAAGAAGACGCAAAAAGGAACTATATCTCATTGTCCTTTTAAGTTTTTTGCCTCTGCGTACTGTAATACTCTTATTGAAACTATCTGATTTTCCTGGGATCCCTGGAGAACAGTGAGTAGAAATGATCAGTGTTTATACACCCCAAGGCCTTGCCCAGGTCAGGTGTACTGGCAGTGTGTGCCTATGTGCCTGGGACATTCTGCTCTTATCGGCCTGCTTAGTCAGAAACACCCAGGGATTAAGGTTCTACCTACCAGTTTCCCATTGTCTAGTTAACGCCTAAATAACTTCAGAATGTTTCCACCCAGCTACAAGTCTCAATTCTCCTTCTGAGTGCTCCTGAAAGAGTAAACGTTCCCACCCAAACTGAAGACCAAGGAACCCACTGTTGCAGGAATCATGTGACCCTGAGTACACAGAGCTCCCCAGGGAGAAGGGCACAGGGCAAGCTCTCAACTCTGGACAGAAATGAGGACACCCAGGAACTCCATGCTTAAGCGTTTCTATGCCCAGCCTGGATCTGGGAGTCCAGCACTCTTTAGCAGGGGCTAAGGAGAAAAATGGGAATGACTTTTAAGCTCTAATTACCTGGGAAACTTTTGAACCCTCAGGAGCCCAGGTTATACCTCAGACCTAACGAAGCAGAATTTCTGGGTGTAAGTCTCAGGTGTGTGTTTTTTGGAAAGAT
Source organism: Macaca nemestrina (assembly GCF_043159975.1). Lineage (NCBI taxonomy): Eukaryota > Metazoa > Chordata > Mammalia > Primates > Cercopithecidae > Macaca > Macaca nemestrina. The sequence goes on from NC_092131.1 coordinate 46,167,141, forward strand.
CTCAAAAGAGATTCCTAGACACAGGTAAGGGTGCAATCCACGGTCCTCCCTTGGCACAGGAAGTGGGGTCCTCATGCCTCACAAAAGATCTGTGTTTCTGCCTCCCTGCCTGACCCGAGACCTAACTGTGGGACCGTGGGAGTGTGTGTGACAACCTTCTCTCCCTGAGGTGCAGACAAGAATGCCAACCAGATGTCAAACCATCACACGCCTGCCATTCAGACAAAAGGCTGAGTACCACACTCCACCACCTCCAGTCCCCAGGCTTCCTGGGAGGGAAAAAGACCCAAGGGCCAGCTCCTGAAGAAAACCGATCATCTCCCACCCGCCTCCCCAAGAAGTACTGTAATTTGATTGGCACAGTTTTGAGAAATACACTAGGAACAACAGAGAATTTGCTGACTGGAAGAAAGGTAGGAGGCCTGATGAGAAAAACAGCCCCTGCCAGGAGGAGAAAAGAGGTGCTTGCTCCTTCAGCTCTGTTTGGATAACCGGTAGGTGAACTCTGAAAGTAAATGACCTGGTTTCTCCAGCTGTAGCTGAGGCACAAGATATTTCTGTTCCTAAGCAACAGACAGATGCCTTGATTTCCCATCCTAGCTCAGGCTGGAATAATTGAATTCCCTGTTTCCTTTAAGGCGCAGCCCCTGCTCCCTACGTACCTGCAGGGCAGAAGCTTGAAATGTGTTGTCCCCTTCCCCAATGCTATTTCACACACACAGACAGTAATTTTCAGAAAGACTTGCTCCTGTTCTTTTTGGGTACAAGGAAAGGAACATAATCTAGAACGCCATCTGTCTTCCTGAAATAACCAATAGTGGCACTATTTTTACCCAGCAATTATCAAACAAATGGAGTCATTTGAAAGAGTCACAGCTGTTCCTCGGTGTTATCTCAGTACAAATATGACACAGCGCATGCTGATTTTGTTTTCTGCTTTGTGTCTCATGTACACCAAGGCAGTGATAATTTCTCAACCTCCCATCCGAACACAAGTCAAAGTGTGTACTCCACAACTGAGTCACTCAGGCAAATTAAAAATCCCTCATTATCTTGATTACACGGTCAAGGTTTCATTAAATGTGGTTCTCATTTAGAAAGCAAATGCAATGAACTGCATATTTCAGAGTGAGTGCTAGGAAGCTGTTCAATCTCACAGAAAACAAGTTTTTTCCGGTTAAACGCAACCTGAAACAAGTATCAGTACTCTTGATTTTATATGTATGTTAGCATTTTTAACAAAAAAGCAAAATTATGCAAAATGAATCCTGCTTTTCCATTATCGACCTTCATCATAAATTCAGGAAGATGCCCTATTGAAATAAATATCCCTAGCAAACACACACTCACACACACATGCATGTGCACACACACATGCACACACACACATGCAACTCTATCAAACATCTATAATTCTTTTTATCCACCCGTATCTGAACCTTAGGTTAGAACTAGGTTTGGGAAATTCCCCAACCTAAAAAGGCAGTGGTCACCTCCCAGAATGACTGCAAAAATACCAAAGACTTGCTTTCCCAGCTTCCTTGGCACCTGGGACAAAGGAACATGGTCTAGGCACCACCAATCAGACATACCCACCCCAGTGTACAGAGATCACCCAGTGTTCCCTCTGGGAACAGAGATGCTGCAAGGAATACAGAGGCCCCACAATGTAGGGCTGGTGCAGGCATGCATGGTTTGGTCCCAATGGCACCTGGGGTGCAATCTGCAGCCTCTAGTGCTCTGCAGTAACAGGAGTATCCACCAACCCAGCTCTGCAGGCTGACTTGGGCTCTCTCCCTGGCTTCATGGCTACAACCTGGCTCTCCAGCCCTCCCAGAAATCTGTGAACCAAGTAGCATCTTTTAAACAATTCATTTACTGCTTAAATCAACCAGCATTGGTGTTTATTGCCACAACAAAAACCTTACATGAGAAAAAAATTTTTAATGTTTTAACTACATGAAAACAAATAATATCCTTGAAGTTTTTGTTACCCTTCAAAATTTTCCATCTCTTTCCTAATTCTTGAGTCTCCAGTCTTTATTTTATGTACACCCAATCCACATAAATGTCTCTAATTCCCAAAGATTCCCTGATTCCTCACTTTCAACTAGGAATGTAACCAAACATAGAAAGGTCAAAGTCACAGAAGGAAGATACAGGCTGACACAGCCATTTTTGTATAAGACTATTCCCCAAGGATCAAGAAGTATTACATGTATACTCTAAAGCCATAACACTGATATCAGGTGATGCACAGAGCAGCCCTCATCAATTTTGAGCAATGCTTCTCAAACTGTAATCTGTTTATGAATCTCATGGCAATTGTGCCAAAATGTAGACTGATTTAGCAGGCCTAAGATTCCACAGCTCTAACAAGCTCCCAGGCAGGTTACTGGTCCACAACTGCACTTTGCATAGCAAAGTTTTCAGTGCTCAGGTAACTATTCCAATGTCCCCAGAGAGAAAAAATTCAGTGTGTTTTCTTTCCATTTTCTGGAGCTCATCTCCTCTACTTTTCCTTTTAATTTTATATTTAGAATAACCAGACTCTAACGTGGCAATACATTCCATCATTTGGCACATGCCTCACACCAAATGGAAAATTTCTTATGTGCAAAATGTTAGAACATGTTAAAAAAAAATCTTGCTTCATTGGCTCTGAAAATGTTAAATTCTATAAAACTAGCCTATTTAATACAAGAGCCATTTATGCTTTCAGTTTGGATACTTTAGAGAACATTGTCTATTTTATGGTCCCAAAGAGTCTCATCTGGATGGACACTAATTTTTTTTTTCAAATATAAATTAAAAGTATGAAGACTTATCTTTAAAGCACTATAATACCTGGGCACAAAGGTGTGATGACACAAGAAAGAAATACTCTCAGTACCTTGTCTGATATAAAAACATATTGTGCATGTACAGTTGTTCCTCAGTATACACAAGTGATTGGTTCTAGGGCCCATCACCCCCTGCATATACCAAAATCCACATACACTCAAGTCCTGCAGTAGGCCCTGTGGAACCCACTCATGCAAAAAGTCGGCCCTCCAGATATGTGGCATTCGCATCCTGCAAGTACTGTCTGGTGGGAAAACATCCATGTGTGAGTGGATCCACAGAGTCCAAGCCCACATTGTTCAAGGGACAACTGTATTTCCATGTCTCACTTTCCTCTCCTGAACTTAATAGAGTTTTCCACAGTAATGTCTTTGAAAGGGACTGCCCCTTGTCAATAGGAACAAAATTGTTTTGCAAAATTCTATGCAACTAGAGTTCATGGTTCATATTCACCGTCCTCTATAAAGCTGGTGCCATCAGCCGCTCTTACCTCCAAATTCACCCCCAAAATTGGCCATCATATTTTTCTATTTCTGAGTATTAATCTGAGTATTTTTCTGAGTATTAATTATTCTGTGTATTAATGCAATTACTGAAGGCAGAATATATTCTCCTTTACTGAAAACACTGACAACTCCTCACTAAAAATATCCAAAATTTCACGATACATACAAAAATTTTAAAAGGTCCACCATCCCGTTTTAATACCTCTAGAAAGAACTGTAATCAGTTATGGTTTCCTAGAAGGCCACACATTAGAGGAACACATCATCCTACTTTTGGCTATCATAACATGTAGTTCTGTTTTTTATATGATGATGGATAGCTTAGATTACTGGTCAGAATAGGAAATGGTTCATTAATTAAGGATATTTTTGCCCTCCTGTGAATATTCACCCTTGGGGTGTTACACATGAATTCTCTTCCCACTTTGCTCACTTTGTACCTCCCCTACTCATGTGAGAAAAGGATTTTTAAAATTTAAAAAATGCATCAAAGTTAGGCTATGAATAAATGTTATTCACAGAAGAGATTCATTTTCAGATGAATATTCTGAAAAATGTCAAGCTCCATGGCCAATGGGCATGGGCAGTAAGTACAAAGGAAGGGGCCAGTGGCAGCTAGGGCTCTGGTGGAAAGACAGTAGGAGAAAAACGAAAGATGTTTTGTTAAGGAGAAGCCAGGCAAACCCAGGGTGACAGAAAGAGGCCTGAGATGAACCAGGGAAAAATGCCTATCCATCCTCTCACCCCTTTTCATTCCTGATTGGCTGTGGCATGGTGGTTTCTCTTCAGATTATAGGAAAAGCCTATAACGCTTTCAGGGAAAGAGTTATACTTTTTCAACCAAGGACTCTCCAAGCTTGCAACAGCAAACACTAGGGCCAATTTGAGATCATATTCTTAAATTTCACAGGTTTTTACAACTCATGGGTCCTCTTTTCCCAGGAAGGATCTATCTACAGTCAATATTTTAGTTGGCCCATTCTCAGTAAAACATTGAACCCTCTTTAACAAATGATTGCCTTTCATGAAAAAAACCAAACAGATAAGGCTAATGAATTTGCTTCTGGATACATCCTATCCTATCTATGAATACAGTGTTTTAGTATGAGTCTCATCTGTATTCTACTTAAAATCAAATTTTTGTCATTGTAACTGCTTACTAGAAAAGATTAATGAATTATTTTTACCAAAGTATAAACAATGTATGCAAAACTAAACACAGTCAAATAGAGATTGAATTAGGCATCCAAACAGATAAGAGCTAACTCCCTGCCCTGAAAGAGAATAAAACAAGAGAAGCCGTGAGCTGTGATGAGGGGAGCTGAACCAACGTCTGCATTTCCCAAAGCACAAAACAGAGTAGAGAGAATTCTATATGGGATGTGCCCTGGGTCTTAGCAGCCCAACACCTTTCTACTCAGTTCCTCTTCTCAGTTACCACAGAAAATAATGAGCAAGAAATTGTCTTCTCTTGAGAAGAAACAGGAAGGGGCAAGAAAAGTACAGTGAAGAGTTGAAGCTGCTGAGATCCAGTTAAATTCAGGTGAACTAATGCAGGGAGATCTCAAACATGTTTCAAATCAAGACTTATCTTCAAATTGGCTGTATTAAGAACTTTTAAATTTAGATAAGACAGCCCTAGATATGATGATATATTAAGGGAGAAAATTATAAATAAACCAGATATCCAAAAATAAGGGAAGACCTAGCATAAAAAAAGATAAATATTTAAGAGGATTGATATCCCAATTACCCTGACTTGATCTTTACACATTATATGAAAGTATCAAAATATTGTATGTACTCTAAAAATAGGTACATCTATCATGTATCAATTAAAAATATGTATTTACAAAGAAATAAACAAAAATAAGGGAAGAGTTTATGAGTATGCATTGGGTCATTCATTAAGCATCAAGCAATGCTATAAGACAATATATCTAATGCTTATAATTGTTTTAAAATCAGGGTATGAAGCTGCATACATAGTGTGATTGAAACTATTGATAACTACTATTTACTGAACACTTCATATTTTATTTTCAATCCCTGCTACAATAGTGCAAGGAAGGTACAATTATCCACACATTTTACAGGTAAGAAAATAAGTCTTAAAGATAATATTCTCAAGATAAAAAAAAAATTAAAAATGGAACACTGATAATAAATTGTAGGGTCAAGCAACTCCAAAGTCTCATTTTACTAACAATATTGCCTAAAAACTTCATGGAGGACAAAAAAATATTGAAAGAAAATGTGCTATGATAACACTTCATAGAATGGCATTTTATATCCTTTAATATGTTGTCTATAATGTGGTATTGTTTTTATAATTATTGTAATTTCATGTGCAAAAGTTAGTTAAGGACTCCAGCTCTGATCATAATATAGTAATAGGGATTAAATTTCTCTTTCTGCCTTAAACCACCACAACACTGGACAAAATATATAAAATAATGGTTTTAAAGATGCAGGAAAGCAGGCAACACTAAATGGTGTTCCCTGAGAGAAAGAACAAATGAATAAAGTGATCCCTGTGTGTGCTCCAGTTCACTGCCTGGAGAGCATGTCACGGAACAGGGAAGGGGAGCCCAAACAGACCCAGAACAGAGTCTTGCTGAGTTGAATAGAAGCAGGGTGGAGTTTGGGGAAGCCACAGTGACTAGAATTTATGGGGTAAAGCACTGCAGAAGAAGCATTCACAGACAGGATTTCCTTTGAGTCTTTGAGTACAGATCAGCACATGTGTATTAAGAAACTAACAAGACAAGGGAGAGAACCACCAGAAAGGTACAATCAAAAAATCCCTAGAGCTCATGAAAAGCTGGGAATAATTTATGTTGTCACTAGCCAGCGGGCAAAAAATACTGATATACAGAATATAAAGTGGGATACTTAAAGGCTGATTGCCTCATTAGTAGGACCAAATTAGCAGTAGATTATGGGATGATTTACACCCACCTAAAAAGGTTTAAAAGCAAGTTTCAACAAAACCAGATGAAGTCAAGCGGCCTTAACTGCCTTCCAGAACATAGCCAAAAATACTTAAAGAAATAAAATGAAGCACCATCCAATATAAAATTCACAACATCTAATATCCAACCAAAAATCGCCAGGCAGGCAAAAAAGAAAAATGGGGAGTAGGAGTGGGAGGGATTCAATAACTAGAAACAGATCCAGTAATGACAGAGATTACAGAATCATTAGACAAGGTAATTAAAACAGCTATTATAAATGTACTCCACAAAAGCACATTAAGAACAGAAATGGAAGATAAAATGGGATATAAATCAAATTTATGGAGATGAATAATAAAATAACTGAGGTGAAAAATATACTGGATGAGATTAACAGAAGATTAGGCATTGTAGAAGATTTAGGGACATGAAGACATTGCAATAAAACCTAAACAAAATAAAACACACAGAGAAAAAAGACTTTTAAGAAAAGAAATTCAAAAGAAGACAACATCATGTGGCCTACTATACATATAACTGGAGTCTCAGAGAAAGGAAGTATAGCAAAAATATTTGAAGAAACAATTGGCCAAAAAATTTTACCGATATGAAGAAAATTATAAACACATATATCCAAGGAGTTTGGCAAACCCCAAGCAGAAACAGTAAGAACACCAAACTAAGGTACATCATCATCAGGTTTCTAAACAACCAGTGACAAAGAAAAATTGAAAAGTAGGCAGGAAAAAAAAAAGACATCACATTACATACAAAGGAACAGCAATAAGAATGACAATATATTTCTTATCAGAAACAATGCAAGTCAAAAGACAGTGGAACAACATATTTAAAGCAATTAACAAAATAGCTGACAAACTAGAATTCTATACCTAGCAAAAATATCCTTCAAAAATAAAAGTAAATACTTTTTCAGACATACAAAAGCTAAAAGAATATATCATGAGCATCACTGCACATAGTAAAGGAAGTCCTTCAGTAGAAGGCAAATAATACCAGATGGCAATTTGTATCTACACAAAGGGATGAAGAGCATCAGAAATGGTAAAAGAGTGAGTAGATATAAATTTTTTCTTATTTTTAGTATACTTTGGAAGATAACTTCTAAAACAAAGATAATAACATATTGTTGTGTGTCTTGATCAATTTGGGCTTCTATAACAAATTAGCAGACTTGGTGGCTTAAACAACAAATATTTATTTCTCACAGTTCTGTGGGGTGGGAATTCCAAGCTGAAGGCACTGGAAGATGTGTCTGGTTAGAGCCGGCTCCCAGGATTGCAGATAGCCATCTTCTGGCAGAGAGCAAAAAAAGAGAAAGTAAACTTTCTCATGTCTCTCATAAGGACCCTAATCCTTATGGGTTTCCCATAAGGGAAGGATCCATTCCTTCATGAGGGATCCATTCTCTTGACCTAATTATCTCCCATAGCTTTCACCTACAAATGCCATCACACTGGGCATTCGGCTTCAACAGGTGAGCTGTGGAGGGATACAAATATTCAGTCCATAGCAGTTGGGTGTATAACACATGTGGCAGTAAAATGTAAGACAACAACACAAAGACCAAGAGAAAAGAAATAGAACTATACAATTTTAAGGTTCTTAAAATATGTGGGAATCACTGTAATATTATTTGAAAGTAGATGATGATAAATTTAAAAGTTATACTGTAAACTCTAGAGCAACCATTAAACAACAAAAAAAGTAGAGCTAATAAGCCAAAAAAAAAAAACCTAAAACATAATATTAATAAATTTTCATTTAATCCAAAAGAAGGTAGAAACAAAGCAAAAAAAAAACAAAAACAAAAACAAAGAACAGGTAGAAGACAAATAGAAAACAAATAATAAAATGGTAGGTTTAAATCCAACCTTAAATGGAAATGGTCTAAACTCACCAACGAAAAAAACAGATATAAAATTGGATAAAAGAACAATACTGAACTATGTATGCTATCTACAAGAAATACACTTTAAGTAACAAGACAGAATTATTACAAGTAAAAAGGATAGAAAAAAGATAAACCACACTAAAACTAACCAAATAAAGCTGAGGGGCTATACTAAGGTTAAATTTCAGAATAAAATATTACCAAAGAAAAGGATCATGCCATAATGATAAAGGGAACAGGTCATCAGGAGTACATAGCAATCTTGAATGTTTATTCAGATAATAAAAAAACTTCAAAATGCACAAAGCAAATGCTGATGTAATTAGAAGGATAAATGTATAGATTAATTCATAAGTATTGTTGGATATTTTAATGCCAGAACTTCAATAATTGATAGAAAAAGTAGACAGAAATTCAGTAAGGATTTAAAACACTAGAAAAACACTATCAATAAAATTAATCAGCATTTGTAGAACAACCAACAAAAGCAAAATACATATTCTTATAAAGTGAACATGGGACATTTACCCAGACCATAATCTGGGCAACAAAACAACACATTTAAAAGGAATCATCTCATACAAATGTTATTGAAAGAGAGTTAAATAAGAAATCAATAATAAAAAAGTTTCTAGACAGTTCCCCCAAATATTTGGAAACTAAAGAACATACTTATAAATATCCCATGATTGAAAGAAGTCAAAAGGGAAATTTTTAAATGTTTTGAAATGAATAAAAATGAAGACAAAATATACCAAAATGTATACATAAGACCAAGTGGAGTTTATCCCAATAATACAAGACTGATTCAACATTCAAAACTCAATGTAATTCAACATATTAACAGACTAGTTAAAGAAAACCATATGATCTTCTTGACAGATGCAGAAAAAGCACTTGGCAAAATTCAACATCTATTTTTGATCAAAACTTTCAGCAAACTAGGAGTAGAAGGAAACTGCCTCAACTTCATAAAGAGCATCTATGAAAAATCTACAAGCAACAGCAGACTTAATGGTAAAAGACTAAATGCTTTTCCCCAAGACTGGGAGCAAGGTCATCCTATTCAACAGTACAAACTTGTTAAATCACTTCTTACGTCTTTCATATTTTTTATGCTGATGTAAATAGTATTTTTTTACTATAAATAGTAATGTATTTTCATTATAAATAATATTGTTTTAAGTTAACTGCTAGTATATAGAAAAACAATTTTTGTATATTTTCCCTTGCATCTTTTTAGACTCACTTATTAATTCTAGTAGCTTTTATGTAGATTCCAATTCATAGTTCAGAGCATATGGGTCTTCTGGATGCAGGGTATGGGGAAATTCACTGAAAACAAACTAGCAAAATTCTCACAAGCCACACGAGGAAATGAGTCACTGTGAGGTCAAATCAGCAAATAAAGAGTTTTACTTCCTCCTTTTCAACGTATATGCCATTTATGTCTTTTTCTCAACAAATGTTAATGTACAAACAAGAAAATCCAGGGAGAATTTATTCATAGAAAATGGTGAGTTAATTCTAAAATTTACATGGAAATAAAATGACCTAGATTACCCAAAACAGGATTGAAAAAAAAGAAAAAGTGGAAGGATTTACACTACCTGATTTCAACACTTATTATATAAAAAGCTACAGTAATCAAAGCAGTATGACATTAGCATAAAGATATACATATAGATCAACAAAAGAGAAAAGAGACTCCAGAAATAATCTCAAACATATATAAATAATTTTCAAGAAAAATGCCTAGGTAATGCGACCGAGAAAGGATAATCTTCAACAAGTGCTATTAAAATGATTACATGTGCTTATGAAAAAAAATGAGCCTAGACCCTTAGCTCACAACATAAGCAAAAATATAAAATGCATCACAGATCTAAATATAACATCTAAAACTATAAAACTTCTAGGAAAAAACATCGGAGAAAATTATTTTGACTCTGGATTAGGCAAAGATTTTTTATGTAGAACACAGAAGGCACTAAATATAAAAGAAAAAACAATAATTGGATTTTATCAAAATTTAAAATTTTTACTCTCTAAAGCATGCTGTTAGAAAAATTAAAAGGCAAGCCACAGACTACAGGAGAATATTTGTAAAACATGTATCTGACAACTCATATGCACATTAAAGAACCCTCATAATGCAATAATAAGACAAACATAATTTTTAAATGAACAAAAGATTTGAACACATACATTACCAAAGAAGAGGTACAGATGGCAAATAAGCATATGAGATGGTGGTCAATATCATTAGTCACTGGAAAAATGCAAATTAAAACCAACATGAGATATCTTCTTATAACCATGAGAATGACAAAAATAAAAATTGATGATATCAAGTATAATAGAGGATGTAAAACAACTGGAAATGTCATACATTGCTGGAGAGAATACAAAATGGTACAGCCACTATGGAAAACATTTTGGCAACTATTTTTTCCTTTCTCCCGACCCCACTCTTCCTTTCTTGGCCATTTTTTGTAGAGCTAAATGTGTACCCATCTACCATATAACCTAGCAAGTCAACTCCTAGGTATTTACCCAAGAAAAATTAAAGCATATATCCACACAAATACTTATACATGAGGATTCATAATAGTTTTTTTTTCAGACTAAAAAGGTGGTTTCCTTTATTTTGGTAAACTTTAAAGATCTCATTTTGATACTACTTCAAAATGCCAAATAGAACGACCCACTTTCTGAATAATTAAAGCAATTTACATTTTAAACATGTATTTCTGTAAGATGTAGTCTGTCATCTGAAATATTAATAAGATTCAAGAATTTCTTAACTAAACAGTAAACTGATCATAAGTATATAATCTGTGATCAATTTCATAATTCTAAGTTTACTGCACCTTAATTCCAGGTATAAAATGATTTAGAAAGCATTTTGACTGGGGGAGGTAAAAAATAAGGACAGGTAAATGATCTGTAGTTTAAAACACAAAATCCTGTCACGTTACATCTCACATGTTCAAGACACCCTCCATGTGCTGAAAAAAAATGATGGTTCCCAGAAACAGTTAAATCCATTAACAAGTCACCTAGCACAAAATAATTTTTAAAACTCCTTATAAAAAAGGAGTCCATGTATTCACAGATACTGTAGGATCTCCAGCTCCTATGTATATTACCGAAAAACGCAAATAAATATATCTTTGCGGTATTACAGCCATACACTTCTTTCCCATCAGACTGTACCAGTCACCTTCGTACTGTGGAAGTGTTCCATCGTTTTGGGCAGCCCAGGCCATGAGGTCCCCCACAATATTCCAAACTGTTAAAGAGTCTAACTCTTGAGCTGCTGATGAGGCCTGGAGGATCTTCACGGCTTTCTGTGATTCATTTCCCAGTCTGTAAATCACATAAATGGGGACAGCAGCCCCTTCTTGTGTGCCCTGCTTCCCTTCCCAGACTTCTTCTCTTAAGAGCTTCAGGCTCTCCGCATCCCTGTGTTCCAAATATTTCAGAGGGATGTGTAGGGCATGAGACAAATGACAGATGTTCTCCTCCATCTGAGGCCTGATGTCCAGCAACAGGTGGGGTGCCCCAGAATCCAGAAGTCACTTATAGTCAGTGACAGAAATACTCCCCTCTGGGCTCAGTAACTGTAGGGAGTGGCATTTATTGGTGGCTGAGGAGCCACAGAAGGCTTTATAGTCCAGCAGAGCAGTCACAGCGGGCCATTTCCCGCAAGCTGCACAGTCGAGCCAGCGGCTCCGCAGCCGAATACAGCAGAAATGCCCTCTCAGGGCATCAAAGAGCAACAGGCTGCCACTGTGAGAGGGGCCGAGATTCGCAGCGATGTTCAGCACTTCTAAGGCCTGCAGGCAGCCCGGGACCCCAGTTACGACACGCAGCATCCCGCGGTCCGCGCAGCTGGTCACTGTCTCCGCTGGGGGTGGCTGGGGGAATATGCAGCGATAGCAAGGCCCACCGTCATAATGGTAGACTGTGATTTGGCCGTCGAAGCGCAAGGCACTGCAGACACTAGGGGCCAACCCGCCGGCACACATGCGTCATTAACCAGATAGCGAGTGGGCACGTTGTCCGAGAACTCGGCCACCACATCATATCGGCGGACCGGGTCTAGGGTAGTGGCTGGCATAAGGGCCTAAGTGTACCGCACTCATTCCACCGCCAAACTGAGGCAGCGCAGCGAGGCGGCGGCCGAAGCGGCCTTGGCCTGTCCAGCCAGTGCCTCGCCATGTAGCACTTGGTGGGCCAGGTTGCTCATCTCTACCACGTTATAGTCCTCAAGGCCAAAGCGGCCCACGCCGGCCGCTGCCAAGTACTGCGCCAGTGGACAGCGGAGCCCACCGCAGCGCACGACTAGCACGTGTCCGTGCACGCCCAGCTCTGACAGCACTGGCTGCCGGCTATAGCGCAGAATCTTATCTCGGGACAGAGCCGACTTCGGCGGTAGCGGCGACACCGGAACCACTCGTTCTGGCTGCGGTTCCTGCTCCGCCAAAAGGGCCGCCGCCAGCTTCTGTTTCAGGGAATTCAATTCCTCCTCACATTGGACAACTTCAGTCTGTAAGGGGAGTACCTCCTCCCAGGTCATAACAGTTTTATTCATAATAGTCAAAAATTTGAAACAACCCCAAGTCTACTAGTTGGTGAATGGATAAACAAATTGTGGTCTATTCATAAAAAAGTATATTCCTCCACATAAAAAAGAACAAATTACCAGAATAGTCCACGCAGTATTGAAGAACAAAGTTGGAGGACTGATACCACCCAACTTCAAGACATGCCACAAAACTGCAGACAATGTAGCATTGGTGAAAGAATAAATTGATCAATGGAATAAAACAGAGAGCCAAGAATTAGACCCACATACATACAGTCAACTGATTTTTGACAAAGGAGCAAAGGCAATACAATGGAGCAAAGATAATCTTTTCAACAGTTGGTGCTGGAACAACCAGGCATTAATATGCAAAAAAAAATGAATCTAGACAGACATTTCACCCTTCACAAAAATTAACTCAAAATGGATCACAGCCTTAAATGTAAAACACTAAACTACAAAACCCCTAGAAGATAACACAGGAGAAAATCTAGATGGTCTGAATTTGGTGGTGATTTTTTAGATGCAGCACCAAAGGCACAATCCACAAAAGAAAGAGTTGATAAGTTGTACTTTATTAAAATTAAATATTTCTGCTCTGTGAAAGATAAAGTCAAGTGAATGAGAACATACGCCATAGACTGGAATAAAATATTTGCAAAAAACTATCTGATAAAGAACTGTTATCCAAAATACACAAAGAACTCTTAAAATTCAACAGTAAGAACACAAACAACCTGATTGAAAAATGGGCCAAAGAACTTTACAAACACCTTGCCAAAGAAGAGGCACAGATGGCAAACAAGCATGTAAAAAGATGTTCCAGATTATATGTTGTCAGGGAAAGGCAAATGAAAACAACAAGATACACATGTATAAGAATAGCCAAAACCCAGAACACTGACAACACCAAATGCTTGAGAGAATGCTCTCGTTCACTGCTGGTGGGAATGCAGAATGGTACAACCACTTTGGGAGACAGTTTGGAAGTTTCTTACCAAACTAAACACACTGTTACCATATGATCCAGCACTCATTCTCCTTCACACTATAGCATAGTGTAAACATAACTTTTATATTCACTAGGAAACCAAAACATTTGTGTGACTCACTTTATTGAGATACTTGCTTTATTGCAATAGGTGGGAACTGAATCCCCAGTATCTCTAAAATATGCCTATGTTAAGAATTCTATCAAACAGGCTGGGCGTGGTGACCCACACCTGTAATCCCAGCACTTTGGGAGGCTGACGTGGGCAGACTGCTTGAGCCCAGGAGTTTGAGACCAGCCTGGGCAACATTAGTATTTACCCAAAGGAGTTGAAAATACAACTCCTTAGTATTTACCCAAAGGAGTTGAAAATATATGTCCACACGCACACACACAAAAAAACTGCACATGAATGTTTATAGCAGCTTTATTCATAATTGCCAAAACTTGGAAGCAACCAAGACATCCTTCAATAGGTAAATGGATAAACAAACTGTGGTGAATCCAGACAACAGAACATTATTCAGTGCTAAAAAGAAATAAGCTATCAACCCATGACAAGCCACAGAGGAAATTTAAATGCATATTACAAAGTGAAAGAAGCCAACCTGAAAAGGCTACATACTGTATGACTCCAACCATATAATATTATGGAAAAGACAAAAACTGTGGAGACAGTAAAACTACCAGTGACTGCCAGAGGTTAGAAAGGGTAGAAGGATGAATGGGCAGAACACAGAAGATGTTTAGGGCAGTGAAACTACTCTGTATGATACTATAATGATGAATGCATGTCACTATACATTTGTCCAAACTCAGAGGATGTACAACACCAAGAGTGAACCTTAATGTGAACTTTGGACTCCGGATGATGACGATATGCCAGGGTAGGTCCATCAGTGGTAACAAATGTTATCAGTCTAGTGGGAGAGGCTGATAATGAAGAAGGCTGTGCATGTGTAGGGGCAAGGTGTAGGTGGGAAATCCCTGCACCTCCCCTTTAATTTTAGTGTGAACCTAAAAGTACTCTAAAATATGTCTACTCTTTAAAAGGAAATAAACATTGATGCACACAAGAACAATGATGAATCTCCAAAGCATTATGTTAAGTGAAAGAAGCCAGACACAAAAGATGACATATGATATGATCCTATCTATATAAAATTTTAGAGAAGACAAAACTATCATGATGGAAAGCCGATCACTGGTTTCCAGGGTCCGGGAAGTGGGAGAGGAGATTGACTGCACAAGGGGACAAGGGAAATTTTTGGCATGAGAGAAATGTTCTACAAGATGAACGTGGTGGTAGTTTCAAAACTATACATTTGTCAAAAGTTATAGGATGGTACACTTAAAACTGGTGAACTTTTGCATGCAAATTATACTTTAATAAAGCTATAAGAATATAACAATAAAGCACACATACCTCACTTTATTGCACTTCATTTTATTGTGCTTTGCAGATACTGTACGTGTGTGTGTGTGTTTTTTTTTTTTTTTTTTTTTACAAATTTCAAGTTTGTAGCAACCCTACATCAAGCAAGTCTGTCAGCACTATTTTTCCAAAGTTCTCACTTTGTGACTCTGTGCCAGTATTTTTTAGCAATAAAGTATATTTAATTAAGGTAGGTATTTTTTGCATATGATGCTATTGTATACTTAATAAACTATAGCATAGTGTAAACATAACTTTTATATGCACTGGGAAACCAAAACATTTGCGTGACTCACTTTATTGAGATACTTGCTTTATTGCAATAGGCTGGAACTGAATCCCCAGTATCTCTAAAATATGCCTATGTAAGAATTCTATCAAATAGCCTGGGCGTGGTGACCCACACCTGTAATCCCAGCACTTTGGGAGTCCGATGTGGGCAGATGGCTTGAGCCCAGGATTTTGAGACCAGCCTGGGCAACATGCTAAAACCCCATTTCTACAAAAAATATAAAAATAAGCCATCCATGATGGCACATGCCTGTGGTCCCAGCTACATGGGGGGCTGAAGCAAGAGCCTGAGCCCAAGAGATCAAGGCTGCAGTGAGTCGTGTTTGTACTGCACTCCAGCCTCGGCAACAGAGGGAGACCCTGTCTCAAACACAAAAAGGAGATTATCCAACAGAAAGTAAAAGGCATCTGTGATTCAACCACAGTTACTACCACAGTTAAGACTTCGTGCATTAAAATGTTTATATTTTTACCAAAAAAAAAATTAGTAAACTTTGCAACTTAATTTTGCAAATTGGTAAGCGTTTTTCACTTAACATATCCTGAACATTTCTGTGTCCGTAAAGAAATAGAATGACAACATGACCTCTAATGGCTACAAAATAGTCCGCTGGAGACATACAAAATAATTGATTCAGATTCCCTCCCACTTGGTGAGCAATGTTGTGATGAATCTCATTATCAGGAATCCCACTCTCTGATCACCACCATTCATACTCCTAGTTCACTCCTTCCTGGTCCTACATTCCAACCCCAGCAAACTTGATTTTTCCTGGTCCTAGATTCCATCAATTCTACCACTTTCTTCACTGCCTCTCGCCCTCCTCGTGACTGCTTTCTTCTTCCCCCAGCTTAAAATGCCATGATCAGTCTCCGTACACCTCACTGACATACTTCCTAAACACTTGCATCTTCCCACTGCATTAGACCCACTTAGCAAAACCACACCCTGGTAAAATCCAACACTGCCTGTATCAACATAGCTAAACAAGGCTGGAGAAAAACACTCTTGAATCGAATGGCCTCACATGAAATTCATGGCCACAAGCCTCAGGTGGATCCTCAATGCAGTGCAGCAATCTTTCTACCTTTCCCTACTCCATTTTCTCCCACTCTCTTGGCCCAATGCCTCTTAAACTATCTGTTGTGAGGACTAGATGTTTTTATTTCCAATCCATTATAGACCAATACTTTTAAAAAATACAATAAAAATGTTATAGCAATGTCAAGTGCTATAAAAGTTTCTAAAAGCTTACTCTCACTTTCTGTACTCATCTCCTGGCAAGTCAGTAACCAAAGGCTCCCCAACTGGCCACTCGGTGCATTGCAATCCTAGATGACAAATCTCAAACTGCCAGCACTTCCCCACCTTATTTACTCTCAGTTGATCATCTTGCTTCCTCTTTCACTAAAAAGGAATGAAAGACAATCAGTTCTTACTGATATGCAAATGATGTTTACAAAGGTTGTTACTACACTCTGATAATTGTTTCTGTGCTGCTTTGCAAAAAATGAAAACTAAAAATAAATCACACCCAAACAAATACAGGCTAGAATCATTTGTTGTTGTTGTTGTTTGGAAAGAAGCAGTTCTTGCAAAGTAGCTTGTTACTTGTAGCAAACTGTATACATAAAACCTTTTTGCAACCTATAGTGACTTTTTCCAAAGATTGTTACCTATTTCATGGTGGAACCATTAAAACATACTGAACCGCAGAGGAAAGGACAACTATTTAGCCTCATTGAGGAGAAGGGTACTGTATATTTCTGTGGCAACTGTATGTGGGTACATGGACAAGGTCTGTCATCTATTTAGGGACTTGTTTTATATGCCCCCGACCTTATCCTCATCTTTTTGTTTTCTTTTGAATGTACTTTTCAAAAAAAAAAAAAAGAATTATAAAATTATTTCAACCTTAGAACCTCAAGATGCCTTCAAATGGATATATTAGTCCTTAGGGAGTCAATATGTTGCTGCTTATTTAAATACAGTTCGGTTGGAGCCCCAAGTGTGCCAACCCCACACTTCCCAGATGCCTTCATCTTCCTGTGAGCACCTGAGCTAGAAATCTCAGGTGACTGAATTTGGTTTTCCAGTGCTGAAGAGGCTACATTGTCTGGGGTATATATCCAGGGGTTCGCCCTCTGGCATCAGAAAATTTAGGACACAGACACACATGAGGAATTTAGGAGCAGAGGTTTAATAGGCAGAAGAAAAGAGAAATAGCTCTCTCTGTCGAGAGAGAGGGGTCTTCCCAGCGGAAAAGATGGGCTGGCTGTGGATGCCCCGGATTTTATAGTCAAGCTTGGGGAGGTGGT
This sequence comes from Macaca nemestrina, assembly GCF_043159975.1. NCBI lineage: Eukaryota > Metazoa > Chordata > Mammalia > Primates > Cercopithecidae > Macaca > Macaca nemestrina. The sequence continues at coordinate 46,184,990 of NC_092131.1, forward strand.
GTCTGATTTAGGTAGGGCTCACAGATTGGTTCAATCAAATGTGATGTTTACATAGCACACCCAAAAGCTGCTCTCCCCACCCTAATCTTATTATGCTAAGGAACTCTCCGTGTCTGGCCACCATCTTGTCGCTCTTTACTGTACACACAACTGGCACCTACAGGAAGATGGAGCCAACATGTCTAGTCCCTAGTTCCCGCCAGCATTCACCAGTGCAAGCTCCCAGCTTCGCTGTCTATGTCTGCAGCTCGACTTTACAGGCTGCTCTTTGTTAGAAAATGATCTGGGGCTGGCCAGGTGCGGTGGCTCACGCCTATAATCCCAACACTTTGGGAGGCGGGTGAATCATGAGGTCAGGAGATCGAGACCTGGCTAACTAACATGGTGAAACCCCGTCGCTACTAAAAATACAAAAAAAAAATGAGCCGGGCGTGGTGGCGGGCACCTGTAGTCCTAGCTACTTGGGAGGCTGAGGCAGGAGAATAACATGAACCTGGGAGGCGGAGCTTGCAGTGAGCCAAGATCACACCACTGCACTCCAACCTAGGTGACAGAGCGAGACTTTGTCTCAAAAAAAAGAAAAAAAAAAGACAGAAAGAAAAGAAAAAAGAAAATGATTTGGGGCTGCTTTTCATTAAAAGGAAAAGCCTTACCAAGGACTCCCCATAACCTTACTATCTGCCTAAGTGATTTCTTCTTAACCCCTACTTAACCCAATAGAGTATCAGTGCCTACTCTATTGAAAAATTAAGTTTTCATTCTTGAGAAGAAACTTATGGAAGGACACGTTTCCTATCACAAGTTCACGTACTAATTTTTTTGTTTAATTGCCTTGGTGCAACTTATGCCAAGTAATTATGAAGATTTTTTTTCCTGGGTATTTCGTGAAGGCTACGAGGTTGGAACAGGAAAATCCTGGGTGTGAAAGCTTTGTCTACCTCATTTATTTTTTATTTTTTGTAGTCATAGTCTCTGCTTTCCTATTTTAAGACCACTGAAGTATTCCCAGGCCCTGTCTTAAACTTAAGAGTTGATGTATTGGTAGGAAGAACCGAATGTGCAAGATGATTTTTTTATTCCATTTTTTATAATCTCCTTTTGTATATGTAATAATAATTGAACATATGAATTGTTGTTGCTCTAATGGTTTAACGGGAAAGGAGAAAGAAAGATCCTAACTTCTGGGTGGAAAAGTCTTTCCCCTGTATGCAGAAGGCCCTGATTGAAATGTGGACCTAAGACTGTTTGCCAAGTTTTGTCTCTTAGTTATCGCATCTTGACTTTAGGATTCCCCAATTTTTTTTTCTTTTTTTTGCCAAGCTGTGCCTTTCCTTCTGGAATTGTAAGAAAACACAACAATGGTACCTGCTTACACTGTGAAGTGGATACTGTTACAGAGAACATAATAGTGGCTCTCTCACTTTTGAGATGATGATAATGTCATGTGAACATATGATCTACAGAGAAACCCCTGTAATTGTACCCACAGATGCTGTCTGCTGGAGAATAAATTTTGAATGTTTTTTCCCACTGTCAAAATGACAGACAGACAGACAATCAGAAGGGAACAACTTTCCTTCCATATACTCTTTCTTCCCTTTTATTGGAGATGAATTGTTTGTGTTCCCACCTTAGGTCAAATCCTCCATTTATGTACTGGATTCCAACCTCTCTTCTACTCAGAGACACTGTTCCATCAATTCTTTCTCTCCTGCATCAGAGATTTTTCCCTTTCTACTGAGTTATTCCCATCAGTGTACATGCTATTATTTCTCCCATCTTAAGAAGAAAATCTCTTGCTCCCACTTCCTCTCCAGCCTCTTGACCGCACTCTCCTTTAGTACCGTCTATACGCTCTTTCCAGCCCCTCTTCCTTAACCAACTCCAACCAGGCTTACCCCACCACTCCATTACATTGCTTTCTCAAGGTCACTAGGGAAACCCACTTTATAAACTCTGGCAGTCAACTGTCAGTCTTTGAAGTAGACGCTTTCTATGGTCCATGTCATGTTCCCTGGGCCCACCTCTAATTTCAGCCGTAGCTGCAGATTTTTCCGTGCTCATTAACAGCATTCCTTAACAAGCACCCACCTCACCTCTCTCTACTTTCAGCCTCAAGGTTTTGCCCGCAGGAGCTTGCAAATCCCGGAAATAGAGAAGAGTTAACACTCTCAAGAAAACCCTCAGCCAAGGGGGGTGGACCAGACACATGTCCCGACTTCCCACTGTCTGAGCAGAAAATTGTGGCTGGCACTTTACATCCTTCTTAGATGTCTCAATGGAGCTGACCCCACAGTCTAGAGCAACCATCTCAATCACACACCCTTTATTGGCTTTCCTCTTCCACTATCTCACTTCCCTACTCTCTCATTCCAGTACCTGGGATCATCTCCCAAATAAATACCTTGTTCACCATCTCTGCCTTAGAGAATCCAAACTAAGATGATCCTCATCTAACTTATCAACCACATTTGACATAGTTGATCATTCTCTTTTCTGAAGCAGATTTTTCTTGGCTTCTAGGATATTAAATAGTGTGTGTTTCCTCCTACTTCACTGACCGCCCCTTCTCATCCCTGCTAGTTCTTCCTCCCTAAACTCTGGGTCCTTGGCCACATATCTCCCATGCCTATGCTTATTCCATTGGTGATGTCAAATCATGGTGTTAAACATCACCCAAGTGCTGATGATTCCCATATTCCTATATCGAGCCCAGATCTTTCCTTTGATCTCCACATTCAAACACCTAACTGCTTATTCAGTATCTCCAATAGGATGTTTAACAGACATCTCAGACTTGGTGTTCCCAGAACGAAATTCCTGATCTCCACTCCTCCTCAACCCTCACCTGCCCAAGCCCACTCCTTCCACAGTCTTCCCCTCTAAATTTATGGTGTCTCCTGCCCTCCAGTGTCTCAGGGCAAAAACTTCAGAATGATCTTCAGTATCTCTCATACTTCAGTCTATCTGCAAATCCTGTCCATTCTATCCTCAAAATAGTATGTATGTATTAAATAATATATGTGCATATGTATAAAATATTATATTGGAGATAAGTGTGTGTATATCTCCAAAATCTGACTATTCTCACCATTTTCATTGCTACTCCCCTGCTGCCATCATCTGTTGTCTACATTCTACCTAACTGGTGCCACTGTCACCCATCTTTAGTCTATTGCCAAAGCAGCAGCCAGAGCCATCCCGTTAAGATGTGTGTGTTATTATTGTATGGGAGTCTAAGTCTTTTTGTAAGTCTCTGAGGACTTGCCTTATGAATCTGGGTGCTCCTGTATTGGGTGCATATATATTTAGGATAGTTAGCTCTTCTTGTTGAATTGATCCCTTTACCATTATGTAATGGCCTTCTTTGTCTCTTTTGATCTTTGATGGTTTAAAGTCTGTTTTATCAGAGACTAGGATTGCAACCCCTGCTTTTTTTTGTTCTCCATTTGCTTGGTAGATCTTCCTCCATCCCTTTATTTTGAGCCTATGTGTGTCTCTGCATGTGAGATGGGTCTCCTGAATACAGCAAACTGATGGGTCTTGACTCTTTATCCAGTTTGCCATTCTGTGTCTTTTAATTGGACCATTTAGTCCATTTACATTTAAGGTTAATATTGTTATGTGTGAACTTGATCCTGTCATTATGATATTAACTGATTATTTTGCTCATTAGTTGATGCAGTTTCTTCCTAGCATTGATGGTCTTTACATTTTGGCATGTTTTTGCAATGGCTGGTACCAGTTGTTCCTTTCCATGTTTAGTGCTTCCTTCAGGGTCTCTTGTAAGGCAGGCCTGGTGGTGACAAAATCTCTAAGCATTTGCTTATCTGTAAAGGATTTTATTTCTCCTTCACTTATGAAACTTAGTTTGGCTGGATATGAAATTCTGGGTTGAAAATTCTTTTCTTTAAGAATGTTGAATATTGGCCCCCACTCTCTTCTGGCTTGTAGAGTTTCTGCCAAGAGATCTGCTGTTAGTCTGATGGGCTTCCCTTTGTGGGTAACCCGATCTGTCTCTCTGGCTGCCCTTAACAGTTTTTCCTTCATTTCAACTTTGTGTCTTGGAGTTGCTCTTCTTGAGGAGTATCTTTGTGGCGTTCTCTGTATTTCCTGAATTTGAATGTTGGCCTACCTTACTAGGTTGGGTACGTTCTCCTGGATGATATCCTGAAGAGTGTTTTCCAACTTGGTTCCATTTTCCCCCTCACTTTCAGGCACCCCAATGAGACGTAGATTTGGTCTTTTCACATAATCCCATACTTCTTGAAGGTTTTGTTCGTTTCTTTTTCCTCTTTTTTCTTAGACTTCTCTTCTCGCTTCATTTCATTCATTTGATCCTCAATCGCTGATACTCTTTCTTCCAGTCGATCGAGTCAGTTACTGAAGCTTGTGCATTTGTCACGTATTTCTCGTGTCATGGGGAAAAGATTCCCTATTTAACAAATGGTGCTGGGAAAATTGGCTAGCCATAAGTAGAAAGCTGAAACTGGATCCTTTCCTTACTCCTTATACGAAAATTAATTCAAGATGGATTAGAGACTTAAATGTTAGACCTAATACCATAAAAATCCTAGAAGAAAACCTAGGCAATACCATTTAGGACACAAGGCATGGGCAAGGACTTCATGTCTAAAACACCAAAAGCAACGGCAACAAAAGCCAAAATTGACAAATGGGATCTAATTAAACTAAAGAGCTTCTGCACAGCAAAAGAAACTACCATCAGAGTGAACAGGCAACCTACAGAATGGGAGAAAATTTTTGCAATCTACTCATCTGACAAAGGGCTAATATCCAGAACCTACAAAGAACTCAAACAAATTTACAAGAAAAAAACAAACAAGCCCATCAAAAAGTGGGCAAGGGATATGAACAGACATTTCTCAAAAGAAGACATGCATACAGCCAACAGACACATGAAAAAATGCTCATCATCACTGGCCATCAGAGAAATGCACATCAAAACCACAATGAGATACCATCTCACACCAGTTAGAATGGCAATCATTAAAAAGTCAGGAAACAACAGGTGCTGGAGAGGATGTGGAGAAATAGGAACACTTTTACACTGTTGGTGGGATTGTAAACTAGTTCAACCATTATGGAAAACAGTATGGCAATTCCTCAAGGATCTAGAACTAGAAGTACCATATGACCCAGCCATCCCATTACTGGGTATATACCCAAAGGATTATAAATCATGCTGCTATAAAGACACATGCACACATATGTTCATTGTGGCACTATTCACAATAGCAAAGACTTGGAATCAACCCAAATGTCCATCAGTGAGAGACTGGATTAAGAAAATGTGGCATATATACACCATGGAATACTATGCAGCCATAAAAAAGGATGAGTTTGTGTCCTTTGTAGGGACATGGATGCAGCTGGAAACCATCATTCTCAGCAAACTATCACAAGAACAGAAAACCAAACACCACATGTTCTCACTCATAGGTGGGAACTGAGCAATGAGATCACTTGGACTCAGGAAGGGGAACATCACACACCAGAGCCTATTATGGGGAGAGGGGAGGGGGAAGGGGGGAGGGGGGAGGGATTGCATTGGGAGTTATACCTGATGCAAGTGACGAGTTGATGGGTGCTGACGAGTTGATGGGTGCAGCACACCAACATGGCACATGTATACATATGTAACAAACCTGCACATTGTGCACATGTACCCTAGAACTTAAAGTATAATAAAAAAATAAAAGGTGTGTTAGATAACATTATTCTGTTATCAAAACTCTGCATAGCTTCAAATCTCATTCAAAGTAAAATCCAAAGCGTTCCTGCCAGTTTCCAGGGGCCATCCCATCACAACTGGCTGTCCATTACTTCTCTAACCTCCCTCCTCCTGCACTCCCTTCCACCCGCTCTGCTCCAGGTGGAGTGACCCCCCTGCCACACCACATACACTCCTGGCTCCTCCTTTTTATATCCCGTTGCGGACATTGGGGATAACATTTGAGTGGGAAGATATAAAATTCACATGTTAATTTTAAATGTTACTTGTGAGAGTCTTTTTTTTCAGCTGAGTCAGTTTAGATTTATTCAAACCACTCAGGTTTATTACAAAAGGACTGGACCCTTTTTCATTGGTCTGTTGGATTCTGCTCCCAAATCATGAAGAAGTACAAAAACTTTGCCTAGGCATTATAACTGAAAAATAAATAATAACATAATTACCACTCTACTCTTATGGTAAATTATTTTTTCTGATAGTTTCTAGTAGCTTAATAGTCATCCCATTAAATACACATACAGATAGTCCCCAACTTAGGATGGTTCAACTCAAGATTTTTTTCAACATTACAATGGTGCAAAAGCAATATCCATTCAGTAGAAACCATACTTTGGGTACCCATAAAACGATCCTGTTTCCCACTTTCAGTACAGTATTCCATATATTACATGAGCTATTCAATAGTGTATTATAAAATAGGTTTTGTGCTAGATGAGCTTGCCCAACTCTAGGCCACTGTAAGTGTTATGAGCATATTTAAGGTAGGGTAGGCTAAACTATGATGTTTGGCAGGTTATGTGTATTCAACACATTTTCGACTTACAATTATTTTCAACTTATGGTGGGTTTATCAGGACACAAACCCATCATAAGCCAAGGAGCACCTGTGTACATCTGTAGTTCCATGCAAAATTATAGTCTAATTAATCCACCACTAGGTACAAGATAAGCTTGCTCCTTTAACCTTCCTTAGGAAATTAACTTGGACTCAGACAGCATTAAATAGATTCTGAAAATGTCAACATGCCCTAAGTCACCTTTTGACTTGAAGAACTCTGTCTTTGATTTGTAGTTAATGAATTATAAAAAGAGAAAAACTTTCTGGACACAAAGCTAACAATCAATAAATTTATCTCGGTCCTTATAGATAAAGTACTCATATAAATTTGCTTCCCCATTTCCTATACAAGCAAGTGTGATGAGAGAAAAACCCAGGGTGCTAGATTTTCACCAATATGAGACAAGCAAAAGAAAGATCCCACAAGTCCTTTTCTATATAGAGGCAGGGTGGGAGTGGTGGAAATATTCACTGTACATGCCATGGGCTAAGCTAGGGAAAAAAAAATAAGCAACAGTTTTTATAAACTTTAGATAAGTATGGAGAAAATTACACTGCAAAAAATTGCTGCTGCATATGAATGTACACACACATATATACACATGATAAAATAACCATGAGTGAGGCGTATGTTTCTAGGGAGGCAATCAATGTTGGGTTCCTTTCTTTCCTCACTTTGCTAAATTGGTCAAAGGAGTCCAGGGAAACCAGTTTTCTCTCTAAACAAATGCACAAGAAGGACTCCCAGATGGGCTGACTTTCTAGGTTGGCAAACCAAAGCGGTGACATTATAAACATTGAACATGTGAAAAAAGGAAAGGCGCAAGCAAAAGCCAATCCACTTACTATTTCTTACTAGAGTAATAGTGACAAGGGCCTCTGAGAGAGGTATAAGCGTGAATGCACATGTATGTATAGTATGATTTTTAAAACTAGGTAAAGTAGTATAATAAAAATTAGGAAATGCCAAAAGAGATTTTAACATCATTGGAGTATATTTTAAATTTTTTCATTCAACAAATTAGCACCTTTTGAAAAAAGTGGCAAAATTATATTATTTACAAGATAATCACTAGATCTATAAACACCCTAATTCACAGTGGTGTGATCTAGAACCCAAGTTTAAAGTTGCATAATGAATACTAATACTTTCTTTCAATCTTACAAATATATCTCTGGAAAAAGTATATATACATGTATACATATGTGTGTATGTGCATATGTGTGTACACATACACATATCGTGGTGGGGGTGTGCATGTATCAACCTAATATATATAGGCTAAAATAAGTGTTCTGAGCATATTTAAAGCAGGGTAGGCTAAACTATGATGTTCACATATTATTTGTATTATGTGTACATATTTTTGACTTACAGTATCCATATGCTTGTATATATAGACACATTTAGACATTAGATCAAAAGTCCAAATTTTATGTCCTTGATGAATAAGATGTCCATAAGAAATCCTAATAATTCCAAAAGTAATCACAGACTGAAAGACCTCCAATAATAAATTGTGCTCCCACTACTATTTCCCTGGGAAGCTCCTTAAAAACCCATCCTTTCCCTGTGCCCGAGTTTTCCCATTTGCAACATGTAAGTGTCTTTGCCCATTAAGGTTGCTGTAACAAAATGCCATAAGCTAGTGGTTTAAAAACAATAGCAATTTATTTCTTGCAGTTATGGAGGCTGGAAAGTTCAAAGATCAAAGTGCCAGCAGATCTGGTGTCTGGTGAAGTTCTGTTTCCTGATTCATAGATGGTACCTTCTCCCTGTGTAGAAGGTACAAAGAAGATAGCAGAAGGCCTTAGCCCTATTTTATGAGGGTACTATTCCCATTTATGAAGGTTCTGCCCTCATGACCTTATCATCTCCCATAGGCTCCACCTCCTAATGCCATCATCTTGAGGGTTAGGATTTCAACACATGTACTTGGCAAGACACAAATATTCAAACCATAACAGTAGGTTTCTTATTGCAGATTAAAAAAATGATCCTGAATATAGCAATAGTGAAAAGATGCCCAGCATCCAAATGGCCCCAGTGACTCAAGGGTCCAAAATGATTTTAATTCTTGCGATTTTAAAGCTATGTCTGTTTGGGACAAGTAAAATACAACAAAGTCGGGTGCAGTGGCTTATGCCTGTAATCCCAGCACTTTGGGAGGCCGAGGCAGGTGGATCACCTGAGGTCAGGAGTTTGAGACCAGCCTGGCCGACATAGTGAAACCCCATCTCTACTAAAAATACAAAACTTAGCTGGGCATGGTGGCACACGCCTGTAATTCCAGCTATTCAGGAGGCTGAGGCAGGAGAATCACTTAAACCTGGGAGGTGGAGGTTGCAATAAGCCAAGATCATGCCCCTGCACTTCAGTGTGAGCAACAGAGTGAGACTCCAGTCAAAAAAAAAAAGTCAAACTCCACACTTTAAATCATCAATAATATAACAGGCAATAAACCTCTGTGTTTACAGTATCAATTTGACTTTTACAAATCCTACTTAACTTTCTTTCAAATGAAAAAGATATGTTGCTTTTTAAATAATCTTTCACAGCAAAGTCTCAGGATACAAAACCAATATGCAAAAATCACAACCATTCCTATACACCAACAACAGGCAGGCAGAGAGCCAAATCATGAATGAACTCCCATTCACAATTGCTACAAAAAGAATAAAATACCTAGGAATATGGCTAACAAGGGAAGAAGTGAAGAACCTCTTCAAGGAGAACTACAAACCACTGCTCGAAGAACTCAGAGAGGACACAAATAAATGGAGAAATATTCCATGCTCTTGGATAGGAGAATCTATATCCTGAAAATGGCCATACTGCCCAAAGTAGTTTATAGATTCAATGCTATTCTTATTAAACTACCATTGACATTCTTTACAGAATTAGAAAAAAACTATTTTAAAATTCAAATGGAACCAAAAAGAGCCTGAATAGTCAAGACAATCCTAAACAAAAAGAACAAAGCTGGAGGTATCATGCCACCCGACTTCAAACTATCCTATAAGGCTACAGTAACCAAAACAGCATGGTACTGGTACAGAAAGAGACACATAGACCAATGGAACAGAATAGAGAACTCAGAAATAAGACTGCACACCTACAACCATCTGATCTTCAACAAACCTGACAAAAAGAAAAAGCAATGGTGAAAGGATTTCCTATTTAATAAATGGTGCTGGGAAAACTGGCTATCCATATGCAGAATATTGAAATGGGAACCCTTCCTTAAACCATAGACAAAAATTAACTCAAGATAGATTAAAGACTTAAATGTAAAACCCAGAACCATAAAAACCCTAGAAGAAAATCTAGGCAATACCATTCAGGATATAGGCATGGGCAAAGATTTCATGATGAAAATGCCAAAAGCAATTGCAACGAAAGTAAAAATTGACAAATGGGATCTAATTAAATTAAAGAGCTTCTGCACAGCACAAGAAATTATCAGAGGGAAGAGATAACCTACAGAATGGAAGAAGATTTTTGCAATCTATCCATCTGACGAAGGCCGAATATCTAGAGTCTACAAGGGACTTAAACAAATTTGCAAGAAAAAAAGCAAACAACCCCATTAAAAACTGGGCAAAGGACATGAACTGACACTTCTCAAAAGAAGACATACATGCAGCCAACAAACATGATAAAAAGCTCAACGTCACTGATTATTAGAGAAATGCAAATCAAAACCACAGTGAGATATCACCTCGTGCCAGTCAGGAATGGCTGTTATTAAAAAGTCAAAAAACAGGTGCTGGCGAAGTTGTGGAGAAAAAGGGATGCTTTTGCACTATTAGTGGGAGTGTAAATTAGTTCAACCATTGTGGAAGACAGTGTGGTGATTCCTCAAAGACCTAGAGGCAGAAAAACCATTTGACCCAGCAATCCCATTACTAGGTATATGCCCAAGGGAATATACATCATTCTATTATAAAGATACATGCATACGTATGTTCATTGCAGCAGTATTCACAATAGCAAAGACATGGAATCAACCTAAATGCCCATCAGCGATAGACTGGATAAAGAAAATGTGGTACATATATACCATGGAATAGTGTGCAGCCATAAAAAGGAACAAGATCATGTCCTTTGTAGGGACATGGATGGATTTGGAAGCCATTATCCTCAGCAAACTAATTCAGGAACAGGAAACCAAACACCACTTGTTCTCACTTGTAAGTGGGAGTTGAATGTTGAGAACATATGGACACATGGTAAGAAACAACACACACTGGGGCCTGTTGGAGGGTGGGGTGGGAGGAGGGAGAGCATCAGGAAGAATAGCTAATGGATGCTGGGCTTAATACATAGGTGATGGGACGATTTGTGCAGCAAACCATCATGGTACACATTTATCTATATAACAAACCTGCACATCTTGCACATGTACCCCTGAATTTAAAATAAAAGTTTAAGAAAAAAATAAAAATAATCTTTCAGAGTAACTGCTATTTTCACAACAGCCATTTCATCCCCTTAACCCTTTCACAAGTTTAAAACTCAAGAGAAACATAATGTTGGCCTCAAAAGTAATCTGAAGAACATTCTGATTCACTAAAGATTACCAACACATAGTAGCACACACAGAAAGGCTAAAGGCATTTTCATCCAAACCAAAGCAATAGATTTCTGTTGAATGCATCTGATGTGGAGGGCACTAAAGGGATAAACATAAAAGAATCTCATTCTTTGAAGTGTTTACAATTTAGTTACTGGGTAGACATAAGAAAGCTACATAAAAATTGTTTTTATTTTAAGAACCAACACCACTAAAAATAGGCAAATGACATGTACACTTCTTAAAAGAAGAAATGCAAACAGCTAACAAACCACATGAAAAAAATGTTCAACATCACTATCAGAAAAATGCAAATTAGGCCAGGCACAGTGGCTCATGCCTGTAATCCCAGCACTCTGGGAGGCCAAGGCAGGCAGATCACCTAAGGTCAGGAGTTTGAGACCAGCCTGGCCAACATAGTGAAACCCCATCCCTACTAAAAATACAAAAATTAGCCAGGCATGGTGGTGGGTGCCTATAATCCCAGCTACTAGGGAGGCTAAGGCAGGAGAATCACCTGAACCCGGGAGGCGGAGGTTGCAGTGAGCCAAGATCACACCATTGCACTCCAGCCTGGGTGACAGGAGCAAAACTCCATTTCAAAAAAAAAAAGGAAAAGAAAGAAAGTAAAAATGCAAATTAAAACCACACTGAGATACCATCTTACACAAGTCAGAATGACTATTATTAAAAAGTCAAAAACAACAGATGTTGGAATGGATGCAGAGAAAAGGGAAAGCTCATATTGTCGGTGGGAATGTAAATTAATTCAACATCTATGGAAAACACTATGGAGATATCTACCAAGAGGAAAATAAATCATCATATCAAAAAGATACCTGTGGGAGTGGAGGCAGCACAAGATGGCCAATAGAAGCCTCCTCCAACCATCCTCCCTTCAGGAACATCAAATGGAACAACTATCCACACAAAAAAGCACCTATGTAAGAATGAAAACTCAGGTGACCAATCACAGTACCTGGTTTTAACTTCATATCACTGAAAGAGGCACTGAAGGGGATAGGAAAGATGGTCTTGAACTGCCAATGCCACCCCTCTCCTACCCCCTGGCAGTGGCCACATGAGGTAAAGAATCTGTGCACTTGCGGGAGGGACAGCATGGCAATTGTGGGACTTTTCATTGGAACTCAATGCTGCCCTATCACAGCAGAAAGCAACACCAGGCAGAACTCAGCCAGTGCCCATGGATGGAGCATTTAGATGAGCTCTAGTCAGAGGGAAATCACCCATCCAAGCAGTTGGAACTTGAATTTCAGCAAGCCTCGCCACCACAAGCTAAAGTACTCTGGGATCTTAAATAAACTTGAAAGGCAATCTATGCTACAATGACTGCAACTCCTACACAAATCCTAATGCTGTGCTGGGCTCAGAACCAGTGGATTTTGGGGGGCACATGACCTAGTGAGACACCCGCTGGGGCAACTAAGAGAGTGCTTGTGCCAGTCCTCCCCCAACTCCAGGCAGTTCAGCTCCAAAAAAGACTCCTTCCTTCTGCCTGAGGAGAGGAGAGAAAAGAGTAAAGAGAATTTTGTCTTACAAATTGGATACAAGTTCAGTTACAATAGGATAGGGCACAAGACAGAGTCCTGAGGGCCCCCATTCCAGGGCCTAGTTCCTGGTCATCATTTCTAGGCAACCTTGGGCCAGAAAGGAGCCTGCTGCCTTGAAGGGAAGAACCCAGTCCTGGCAAGATTCATCACCTGTTGACTAAAAAGGCCTTAGGCCCTGAATAATTTGCAGCAACAACCAGGTAATACATGCTGTGGGTCTTGGATGACTCTGAGACATGCTGGCTTCAGGTTTGATCCAGCACATTTACAGCTGTGGTAGCTATAAGGAGAGACTCCTTCTGCTTGATAAAAGCAGAGGGAAAGGTAAAGGGGGCTTGTCTTACAGCTTAGATACCAGCTCTGTCACAGAAGAGTCAAGCCCTAAGTGGGCCCTTGTAGTTTAGGTGCCAGCTCTGCCACAGTAGAATGAAGCACCAGGTAGATTTCTGACTCCAGGCTCTGTCTCCCAAAGAACATGTCTGGACCTTCCCATGGCCCAGGGAAACTCAGCACACTGAAGAGAAGGACACAAGTTTAGCTGATTTCACCACCTGCTGATCATAGAGCCCTAGGGTCTTGAGTAAACATAGGCAGTACCCAGGTAGCGGCTACAGTGGGCCTTGAATGAGGCCCAGTGTTGTGCTGGTTCCAGGTCTGACCAGCACAGTCCCAATGGTGGTGGCCACAGGGGTGCTTATGTCAATTGCCCCCACCTCCAGACTGCTCAGCACTGAGAGAAAGACTCCTTTTGTTTGGGTGAAAGTAAGGAAAGAGAACAAGAGTATCTGCCTGGTAATCCAGATTATTCTTCCAGATTTTATCCAAGACCACCAAGGTGGTAACTAAGTCTGCAAGAGCCACAGCATTACTGGACACAGGATGTGTCCTAATGCAGATAATGGCTTCAGTGACCAAACACTTAGATCACAACACCCTTCAAATACCTGGAAAGCTTTCCCAAGAATGAATACACACAAGCCCAGACAGTGAAGACTACAATAAATACCTAATTCTTCAATGTCCAGACACAGACAAACATCCACAAACATGAAGACCATACAGGAAAACATGACCTCACCAAACAAACTAAATAAGGCCTCGGGGGTCAATCTCAGAGAGACAGAAATATGTAGGCTTTCAGACAGAAAATCCAAATAGCTATTTTGAGGAAACTCAATGAAATTCAAGATAACACAAAGAATTCAGAATCCTATCAGAAAAAAATGTAACAAAGAGATTGAAATTATTAAAAAGAAACAATCAGAAATTCTGGAGTTGCAAAACTGCAATTGACATTCTGAAGAATGCATTAGAGTCTCTTAACAGCAGAATTAATCAAGAGAAGAAAGGATTAGGCAGCTTGAAGACAGGCTATTTGAAAATACAGTAAGAGGAGATAAAAGAAAAAATAATAGAAAACAATGAAGCACATCTACAATATCTAGAAAATAGTCTTTAAAAGGCAGAGTTATTGGCCATAAAGAAGAGATAGAGAGAGAGATACAAGGGTAGAAAGTTTATTCAAAGGAGTAATAACAGAGAACTTCCCAAACCTAGAAAAAGATATGAATATTCAAGTACAAGAAGGTTATAGAACACCAAGCAGATTTAACCCAAAGAGGACTACCTCAAGGTATTTAATAATCAAATTCCCAAAGGTCAAGGATAAAGAAAAGAGCCTAAAAGCAGCAAGAGAAAAGAAACAACTAACATATAATATAGTGGGGCTCCAATACATCAGGCAGCAGGCTTTTCAGTGAAAACCTTACAGGTCAGGAGAGAATGGCATGACATATTTAAAGTGCTGGGGGAAAAAAGACTTTTACCAGGGAATAGTATATCTAGCAAAAATATCCTTCAAAGATAAAGGAAAAATAAAGACTTTCCCAGACAAACAAAAGCTGAAAGATTTCATCAACACCAGACCTGTCCAACAAGAAAGGCTAAAGGAAGTACTTGAATTAGGAAGAAAATGATATTAATGAGCAAAAAGAAATCATCTGAAGGTGTAAAACTCACTGGTAATAGTAAGTACAAGGAAAAACACATATAACATTCCAACTGTGGTGTGTAAACTACTCTTAAGTAGAAAGACTAAATGATGAACTGACCAAAAATAATAACTACAACAACTTTTCAAGATGTGGACAGTACAGTAAGATATAAAGAGAAAAAACAAAAAGTTTAAAAGCAGGGAGACAGAGTTAAGGCATAGAATCCTTATCAATTTTCTTTGTGCTTGTTTGTTTAGGCAAATAGTGTTAAGTTGTTTTCAGCTTAAAATAATGGGTTATAAGATAGTATTTGAAAGCCTCATGGTAACCTCCAATAAAAAAACATACAACAGATACACAAAAAATAAAAAGCAAGAAACTAAATTATATCACCAGAAAAAAATCACCTTCACTATAATGAAGACAGGAAGGAAAGAAAGAAGGAAAAGAAGACCATAAAACAACCAGAAAATGACAAAATGGCAGGAGTAAGTTCTTATCAACGGTAACATTGAATGCAAATGGACTAAACTCTCCAATCAAAAGACACAGCTGGCTGAATGGATGAAAAAGCAAGACCCAATGACCTGTTGCCTATAAGAAACACTCTTCACCTATAAAGATGCACACGGACTGAAAATAAAGGGATGGAAAAGGATATTCCATGGCAATGAAAACTGAAAAAGAGCAGGAATCACTATACTTATATCAGACAAAATAGATTTCAAGACAAAAACTGTAAGAGGAGACAAAGAAGGTCACTATATAATGATAAAGGGGTCAATTCAGCAGGAGGATATAACAACTTTAAACATATATGCACCCAACACTGGAGAACCCAGATATATAAAGCAAATATTAGCGCTAAAGAGATAGGCCCCAGTACAATAATAGCTAATAATAAGTGGAGTGTTCTACTTCAACACCCCACTTTCAATATTGGACAGATCTTCCAGACAGAAAATCAATAAAGAAACATCAGATTTAGAGGCCGGGCATGGTGGCTCATGCCTGTAATCCCAGCACTTTGGGAGGCCGAGGTGGGTGGATCACAGGGTCAGGAAATCAAGACCATCCTGGCTAACACGGTGAAACCCCGTCTCTTTCGAAAATACAAAAAATTAGCCGGGCGTGGTGCTGGGCGCCTGTAGTCCCAGCTACTCTGGAGGCTGAGGCAGGAGAATGGTGTGAACCTGGGAGGCGGAGCTTGCAATGAGCCGAGATCGCACCACTGCACTCCAGCCTGGGCAACAGAGTGAGACTCCGTCTCAAAAAAAAAAAAAAGAAAAGAAAAGAAACATCAGATTTAATCTGTACTATAGACCAAATGGACCTAATGTATACTTACAGAACATTTCATCCAATGGCTGCAGAATACACATTATTTTCTTCAGCACATGAATAGACCATATGTTAGGTCACAAAACAAGTCTTAAAACATTCAAAAAACTGAAATAATATCAAGTATCGTCTCATACCACAATGAAATAAAACTAGAAATCAATAACAAGAGGAATTTTGGAAACAATACAAATACGCGCCTGAATGACCAATGGCTCAATGGAGAAATTAAGAAGGAAATTGAAAATTTTCTTGAAACAAATGACAATGGAAACACATAGGTCCCAAATCAAAACCTGTGAGACACAGCAAAAACAATGCTAAGAGGAAAGTTTATAGCTATAAGTGCCTACATCAAAAAACAAGAAAAATTTCAAATAACAACCTAATAATGCATTTTAAAGAACAAGAGCAAGCCAAACCCAAAATTAGAAGAAAAGAAATAATAAAGATCAGAACAGAAATAAATAAATTTGAAATGAAGAATACAAAATATCAATGAAACAAAAAGTTGGTTTTTTGAAAAGTTAAACAAAATTCAGAAACCTTTAGCCAGACTAAGAAAAAAGAGAGAAGATCCAAATAAATAAAATCAGACACAAAAAGAAGACATTGCAACTGATACTGCGGAAATTCAAAGGCTCATTAGTGGTTGTTATGAGCAACTATATGCCAATATATTGAAACATCTAGAAGAAATTGATAAATTCCTAGACACATGCAACCTACCAAGATTGAACCATGAGGAAAGCCAAAACCTGAACAGACAAGTAACAAGATTGAAGCCATAATAAAAAGTCTCCTAGGCCAGGCACAGTGGCTCATGGCTGCAATCCCAGCACTTTGGGAGGCTGAGGCAGGCAAATCACGAGGTCAGGAGTTCAAGACTAGCCTGGTCAACATGGTGAAGCCCCATCTCCACTAAAAATACAAAAAATTAGCTGAGTATGGTGGCAGACACCTGTAATCCCAGCTACTCGGGAGGCTGAGGCCACAGAATCACTTGAACCTGGGAGGTAGAGGTTGCAGTGAGCAGAGATCATGCCACTGCATTCCAGCTGGGGTGACAGTGTGAGACTCTGTCTCAAAAAAAAAAAAAAAAAAAAGTCTCCTGGTAAAGAAAAGCCTGCAACTCAATGGCTTCACTGCTGAATTCTACCAAACATTTAAAGGAGAAATAATACCAATCCTACTCAAACTATTCCAAAAAATAGAGGAGAGAATCCTTCTTTTTTTTTTTTTTTTTTTTTTGAGACGGAGTCTGGCTCTGTCGCCCAGGCTGGAGTGCAGTGGCGCGATCTCGGCTCACTGCAAGCTCCGCCTCCCGGGTTCACGCCATTCTCCTGCCTCAGCCTCCCGAGTAGCTGGGACTACAGGCGCCCACAACCGCGCCCGGCTAATTTTTTGTATTTTTAGTAGAGACGGGGTTTCACCGTGGTCTCGATCTCCTGACCTTGTGATCCGCCCGCCTCGGCCTCCCAAAGTGCTGGGATTACAGGCGTGAGCCACCGCGCCCGGCCTGAGGAGAGAATCCTTCTAAATTCATTCTATAAGGCCAGAATTACCCTGATACCAAAACTAGACAAAGACACATCAAAATCAGAAAACTGTAGCCCAATATCTCTGATGAATATTGATGCAAAAATCCTCAACAAAATACTAGCAAACTGAATTCAACAATACATTAAAAAGATCATTCATCATAACCACTGGGATTTATTCCTGGGATGCAAGGATGGTTCAACAATCTGCAAATCAGTCAGTGTGGTACATCATATCAACAGAAGGACGGACAAAAACTATATGATCATTTCAATTGATGCTGAAAAAGCATTTAATAAAATTCGACATCCCTTTCTGATAAAAACCCTAAAAAATATGGGTATAGCAGAACATACCTCAATACAATAAAAGCCATATATAACAGACCCATAGCTAGTATCATACTAAATGAGGAAAAACTTAAAGCCTTTCCTGTGCTTTGGAACACAACAAGAATGCCCACTTTCACCACTGTTATTTGACATAATACTGGAAGTCCTAGCTAGAGCAATCAGACAAGAGAAAGAAATAAAGGGCATTCAAATTGGAAAGGAAGAAATCAAAGTATCCTTATTTGTGGATGATATGATATTATATTTGGAAAAACTTAAGATTCCACCAAAAAAAAACTATTAGAACTGACACATTCTATAAAGTTGGAGGATACAAAATCAACATACAAAAATCAGTAGCATTTCTACATGAGAACAGTAAACCTAAAAAATCCAAAAAGTAATACCATTTATAATAGCAACACATAAAATTAAATATCCAGGAATTAAAGAAGGAAAAGATCTATATAATGAAAACTACAAAACACTAATGAACTAAATTGAAGAAGACACCAAAAAATGGAAAATATTTCATATTCATGGATTGGAAAAATAAATTTTGTTAAAATGTTCATACTACCCAAAGCAATCTACAAATTCAGTGCAATCCCTATCAAAATACCAATGACATTCCTCACATATATAGAAAAAAAAAAACCCTAAAATTTATATGGAACCACAAAAGACCCAGAATAGCCAAAATGATGCTAAGCAAAAAGAGCAAACCTGGAGGAATCCCATTATCTGACTTCAAATTATACTACATAGCTGTACTAACCAAAACAGCATGCTACTGGCATAAGAGCAGACGCCAATGGAACAGAATAGAGAACCCAGAAACAAATCCACACACTTATTGTGAACTCATTTTGGACAAAGGTGTCAAGAGCATACACTGAGGAAAAGATAGTCTCTTCAATAAACGGTGGTGGGAGAACTGGCTATCCATATGCAGAAGAATGAAACTAGATCCCTATCTCCTGCCTTTTACAAAAATCTAATCAAAATGGATTAAAGACTTAAATCTAAACCCTCAAACTATGAAACTACTACAAGAAAACATCAGGGAAACATTTCAGGACATTGTTCTGGGCAAAAATGTATCAAGTAATACCGCACAGGCACAGGCAACCAAAGCAAAAATGGATAAATGGGATTGCATCAAGTTAAAAAACTTCTGCACAGCAAAGGAAACAATCAACAAAGTTAAGAAATAACCCTATGGAAAGGAGTGCAACATCACTGATCATCAGAGAAATGCAGATCAAAACTACAGTGAGATATCATCTCATTCCAGTTAAAATGGCTTATATCCAAAAGACAGGGAATAACAAATGCTGGCAAGGATGTGGAGCAAAGGGAACACTGTTGACTGGGAATGTAAATTAGTACAATAACTACGAAGAACAGTTGGGAGGTTCCACAAAAAAACTAAAAATGGAGCTACCATACAATCTAGCAATCCCACTGCTGGGTATATACCTTTAAAAAAGATATCAGTATATCGAAGTGAAATCTACACTCCCATTTTTGTAGCAGCACTGTTCATAACATCCACAATTTGGAAACAACCTAAGTGTCCATCACAGATGCATGGAAAAAGAAAATATGGTACTTATACACAAGAGTACTAATCAGCCATAAAAAAGAATGAGATCCTGTCATCTGCAAAAACATGGTCGGAACTGGAGGTCATTATGCTATGTGAAATAAACCAGGCACGGAAAGACAAACATTGCATGCTCTCATTTATTTGTGGAACGTAAAATTCAAAACAACCAAAATCATGGACATAGAGAGTAGAAGGGTGGCTATCAGAGGCTGAGAAGAGTGGCAGGAGGATGAAGTGGGGATGGTTAATGGGTACAAAAAAAGTAGAAAGCATGAATAAGTCCTAGTATTTGCTAGCACAACAGGGTAACTACAGTTAATAATAATTGTACATTTTTAAATAACTAAAAGAGTATAATTGGATTGTTTACAACATAAAGGATAAATGTTTGATGTTATAGATCCCTCATTTTACATGATGTGATTATTACACATTGCATGGCTGTATTGAAACCTCTAATGTATCCCACAAATATATACACCTACTAGGTACCCGCACAAGTTAAAATTTAATTTTTAAAGCCTACAACAGATTTAAAAATAAAAACAAAAGACACCTGCACTCATATGTTTATTGCAGCACTACTTACAATAGCATAGTCATGGAACCAACCTAAATGTCCACCAACAGTTGATTGGATAAAGAAAATGTGGCATAGATACACCATGGAATACTATGAAGCCATAAAAAAGAATGAAATCATGTCCTTTGCAGCAACACGGATGGAACTGGAGGCCATTATCTTAAATGAACTAACACAAAAGCAAAAAAATCAAATATTGCATGTTCTCACTTATAAGTGGGAGCTAACCAAATGGCACACATGAACATAAAGATGGAGAAAAACAAAGCTATCATATAAAGTCTGGGGACTCCACAAAGGGGAGGACTGAAAAATTACATGCTGAGTACAATGTCCAATATTTGGGTGATGGGTACACTAGAAGCCCAACTCCTACCTACCATTTCACATGTAATACCCATGTAACAGGCACATATACTCCCTGAATCTAAAATAATTAAAATTAAAGAATTTCAAAATAAACAGACTTAGCTATTATTTTTTTAAAACCTTTTAAATGAAAACTGCTAATCTAAGAAAACCTCCATTGCTTCTAATTACATGCTAATGAATATGAAAGCAGTGACACAGGATAAAATCATTCCTTTTTCCTGTAACCAGATTCAGTTAGCTGGGAAGCTGCCAAGCATTTTCTGTGACATGAAACAAAACCCTGGAACATAGCTATAAATGTATCCCCATACAATGTCTGCTAAGAATGAATGTTCTGTGATTTTTCTTTTTTGAACTTGAATAATGTGGCTCTCTCCAAAAGCATTTCAATGGTGCTGGGAGGCCAAACTGCTATTTCCAGATAACCCTAGGAGACCTTGGGTTACTTCCTATTCTGGCTAACTTTTGGCCCAGGGAAATCTTAGGGGATTTCTACCCCACTTTAGTAGGTCCTCAAGTAAGCCAAATTGGTCACTAGTCCCCAAATTGGTCACTAGTCCCCAAAACTGGTTCCAGACGACAAAGAACCACAGGTTTAACTTAATCCCATTGCCTTCTCCTCACTTGGGTGACTGTTCCATTGACTATTTCTTCCTTCTCACACCTCCATCTCTCCCCTTCCATTGGCTTTTCCCTCTGAGCCTATAAATATACTCCAGTCTTCCCTTCTAAAATAAGATATTTTATTGGGATACTAAGCTGCTCTCTCATCTCCTTATTTTCTCCTACAAATTTCTTGATGGAATAGCCTGTATTTATGAGCTCTACCTCTTCATCTCCCTTTATTCCTAATTACCAGGATGCAGCTACCTCGGCTGCCTTTATGCTGCTTAGCTAACAATATCCTGGAAGCCACCAGCCACCTTGTCACTGCTGTTTTAAAGATCTTTGTTCACTCCTTACCCTTTTGCTTTATGACATTAAAATTGTCTTCCTAATAAAAATAAATAAATAATAAAGAAAAGGGAAAGAGCAAAGAAAGAAAGAAAGAAAAAGAAATAAAATCGTCTTCCTTTGCCTGCTATCGCCATCCTCTTCCTGGGTTTTGCTCCCAACTCTGGCTATTCTTTCCTGGTCTCATTGGTGATACTTTCGTTAACCTCCTACTCATCAGCATTTATATCCCTACAGCTTTGGCCTGAATGTTTCTCCTTACTCTACTCACTCTCCCTGGGTGATCTCACCCATTCTTGGGGCTTCCCTAAACTCTCTTCACTGATGTCTCCCACAACTAAAACCACCAACTTCTCTCCCAAGCTCTAGGCTCATATTTCCAATAGCACACCTTGTCTCACTATCCAGAAGTCCCACAGGCTCTTAAATGTGCCCCCACATGACTCATTATCTTGGCCTCAAAATCTGCTTCTTCTCTTACTTTCTGTCTCAATGTGATTTTCATCCAACCAGTTGTCTGAACTTGAAAAACTCTATAATCTTTTATTTTCTCCCTTATTCCCTACATGTAATCTATGACATATAAGTCCTGATTTATATCCATACGTTCCCCGTGAATTGT
Organism: Macaca nemestrina; assembly: GCF_043159975.1. Lineage (NCBI taxonomy): Eukaryota > Metazoa > Chordata > Mammalia > Primates > Cercopithecidae > Macaca > Macaca nemestrina. Next base: position 46,207,083 of record NC_092131.1, read on the forward strand.
CTGAGTTCAGTCCCTGAATACCTCTTGCTTGATGTAGTCCAATAATTAGTAACTCATCTCTCCTTCTCCTCTCCCTGTCGCTTCTTCCTATTCTGCTCCCCTCCCCTCCTCTTTCCCTTCTCCCTCCCGCTTTCCCCTCCACAATGTTCCCAGGTTAATGACAGTTTCTTCATCAGGAGAAAAAAACACAGAAATACAGTTAGCCCTGAGGGACTGGCACATTTCCCTAAGTAAACGCGTGGGAATATAAGGCAACAGAAAATGGATGGTGATTTGCTGGCCTAAAAAATAAATTAAAATTTTGTTGGCATATCACATGAGGTCCTCTGTAATTGAGCTCCAACTCAGCTCACATTTACTCATTGCCTCGGATAATCCCAAAATGTGCACCACACTCAGCCACAGAGCATTCCCAGAATCAGCCATGTACTTTTGTTACACCACACTTGTGCTGGCACAGTTCTCACTGCCTGAATGTACTGTACCTCACTCTTTCCCCACCAAGCAGATGCTTTCTCATGGTTCCAGGCACAGTTCAAATATCATCTCATATAGGTTATCTCCTGACTTACATATAACTCCTCCTGCAATTATCATCACTTCTGTGTTAGTCCATTTTGTGCTGCTATAACAAAATACTACAGACTGGGTAGTTTACAGAGAATGGAAATTTATTTCTCACAGTGCTGGAGGCTGAAAAGTCCAAGATCAAGTTACCAGCATCTGGTGAGGGCCTTCTTGCTGTGTCCTCACATGGCAGAAGAGCAGCAGAGCATGAATCCACTCCCAAGAGTTGTTTTTATAGTGGCATTAATCCATTGATGAGAGCAGAGCCCTATGACCTAAACACCTCCCTTTGGCCCCACATCTCAATAATGTTGCATTGGGGATTACGTTTCCAACACATGAATTTTGGAGGGCACATTTAGACTACAGCAACTTCTTTTAGCACTCCCACAGAACTCCAGCTGTGTTCCTCTCCTAGCACTTAGTACTTGATTACCATTCCGAAATTGTGGCTGTGAGGTCATCTTCATTTTGCAAGAACCCAGCACAGTGCTTAGACTATGGGGAGGGGGGGAAACACCCTCAATAAACTCCCTTTCAACTGCTAGGGCTGGCCCGAGTAAAGAGACGATTTTGCCCTGCAGAAGCCTTAGGCCTGTTGCCTACATCAGACACAATGGAGCATGATGATTTATTGAGATATTAATTTGTACTTTCTTCCTGCTGCTATTGCTACTATCAGCATTTTTCCCTTCTCCCTTCCAATAACATAAACAACTTTATGTTTGGAGTTTTTGAGTCCTTGGCAAGAGTCACACTCCATTTTTAATAATTTTGTGAATTTCAGCATAATAAATTGAAGTTTCAAGGTACTTACAAAAGTTCACATCCAGACTTCCTTTGTGAAAGAAAGCCTATGCCAAAAGGGAAAGGACAGAAATATTCTCCAAAACAGGAAAGGAATGAGTTTAAGGAATTGTGTTCTGTCAGAAACACAGGCCTCATTCCCACCTGTGCCTGGGAAGGTGGGAACTGGGGGAGCTCTTCCAGAAAGCCAAGAGTAGATGGATATGGTGCATTGTCTCTCAGCGTGGTCAGTGGGTGAAGAGCTGGGAGGGTCCTCTGACAGCCTAGTTGCTGGGGATCATGTCTTCAGCAGTAGCATATCGGAATGTGCAGTGGTCATGACGGAGCCAACTGTGGGGAGTGGACCAGGCCCAAATTTACGGCACTGTATCAGCCTGGGATTCTTATATTATCCTGTGGAGTGGGAAAGGGTACCGGTAATGATCGAGATTTAATTTTCCCACCAGTCAGGCAGTTAATTCAATATAGAAAAATAAAGGATTGTGATCTAAAAGATAATTGTGCTCTAAAATTAATGTCTACTACATAATGCTCACTCCGATTCCCAGGAAAAGTACAGGATCTCTCAGAGCAGCCCTGAAACGGCTTTGGGACATAACATTGACCCATTCTTGCTTTGAACACACATTATCTAATATGTCAAGATGTCATTACAGGGGCAACGAAATTTCTTGCATATATATTTCTGTTTAAAGCTATTAGAAAGTCTTCTTTTGGTGTATGCTGTGATGTATCTCTTCAAATCCTATTAGTTCAAAAAGCTAAAGGCAGAAGCAATCCAGGGTGACCAATTTCAGCTTTGCTGGATACTGAGACATAGGAAAGAAGCCGACATCTGGGGGAAGTACAGTTCTCAAACATGGCCACAAGGTGGCAGGGTGACTCTGCATGCCAGAAGCATATCATCCAATGTGTGGCTGTTCTTGAATCCAGAGAGAACCCAGGAGACAGGCAATATAGAATAGTTGGAAAGCCTGTATCTAGAGGACTTTTCCACTGAGTGGTAGATTCTCATATTATTAATGTACTCATCTTCTAGAGGCAGACCGTCCAAGAGCCTCCCTGAGGCCTTAGCAGCTTTCAGATGCCAATTCTCCAGCTTTCCAAAATCAGCCTCAGCTGCACGGCAGCTCACGCCTGTAATCCCAGCTACTCGGGAGGCTGAGGTGGGAGGATCACTTGAAGCCAGGAGTTTGAGACCAGCCTGGCCAACATAGCAAAACCCTGTCTCTACTGAAAATACAAAAAATTAGCTAGGCAAGGTGGCCCACGCCTGTAGTCCCAGCTACTTAGGGAGGCTGAGGTGGGAGGATCACTTGAGCCCAGGAGACAGAGGTTGCAGTGAACCAAGATTGCACCACTGCACTCCAACCTGGTCAACAGAGCAAGACCCTGTCTTAAAAAAAAAAAAAAAAAATTCAGCTTCTCACACTCAGTGGAGAATCATGGAAATCTGTTAGGATCAACACCTATGAGGAGGCCTGGCCCTGCTCACTAGCACGCAGTGACCACTGAACAGAAGTATCATTCGAAACCCCCTCAATCTCAAAATCCTGTCTTCAAACAGGAGGAAAGACAAGCTCAATGTCAAACTCATCAAATGCAGGCTCAACTGCCTCAGTCACGGGGAAGTGGCCTTATTATCTTCAAATCACTTCCCTTGCTCCTCCTATCAGTAGGGGTTAGTGTACTGTCTGCAGGGGAGGTAGGAGAGATTGGAAAATCTGCAGAGCAATCAGAAAATTAGCATGAAATCATAACAGAAAATAAAAACCTAACTGGATATTAATTTAAGGCCACAAAAAATTTATTCGTGGAAGTTTAGAAAATCCTAATGAAAGAAATTAAGATAGGCATAAATAAATGGATGTAAAGGATACCTATGACTGAATGGCTAACAAGTTTGTTTCCCCGGCCCTCTCATCAATTCTGTAATCTGCCATACAACTCTATAGTTGAGACTTTTTTCTTAAAGTAGTTGAGTAGGTTGTATCGTCTGCAATAAAAATCCTGGTTATTACAACAGAAGACAAGGAAACAAATAGAATTAGTAAATCACTCTAGAAAAAAAAGCAAACCAATGGGAGGTGCAGCAGAGAAGAAAATGAGGGACTGGGGAAGGAATGTAGGAGAATGGCTACAGGATTTCAGAAGGCGTACATTTAATACTCAATTTTAAACTGTTTATGTTACCAAGATAGAAACTTCTATCCCTCCAAACCATCCATTGGTTTTCTACATATTCAAATGCCTTTCAAGTGAATGGACTGCTGATGTTTGTGTGAATTAAGGAAAATGGATTCCTTTTCCTTTGCCCATCTGGGTCATTGCAATGCAGACACAAGAGCAGCCACCGGCAGTAAAGTAGAGCGATCAAGACACTCAGAAAAGTAGAGCGATCAAGACACGCAGAGGCAGGCACAAAGAGGTGGAAGGGACTATGAGAAATCAACCCCCAGGAATTCGTATTCTATGATTTGTATGAAGGATATGGGAGTAAAGACTTGAGCTGACCTCTGGGTCATATAAAGATAAGCCGCTCCTAGCCCAATGGTTTCCAAACTTTAGCAAGTACCAGAATCACCTGGGGCGCTAATCAAACCACTGATTGCTGCGCTCCACCAGGTTTCTCAATCAGTGGGTCTGACATAAGTTCTGATTAATTAAATTTCTAACAAGTTCCCGGTGGTGGTAACACTACTAGTCCAGTAACTTTGTAAACCACCGTTCTAGGCCAACAAGAGTGGGTCTTACTCACCTGGGACTTGTAAGTTAAGAAAGACAGGAAAAGTTTCTGTGAGCCAGATAGGAAAATTTTTGTTCCATTATCTGTAGTTTAAAATGTATCTTTGTAGAAAAGTTTTGTTTGATTTTGTTATCCACGTGCTGCTGATCAAAGTATAAATTGCATACTTTGATTTTCCTTCTGTAGGGAAGGCAAATTTCTTTCTGTAGGGAAATTTGGCAACATCAAAATATTAAATAGGTACATCCTTTGACTCAGCAGTTCTACACCCAGGAGAAGTAAACAGTGTAAAAAGATAAATTCAGGAATATTCTGGCAGTATTTTTTGATCTTTTAAAAATCCCTAAATGGCCATTAAAAGGTGATTGATAAAATCAGTCATAAAAAAAATCACCTGGTCGGGCGCGGTGGCTCATGCCTATAATCCCAGCATTTTGGGAGGCTGAGGTGGGTAGATCACGAGGTCAGGAGTTTGAGACCAGCCTGGCCAACATAGTGAAACCGTGTCTCTACTAAAAATACAAAAAATTAGCTGGGCATGGTGGCAGGTGCCTGTAATCCCAGTTACTTGGGAGGCTGAGGCAGGAGAATCACTTGAAGCCAGGAGGAGGAGGTTGCAGTGAGCCAAGATCATGCCATTGCACTCCAGCCTGGGTGACAGTGTGAGACTCTGTCTCAAAAAAAAAAAAATTCACCTTTCATGAGACATTTACAATGTACTATTTAGTGAAAAGGCAGGTCCTTATACACATTTACTCCACTAGTCAGTGCTGCTCAAAGTAGCAGTCTATTAACTGTTTTTTGCCATTCTTGAAATTATAAATCAGCACACACTGCCTTCTTCCTTGAAAATGTCTTATCACAGCAAATAATGCAACAATTTCTCATATTATCTTCATATGCAAAATGGGTATAAAAGATCAGGATTTATAAAAAGGTAAGTTTCTTTAAGGCCTTAATGAAACTAAAACAAGTGCTTTGGAAACAGAAATATTTCCAAACACATGCCTGGTTTTATGGGAATGCTATGCTATATACCATCATATATCAACACACATCTTTTTCAAACAATAGGTAATTGGAATACAGCAATGTGTTTAATGAATAATTTCAAGAGAGAACAACACAAAGCACTAAGCAGTATTTATATACCAGTACAATTGGATAGATGGATAGGTGATCTTGTATATCAAATGTGAATCAGGGCTGGGTGCGGTGGCTCACGTCTGTAATCCCAACACTTCGGGAGGCCAAGGCAGGCAGATCACCTGAGGTCAGGAGTTCAAGACCAACCTGGACAACATGGTGAAACCCCCGTCTCTACTAAAAATACAAAATTAGTCAGGCATGGTAGCGCACACCTGTAATCCCAGCTACTCGGGAGGCTGAGGCAGGAGAATCACTTGAACTCAGGAGGCGGAGGTTGCAGTGAGCTGAGATTGCACCACTGCACTCCAGCCTGGGCAACAAGAGCAAGACTCTGTCTCAAAAAAATAAAAAAAATAAAAAAATAGCCAGGCACGGTGGCTCACACCTGTAATCCCAGCACTTTGAGAGGCCAAGGCAGGCAGATCACGAGACCAAGAGTTTGAGACCAGCCTAGCCAACATGGTGGAACCTTGTCTCTACTAAAAATACAAAAAATTAGCCAGGCACAGTGGCGGGCATCTGTAATCCCAGCTAGTTGGAAGGCTGAGGCAGGAGAATCACTTGAACCTGGGAAGCACAGGTTACAGTGAGCCAAGATCGCACCACTGAACTCCAGCCTGGGTGACAGTGCGAGACTCTGTCTCAAAAAAAAAAAAAAAGGAAATCAGGACATCTGACCATATAGTATACAGAGCTGATATGGATGCATCCTTCCCACGAAAAACACATGGAAATTCTGAATAAAATATAACCAATAAGCAAAATTTACTTCCAAAGGACAAGTATCTACCAAATTCCAAAATTTAAAAAATCAAAGCCAGAGCTTCAGCAATCCACTGGAATTTTAGTTTCAGACTTTGAGGCTATGGACTCCACAGGGAAAAAGAGGAGGATTGTAAGCTCCACCTCCACCTCCCTGCAGGAATAAAGCCCTGCACCTTAAAGAACAGTCCTGTAACTAAAAAGGAAACTGTACACAGCCTGCTCGCTAGCCCAAGGAGAGAGAGAGGAAGTTGCTGAGTGCCCTGGTCCTTGAGTTTAAAATTTAAATTAAAAAAAAAAAAAAGCCACTGCTGGGCACAGTGGCTAATGTCTGTAATCCCAGCACTTTGGGGAGGCTGAGGTGGGCAGATCACAAGGTCAGGAATTTGAGACCAGCCTGGCCAACACAGCGAAACCCTGTCTCTACTAAAAATACAAAAATTGGCTGGGCGCAGTGGCTCACGCCTCTAATCCCAGCACTTTGGGAGGCCGAGGCGGGCGCATCACCTGAGGTCGGGAGTTCGAGACCAGCCTGACCAACGTGGAGAAACCCTGTCTCTACTAAAAATACAAAATTAGCCGGGCATGGTGGCTTGTGCCTGTAATCCCAGCTACTCGGGAAGCTGAGGCAGGAGAATCGCTTGAACCAGAAAGGTGGAGGTTGCAGTAAACTGAGGTCGTGCCATTGCACTCCATCCAGCCTGGGCCACAAGAACAAGACTCCGGCACACACACACACAGAAAAAGCCACCCATGAGAAATCCTGGGCTTGCACAGGATGAGGGGTCTAAATGTTTCCTCCATATAGTTTTTAATACTCCAAGATGAATTGTTACTATAAAAAGTGATCCAGGACCACCAAAATTCCTAGGGATCCAGTAAACACAACATGAAAATCTCTGTCCTTACAGACAGAGATTGAAATAAATAATTTTACAGCTCAAAGCTTATGGGAAACTCACTGAAGATGAACTAGCACAATTAAATATCACAGAACACATGAGGAAATGAATCACCATGACAGTGAATCAGCAGACCTGAAAACTGACACCTTAAGAAGTGAAAACAATAGATGAATCAAATGGACTACAAAACAGTCAAGTTTAAAATAATTTAGAAACCATAGTGAAGGAATAAGATACTCTGGCAAAGGGACAGATTTATTTTAAATAACCAAATAAAATTTTATAAATAAAAACTATTATTAGTGGAAAACAAAACTATTGCTAGGTTAAATAATAGAACAGAGCTACCTTTAAAAAGAACTACTGGGCTGGGCCAGGCTTGGTGGCTCACGCCTGTCATCCTAATACCTTGGGAGGCCGAGGTGGACTGATCACCTGAGGTCAGGAGTTCGAGATCAGTCTGGCCAACATGGTGAAACCCCATCTATACTAAAAACACAAAAAATTAGCTGGGCATGGTGGCAGGTGCCTGTAATCTCAACTACTCAGGAGGCAGGAGAATCACTTGAACCCGGAGCTGGAAGTGCAGCGAGCTGAGATCACGCCTCTGCGCTCCAGTCTGGGCAACAAAAGCAAAACTCCATTTCAAATAAAAAAAAAGTACTGGGGTCGCGGGACACCCGGCATAAAGGGTGGTGGTGGTGGACAGCAGCGGCAGAATGTTGCCTACCAGGGTATTTAGCCTAGTTGGCAAGCGAGCAATTTCCAAATCGGCGTCTGTACGAGCACACGGAAATGATGTGAAGAGCGATGACAATGCGCTCCCAGCTTATGTGGATCGATGTGACTATCCCTTACCTGATGTGGCTCATGTCAAGCACCTGTCTGCCAGATAGCAGGCCTTGAAGGAGGAGGAGAAGGCCTCCTGAAGCAACCTCTCCATGGATGAGAAAGTCGAGTTGTATTGCATTCAGTTCAAGGAGAGCTTTGCGGAGATGAACAGGGGTGCGAACGAGTGGAAGACGGTTGTTGGCGCTGCCATGTTCTTCATTGGCTTCACGGCGTTGATTATCATCTGGGAGAAGCGCTGTTTGTACGGCCCCATCCCGCACATCTTTGACAAATAGTGGGTGGCCATGCAGACCAAGAGGGTGCTGGACATGAGGTGAACCCCGTGCAGGGCTTTGCCGCCAAATGGGACTATGACAAGAACGAGTGGAAGAAGTGAGAGATGCTGTCCTGCGTCTGTGCCTTGCTCTGTCACCACCATGCAACTCCATGCCTATTTACTGGAAACCTGTTATGCCAAACAGTACCACTGCTAATAAATGACCAGTTTACCTGAAAAAAAAAAAAAAAAAAAACTACCGCAGTGGAAGAAAAATCTGGAGAAGTTACCAAAAAGAAGGTGTGGAGAAGGGAGAAAGGAGAAATAAAGAATATGAATATGAATCAATGCATAGTTAACAGATAAGAAACACAGAAAGAGATGCTTCAGCATATGGCAGTTTAAAGAGGTCTAAGAAGGAAAGAAGGGAATGAGAGAGAGAGATAATACTCAAAGAGATGACTAAGAATTTTCCAAAATTAGAAAGTGAGAATTAAGACGGAAAATGTCTAAATAAAAACAAATCCACACTATACCCATAATGATTAAATGTAAGATTTAAAAAAAAAAAAAAAGAGAAATTCTTAAAATCAACCAGAGGAAGACAATTTATCCAAAAATAAATTATAAGTTATAATTCTCATCAGTGATAGATGATAAAGGACTAAAAAGTAATACATTAAAATGTTGAAGGGACTCTCATTTCTGGACAAGATGGAATAAGTACAAAAAACAAAAAGCTCCAAGAAAAGTCTACTCTCTCCCTCAGGGTTTCTCACCTTTGGCACTGTTGATTTGGAGCTGGATAATTCTTTGCTGTAGGATCTTGTTCTCTGTATTATAGGATATTGAGCAGCATCCCTGGCTAGATGTCAGTGACAACCCTCCAGTTGTGACAACCAAAAATGTCTTAGACATTGGCAGATGTCATCTGGGGGAATAAAATTATCCCCAGCTGAGAATCAATCCCCTTAGCCAAAGGATGTGGAAGAGGACAGTGCTGCAAGACAGAACCCTTTTGAATATACTCATTGTATTTTAGACAAACACCATGAAAGAACTGCATCTCTCTGCATCCCCACCAGGCACTGTGAAGAGCCCTGATGACCATCCTTGCCTGGCACTAACAGCAAAAGTAGCGTGCCTTCCCCTCCTCGCTGGAATGGGTTGGAGCTCTGTTGACCATTCCTGCCCTAAACCAAGACAGGATGAGGAAAGAAGCAGTGCCCCTTCCCTTCTTCAATGGCATAGCGACCACAGAACCCACATGAACTGTAGGGAGAAACACTCCACCACCCTGCACTTACTAACTGAAGCATCTCTTCAGCAAAGAGGCAATGCCCTACCTCCTCTCAGCTAGAGAGTGAGGAAGGATTATGGAGAAGAGGGGACTGGATAAAGAAATCTTGTTAAATCTGTGTATGAAGTCCTGTGCATACCCCTAAATGGTCCATGTGTGAAATCAACTGGCGTCAACATAGTAAAGTTTTGGGAACTGAACTATGGTGAGAAATATCATATAGATTTCAATTCACCTACGGATAACACACTATATAGAGCAGATCAGAAGATCAGGGCAAAGGCTATAAAAACTAAATCGACATTCAAGCCACAGCCCACAAAAGTGAATACGACATGAGTTTTGAGCCCAAGCAGGTTGATTGCCTCTAAACCAGAGTCTCATTATGTAATACTCAAAATGTCTAGGATACAATCCAAAGTTACTCATCAAAGTTATTCATCATACCAAGAACAGGGAAAATCTGAAAGACAAGACAATCTACAGACACTAACATCAAAGTGACACAAATGTTGGAATTTATGACAAGGATTTTAAAGCAGTTATCATAAAAATGCTCCAAGAAATTATGAACCCTCTTCAAGCAAGTGGAAAAACCAGAGGTCTCCGAAAAATACTCAAGATATAAAGAACAAAACTGAAAATAATAGAACTGAAAGATACAATAAATTAATTTTTTTTAACTCACTAGCTGGGCTCAGTGGCAGAATGGAGATGACAGAGGAAAGAGACCAGTGATCTTAAAAATATATCAATAAAGCCAGGCGCGGTGGCTCATGGTCATCAGGGCTCTTCACAGTGCACTTTGGGAGGCCAAGTTGGGCAGATCACGAGGTCAGGAGATCAAGACCATCCTGGCTAACACGGTGAAACCCCATCTCTACTAAAAATACAAAAAATTAGCCAGGCGTGGTGGCAGGGGACTATCTACTTAGGAGGCTGAGGCAGGAGAATGGCGTGAACTCGGGAGGCGGAGTTTGCAGTGAGCCAAGATCGCACCATTGCGCTCCAGCCTAGGTAACAGAGCGAGACTCTGCCTCAAAAAAAAAAAAAAAAGAAAAAAAGAAAGAAAAGAAGGTATATCAATAGAAATTGTCTAATCTGAACAACAGAGACAAGTTTAGGAGGAAGGTGTGAACAAAGACTCAGGGAGCTGTGGGACAATAACAAAAAAATCTAACATTTGTGTCATCAAAATCTCAGAAGGATCAAAGAAAGAATTCAGGACTGAAAAACTATTTCAAGAAATTATGAAAATATCCCAAATTTGGGGAAAGACATAAATCTAGAGATTGAAAAACCTGACTAAACTTCAAACAGGAGAAACCCAAAGAAATCCATACCCAGACATATCATAATTAAATTTCTGAAAATTTAAGACAATAAAAACATCTTGAAAGCAGACAGAAATGACAAAGTATATATAGTGGGATAATAATTCAAATGACCATGGATTTCACATCTAAAATCATAGAGGCCAGAAGGAAGTGGCACTTTCTCTTTTGTGACATATTAATAGATTAATATATATATTTGTATATTTATATATGTCAAATATATATTATATGTCATATATAAATATATTCTATATATCATATATATGTCAAATATATATTTAGCATATATTTATTGACTTAAATATATGTCAAATAGAATGCCAACAACTCTACTAAAATATTCATAAAATACAACACTAAATAGTAGATATTATCATAAAAATGAGGAAACACGTTTTAGCAAACTTTATTTTGTCCAATATAACATATTCTCCAATGCGAAATAGCATTGGGTTTATAATGGCTTATTTTTTCATTACAATTCTTATCTTTTTCAAACGTCTGTCTAAGCCCATAGACTTTATGATCAGTGTTTTGTTCCTGGTCCAATTGGTGGTGATGTTTTCCCTAACATTTCCTTGATTGTGCATATGCTTTGTTAGGAATAGCCTTAAAGTGAGAATAAGGAAAAAGAGTTGGATCTGTATTGTCTGTGTCTGAACGTACTCAGAGTCCTCACCCTCAGCCAAAGGACAAACTGTCACTGCACATAGTGATCTGAGATGTGTATTCAGATTTATACATTTATGGTATCAGATAGGATCCAATTCTCCTTTACACTCAGAACAATCTGTGTAACTCTACGTGTTTTTCTTCTTTTCCATTTCTACCAAGTCTGCACCACATTTTCAGATCCTATGATTATTTTGTTGGGGTGGAAGTGGCACATTTTTCAAGTGCTAAAATAAAGCAACTGTCAAGTCAGAATTCTATACCAGTGAAAATGTCCTTCAAGAACAAAAGGGAAATGAAGACATTTTTAGATGAAGGAACACTAAGAAAACTTGTTGCCAGCAATCCTACTCTAAAAGAATTGCTAAAGGAAGTTATTTGGACAGAAGGGAAATATTATTAAGAGAAATCCGGATCACCAGGAGTGAAAGAAGAGCAACGATGATGATAAATATCTTGGTAAACATAGTAAACCATTCTTCTTACGAATTCTTTAAAATATGTTTGATTTTTGAAGGCAAAAAGTATGTGTATTAGTTTGCTAGGGCTACCACAACAAAGTACCACAAACTGTGGGGTTTAAACAATAAAATTTTCTCATATTTCTGGAGATCAGAATTCCAAGAGCAAGGTGCCAGCAAGGTTGGTCTCTTCCGGAGCCTCTCTCTTTGGCTTGTAGATGGCCATCTTCTTCCTGTGTCTTCACACGATCCTCTCTGTGTCTGCGTCCAAGTCTCCTCTTCTTATAATGACACTAGTCACATTGACTTAGGGCTCACTCTAAGGACCTCATTTTAACTTCATTTTAACTGAATTACATATTTAAAAACCCTAGCTTCAGATACAGTCACATTCTGAAGTCCTGAGGATTAGTACATCAATATATGGATTTGGGGTGCATACAATTTGGCCCATAAGAGAATGTGAAATATAATATATAAAAAATAGAGGAGCAGAAAAAGGGACTTATATGGTGGTAAGAATTACATATTCCATTGAAGTGGTGAAATATTGATTCTCGGTAGACAGTGAGAAGTTCAGTATATACAGTGTAGTTCCTACTCCACTTAAAAACATACAAAACATGGCAATAAATAAAATATCAAAAATGTGTAAATAATCCAAAATAAGGTAGAGAAGGGGAAATAGAATAACCAAAAAAGAAAAAAAAAATTGTGACCAATAGGTCTAATCCCAGCAATGTACCTTTGATTAACATTAGAACAATCAATAACATTGCTTATTCTATCAATGACTCATTTCCAGTGTAAAATGGCAGACTGAACACACTTTTATCTCTATTACTGCACCTCAGATTTCTTAGAGAAAAGAATTTTAAGGTAAAAACCAACATCGACAAAAAGAGCAAGGGAGAAACAGTAGCAAATGAGAAAGATCAACACATATTTGGAAGATGAGAAGGATATAGCTAGAAACTACGTCTCACCATCTTTCTTCACTTTGCAAGGCACCTACACAGGGGAAATGCCACAACAGGCTAGCTGATTCATGCAGCAGAATCCCAGAATGGTTCTGTCATTGTAGGTGCCTGTTCCGTCAGAAGGTGGGGAACAGAGACAGGGCTGAAAACAGGAGAATTGGTGGAAAGGATATTTAGAGAGCCAAGCCTCCACCAGATCCAGCAGCCAACAATGAAGCCTGAGGACTATTTCCTTCCTAAGGGTCATGGATTGAATTGTTCCCGAAAATTCATATGTTGAAGTCCTGACTCCACTATCTCCGAATACAACTATATTTGGAGATATAGGAGGAAGAGATAGTTCAAATGAAATAAGGTCATAAGGGTGACCTTTAAAGAGGTAGTTCAAATTAAATAAGGTCCTAAGGGTGGGACTCTAATTTAATAGGACTGGTGGGCTTACATGGAGAGGAAAAAACACAAGAGATTTCTCTCCTCCATCCCGGTAAGGTCACAGAAAGAAGGTGCCACCGGCAAGCCAGGAATATTAAAAGGGGTTGGGGTATTTATAAGTTGTGTTTGGCCTCACCAAACACCAACCCTGCTGGCACCTCAGTCTTGAACTTATAACCTCTAGAACCATGAGTAAATACATGTGTGTTGTTTAAGCCACCCAGACAGTGGTATTTTGTTATGGGAGTCCCAGCTGACTAATATACCAAGTCTACACGGACCTCTGTTTAATCTCTGGAGAAATAAAAGCAGAGAGGCTGTGGGTTTGGAAACCAGGCATCCCTCGTGGCAAGAATGAGGTTCTGTACCAAAAATGGAGTATTCAGGAAGAGTCCATGATAATAAAAGGGAAGTCTGCCAGGTCTCTTCACCTCCTGGATTCACAAAATAATGACAACTAGGCTTATGCCCAGCAGTACCTTCAGGGAGAGAGACAGAGACAGGAAATTGGAATCTTCATCTCTAAAGAAAATTACTGGGCCCAGAAAAAATACAGCAGGTTCTCGAATAATGCTGTTCCGTTATAACGCTGATGAGAACAAAACACTCTATTCCTAACCAGAGCCACTGCCTGTGTGGAGTTTGCATGTTCTGCCCATATCTGCATAGGTTTTCTCTGGGTACCCCAGTTTCCTCCCACATCCCAAAAATGTGCACATGAGGTGAACTGTCATGTCCACATGGTCCCAGTGTCAGTGAGTGTGGCTGTGTGTGAGTGCCCTGAGATGGGATGGCGTCCTGTCCAGGGCTGGTTCCAACCTCGCACCTGAGCTGCCAGGACAGGCCCCAGCCACCCACAACCCTGAATGGGAATAAGTGAGTTGAAAAATGAATGTAGAAATAAAAACAAATTATTATAAAATAAAAATTCATAAAGTATATTATAACCATACCAATGCACAAAAATAAATGATGCACTATGAAAGCACTCAGCAAGCCCTTGTTTGCTTTTTGAACTATGGGGTAGCAGGAAGTACTAGTGACAATTTTCACTCTGCAAAAGTTAATTCATTGATTTAGCCCACCACACTATAAGCCACTATTACTCACTGATTCACCAAAAATTAGATAATTATCTTACTTGTTTTTATTAATCTTTCTTAAATGTATATATAACTCACATTAATTTCTATGTTTAATATTAAAGGGCTTGGGGTCTTTATTTAGAAGTTTTGTTACCAGAAATACACCATAGAAACTTCGTTGTTGTTGTTCTTGTTGTTAAGATAAGAGTCTTGCTCTGTTGTCCAGGCTGGAATCAATGGCATGATCTCAGCTCACTGCAGCCTCAACGTCCCTGGGCTCAAACCATCCTCCTACCTCAGCCTCCCAAGTAGCTGGGACTATAAGCACGCTAATTTTTGTATTCTTTTTGTAGAGACGAGGTCTTACTCTGTGGCCCAGGCTGGTCTCAAACTCCTGGGTTCAAGCAATCCACCTGCCTCCACCTCCCAAAGTGCTGGGATTACAGGCAAGAGCCCCAGCCAGGAACTTAACTCTTGTTTATATCAATCACCCTATGGTAAAATTGGTTTTGTTATATGTTGTTTCACTTAAAGTCATAGGTTCCAACAACCTATCAATTACATTAAGTGAAGACTTACTACATCTACAAATACCAAGAGCTGGGGGCCACAGTGAAATGGAATCCCGAATAATCACCCTGAAGTGACACAGCAAGTAAAGCAGCCCACAACCCTGCCCTTACAAGCTATTTTGGTGCCCCACTCTCAAACGTGAAAGAACCACCAAGGATCACACTTCATTTTTCAAGATGCTAATGGAGGATTTGTTCCAGAATAACCTATGACAGAGTAAAAGCAGTTTTTCATTTTTTCGGTTTTAGGGCTCTTTTTTACTTTGAAATTTTCAGGACCCCAAAGCACTTTAGTTTTTGTTTTATTTACTGATATTTACCATATTCAAAATTAAAGATGAGAAAATTTAAAAACAGAAGCATATACAAGCACAAGTTCGATTAGCCACTGGGTGATGAAGTCATAGCTCCTCATGCCCCCTCTGCAAATTTTGGTGTACACTCAATAAAATGAGAGAAAAAAGACAAACACATTCTTATTATTATGAAAGTAGTTTTGACCTTGCAGACCCTCTAAAAGTCTTAGGGACCACCATTACCTTGAGTTCACACTTTGGGAACTGCTGGAGTAAAGGATGGGATGCAGGAAAAAACGGCAGTCTCACAGTAGATAAACAGAATGAATTTGTCAAACATAAAAATGCTTATTATAACCTGGTGTGGTGGCTCACGCCTGTAATCCCAGCACTTTGGGAGGCTGAGGCGGACGGATCATGAGGTCAGGAGATCAAGACCATCCTGGCTAACATGGTGAAACCCTGTCTCTACTAAAAATACAAAAAACTAGCTGGGCGAGGTGGCGGGCACCTGTAGTTCCAGCTACTCGGGAAGCTGAGGCAGAAGAATGGCATGAACCTGGGAGGTGGAGATTGCAGTGAGCCGAGAGCCTGCCACTGCACTCCAGCCTGGGAGACAGAGCAAGACTCCATCTCAAAAAATAAAATAAAATAAAATAAAATAAAATAAAATAAAATGCTTATTATATATAAGCTATCACTATGTATACTCAATAGAAAACAAAATTGAGGAAATATCTGCAGAAGTAGTTCTTTCCTTCAAGGAGAATATAGACTAGAATAAGGCCAAAAAAGAAAAAGTGTATGAGAGATATGAATAAAATGAGTGACAGATTCTGAATGGGAGAGTTGACAAAGATTTCAAAGAGAAAACAGAACAGCATGTGACTTGGGCCACAATGGAGAAAAGAACCCTTTTTAATAAAGTGAGTTCAGACTCTTCTCTTTGTATTCATTTTACATAGACCAATTTTCTCAGATAAAATAAAAATGTTTGTCTCCAGGATCCAACTGAGTTCATAAAGAGTGGGATAGCCTTAAGTTGATTAGAAATAGTGTTCAGAGTTTCAAGAAACAGACATGGAATCAAATCAGTACTTTCCATTAACCAAACTCTTGAGAATAGTTTCATATTTTAAACTCTAAGACAATCATCTTTTTTTTTTTTTTTTTTTTTTTTTTTTTTTTTTTTTTTTTGAGACGGAGTCTCGCTCTGTAGCCCAGGCTGGAGTGCAGTGGCCGGATCTCAGCTCACTGCAAGCTCCGCCTCCCGGGTTCACGCCATTCTCCGGCCTCAGCCTCCCGAGTAGCTGGGACTACAGGCGCCTGCCACCTCGCCCGGCTAGTTTTTTGTATTTCTTAGTAGAGACGGGGTTTCACCGTGTTAGCCAGGATGGTCTCGATCTCCTGACCTCGTGATCCGCCCGTCTCGGCCTCCCAAAGTGCTGGGATTACAGGCTTGAGCCACCGCGCCCGGCCCAGACAATCATCTTAAAGCAAGAATTCAATCAGCAGTTTATTGTTGCACGGAACAGTATCATAAAGCAGTCAGTCACTGTCCAGTTTCTAGATTTCTATCACACTCTGTTTGTTTTTTGTTTTTTGAGATAGGGTCTCCCTCTGTCACCCAGACTGGAGTACAGTGGTGCCATCTCAGCTCACTGCAACCTTCGCCTCCTAGGCTCTAGTGATTCTCCTGCCTCATCCTCCGAGTAGCTGGAGTTACAGGTGTGCACCACCACACCTAGCTTTTTTTTTTTTTTTTTTGTATTTTTAGTAGAGACGGGGTTTTGCCATGTTGGCCAGGCTGGTTTTGTACTCCTGGCTTCAAACAATCCACCCACCTCGGCCTCTCAAAGTGCTGGGATTACAGGCATTAGCCACCACAACCAGCCTCTATCACGCTTTTTGTAAGGGCAAAGCAATAGTTCGAAGTGGATAAAATCATTAAGAGTATACAACATAAGCATATTAAAACTTTACACTGCATTCCAACCTGGGCAACAGAGTAAGACCCTGTCCCCTGTCTCTTAAAAACAAATTAAAAATTAAAAAATAGGCCGGATGCAGTGGCTTACACCTGTAATCCCAGCACTTTGGGAGGCTGAGGTGGACAGATCACGAAGTCAGGAGTTCAAGACCAGCCTGGCCAACATCATGAAATCCCATCTCTACAAAAAATTAGCTGGCATGGTGGCAGGCACCTGTAATTCCAGCTACTCAGGAGGCTGAGGCAGGAGAATCGCTTGAACCCAGGAGGCAGAGGTTGCAGTGAGCCGAGATCGCACCACTACACTCCGGCCTGGACGACAAAAATGAAACTCCATCTCAAAAAAGAAAGAAATAAAATAAAAAATAAAAATTAGAGCCTTAAAACTTTAATATCCTATCCCCATATGATGCCTCACACCTTGGCAAGGTACCCTGAAACAGTCCATTTTCCCCCATGAGAAAAGTTGCTCTTTGGTATCATTCTTCCTCATTTGTCACACTCAGTGCTCTTTACCCACTGTCAACCCGAGTTTCAGAGTCTCATCCTGACTTCCTGTGCTTCTTAATGTTTCCAAAAATGAGACAATTTGAGTGTTTTCATTTTTATAAATCTGTAATGTTTTCATAACATTCACAAAGCATACTGCCTTCTGCTTCTTCAGAGCCCACCACAGCAGCCTCTTATTCAGATGGACTTTCCCAACAGCAGCTCAAACACCAAAAATTACCCTTCCAGCGCCATGGTTTCTACAGTGCAACAGCTCTCAGGTTGGAAAGAAGAGAACAATTTCTTCTCTGACCGAGGCGATTATTTCAGGCTTTACCACCTGCAGTGGTTAGTAGGTGTCAACTTGACCGGATTGAAGGATGCCTGGATGTCTGGTAAGCAGTGTTTCTGGATGTGTCTGTGAGGGTGTTTCCAGAGAAGAATAATGCAGGAGTCAGTGGCCTAAGAAAAGCAGACCAATGTGGATAGGCACCATTCAGCTGGCTGGTGGCCCTGCTAGGACAAAGAAGGGGTACGGGAAAAGATGGGGGATTCACCTCTGCTCTTTCTCTCCCTCCCAGAGCAGGACTGCCTCCTCTTGCTGTTGGATGTCAGACTCCAGGTTCTTCAGCTTTTGGATTATTGGACTTGTACCAGCAAGCTCCTGGAGGCTCTCAGGCTTTTGGCCTCAGACTGAGAGCTGTACTGTTGGCTTCCCCAGTTTTGAGGCTTTCGGAATTGGACTGAGCCATGCTACCAGGCTCTCTGAGAGCCATGCCACTGGCTTCTCTGGTTCTCCAGCTTGCTGATGACCTGTGATGGGACTTTACCTTTGTGATCGTGTTAGCCAATTCGCCCCTAGTAAATCCATTTTTATAGATATATCCTATTGGCTTTGTCCCTCTGGAGAACCCTGACTAGTACACCATCCCAATGATATCTAAAGTCTTAAAGAGGAAATGTAATACTCCAAATAAAAATCTAATTGAAGAAGTAGATATAAAAGTTTCATGGGCAGTATAGCAGACAGATTCTAAGATGGCTTATGATTATCCCCATCTCCTAGTACTCACACCCTTGTTTAATCCCTTCTTTTTGAGTTAAGAAAGAACCTATGACTTGCTACTAACCAAGAGACTACAGCAGAGGTGATGGAATGTCACTTGCATGATTCTATTACTAGGAGACTTTCTCCCTTGCTGGCTTTGATGAAGCAAGAGGCCATATTGGGAGGTTCACATAGAAGGGAATTGAGGGTAGCCTGTAGCTAAAAGCCAGTAAGAAATTGAGGCCCTCAGTCCATCGGCCTGCAAGAGTCTGAATCCTGTCAATGCCCGTGAGCTCAGTAATGGATCTGCCCCACTCAAGCCTTCAGATGAGAGCCCAGCCATAGCTGACACCTTGATTGCAACAATGCAAACTCCTGACCTACAGAGCTGTGGAATGAGAGATAAGTATTTTTTTAAGCCACTAGCTTTGTGGTAATTTGTTATGCAGCAATAGATAACAAATATAGGGGAGTATAAAAAAATAACACTGTAGAAAATATGACTATGGTTCTAATTATCACCACTAAAATCTAACAATTGATTTGGACTAGTTAGGAAAGATATTGTAATGAACTTCTAAAAATTCTAAGAAAAAGGATGATGGGGTTAAGGGAGAGGGGTCACCCTCTACCTTCTTCCTGTGGAGAAGAAGGGGAGGGCTGTTGAAGGCAGCCCAGTTCGTAAGGGCTCTGCAAACCTGACACTAATAGAGCTGGTATGTCTCAGCCAAAATACCAAGAATAGTGAAACCAAAGGGAAAAGCAGATTGGCAGATATGGGGAGTTAGAGCAAGAGCTGGGAAGCAAGAGTGACAGAGAATGTCAAGATGGGCAGTGGGAGGATCCCAGAGCAGATATCTGAGACAAAGAAAGGTTACTCCCAGAAGGAAGGGCTGGATGGCTAAGGTCAGGACCAGTGGACACAAGGTCATTTATGTATGGGTATTACTAGAATATTAAGCCTTTTTAAAGCTCAACAATGGAACAGCCAGAAATTTTTCAGGCTTATCAACATCATTGAAAGGGCTTTTATAAAACTTCAGAGCCAGGAAGGCATTAAACTCTGAAAAGTAAGGCAGGCGGATCACTTGGGGTCAGGAGTTCATGACCAGTCTGGCCAACAGGCTGAAACCCTGTCTCTTCTAAAAATACAAAAATTAGCCGGGCGTGGTGGCAGGCACTTGTAATCCCAACTACTCACGAGGCTGAGGCAGGAGAATCATTTGAACCCAGGAGGCGGAGGTTGCAGTGAGCCAAGATCGTGCCACTGCACTCCAACCTGGGCAAGAGAGAGACTCCATCTCAAAAAAAAAAAAAACTCTGAAAAGGTACCCTGAAGCATATCCACCCAGTGCTATAGCCATCCATCAGTCTTTCCTGAGAAGGGTAGGCCACGAAGCCCAGAGAGATCACCAAATGCACATCAGTGGAGAAGTGCTGAAAACCCTCTTGGCTCTTAAATCAAAGAGGTAGCTGTTGCAGCCCTTTTCAGAGCCCATCAGTGAACTCTGCCAAGGTTTCTGCAGGTTGTGTGTGTGCACGTTTCCCAAACCCACATGCTCATGGTACAAGTACGCTTGCACAAAACAATAAGCATTGGGGAAGAAAACATGATTAATACTTCTATTTAAAATCTGAGTTCTGCACCTTTGGGTGCTTGTCCTAGATTCTCTTCCCTAGTCTTACATTTGTACGCAGATCATTTGTTCTTAATTTTATATTCCTCACACACAAAAAATGGAATCAATGACTAGGTACCCTGTTTCTGAGAGTCAGATTGTTCTCATAATATGAGGTACGCCCTATGGGGAGGTACATGCCATGGGAAGGATCTTATAGCAGGTAAAGGGACAGACATTTATTAATGCATATGTTGTGCCAGCAACTCTGTTGCATCTCTTTTACTCCTTGTAATTCCTCCGAGTGGAATAAGCCAAAGCCTCTGGGAAGTTAAACAATTTACCTGTTACCCAGCCATTGAGTGGCAGGGCCAGAGTTCACAACTCAGGAACCTCTGGAACCAGGCCTGTGCTCTCTTCCACCATACCACACTCAGTTCATCAATCTTTTGTAATTTCTATTGAGCTAAGCCAATTGAAAACCTACTTGTAATTGGTAGATTATGTTTATGGTGCTCTTTTGAATTAAGTATATAAACCAGGGTCATTTTCATGCAGGGCAGGTAAAATCATTTTATGTCTCTTAATCTTTGCTCCATTATGAGTAAAACTATAGAATGTGACTTATTATATTCCTACAATTAGAAGCCAGAAGAATATTATATTCTTACAATAAGAAAATTTCATTCTAAAGGGGTGATATCCATCCGTAAATTTAAATTACCTAAAATCAGATATGTATAATCCTTAATGGAAGGATGGCAGCTGTGCATAAAATGTTTTTTGTAATATGCACTTCAGATACCTTTCTAATCTACTACAAAGCACTGTCAGTGAGTGTGATTATCATCTTAATATACAGATAATTGTTAAATGGCATAATAGGCATCTTATCATTCATAATGCTAAATAATAGTTAATGACTACATAATATCCTAGTGACCTAAAAGGACAAATGTCATCCAAATCTACTATACTCAGGAGAAGGGAAGGTTTATTCCTCCCAAGATATCTGTCCCATTTCTATTATAAAACATATTGACCAAATTTTACATTCATTTAGAAACTCAGGTTGGTCAAGAAAAAGCTTCACTGGGTTTACCAATTCAAAGATGCCATGCTGAAATAAAAACATAGGAATTCTACAAACAGTATGAAATTATTTATGCTGATTTACAATGTTTCGATAGGATAACATTAACTGGGTAAATCAGTTGAGAATATTGCCACCATAACCATCTTTATGTTTTCTTCTAGAATTTAATTATTGGTTTAAAAACAGGAGGAGCAGTTCAGAAAACAAAACAAGAACAAGCAGCTTCACAGACCTTTTCTTCTACACTGTTTATAATTACCCAGGCTTAGTCAGCTTTTCAAACTTAAAACAAGTGCACAGCCCATATATGTCAAATCAGTACATTCCTCAGAACTCTGCTATTCTATAACATTAATAATATCTAAATGCTGTCATCTTTGTTTTTTGTTTTTTGTTTTTTTTTGTTTGTTTTTTTTTTGAGACAGAGTCTCACTCTGTCACCCAGGCTGGAGTGCGGTGAGGCAATCTCAGCTCACTGCAACCTTCGCCTCCCAGGTTCAAGCGATTCTCCTGCCCCAGCCTCCCGAGTAGCTGGGATTACAGATGTGTGCCACCACGCCCTGATAATTTTTTCATTTTTAGTAGAGATGAGGTTTCATCATGTTGATCAGGCTGGTCTCGAACTTCTGACCTCGTGATCCGCCCGCCTTGGCTTCCCAAAGTGCTGGGATTACAGGTGTGAGCCATCGCGCCTGGCTGCTGTCATCTCTTATTGTAGAATTGCTACTGAAGTCTGATAACAGCATGGGGATTATGAGGAGGGAAGTATGCACAGAGGGGCAGTGAAGCATCATGATGTCTTGGATTTTCCTTCAAAATGCCTCTCCCAGAAAAGTGGAGGTGGAGGTGGAGATGAATACAACAAGATTGGTGAAATGCCAATGCTCATTAAAGCTATGTGACCTGGATACATGGGGGTTCACTATATTATTCTCTCTTCTTGTGTACATGAAATTTTCCCTAATAAAATGTTTTGTTAACATTATCACTTCACAACAGAGTTAGGAGTCCAACGTTATTTATTTCACAAAGTAAACTCAATAGTATCAGACCATAAAGCCTAGAATACAGATTAATATCTCAGTGCTTTCATTTATAAACTCCCTCTCCGCCAAATTTGCAGAAAAGCTGCAAGAACAGCACAAGGAACTCCTAAATTCACCAAATGCTAACCTTCGGCCACATTTGCTTTCTCTCTCATATGATACACATATACATATAAATGCACACATACATGCATATATCCTTTTTTCCTAAAGCATTTGACATTTAGGTGCAGATATCATGTCCCATGTCAACCACAATAAAAATACCAAATTTTAGAAATGTAACACTGATACAATGCTATTATCCAGTATACAAGCCATGTTCAAATCTCACCAATTATCACAATACTGTCCTTTGTCACATTTTTTCCCTGATCTGGGATATAACCTGAAATCATCCATTGCATTTAGTGGTCTCTTTAGGCTTCTTCAATCTGAACAGTGCCTCAGCCAGCTTTCATGACATTGACTTATAGAATGTCTCTTGATTTGCCTTTGTCTGATGCTTCCTCATGATCAGAACCAGGTTATATATTTGTGGCACAATAAGTAGCATTGTGTCCTTCTCGGTGCTTCATATCAGGAAGTACAGGATATCAGTTTGTCCCATTATTGTTTCCTTTTTTTTTCTTTTTTTTTTTTTTTTCTTTTTTTCTTTTTTTTTTTAGAGACGGAGTTTTGCTCTTGTTGCCCAGGCTGGAGTGCAATGGCGTGATCTCAGTTCACTGTAACCTCTACCTTTTGGGTTCAAGCGATTCTCCTGCCTCAGCCCCCCAAGCAGCTGGGATTACAAGCTCCTGTCACCACACGCGGCTAATTTTTTGTATTTTTAGTAGAGACAGGGTTTCACCATGTTAGCCAGGCTAGTCGCCAACTCCTGACCTCAGGTGATCCACCCGCCTCGGCCTCGCAAAGTGCTCGGATTATAGGCGTGAGCCAGCGTGCCCAGCCCCATTATTGTTAATGTTAACTTTGATTATTTGGCTAAGTAAGTATACTCCAGGTTTTCCCCTCGTCTTCCAATTAATAAACAATCTTTGGGGAAAATGCCTTTTTTTTTTTTTTTTTTTTTGAGACGGAGTCTCGCTCTGTCACCCAGGCTGGAGTGCCGTGGCCGCGATCTCAGCTCACCGCAAGCTCCGCCTCCCGGGTTCACGCCATTCTCCTGCCTCAGCCTTCCCAGTAGCTGGGACTACAGGCCCCCACCACCATACCCGGCTAATTTTTTGTATTTTTAGTGGAGACGGGGGTTTCACCGTGTTAGCCAGGACGGTCTCGATCTCCTGACCTCGTGAATCGCCCGCCTCGGCCTCCCAAAGTGCTGGGATTACAGGTATGAGCCACCGCAGGCCAAGAGTGGAAGCTATTAACTAAGAAAGAAAGAAGAGCTCTCTGCAACAGAGAGGGATCCTAAAGAAATGGGTTGCCCCGGGGGAAATTCTTTAACAATGTAAATAATTCTGTTCCTCTTAAAATTTTCCCATAACAGTTCAGCATCCATGGATGAATCTTGCTTGAATAATTACTATGATGGTTTCAAAGTAGTAATTTTCTAACTCTCTTGGTCTATATTTTTTAGTTGGCATCATTTATAAACTTTTTAATAATGACTAGGGTTAGAAGTCATTTAACATAAGATTTTCCATCCATTTTCAGTCAAAGTGAAGCAATTTTCTTTTAAAGTCTAAGCATCTGAAATCCTGAACATCTCAAGTCACTGTTTAGCACTGGTTTCTAACCTGGACTTGTTGAGGGCTTATATTTGATCCCCCACCCCCACCCACCCTCTTCCAGGACTGAGCACTGAGTGGAAATTGCTGATGGAGTAGACAGGATGGGGAGAAAGGAAACTGCAGGTTGCCAACAAGAAAGAAGAAGGGAAAAAGTGGCTGCTGGTGGAGACTGAGTGCAGGGCCGGAACATCAGCCTATGATGGAACAGGCAAAAATGACACAAGATCAGCCAGGAAACCAGGAGCACCCAAATGGGGACAGATGTCTCCTTTTACAATACCAAATGCTCGTCCATCACAGCCCCAAAGACACATCCACCTGAAAACTGCCCAAGATTTCCAGGGTATGATAGAGTTAGATGTTTCCAACATTACCTAAACATGCCTGGCTGTTCCTAAGAAATTATTCTTACAAACAGACTAAAGCGACTTCAAAAATAAACACCTATAAAAGGAAGTACTAATAATGCAACAAATGCCATAAATGGAATAAAAAAAGAAAAGTAGTACTTCACTACTTTTGTGTTCTGGAAACAAAATATTATCTGGAATACTTGTCACTGAGGAAATCATGAAATAGTTCAAGTACCCAAGTACCACCACTTTATATAACAGACTGGGATCTCAAAGTTCCTCACGATTTCATGATAACTTACTGAAAACCAAGTTGAAGCTCTCGAGTTCTGCTGTTCTCCTCTGGAATCTGCCCTTAGACAGCATGCTATCTAGACATAAGAACATTTTCTATTGGCTATGTTCTTTTTTGTGAACATTATAAGTTTCCAGGCAAATATTTTAAAAATATCTCCATATTTTATATAATTTACATGCTACATTCATATAGAAGGTCTTTCTGGATTCTCTCCAGAAATGACTGGAATAGAACACTTGGATTTCGCCTGGTTTTAGAACCAATTTTTCCCTCAAGGGGAAATTTTGTGGGGGAGAAAAATGGGGGTTGAGGGAAGCAGTCAGCTATAGCCCTAAGGCAATATTGTGCCCAGGTTTGATTTTATCTTGTCGAGGTCATGTAGTCACTGCACAGTGACAAGACAGGACTGCTAAAGAAGTGATCATCACTCTGTTCCTACCTGCCTCTCACCTGTCATTTCCTCACCTGCAGAGGTAAGGAGAAGGACAGAGGAATAGTAGTTCCTGTATCACTGGAACTTGTTAGAAATGTAAATTCTCAGGATGCACCCCAGACTCACTGAATCAGAAACTCTGGGAGTGAAGTCCAGCAATCTGTTTGAACAAGCCCTCTGGGTAACTCTGATGCATGTTAAAGTTTAAGACCTCCTTTTTAAAAATACTGATGTCAGGGTCTTTTTTAAAGCTCTCTGGGGTAATTCTAACATGCAACTAGGACTAAGAACCAGAGCTAACTAAAGAACTCTATATCTGGGAGAAGCCCTGGGCTCTACATTTTCAGAATCACCTCCACGCTAACAGAAGGCTGTGGGACTTTGGGCTGCAGACGTGGCCAAGCTTTGTGGGAAATTTTTCAAGACACTGACAGAGAATACTTTCCTTCTCTCCCTTTTGATACTAGAGACACATAGTAAGCCTCTCACATTACTTTTGAATAAGAACAAAGACAAAATAATGTTTCTCCACAGTTTAGAAACCTTTCAGATTTCTAGCTCCGTCTCAGCTAAGAAAGAACATAAGATTGAGCCTAAAAAACTGCTCAAGAGCTGAGATGGTCAAATATCATCATAATTTTTTCATAAACAAAATCAATGGGCAAAAGTTTGATTCTTCAGTACAGTTGAATATACCATATAAGGAAGTAGAAGAAACATTAATCTAAATAAATTGGTATGGAAGCATCTCAGTTTATATTTCTAGGGTACTAAATGTTTCATCTTAACCAAAACATAAAATAAATAGCAGAACAGTGTCTTACTGCATGTGTGTGATGCATAATTGCTCGTAGATACTTTGAACCCCTTTGCCTTTGTTTTTCCTGAAAAATACAATAAGGCCAAATCTCATGATCTCCTTCTTTGTTGAGTCTTACTTTGTTAAGTAAAGCCTCAACCATAATTTTTTTTCTAAACACACACACGAACCGAACCACACTTTGTATAAATGAACAGAGCTGAGGAAAGGGAAATTCGGCCCAGATTAGCTGATTTTACTGGAAACACCTGATTAACATTTTTCTCTTTAAAAAGGAGGACAGCATGGTGGTATCCCACACACAAAACAGCAGGGAGAGGGCAACCACCATTTACTGAAGGCCACCTGTGTGCCCAACGATTGTAAGAGCTATGAATGACAGCCTTGTCCTAATTTAGAGAAACTGAGGACAGTGCCAAGGTCCCACTGCTAGTGAATTCTAGAGAGATAAAATACAGGCCTGTTTGACTACAAAAACTCAAGCTCTCCGCACTATCCTAAAGCTGTGTTCTTGGCTGGGATAATTGTTTACAAGGAAAATAATAAATTATTGCAGAAATTTTGACATCTCATTTTCCCATCTCTTTTCCTCCTCACCTCTCAAAAAAAATACCTTCCAAAGGGCCTCTGTAGCCAGCACACCATTCCATCTTTTGTTTTCTTCCTCTGTGGCCCAGACTGGAGTGCAATGGCAGGGTCATAGCTCACAGCAGCCTCGCACTCCTGGGCTCAAGTGATCCTCCCGCCTCGGCCTCCCAAAGTGCTGGGATTACAGGCCTGAGCCACCACATCCAGCCCCATTCACTCACCTAATGACGTCCCTAACAGGCGCCAAGCCTGTGCTAGGGACTTTGGATGCTAGGTATGGCAGGTGTGACTTGGTTTTACTCTGAACTCCCTTTGAGGCTTCACTAATATGTATCTGGCTTCAAATGCAACTAACTTAACCAGTTTTCATAGACGGGATTCCAATTTCCAAAGGCACTGAGCCATAAGAGCAGCGGTGCCAAGATGCCAAAAGCAGGCCAACCCAGCGCCTTCCAACGCTTCCATTCAGAGTTTCAACCTGATGTCTCCAGGCACTCCTCCCATCCACTGACTATGGTAACCAGATGCGGTCTCCAGCCGGCCTTGTGCTGCCCGCTGCGAATACAGCCTGTGGGCCACAGGGCAGCCGAGCCCTGCCAGCCATCCTGATCCTCAGAAGGCAGACGCACAAACCCGACCCAGAACTCGAGGCGAACCTTGAACTCACAGCGCCAAAAACGCGCAGTGCCTTCGTTTGCCCGGCTCGCTGAAGGCTGGCTCTGGGCCTGGGGGCAGTGCCCGCGAAGGGCTGCGATGGCAGGCCCCGCTGCCACACGGCATTGAGGGTCCCCTCCGCCTCGGCGCCGGGCGCACGCCCTTCTGCCACATCCCTCGCGGGGCGCGCCGCCAGGGCCACCTGCCCTTTCAAGCCCCGCCAGGCAGCCAAGGGTGATGAGCGGAGAGGGACCCGGCCGCTGCTCCCGCGAGCCAGCACAAAGGCAGCGTCTGAAAGCGGAGAACTTCCCACCCTGGACACCGCGGCCTCCCCCGACCCCGGGCCTCCGCGGCCGGAGCGCACTCACTGTCAGTCGCCATGGTCCAACGAGGGGGCTGCTGGGCGGCCGCCCAGGCTCGGGGAACCGGCGCCGAGCCCGGCCGGGAGCGCGCTCCTCGGCAGGCCCGGTGCGCTCGGGGGCCGCGCCGCGCACAGCCCCTCCTGCCGCGCGCCCCCGCCGCGCCGCCCCGCGCCCGGCAGCCGCCAGCCCCTCGGCCGCCGCCGGCGTCCCGAGAGCCCAGCCTCCCGGGCAGAGTGGCCGAGCTGCGGCGCCCGGAGGCTGGATCTCCCAGTCCTCGCCTCGCCGTGTCCGTCCCCCTCCCCTCCTTTCCCTTCCGCCCCTCCCCCAAAGAGGATGCTCGCAGCAACTTGGAAACATGCTCCTGGCCACGCTAGGGTCGCCTGTCCACGCCACCTTTCCAACAACGTTCCCGTTACATCCTTGTTTTCGTGTCACCTTTCCCATTCTCCGCTTCATCCCTACCTCGAGCTTCTCACCAGCGGGGTTGGGACCCCATGCTTAGCCCCAGCTGGAAGGAGCAAAGCAGGAGATGAGCTGGGGGTGTTAGGAGGATGAGCCAGGTGCTGGGCATTGATCCTCCGGGGCAGGAGGTCTCCTGTGAAACCGCTCAACGCCATCGCCGTAGGCTCCAAAGGGGCCGTGCTCTTCATGTCACCCTGTGTTTTGTCTCCGATGTGAAAATAGTTCCCAGCACGTAGTAGGCTCTCAGCAGATTTCTGTTGAGTGGGTGAATGGATGTGTTTATAACTGGATGCCTGCATGAATGAATGAATGAATGAATGGCTAACTAACTGATTGAATGTCCACTGGATGAGCAACCCATACATGACCAACCACAACCCTGCCGCTGACTAGGGATGGACGCTAGAGTAAGTAAGTGGACCAGGCCAAATGAGGGAGCCGGAGTCTTGTGCCTCACAGGCCATTGTGGTTCAGGAGGGCTCTGAACTGAGGCTGTCAGTTCAGAATGATGTTGTATACATCTTCTTGAAGTCCAAAAACCAATTTCTGATGGATTATTGGGTTATTCTGCCATTATTTTTGCAGCAACCTAATATATTAGGGGACAGTGGTACATTAGAAACCCCCATCTCCACCACCAGATCCATCATGTGAAGGATCACATGGCTCAAACACATGTCCTAAATTACATGGCAGGCTAGATACTACTTAAAGATACAATCCATTTCGCCCAGGCATGGTGGCTTAAGCCTGTAATCCCAACACTTTGGGAGGCCAAAGTGGGAGAATCACTTGAGCCCAGGAGTTCAAGTCTGCAGTAAACTATGATTGCACCACTGCACTCCAGCCTGGGCGAAAGAGCAAGACGTTGTTCCTAGCTTTTAAAGGAAGAAAAAAGGGCTGGGTTCACGCCTGCAATTCCAGCACTTTGAGACGTCTAGGCAGGCAGATGGCTTAAGCCCAAGAGTTTGAGACCAGTCTGGGCAACATAGTGAGACCCTGTCTCTAGAAAAAATAAAGCAAAAATTAGCCAGACATGGTGGTGCATGCCTGTGGTCCCAGCTACTCAGCAGGCTGAGGGGGAGGATCACTTGAGGCCAGGAGGTGAAGGCTGCAGTGAGCTGAGATCATACCACTGTACTCCAGCCGGGGTGACAGAATGAAACTCTGTCTTAAAAATAAAATAAAAATACAAAGATACAATCCATTCGATGCATTTGGAGATGCATATCCAAACCCAATCAGTATGTATCACCCCAGCCCCAGGCTGGATGCTGAGAAGACTCAGGAGCAAGGCTCCTGTCTACCTGCCTATGCACTAGCTCCCATGTGGCTAGGCAGACACAAAACCGCCAGAGAACAATGCAGGAGTCCTCTCTGGTCAGTTCACAGAGCACGATGAGGGAGAGAATATTCTGATCTGGTTCCACATTCTGATTCAGTCCACTTGGAGTAGGACTTAGGGGAGTCCTTTTTTAAACTCGTGTTTAGCCTTTATTTGTTTTAACACAGGTGATTCTGAAGCACACTTCTAGTTAAGAAGCACAGAGACCTGGTTCATTTGTCTTTGACAACAACCATCTGCAGTAGACCCAAAAGCCAACACTCCTGAAATGGGTTGAATGGGGAAAAGAAGAATGAAACATGACCCTGGAGTCTTGAACCTATTTGGAGCTCACAAACCAGTACGCTAAGCTGGTGTGAGGACAAAGAGGGTGAGTTGGGTTTGGATTCAACTGAAAGGTCAGTGGAACCTGTGTGAGGCTCCTTATTCATTAATCAAACTGGTTTTTCCAAATGAGAAAAAGAAAAAAAAATGACAATTCAAAGTATATGTTCAATCAATGATTTCTGAATAATGGACCCATTGGATAGCAGGTTTGCATAGCACCAGACGTCAGATGAGAAGGGGTTAATGAACAAGTAGATTTCATAGAGGCGGAGGCCCCAAGCGCAGATAATTCTCTTAAAAAGTTTATTGGTGAAGGAATGAAAGAGGATGGAGAGCTTTGGAAGAGAGCAGGATCAAGATAAGATGGGTTTTATGTTCTGTTTTGCTTTAAGATAGATTTCTGTACACATATTCAAGTATTTAATGTATAAAAGAATATATTTTCACTTTTCTATAACTAAATCAACTTTCTGGCCCAAGCCCCTATTACACCCATTGTTAGGGAGTTTGATTCTACTCAGTTCAAGGTAAACATCAATTCAGGCTTTTCTCAGGCAATTCAGAGTTTTCCTCCCCCATTTTTTCTTGGGGTTGCATCCATGTTTGGAAGGACAGGTTGGGTAGCATCAGGGATGGTAAGAGGTATCAGGCCCCATCTGCCCCTATTGGGATGTACCTCTTTTGTCTGGACCTCAGAGCTCGTCAGACCTCCACAGCCATGAGTGAGGGTGGCAGCCACCACTCTGTCCTCCTCCACACCAAAGCCCCTTCAGGTCTGACTTTTTCTCCTTGACTTTCCTGTTGCTCCGGAGAGGAAAAGTTTGGCTACTCACCCATTCCATTCTAAGGAAACAGTGAGATCTGTGGAGTCTCAGGCCTTTTCTAACAAGCTGAACAACCATTTCTTTCTTATCATTCCCTTACCATGTGGTGGAGGGGAGCTCTGCATGACGGACAGCCAAGCAAGACATTTAATGTGACATGAGACAAAGGTCCCCTTATGGCTCAATTTCCCCAGCCTATCTGGAAGTTCTACCACCTCCCCGCCAACGCCTGACAATAGGATGTTTTTCTAACAAGGGGTATAGGATATTTTTAGCCCCATGTAACTGCATAAGGGTGGCTTAAACAATAACACACGTTGTTATGTATCAAGGGATCCAAAGGTGGGTGGTCCCGCGGTTAATATAGCATCTCCACAACACCCATAAGAACTCGGACTCCCCACCTTCCTCCTCTGCCACAGTAAGGCTGCTGTAGCACAAAATCTCCCAAATCTGGTGGAATAGGGGGATATTCCTCCTCGTCTCTTTATTTATTTATTTATTTATTTTGAGACAGAGTCTCAATCTGTCTCCCAGGCTGGAGTGCAGTGGTACGATCTCGGCTCACTGTAACCTCAGCCTCCCGGGTTCAAGCAATTTTCCTGCCTCAGCCTCCTGAGTAGCTGGGATTACAGGCTCCCACCACCGTGCCCAGCTAATTTTTGTGTTTTTAGGAGAGACAGGGTTCCACCATGTTGGCCAGGATGGTCTCGATCTCCTGACCTCAAGTGATCCACCCACCTCAGCCTCCCGAAGTGCAGGGGTTACAGGGATGAGCCACCGCGCCCAGCCTCGTCTCTCTCTTTTCATCAGAGAAGGAAATCTTTGTAAAAGCCCTCAAAGGCCTTCTCCACCATTCTGGTGGCACTGGAGGCTGGGAACGCAAGCATCTGTTATTTTCAGCTTTTATGGCACAAAGTGGATGCTGCCAACAAGGAAGAAGGGGGTGGGAATGACTGCCTGGCCCACCATCAGTGACTGCCATCGTCTTCTTATACCCTCGGCATACTCTCACCTCACTGCTATCCTTTATGACCCTTCCCCTCTCCATGGCTAAGGCAACCTATCTCCTAACAGGCTGGAAAACTCACTCTTGAAACATCCTGCTTTCTTGCAAATCTCTGTGTCTTACATTTGGACCTTCGCCTTTGAAATTCAAAAGCCACGATTTTGGCTCTTTTGGTTGCCTCCACACCTAAGGCCAGAGATAGTAAAGTGTAGTTAGAGACAGGCAGACCCATATGATACATGAAATTATGTAATAGGAATGAAAAATACATAACTCCATAGCAAGCTAGGATTTCTTCAGTACACTTATGAAGCGAGAGGAAAGAGCCACGGGAGAGGAAAGATCTAAAATGCAAAGAAAAGGCCAGGTATGGTGGCTCACACCTGTAATCCCAGCAACTTGGGAGGCCAAGGAGGGCGGATCACCTGAGGTCAGGAGCTCGAGACCAGCCTGGTCAATATGGTGAAACCCCATCTCTACTAAAACTACAAAAATTAGCCGCGTGTGGTGGCGGGAGCCTGTAATCCCAGCTACTCAGGAGGCTGAGGCTGGAGAATCCCTTGAACCTGGGAGGCAGAGGCTACAGTGAGCCGAGATCACTCCATTGCACTCCAGCCTGGGCAACAGAGGGAAACTGTGTCTCAAAAATAAAATAAGGTAAAATAAAATAAAATAAAAGCAAAGAAAGGTAGGAACAAGTGTTACTGGCAGCATGGCCAAGACAGGCAGAGAAGTTCACCTTTGATAAAGAACCATTTTCAATCTCAGAAACTAAGTTGAGGAAGAGAGAATTATATGATGCAAAAGGATTTTATAAAGAGGGAGGTTGAGGGAGCTCAGGCATGTGATGTGTTCTCAAGTTTCTCTACAATATAGGACCTGAGCTTGGTTGCCAAGAAGGAAGGGAAAGAGGTGGATTTGAGGATCTAGGAGCATGGAAGAGGTTTTAAGATGTCTCTATTAGGAAGAGGAAATGAAAGGGATGAATAGAAGAGAAGGACTTCCGGCCAGCGGTGGGGGCCCTCCTGGAATTAGACCCCAGAAGTGCAGAAGGCAAGGCAGCCATTTGGAAGCAGGTAGTGGAAGCAGATGGAAATTGAATTCTAGGTCACTGTGTCCCCAAAATATCCAGCCATAGGGCTCAGGGGGTTGGGAGAAATGAGTGAAGACACAGTAGGAGTGAAGAGGGAGAATGCTGAGGGCCCCAGGGCCTGGAAACCTTGAAGATGACGGGTAGGAGGACAGGCTCAGGTGGTCTGGGTGAATGTTAGCTCTTGGGACTGTATATACATAATAGAGAGCGGGACAGAGAAAGGGCAGGACTGAGCAATTGCATTTAAAATGTTTCAGCTGGCTGGGCGTGGTGGCTTAAGCCTGTAATCCCAGCACTTTGGGAGGCCGAGGTGGGCGCATCACGAGGTCAGGAGTTCAAGATCAGCCTTGCCAATATGGTGAAACCTCATCTGTACTAAAAATACAAAAATTAGCTGGACATGGTGGCACATGCCTGTAACCCCAGCTACTCGGGAGGCTGAGGCAGGACAATCACTTGAACCCGGGAGGCGGAGGTTGCAGTGAGCCGAGATCGTGCCACTGCACTCCAGCCTGGTAACAAAGTGAGACTCCCTCTCAAAAAAAAAAAGAGTTTCAGCAAAGATAATTTACGATTCTTGCAGGGCTCTTCTGACTTATTTGTCATAACTGTAATTCAGATATCACAGTCCACATTGCTTCATTTCCAGAATAAGGCAGGACAAAGACCTTTTATACACACTGCACAGAAGTTCCTGTATAGGCTCTCTGACCCTTGGCTGATGACCACATCCTGCTGACTTTATCAACACTCGGGCTTTAAACAAGAAATGAGAGCAAGGCAGGGCGAAGGGCTGCAGCCACATGCTGAGTGGGTCTGTGTCACCGTGGAGACTATTTCTGGTTGAAATAGCTATTGCTTTTTCTTTGTTGCAGTAGGTGAAAATGGAAAAATTATTTTAGCCATGCTTGTGGCCTGCAAGCTATTGAGCATTTTATCTGACACCAAAGGAGAGGCGTTTTTTTATTGTTTTTATAGAACTTACCTTTGAGTTTCATTAGGTGTCTATATCTCTTTGCAATAGTATCTCTGTATATCTCCTCAGCCTCTGAACACAAGTACTTCAGAATATTCAAATATGACATAGAATATGGTAATAAAAATCATAGGATCTTAAAAATAGCCATTAGATAATAAATAGGGTTATGTTCTAATTTAATCCTTGCAAGTCATATGGAGAATGAACAGAAGTAAGACAGAGCTAATCAGGTGGAATTCTGGTCTGGAAGGTGGAAGGCAGGGCCTAAGTTTGATGGTTAAATTTCCAACAATGACTGGAGAGATTTAGTGACCTAAACCCAGAAAACTACTGGCTTATGGTTGCCTGTCTCCCACTCCGGGTTGCCCCATGCTGTCTGAACATGTACAGGCAAGGCAAGTAGTTAAGGAATCTATGAGGTAGAAATTTAGAAGCAGAATTAAGTGTGGGAATAACCAGTCTCAGGGAAAAGTAAAGAGTCCATAGACCGGGCAGACAAATAGGTCAAATGGATGGCTCTACTGTTCAAACCCATATGTGTGAATACTCTATTGATGTTTTTTCTTGTGACTTAGTAAAGCCTATTTTTAAAAAGTACTTTTTAGGCTGAGCACAGTAGCTCACGCCTGTAATCCCAGCACTTTGGGAGGCCAAGGCAGGCAGATCACTTGATGGTCAGGAGTTCGAGACAGCTTGGTCAACATGGTGAAACCCCATCTGTACTAAAAATACAAAAATTAGCCAGGCATTGTGGTGCGTGCCTGTAATCTCAGCTACTCGGGAGGCTGAGGCAGGAGAATCGCTTGAACCCAGAAGCTGGAGGTTGCAGTGAGCCAAGATCGCGCCACTGCAGTCCAGCCCGGACAACAAAGCGAGACTCTGTCTTGGGGAAAAGAGAAAAAAAAAAAGGACTTTTTAGCAGTCATTCAAAAAATAGCCCAAAAAGTACACAGTTATGGAAATAACCCTAACAGTCTCAAGCAAGGCACACTCACCCTGGAGTTAAGTATGCTTGGAGGAGGGAGAGAATAGGGACCCAGGAATGCGTCATCATAAATCTCCATTTTTGCCAAAGACAAGCCTAGGCCAGCTTTCACCAAGTATGAGCCTCAGACTACCTGGTCCAGAATCACCTGTAGAATTGTTAAAAATGCAGATTTTTAGCCTCCAATCTACACTTGGATCTGAAGCCAGCAATGGGACACCGTAATCTGCATATGAGCTCACCGGGTGTTTCTAATACATCCTAATACATACCTAGCTCAGGCAGCAGCAGCTGGTTACAGAATAATAAAACTGCCTGGAGACCTGGAATTTCACACCTGGGAGTTCCTGCTTCAGTTTTCTCTATCTACAATGAAGAGCCACTAAATGCTGAGAAACAGCCACTAGGAAACAAATTTAGTGTTAACAAACTTTTTAAATAAACGACTCTTACTCATATCTTAAAGATATCTATTTTGAAAGTCTTCTTATCCTTTTTATCCTCCATGAAGATAGTGAACTGGTCATAATTCTCTATAATTAAGTCCTCATTTACTATCTTAGTCTGTTTGGGCTGCTATAATAAAACACTGTAAACTGGGTGCTGGTAAGCAACAGAAATTTATTTATCACAGTTCTGGAGGCTGGGAAGTCCAGGATCAAGTAGCTGGCAGATTCAGTGCCCAGCGAGGGTCCATTCCTCCCTGTCACCTCGCATGGTGGAAGGGTTGAGGGGTCTCTCTGGGGCCTCTTTTATAAGGGCACTAATCACATTCATGAGGGCTCTGCATGAATGTATTATTTGCAATACTTATGCAATATCCACTGAGATTCAGACTCGAGTGTGGTGGTTAAAATTGTAGGCTCTGGAGTCAGACCACATGGCTTCCAATAACGGCCTCACTACTCACCAGCTCTGTGATCTTAAGCATACTACATGCCATCTTTGTGCCTTTGTTTCTTCTTCTGATAAATTAACACAAACTAGGACTTTCCACTTCTGGCAGTATGACAGACAGATATTTTCAAAGGGTCTTCTCATTCCTCCTGAATATACTACTACAAAAAATGTTAATGCATTCCTGTGCTCACCAGAAAGTAGTAGAATCTCCAAGGAGAAAAACAAAACAATTAACTGAAACCAGAGCAAGAGGCAGTAAGATATTAAGCAAGTGGAGTAGAAACCAATGAAGTAGAGTTCACCTAATAACTCCTGAAATCAAAAGATCAAACTTGGAGTTTAACCTGAGATTCCAAGGACTCAAAGGACTTTAGAGGTACAAAAAAAATAGCATTCTTGGCTCATAGTGGACACAAACATAAATCCTCTCTAAAGGAGAGCATCCCAAATTAAATCCATAGGATTCAGTATAAGGAAATTTGAGCTTCAAATCAAGATCACCAAATACAAGGACACAAATCACCATGAGTGAAAATCAGCAAAACAACAAATAATAGACCGACTAGTTGAATTGCAGATACTGAAATTAATATACAGGATGTAAATTAATTATGCTTGAAATATTTAATGAAATAAAAGATGAAATTGAAAAGCTGACCAAAGAACAAGAAAATATTTAAAAATCTAGACAGATATAAATAAAACTCTCAGATACAGGAAAAAAAAAAGTAGGAATTAAAAACTAAATGGATGGAGTTATTGACCAGGCCCAGACTTAGCTCCTTTTGATACCACGAGTTTCAGGCCAAGCGATACCTTCCTAGAAGGCTACACCTGCCTGGTTTCATTTCCTGTAGTCATCTAGCCTACACAAATTGCTAGAAATAGTCTCCTCATTTTATTAAAACTTGATATTAGAAAACGTGTTTAAATCCACCAAAGAACAAAGTGATTCTGACTTGACAACCCTGAGGAGTCACTCTACATTCTTCATTTTCTTCTCTGAGGAAATTCAGTCTTGATTATGGAGATCCAGAAACATTATAAAGCAATTTAGTCCTAATTCTATCGAGTGTCGTTTTGTGAATGAATTATATTTGTAAATATAAGGGATTTTTTAAAGTGGTAACAAAACAAACTATATTTTGTGACTGGCTGGTTCATCTTTATTTACAAATAAACAAGATGATTTTCCAAACATACGCTCTCTAAATAAAGGACAGCGTGTTTAGTCTTTAAATACAAAACAAAAAGTTTCTGCTGAGAAAATTTTATGATCAACTTGTTGAAATTTACAGAGAGAATACATTCAGTTAACCACCTACAATAAAATGACATGTAAAGTGAGCAAGAGAAGCATTATACCAATTATGCTGCAAGAAACTAAGAGATAAATCAACTATTTAAAACATGTAATAAAGGCAGAAGAGTTAACCATTTGTGAGACTTTAGCAAAATTCATTTCATTTAAAATCAGACATGCCGTAAGAAGTTCAGGTTCAACAACTCTTGTGGGTGTTGCCTTTCCTAAAAGTGATCAACTAGCTGGGCAGAATGGCAGGCACCTGTAGGCCCAGCTATTTGGGAGGCTAAGGCAAAAGGATCTCTTGAGCCCAGGAGTTCAAGACCAGCCTGGTGGATATTGTGAGACCTCATTGCAAATAAATAAATAAATAAATGTTGTCAACTGAAGCTAACATAGCCCACTTAATTGTTATGATGTTAAAGTATTTAAAAATTAGCCTGTAGGTAATGTAATTATATGAAGGTTTTCTTTTTTATTTGTCTTAAGTAAGGTTTTTTAAAACCCCATATTAAAGTGCCTGAAAGAAGACTAGTGCATATAAAAATATTTTCCTGAGAGCATAATCTGTAATTTGCCTGATCAAGCTTTGTAGCTTGCAACCAAAAGCAAATTAATGACATAATTGATTCTGTAGTGTTTAGCATTTGGGGAAGATTAGACTCCTTGAAAAATCAGGGATTTTTACTGTATATTCAGAAGTGCATCAGTTCATTTCAAGCCATTAGGTTAACAAGACACTAAATGATGATCGAATAGCCTTTGGGTGACTTAAATGAGTTAAGTTATACTCCCAATCAAAGTGGAATCTTCGCAAACTAGGAGACATCCTGCAAAGCCAGGGAAGATGATACGGTAACTTCAGGGTAAATAGGGGGAACGTCACCTAATTACTTTCTGTGATAGCAACTGTAAGGGATTCAATGCTGGAAAGGAGATATGCATGTTTATACAACTTTACCTGAGTGCACTCCCCTGTCCATGGCACTGGGCAGGTAGGACTCAGGCAGAATGTTATAGTCTTCCCTATCTGAGGAGTCAGAGAATGGAGTTTGGGCTGTCAGAGTGGTTGGAAGTCAAGGTGGGAAATTCCTGAAAGAAGCAATCATAGAGAGAAACTCCAAAATCTGTGTATAAAATCCCCTCAGATCTTTGGCTACAAGCAAAGCAAAAACCCGTATGATTCTAGGGCAAATAGCTAGAAATCTGAAAGTCCCGAGTGGGTATTTCAGCGGCTGACCACCCAAAGGTCTCCTGAGTTCAAAGCTCAAGTCTTGCAAGAATAGAGTGATGTGGTAAACACTTCACACTTTCCATTACACTTCAAAAAGCCCACACCTTAGATTTAGGGACCACTTCCAGGACTAAGGGATTTGCCAGAAAACTAAGGACCAAACTGAATAGATCCACCCTAACAAAGCCTACAATCAAGCCCCTTATAAGTACAAGATGCTCTGTCAGTAACTTAACTGCCTTATAGAACAAAACTCAACACTCTTTAGAGGAAGGTGATAGAATTCAGAGTCCCTAACATGTATGATCATACAAAAAATATTAGTAGACAGGGAAAGAAACAGGAAAATGTAAACCATAGTCAACAAAAAATAAATCAGTCAATAAAAACAGATATACTCTTTGGGGGAAACAGATATACTGATAGACTCAATGTTGAAACTAGCAAACACTTCGAGGTAGCTAAACTTGCTAAACCTACAGCACCTGTAGTATAAATTTACAGTATCTATAAAATAGTATAAGCCTATAGCAAAAGATGTTATAATTGGTGAAGAAATGGGACATTTCAGTGCAGATATGAAAACTATGAAGAAGAGTCAAGGAGAAACATTAGAACTGAAAAATACTACATCTAAAATTAAAGTTATTGAATGGGATTAACAGCAGATTGAATACAAAAGAAGAAATAATTCATGAACTTGAAGATAAGTCAAATCATTCAGTCTGAAGCATGGTGAGAAAAATTACTGGGGACGTGGGAGGAAGCCACAATAACATTTGGGACAGTACTAAGCAGTTAACAGACATGTAATTGGAATCCTAGAAAGAGAAGCAAGTAAGACCAGTGCGGAAAAACATATACAATATACTGGAAAAATTAACTGCACTAGGCACATCATACAAATGGCTGAAAATAAAGTAAAAACAAAAACAAAACAAACAAAAAAACCTTAAAAGTGGCCAGAGGAAAAGGGCGTGTTATATACCAAAAAATGGGTAAGAATGAAAACTTCTCATCAGAAACAATGAAGGCTGAAGACATGCAACAATCCTTAACGTGATGAAAGAAAAGAGGTGTCTACCTAGAATTCTAAATCCAGCAAAAATATCCTTCAAAAATGGTGAAATAAAGACTCAGGAAAACAAAATCTGATAGAATTGATCTCCAACAGAACTAAGCTTCAATAAATTAAAAGAATGTCTCCAGGCTGAGGGAAAATTACTCCGGGTGAAAGCATAGGTTTGCATGAAGGAATGAAGAGCAGTGGATAAGGTTCCCATGTGGGTAAATGAAAGACTTTTTTCTCCTATTTTTTTCCTTTATTTAAATTAAGAATACGATGCGGTTTATATCGTAGCAGTAAAATATGACGACAATATCACAAAGGATGGAAGAGGATAAAATGGAATATATCCATCCCTAACTTACGGGTAGATTTTTATTATATCTCACATGCAGATTGTAATCTCAGAGCAAACCCATGCCGTCTGATACTCTTCCACTGTGCAATGCTGCTGTCAAGTGAACTTTTTTTTTCTTTTCTCTTTTTTTTTTTTGAGGTAAAGTCTCACCCTGTCCCCTAGGCTGGAGTGCAATGGTGCAATCTTGGGTCACTGCAGCCTCCACCTTCTTGTTCAAGTGATTCTCCCACTTCAGCCTCCCAAGTAGCTGGGACATGCCACCACACATGGCTAATTTTTATGTTTTTAGTACAGATAGGTTTTCACCATGTTGGCCAGGCTGGTCTTGAACTTCAGACCTCAGGTTATCCACCTGCCTCAGCCTCCCAAAGTGCTGGGATTATAGGCATTAGCCACCGCATCCAGCCAAGTGAACATTTTTGCCATTACTTGTTTACATTATGAAGTTAAAATATTGACAGTAGTATGGCATCATTATCATTTCCATCAAATCCATGATTAGACTGACAAATCCATGAAATTTTACAGGCTTGCCCTACTCACAACCCCTTCTGCAGAAAGCTGACAGAGTTGGTCCTTCCCCATAATTTGCCCTGTCCTGAGGTACACGACCCTTCTATACTGTCCACAATTGATTGTATCAGGGATCTATGTCCTAGTTAAGGGCCATTATCCTTTCAGTTGGACATAAGGGAGGCCAGGCGGGGTATGGTGGCTCACGCCTGTAATCCCAGCACTTTGGGAGGCCGAGGCGGGTGGATCATCTGAGGTCAGGAGTTGGAGACCAGCCTGGCCACCATGGTGAAACCCCATCTCTACTAAAAATACAAAAATTAGCTGGGTGTGGTGGCGGGCGCCTGTAATCCCAGCTATTTGGGAGGCTGAGGAATGAGAATCGCTTGAACCCAGGAGGTGGAGGCTGCAGTGAGCCGAGATGGCACCATTGCACTTCAGCCTGGGCCACAGAGCAAGACGCTGTCTCAAGAAAAGCGGGGGGAAGGGGACGGGCCGGGTGTGGTGGCTCACACCTATAATCCTAGCACTTGGGGAGGCCAAGACGGGTAGATCCTGAGGTCAAGAGTTTGGGACCAGCCCAGCCACCATGGTGAAACCCCATCTCTACTAAAAAAAAAAAAAAAAAAAAAAAAATTCAGCCAGGCGTGGTGGCACACACCTGTAGCCCCAGCTACTTGGGAGGCTGAGGCAGGAGAATCACTTGAACCTGCGGGATGGAGGTTGCAGTGATCCAAGATTGCACCTTTTCACTCTAGCCTGGGTGAAAGAACGAATCTCTACCAAAAAAAAAAAAAAAAAAAAAAAAAGGAGGCCAGTAGCCAGAATAATCTCCACCCAATCAGGGAGCTCTATTTTGGATTATAACTAATAGACTCAATCGGATCGTCTCTCAGGGACTATAGAGAATAGGAGAAGTAGCAGAGGCGAACGTGGGCAGGGAAGCTGGAGAGCACATGAATAAGAGGATGCACATTGTAACTACAGGGCAATAGACATCCACTTCAAAAGCAAGGACTCAACCCAGCCGTCTAAGCTGCTGGTGTTCACTACATGACAAAGAGCCATTTTTTTCCCAGCTCTCCAAGAAGGTTTGCCTCTGATCAGCATTA
Organism: Macaca nemestrina; assembly: GCF_043159975.1. Classification (NCBI taxonomy): domain Eukaryota; kingdom Metazoa; phylum Chordata; class Mammalia; order Primates; family Cercopithecidae; genus Macaca; species Macaca nemestrina. The sequence continues at coordinate 46,248,301 of NC_092131.1, forward strand.
AAATAAACCTCCAGCATCTAAGATAATGTCAACGTGCCTTTGTTCCTTGTAACTTAAAGGAGGCAGCCCGAATTCATCATGAAAAGAAAAACCCAGACCTGCAATATACAGCACATTAAAATAAAGTAAGTCAGGCATAAAAAATACCACATAAAAAAAGATTATACAACCCGAAATCTAGGCTTTGACATTTACTTTAATAGAGGGAATAAGAAAAATGTGCAATGAAAATTACTCTATAGTTGTTCAACAGATAAATGAAAATGTGAATACTTAAGCACCCACAGAGTTTGCTCAATGGCATTTAAAAAGCAAGCATTCTTCAAACTAGAATTCAAGAATCAAGGGTAAGTTAGGAAGACATTAGTAATTATGCTTATTTTCCTGGGCTCTTTACATAAAAATGAAAGTAATTTCCAGCCCATAAAGCTCACTTTTAAAGATACCTCAATTAAAAATATTTTATCTCTCTATACATGTGTAAATCTTTTGTCATAACCAAAATAGGTTATTGGAAATAAAACATGTATTGTAGCCAATTCAAGTTGAAAAAAAAGAAACCTGGGTCTCCTTCAGTTGTCAAGCCATGAGAGCTTCATCTCATATCAATCTTAAGATCTCTGTAAACACATAAGCTTTCAATTATTATAACTTTAAAAAGCCACTTCAAAAGTCACCACATAATTACTTTGGTTTCCTTGGCATCCAAGTACTTTTTAAAAGCTTACTTTCTAGCTGTAATTATTTTGAAGTTTGGCATTCATATCTTTGCATTTCCATTTCCAAAGTACTCTGCAGTTCTTAATATTTTTGAACAAGTCAGTAAAATAGTTTTGCAGCACTTAAGTTTTTAACGTAGTTCCCTAATAAATTGCTGTTCTGAAAAATCCCTATATAAGACAAAGCCTTTGCTCAAGTTTGTTCATGGTCTCTCCTTTTGCTTGCAAATGGTACAACTGTGCCTGTCTCAGGGAACAATCACTCTAACTGGGTATTAAAGAGACTGGGAATGTTTCCCCTCATTGAATATATCCACTCAGTTAGGAAAACTGAGTTATCAAGACAAAGGGGTTATAAACCCAGATGGGATCTTAGATGTGCTTACAACATAAACTCATAAGAGTACTACAAAAGAAAGCAAAGACAACACTATGATTCTCATAGAGAACTGCATATTCCCAGGGTAGTTTTCTTCTGAAGAAATTAGGATACTTTACTATCAAAGTGAAAAATATTTCCCTAATTAAGCATCCATACAAGCTGCATTTCCTTTATGACTCCAGTTTTTATTCATGGGTTTTAAGATACCCCAAGTAAACCTGGTATATAACATTAATACTACTATAATTCTAATTATCTACTTTGAACACCACTTTCATATACTGGGATTTCTAGGAGTGGTGTGATTTTAAAATACAGTGTATGTTTATATACACTGCCACAACCCTTCTTCTCCCACAAAATATTAATTTAGTAAATATTTAATACTGAAATCATGCCTTTATCACTTGGTAATTATAATTAAGTTGGCGATATAAGTAGCTTAATAGGTAACTAGTATTTGGACTTCATACTTTAATTTTGAAAACTCACTGTTAAACACAGGTATGTTCTATTTGAACTCTGTTCAATGAGCTTCAATTTCATATTTAAAGCAACTCTATCAAGTGATTCATACCTTATCTTCAACATATACTCATGAAAAACTCACTATTGCAGCCGGGTGTGGTGGCTCACTCCTGTAATCCCAGCACTTTGGGAGGCCAAGGAGGGTAGATCGTTTGAAGTCAGGAGTTTGAGACAAGTTTGGCCAACATAGTGAAACCCCGTCTCTACTAAAAATATAAAAGCCGAGCATGGTAGCACACGCCTGTAATCTCAGCTACTCGGGAGGCTGAGGCAGAAGAATCGCTTGAACCTGGGAGGCAGAGGTTGCAGTGAGCCAGGATCACGTCCCTGCACTCCATCCTGAGTGACAGAGCAAGACTCTGTCTCAAAAAGAAAACAAGAAACAAAAAAATTAGCCAAGCATGGGGTCACACACCTGTAGACTCAGCTAGTCAAGAGGCTGAGGTGGCAAGATAGCTTGATCTCAGGAGACTGAGGCTGCAGTGAACCATGATCACGTCACTGCTCTCCAGCCTGGGTGACAGAGTAAAACTGTCTCAAAAAAAAAAAAAAAAAAAAAAAAAGAAAAGAAAAAATGGAAACCTAGGTATATGAAGCCATCATGAAACTGATGTGCTATATAATGCAGAGTCAACCTTTGCTGGAACTCACCTGATTTTAATAAACTTTCCTTTTCATTTAAGCCATTTTGAAGTGGAGTTTTACTGCTTATAGTTAAAAAGGATCTTTCTGGATTTCCACATTGGCTTATATAAAAAGATTGAAATTATAAGCCTGAACCTTGTGTTTATGACTCAGAAGCATGACTTACTAACTTTGTGAATGGGGGCAGGGCACTAACCATCTTGAGGTACAAGTGAAACAACAGCATGTATTTTGTAAGTACAGTTATGAAAAAAGAGAGGGCAACTCAGTGTGTTAGCTGTACAATGTCTATAAACTTTGTCAGACAAGTTCTAGCAAACAACCTAGTATACCAAGTGGGGCCAATAATGGATCTACACCCCAACCTCACAATGTTTAAATTCAAGATGCTCCACCCAATGTCCACATTATGAAAACTGCCCCCTCTATGATCAAAATCATTTGAAGTCAAAGGAAACAATTGTGACTGCATAAATGCTAATAAATGAACATTTTATTTGGGTTAGCATTAGTATTCTGATTTTTAAAGATTAGATATAGAGATATCACGAATTTGATCTTCAACCCAAACTTTTTTTTTTTTTTTTTGAGACGGAGTCTTGCTCTGTCGCCCAGGCTGGAGTGCAGTGGCGTGATCTTGGCTCACTGCAAGCTCCACCTCCTGGGTTCACACCATTCTCCTGCCTCAGCCTCCCAAGTAGCTGGGACTACAGGCGCCCACCACCATGCCCGGCTAATTTTTTGTATTTTTATTAGAGACGGAGTTTCACTGACGTCGTGATCTCCCCGCCTCAGCCTCCCAAAGTGCTGGGATTACAGGTGTGCAACCCAAACTCTAAATCCCTTAATAATACCTTAATTAAGGGTTACCTTAACAAATCCCTTAATTATACTTCATGCAGGAAAACAGCATGAAGTATAATCAACTGTGAAACAGGTTAGGACTGGGTACAGTAGGTCACACCTATAATCCTAGTACTTTGGGAGGCTGAGGCAGGAGGATCACTTGAGCCCAGGAGTTCAAGACCAGCCTGAGCAGCACAGCAATACCCCGTCTCTATTAGGGGGAAGAAAAAAAAAACAGCTGAGCCAACAACATGATAGGGAGGTGGTCTGCTATTGGCAGCAATTCAAACAACATGGCTCAAGCAATCTCTATTAAAATGTCTGGAACGAGAAATTAACAGATAGGCATATTCATGAAGCTATAGATTTTTTTTTCTGTGACTATCAACGATTCTGTACCAGAGACACATTCTGAAATTTACATTATTCTTCTTAAACATTTTATTAGAAAGTAAAGTACTTAAATACTTAATACATTAATATTTAAGTACTTAAGTTAGTACTTAAATTAGTATTTAATACTAATTTAAGTATTAGTATTCAAGTACTTACACAATTTATTGACTAGTCATATATATAGACACACATAAATTTATTGACTAGTCATATATATAAATATGGACACACATACATATACATATTTACACATACACAAACATACACATAAACATACAGTAGACCAAAGGGAGCTTTAAAACAAGCACTAAATAATATTTAACTGCAGAATTAGAAAATACATTGTGAACTTCCTAAGTTATTAATCACATGTTATGAGAATGTAACTTTTATGTATTAAAAAATAAAACAAGGCAAAAACTTTATTGCACTTAACAATATACAAAATAGAATATACAAAATTAAAAAATCCATTATCAGACTGTAGATACAAAATGATTAGTTATTTGCATGTAATAAACATTAATATTTCAATAAAATATATTTTAAATAAAATAGGATAGTATTACCAGACTGTATTCGGACAGTATAGTATCACAAAACGTTACAGGAAATAGTAACAATCTGCAAATAACAGAATTTTTTATATTACATACTAAATACAAGTTTTATCTCCATTTATGCATATCATTAAAGAAAATGTTAAAGAATTCTTATTCTAATTTTGTGTGCTTTTATTCTAGAACTATGTATTGCAATTTCCAAGAAATAACCTACAGTTTCCCAGAAGGATTATTTTTAATACTGGCAGTCTTCCTGTTCAATACACAAAATATCATTCTTTTCTTCTGTCAGAAAACTCAAAATTAAAAACTACACCAGGCTCTTTGTTCAGTGTTTTCTCTTCTTCTTGGAGGCAGTGAACTCTAAAGACATAAAGTTTAAAAGTCAGTCAGATCGAAAAAAAAAAAAAAAACTTGACACTTAAATGATAATACCTAATTGATATCATACATTTAAACTACATAGCTATCTAACTGGCACAACACAATAAGGATGCCCTCACAGCAAAGACACAACAAAAAAATCTTAAACCTGACATATTCAAGAATTTTTTCTTCAAAATGATATAGCAGTTTAAAACATACTATCAGCCAGGAGCGGTGGCTCGTGCCTGTAATCCCAGCACTTTGAGGGGCTGAGGTGAGCGAATCATGAGGTCAGGGGATCGAGACCTTCCTGGCTAACACGGTGAAACTCCATCTTTACTAAAAAAAATACAAAAAATTAGCTGGGCGTGGTGGCGGGCACCTGTAGTCCCAGCTACTCAGCAGGCTGAGGCAGAAGAATTGCTTGAACCCAGGAGGTGGAGGCTGCAGTGAGCCAAGATTGTGCCTTGGCACTCCAGCCTGGATGACAGAGCGAGACTCCATCTCAAAAAAAAAAAAAAAAAAAACACATAACAACAATAAAAAATACTATATCCATTGAAATAGTAAGATCTCAATCTTATTGCAATATCAATCTATTAAGATAGTGGCCCTTAGCCATTCTAAATCCTAATTAATAATAAGTTACTGTGAAGTTGTTTCATATGGGTCATATGGGTACACCCTCCCTATAATTATATGAACCCAGGGTGCTAGATCTCAAAGGTATTTAGGCCAGTACTAAGAAGAAGAAAATGACTAAGATTTCAATTTCATTTCAATTAAACCTAGAAATGTAACCCAAAACACTAGTACTATACATCATTCTGGCTACTACAGGAGATTCCAGAACCAACACTCGAATAATTGTCCATCTACAAACAGCACGAACCTAAAGGTTACTGATCATTAAAAGCAAAGAAAGAAATAGAAAACACAAAAACATGAAAATTATAAAAGATGTGGCAAAAAGAAATATTCTGGCCAAGCACGGTGGCTCATGCCTGTAATCCCAGCACTTTGGGAAGCCAAGGCAAGCGGATCACTTAAGGTCAGGAGTTCAAGACCAGCCTGGCCAACATGGTGAAATCTCGTCTCTACAAAAATACAAAAATGAGCCGGGCATGATGGGGGGGGGGGCACCTGTAATCCCAGCTACTTGGGAGGCTGAGGCAGGAGAATCGCTTGAACCCGGGAGACGGTGTTTGCAGTGAGCTGAGATCATGCCATTGCACTCGAGCCTGGGTAACAAAGCAAGACTATCTCAAAAAAAAAAACCAAAAAAGAAAAAAGAAAAAAAATATTCCCTACCAGTGCAAAAGAAAAGGGAAATGGCAAAAAAAAAAAAAAAGAAAAAGAGAAAAGACAAGTAAAAAAAAAAAATTAAGATGAAAACAAATTCCTAAGCCAGGCACGGTGGCTCATGCCTATAATCCCAGCACTTTGGAAGGCCAAGGCAAGTGGATCACTTGAGCCCAGGAGTTTGAGACCAGCCTAGGCAACACAGTGTGACCCTGTCTCTACAAAAAATACAAAAATTAGCCAGACACTGGGGCATGTGCCTTCAGTCCCAGTGACTCAAGAGGCTGAGGCAGGAGGGGAGGACAGCCTGAGACGGGGAAGTTGAAGCTGTAGTAAGTCACTGTGATCAAATCACCGTACACCAGCCTGGGCAACCCAGCAAGACCCTGTCTCACGAAAAAAAATAAAGAAAACAAATTCCTGGAAGAGAGCAGCAGTCAGGATTAGAAGTACTGAAACAATGTCCAGATGAAAGCAGGTCAGAGGTCTGACAGAGACATCTCTACAAAGATGAAACTGATAGGATACCTAATGGATATCCATACCATCATTTATTGTGTTATCCTTGACTCTGAGATGTCATTAATGATATGACTAATACTGAAATTCTCTAATGGGCCAAAGATGAAAGGATCACAGGAACACACAGCAAACTGTCATGTTCCTCAAGGGTTCTAAACCTTGATGCTCTACGAATATAAGTTAGTTTACTTCACTAGTTTGACGAAATTTTATCTGTACCTGTTCCACTCAAACTTTCATTCTCTTCTTCTGTAATTACAGGCATACTCAGACTTAAAGGTTTATCTTCCTTGTGTATATTCTGCACGTTACCTAGAAATATTTAGAAAATGATTTTATATGAAAGCAAAGAATATTATACTTTTTGAGAAAACATTTTACAAAAAATGTCATTATTACAGCATAAAAATTAGACATGTAAAAACTTAAACTGTAATAGTAAGCAAAAATACACATTCTAGAATACCTATATTTTTTCAAGTACTAACATATTTTATTTATACTTTGAAAGTAGTCTCTAGTTCTTCCACTAGATAAAACAGAGAAAAAAGGAATAAAAATTAGCCAAACACAAATACCATATTTAATCTTTATCACACACAACAGGGGTTATATCTGCAGCCATCAAAGAATAATCGCATATGTTACTTCAACTTTATTAATTACAAATGCAGTTTTTGAGTTTAACAACCTTACTTTTGGATGTGAACATACTTTCTTTTCTCACCACATATGCTCTACAAGATATATTTCTCTAGTCATAATTTGCGACTGACTTTCCATTTTCAAAAACACTAGAGGTTTTCTACATCAACCTTCTGTTACCTGAAGAAATATCCCAACCAAATGTATCAGATACCATTATCATATCAAGTACCATTTAGCACAAAACTTCCATGTCCCAAAAGCAAGCCCCATAAACAGTGACTATTTTTATGCTGTTTTTCTTCGCCCAACACTTTTCTCATTTGATATATTATATCTTGCTTTTTTTTTTTTTTTTTTTTACGGAGTCTCACTCTGTCACCCAGGCTGCAGTGCAGTGGCGCAATGTCAGCTCATTGCAACCTCTGCCTCCTGGGTTCAAGCAATTCTCCTGCCTCTGCCTCCTGAGCCTGCACACTGAGAACAGAAAGATTTCACTACAATAAGTGTAACAGATACACTATTTTTTTTTTAAAAAAAAGAGAAACATAAGAACAAAACACTGCGGCATGAAGCCATTTAGTATAAACTGCCCCACACTTAAGCTATTTTTTTTTTTTTTTTTTTTTTGGAGACAGTCTCTCTCTCTGTAGCCCAGGCTGGAGTACAGTGGTACAATCTCAGCTCACTGCAACCTCCGCCTCCCAGGCTTAAATGATTCTCATGCCTCAGCCTACTGAAGAGGTGGGACTACAGGTGCATGCCACCACATTGGCCAGGCTGGTTTCAAACTCCCGACCTCAAGTGATCCACCTGCCTCAACCTCCCAAACTGCTGGGATTACAGACGTGAGCAACCGCATCTGGCTTCTTTCTTGATAGAATCATTACATTATAAAACCCAGTAACATAATCCTCATGATGGTGACCATGACTTGTCAAAAGAAAATTAAATTATGTTAAGGATATAGTGTTACAGAAAATAAGAGCATAAAATATATTTTACTTTAATATACTTATAATTACAAAAATGATAAATGTAGAACAAAGGAAACATATAAAAGAGAATGCAATACATTTGAGAAAATAGCCAAGAATAATTAAATTTTTAAAAAGTAAATTTTGGCTGGGCGTGGTGGCTCTCGCCTGTAATCCCAGCACTTTGGGAGGCCGAGGTGGGTAGATCACGAGGTCAGGACTTCGAGACCATCCTGGCCAACATGATGAAACCCTATTTCTTCTAAAAATCCAAAAATTAGCCAGGCATAGTGGCGAGTGCCTGTAATCCCAGATACTGGGGAGGCTGAGGCAGGAGAATCGCTTGAACCCAGGAGGTAGAGGTTGCAGTGAGCCGAGATCGTGCCATTATTGTGCCACTGCACTCCAGCCTGGGTGACAGAACAAGACTCTATCTCAAAAAAAGTGTTACATAAACAGTAGTTGCTATCATCTTCATCCATCATAGCACTGATATTACTGATGTCCTATCAACATGCATGTTATATTCGAGGAATGGTGAGCACATAATTGAAGCTTAAATAACATAAGCTTAAATAAATTCCATAAATATACTGAGCACCCATTTATGCATCAAACAATTATTACAGAAATTAAGTCTGGAAAGGCAGACTGGAGCGAATTCTCCCCCCAATGAAATCTTTATCATGTCATCATATTTCTCCAACATTAAGGACATGAATATCCTCCCAGGTGCTCAGACATTAAGCATTCTTGTCTCACCCCTCTCCACCAGCCTCCGTATTTGGCTCTTATGTCTGTTAGCCTTGCTTCTCTAATTCCTACAACCATGTGGCACATGCTCGTCACTCCTAAATCTGAACTACTGCAACAGCCTTCTACTTAGTGTTCCTATTTTCAGTTTGTTCCCAGCTACCTACCATTCTACTCCTAGACTGATTTTCTTTAAGAAAAACTTTGGGCATGCCACTTTCTTGCTCAAAAGTTTCAGTTGACTTCCCCTCTGCCTACCAACTGAAGTGTAAACTACTTGATTCCACATTTAAGGCCTGGTCACAATACAACCCTCAATCTATTTTTCCAGCACTTTTAACAGTTAACTCCCCAACACACCCTTTACAATCCAATCTAAATGGGCCCCTTGCTCTATACTTCCCAGCTACTTTGCCTTTTTCACACCAGCCCTTCTACTTGTCTGAGTCTATGGAATTATGTTTACCTTATTTGTAAAAAGGTCTTTGGATTTCCACTGATTAAAGTAACACACGGTTATATAAAATCCAAACATTACAGAAATTTATGGATAATTTCTCATTATACCATCCTTGAAAATTAACCACTGGTAATACTTCATACATGTCTAGATTTCTTCAGTGCTATATATTATGTTCATGTGTGTATGTGTGTATATATATATTTTTGATTTATAGAAATGAGATCATACTCTTTTTAAAAAAGCCTTTTCACTAAGAAATGTATCATGTTGTACTTTATTTTTAATCGATATATTCTGGATATACTTTCATAATATAGGGCTTTCCCTAGCTTCTTTTTTTTTTTTTGAGACAGAGTCTTGCCCTGTCACCCAGGCTGCAGAGCAGTGGCATGATCTCGGCTCACTGCAACCTCTGCCTCCTGGGTTCAAGCGATTCTCCTGCCTCAGACTCCCAAGTAGCTGGGACTATAGGCGCCCGCCACCACACCCAGCTAATTTTTGTATTTTCAGTAGAGGCAGGGTTTCACCATATTGGCCAGGCTGGTCTTGAACTCACGACCTTGTGATCCGCCCGCCTCAGCCTCCCAAAGTGCTGGGACTACAGGCGTTAGCCACCGTGCCCAGCCTCCCTAGCTTTTTAGTAACTGCAAAGTATTTATTTGTATGGACTGACAAGAATTTTATTTACCCATTATACATTTGAGTTGTTTAGTTTGCCACTTCAAAGAATCCTGCAATGAATTTCCTTTTATATTTATGATTTGTACAGAATAAATTATTAGCAATTCTAAAAGGCATGTACATTTAAAATTTTGACACGATTCTAAATTGCTCTATGAAAAGAATGTGCCAATTTACTCTCCCACTTAAACTGAGATTGTATTTCCTTACACTTTCACTATCAATGGGTATTACACCTTTAATCTTTGCTGATCAAATAATATAAAAATCATGTTTTAATTTATATATCTGTAATTATAGATGAAATTCAACTATTTCCTATATGCATTGACTTTCTGCCTGCATTTGTGATTGCCTGTTCATGTCCTAAGCTATTTTTCTACTGGGTGGTGGCCCTTTTCTTATTCATTTATAAGAGCTCTTTTAAAATTAGAAATTTTAAAAGTATCATATGTGCAAATGGATTTGTAAGATCTTTTGCCTTTTATGGAACTGAGGCTCCTCTTTTTGAAAAACTATAAAATCAAAAATACCTTTTCACTGTATGGAAATGAACTTTTGATTAATGGGAAACTACAAAGTAAGCATTTGGGTCTTTATTATTCAGGTAACTACTTCTGCTTCAGAGTATTTACAATACCTTAGCTGGATTAGTTAAGCCATGATGGAGATCTGAATTCAGATCACATTTATAATACTTTAGTCTTTCTCATGGGTAAATCCTCCCTAACAACCTGAGAAAATTCATTAACAAATCTCAGATGTACTACAGAGCCTGTACTTAAGTTAGTTTTAGAATTTACAAAACAGTTGTTTTTAGGAACTGATTAAGATATGATTAACAAAGGAAGTGATATTTCATAAATTATACCTGTCACATATTCAAGATGAAAGCTCATTTCATTTAACTTTCTTTTCCTATTTTGCTCTTGTTCGTCCTTTGTTCCTCAACCACATTAAAAAAATTTTTTTCAGGTCTTCAAGAAAGCAGCTTGGCCAGCTTATCACATTGCTATGCCTATATGAAGGCTATTAATAAAAAGTGCTTGTGAGGGTTTCTAAACCTAAATATCTTTGGTACTTCTGTTAAAGTGAACTAAATATGGCCTGAGAAGGACTCCATACTTCTATATTTGAGTCCTTATGGACAAATTGCAATCTAGCTTAATAGGTAGACAAGAGTGAAAACCCAATTTAGCAGTATATGCCTGAACAACAGCTGAGTCTTGGCCAATCCCAGCGGCGGTACTTCAACCATTCATACACTGCTGAGTCTTCAAACTGTGTTCAAACAAGGCAAATGCCGAGCCATAACCAATCCAGCTGTTCTGTATCTCACTTCCGATTTCTGTACCTCATTTCCCTTTTGTTGGCTATAAATCTTCCACCACGTGGCTGCGCTGGAGTCTCTGAATCTGCTGTGATTCTGGGGGCTGTGTGATACTCCAATAGTTCATTGCTCAATTAAACTCCTTTAAATTTAATTCAGCTGAACATTTTCTTTTCAGAAAAAAAACATTTTAATCTACCAGAAGTTAATTTTTGAAATACAACCAAACTAAACAATCTTTTCCTTATGTCCTCTCTTTTTGCTCGTGTTTGGCCATCAGTCAGGTTTATTGAAGTATTATTAACATACAATAAAATTCACCCATTTTTGCTGTACAGAGCAGTTTGGACAAATGCATGGTTGTGGAAACTACCACTGCAATGAAAATACAGATTTCTATCACCCCAAAAATTTCTCTGTGCCCCTTTGCATTCAACACCTTCCCCTACCCCTAAGTTCCTAGCAACCAAATACATATTTTCTGTCCCTAAAGATTTGCCTTTTCCAGAATGTCACATAAATAGAATCATAGAGTATATAGCCTTTTGTATCTGTCTTCTTTCACAGAGCACACTGAATTCAGATTCATCTACGTTGTTACATGTATGACAGCTCTTTTATTGCTGGATTATATTTCATTGTATGGATATGCCACAGTTTATCCAATCAGCAGTGGAAGTATTTTTAGGCTGTTTGCAGTTCTTGCAACTATGAATAAAGCCACATAAACTTTTGCATACACATTTCTGTGTGAACATTAAGTATTCATTTCTCTTGTATAAATACCAAGGAATAGTATTTCTGGGTCAGATGATAAGTACATGTTTACCTTTTAAAAACTGTTGAGTTTTCCAAAGTAACCACATCATTCTGGATTCACACCAGAAAAGTATGCAGGTTCCACTTGTTTCAAATCATCAACAGCTTTTTTCATTACAATTTTTGTTTTGTTTTGTGGGGTCTTTTTGTTGCTGTCATTCAGGGTTTAGTGGAATGTCACTGTGGTTTTAATTTACATTTCTCTAATAACTAAAGATGCAGAGCATCTTTTCATATGCTTATTTGCCATCCATATATTTTCTTTGGTGAAATGTTTTAGCCATTTCTTCATTGGGTGGACTATATATTTATTGAGTTAGACTTCTTTATATATTACTAGTTTGGATACAGGACCTTTAATCAGGGTAGTAGTTTGCAGAAATTTTCTCACAGTCTATGGCTTATCTTCTCATCTTCTTAACAGTGTCTTCTGAAGACAAAAATTGTAACTTTGAGAATGCAGATTTATCAATTTTTTCTGTTTCATGATTTGCTTGTGTTTTTTTGTGTCATGTATTTTAAAATCTTGCCCAATCCAAGAACACACACATTTTTCTCCTACATATTTTTTCACAAGTTTTATAATTTAGGTTTCAAATTTAGTCCATAATCCATTTTGATTTTTTTTTTGGATAAGATAAGGGATATTGGTCTTTAGTTCTTTCTTGCAACGTCAATAAGCTGCAAAGTATTCCCTCTTGTATTTTCTGAAAGAATCTAGATCTAGATCACTCCTTTCTTAAATGTTTGCTGAAATTTCCAGAGAAGCCTGGGAATTTAATTTCTTAGCAGTGTGAGAGGAAAATAAATCTTAGGACCCCAAAATCACTAAGCTAAAGGGAAAAATCAAGCTAGGAACTGCTTAGAGCAAACCAGCCTACCATTCTATTCAAAGTCATCCCTCTGAGGCTCACCGAAGACAAATGCATACTGATTGGTTCCTCTCCCCTATTGCTCATGTGAAAATGCAGATTCATTGAGCCAGAGTAAATTGCGTATTATTCGTATTAGGTGGAAGGCCATCAAAGACTCAAAAAATGCAATGCAACTTTTTGTCTTACCTACTTCTAACCCGGAAGCCCCCACTTGTTGCCTTACCAGACCAAACCAATGTACAACTTACATATATTGATTGATGTGTCATGTCTCCCTAAAATGTATAAAAGCAAACTGTAACCCGACCACATTGGGCGCACGCCTCAGGACTTCCTGAGGTTGTATCACAGGCACATCCTTAACCCGGGCAAAACAAACTTTCTAAATCGACTGAGACCTGTCTCAGATGTTTTGGGGTCTCAGTAGACATGACTATTCAGATTTCTTCTGTCAGCATCAGTTTTAGAAACTTGTGTCTCTTTTTTTTTTTTGAGACAGAGTTTTGCTGTTGTTGCCCAGGTTGGAGTGTAAAGGCACATCTGGGCTCACCGCAACCTCCACCTCCCGGGTTCAGGCGATTCTTCTGCCTCAGTCTCCCAAGTAGCTGGGATTGCAGGCATGCGCCACCAAGCTGGCTAATTTTGTATTTTTAGTAAAGACGGGGTTTCTCCATGTTGGCCAGGCTGGTCTCAAACTCCCGACTTCAGGTGATCCACCTGCCTCAGCCTCCCAAAGTGCTGTGATTACAAGCATGAGCCACGGCGCCTGGCCTGGAAACTTGTGTCTCTTAATAAATTTATCCATTTTATTTAAGCTATCTAACTTACTGGCATAAAATTATTTATAATTTTGCCTTGGTTACCTTTTAATCTTTGTAAGGTCTACAGTGGTAATCCTTACCTCCCTAAATTTTTGTTCCTATTTTTCAGCAAATTCTCTTTAGAATATTTTAGGCATAAAATCATTCACAAATCATGATAATTTTCTAGGCTCTCTTTCTGATGTCGTATCTCCCTTCACTCTCCTGTCTGATTACACTGACTAGCTCTTTAAGAGCAACGTTAAATAAAACTGTGATACTTCTTGCATATTACCATTGAACATGAGGCAACTTATAATCTAATACATGCGTGCACACACACACTTTTAAGATTAAAGAAATAATCTTCTATTTTATCTAGGGCAGGGGCAGGAGTTAACAAACCCCAGGACCAAATGTGACCCACCACCTGCTTTTATACAGTTTTACTGGACTACAACCACATTCAGGTGTTTTGGTATTATCTATAGATACTTTCACATTACAATGGCAGAGCTGAGTAGTTGTGACAGAAACATGGCCCACAAAACCTAAAATATTTACTACCTGGCCCTTTACAGAAACAGTTTGCTAACTCCTTGATCTAGAAGATTTTTTTTTTTAAATCAAGAATGGATGCTGGTCCCAGCACTTTGGGAGGCCGAGACGGGCGGATCACGAGGTCAGGAGATCGAGACCATCCTAGCTAACACGGTGAAACCCCGTCTCTACTAAAAAAAAAAATACAAAAAACTAGCCGGGTGTGGTGGCGGGCACCTATAGTCCCAGCTACTCGGGAGGCTGAGGCAGGAGAATGGCGTAAACCCGGGAGGCGGAGCTTGCAGTGAGCTGAGATCTGGCCACTGCACTCCAATCTGGATGACAGAACGAGACTCCGTCTCAAAAAAAAAAGAATGGATGCTGGATATTATCAAATGTCTTCTTTGGTAACTATTAAAATAAATTCACATTTTCCCCTTTAACCTATTGATGTGGTAAATCATATTAATAGATTCTGAATGCATCCTGAAATAAGTGTACTCAGTTAAGGTGTTTTTGTGTCTAGGATTATTTTTGATACATATGACTTAGGATTTTTTCAGTAATACTCATGAGTGTAGTCTAACAATTTTCTTCACAATATCCTTCAGCATTGTGAAAGGAAGTAGAAAAATTTCCTTTTGAACTATTTCTCGATCATACTTAACAAATATGGTATCTCCTCTGAATTCTCAGTGCACTTCAAGCTACTGTTATAGTACTTAATCATATCTGGGACATATTAAAGGTATTTAACTTCAATTCTCCTTCCACTGCTTCAATAAAGGGGGAAAAAATGCTAAAAGGCTGTTAACTTATCTTCATATATTCCTGCAGTAGTTAGGAGTGAATTTCGTGTTAGTATTAAATATTTACTAATGTTTCTAATGATCTTTTTCTCACCCCAAGTAAACCTGTTAATCAAATTCCAAATTTATGTAGGGTACATATATATTATTCATACAATTTTTTAAAAAAACAAACTATTGCTGGGTGCAGGGGCTCACGCCTGTAATCCCAGCACTTTGGGAGGTCGAGGCCAGTGAATCATGAGATCAGGAGTTCAAGACCAGCCTGGCCAACATAGTGAAACCCCGTCTCTACTAAAAATACAAAAAAAAAAAAAATTACCCAGGTGTGGAGGTGGGTGCCTGTAGTCTCAGCTACTTGGGAAGCTGAGACAGCAAAATCACTTGAACCTGGGAGGCGGAGGTTGCAATGAGCTGAGATTGTGCCATTGCACTCCAGCGTAGGCAACAAGAGCAAAACTGCATCTCAAAAAAAAAAAAAAAAAAAAAAATGCACTGGATAATTCTAGACTGATTTCATAACTATCTAGCTATTAATTATCACTTTAGACAAGTTATTTAATCTCTATAGGCCTAAATTTCTTTCTTTTTGTTTTTTGTTTTGTTTTGAGACAGTCTTGCTCTGTCACCTACGCTGGACTGAAGTGCATGATCTCAGCTCACTGCAACCTCCACCTTCCAGGTTCAAGCAATTCTCGTGCCTCAGCCTGCCAAGTAGCTGGGATTACAGGCGTGCACTACCATGCCCAGCTTTTATATTTTTAGTAGAGACGGGGTTTCACCATGTTGGCTAGGCTGGACTCGAACTCCTGACCTCAAGTGATCCACCCACTTAGGCCTCCCAAAGTGCTGGGATTACAGGCATGAGCCACAGCACCTGGCCAGGTCAAAATTTCATCACCTATAAAATGACACATTTGATATGATTCCTAGGGTCCCTTTCCAGCAATAAGTTTCCAAGAATCTAACAATTTATTTTTAATATTAAATCTCACAAAAATGTTCTCAAACAAGTATCTAATCCTTCTTAACAACGAAATAAAGATGAGGCAAAGTTGTAAATAAAACCCATTCTCCTTTGTTGAGTCTTAGTAAGACTTTAAAAAATTACCTTTGTTTCTGAAAGACATCTTCCTTCCTGCTGGTTTCAATCTTTCTTTCTTCTCTTTTTTCCTAGTTGCTTTGACTTGCCCTTGACCAGATGCAGAATCACAGTCAGAAGAGTCAAGTTTGACTTGACGATGCCTTCTTGATTTGGATGCCTTAAGAGTTACAATCCAATTAACCAATAAATTATAAAATGAATACAAATGACAGGTAATTCAGAGGAAGACAAAATGTACAATCAAAGATGAGGAAAGATTTACAGAAATATCTGTCATAAAGTACTTTACTATTACCCCTGGCTGGTTTACTATAATATAACTACCTGTGTCATGTAAATAGTCTATTCTTTTTATAACATGAAGTTTCCTGCAGCTGTCACCACTATCTGCTCACATGGGCTTTAAATGAAGTTGTTCTATTATCTGGCATGGTTGGGCAACAAAGGTGTAGAGGCATCTTCTAATAAACTTACTTCCCGTAGGCACTACCATGTGTTCCAAGTAGAAGTACTTCATGCTTGGCTCCAGGTTTGGCCATGTGGCCCAGATCTGGCCACAATGAGTTTAACATCCCCATGGCCAGGGTAATTTGTTGGGAGTGGGGAGGCAAGTAGGCGGGGTATGTGGTATGTATCATGGCTAATGAAATGTTATTTTGGAATTGTTTAACTATTAGGAAGGAAAGATTCTTTCTTGCCTTGGAAGCTAAAACTGGGAACATGCAAGGCTGAAGCTGTCAGGAAAATAGCACTTGACGGCAGTGAAAATGGAGGGCCAGTCTTAATGATATCTTTGTCTGAGACACAGATATCTTTAGCCGATCCTGGCTATGGATTTGTTTTGTTATATCAGTAGGTGAATTCCCTTACTTGCTTAAGCAAAGAATTTTTGGTTAATGTTGTATATGCAATACAGGTATTAACAATTCTTTTTTCTTTTCTTTTTTTTATTTTTATTTTTTATTTTTGAGATGGAGTCTTGCTCTGTAGCCCAGGATGGAGTGCGGTGGCACGATCTCAGCTCACTGCAAGCTCCACCTCCTGCGTTCATGCCATTCTCCCGCCTCAGCCTCCCGAGTAGCTGGGACTACAGGCACCCACCACCATGCCTGGCTAATTTTTTGTATTTTTAGTAGAGACATGGTTTCACCGTGTTGGCCAGGATGGTCTCAAGCTCCTGACCTCGTGATCAGCCCACCTTGGCCTCCCAAAGTGCTGGGATTACAGGCCTGAGCCACCGCGTCCGACCAACAACTCTTAAAAAGCAACCACGTATAGTTGTCTCTCAGTATCCATGGAGGATTAGTTCCAGGACTTCCTTCGGATACCAAAATCCAGAGATGCTCAAATTCCTGATGTAAAATTGTGTAGTATTTGCATATAACCTATGCACTTCCCTCCCATATACTTTCAATCATCTCTAGATTACTTATAATATACCTAATATTATGAAAGTGATTGTCATATTATTCAGGGAATACAACAGCAAGGAAAAAAGTGTGTCCATATTTGGTACAGATGCATTTTTTTGTTCAAATATTTTCAATCCACAATTGGTTGAATCCATAGACGCAGAAACCATAGATACACTACGGTAACCAAAACAGCATTGTACTGGTACAAAAACAGACACATAGACCAATGGAACAGGACAGAGAACTCAGAAATAAAGCCACACACCTACAACCACCTGATGTTTGACAAAGTTGATAACAAAAATTGACAAGTGAGACCTAATTAAACTACAGAGCTTCTGTAAAACAAAAGAAACAACAGAGTAAACAGACAACCTACAGAATGGGAGAAAATAGTCACAAACTTGGCATTCAATGAAGGTCTAATATTCAGAATCTATAAGAAAATTAAACAATTCAACAAACAAAAAAACCACCTCATTAAAAAATGGGCAAAGGGCTGGGCACAGTGGCTCACATCTGTAATCCTAGCACTTTGGAAGGCTGAGGTGGGACTGAAAAAACAGGCAGGTGCATTGAAAATCTATAGAGAATAGTGTCTCATTCCTCAAACTCAGAGCTAGGCAACTGACTTTCTCCTATACAAAACAGAAGGCCTGCTGCTCTCTGAAGAGGCTAAACGAGAAAGGCTGTGGGCTCAAAGGAAACTGGTGTAGGTGAGGAAGGAGATGAGGACTCTTACTGAAAACAGAGGGGCTGAGTGAAACCTGCATAAGGAATGGTGAGCCTCATGTCTGATTCTCTCTGTAGGCTCCCAAAACACTGGCAGCTGGGCTTATTGCCCACCCTCCTCCCCTAGACAAGGAAGTGAAAGATTGTTCTTTAAATAACTAGATCCAAGACAAAGAAATCTAGAGGTTAGATAAGCTCTTGATCTCCTCTTGATCACCCTTAAATATGAAAAGACATCTGAGGATCTTCAATCATATTTTTTTTTTGAGATGGAGTCTCGCTCTGTCGCCCAGGCTGGAGTGCAGTGGCGCGATCTCGGCTCACTGCAAGCTCCGCCTCCCAGGTTCACGCCATTCTCCTGTCTCAGCCTCCCCGAGTAGCTGGGACTACAGGCGCCCGCCACGGCGCCCGGCTAATTTTTTGTATTTTCAGTAGAGACGGGGCTTCACTGAGTTAGCCAGGCTGGTCTTGATCTCCTGACCTCGTGATCCACCCGCCTCAGCCTCCCAAAGTGCTGGGATTACAGGTGTGAGCCACCGCGCCCAGCCTTCTTCAATCATTTAGCCAACAAAATGGGCCAGGTGCAGTGGCTCACGCCTGTAATCCCAGCACTTTGGGAGGCCGAGGCAGGTGGATCACCTGAGGTCGGGAGTTCAAGACCAGCCTGGCCAACATGGAGAAACCCCGTCTCTACTAAAAATACAAAATTAGCCAGGTGTGGTGGCACATGCCTATGATCCCAGCTACTCAAGAGGCTGAGGCAGGAGACTCACTTGAACCTGGGAGGCAGAGGTTGCGGGGAGCCAAAATCACACCATTGCACTCCAGCCTGGGCAATAAGAGCAAAACTCCACCTCAAAAAAAAAAAAAAAAAAGTCAACAAAGTGAAAGAGTTCAAACAAATAGAAAAAAAAGAACTCACAGGAAATGGGAGGAACCATCAAAAAAACTGTAGTTAATATCCTTAAAGAGAAAAAGTTATTGCATCCTGTGAAAAAGAAAAATACATTTAAAAAAAACAAAACAAGAAGCATTCAGAGAACAAAAAAAATTATTGGTAATGAAAAAATATCAGGGGAAATTTTTTTTAAATCAATATAATGGTTCAGAAGATAAAGCCTAAGAAATCTCCCTGAAAATAGAAAATGAGACAGAAACTAAAAATAGAAGAGAAAAATAAGAAAAGTTGAAGAAGAGAAAAGATGCAGCAAAGAACATTTGTATCGAAGAAACAATACAGAAACTTCTTCAGAACTGAAGGATATCAGATTAAAAGGAGGTCACCATGAGTGCCATGGGCAATAAACAAAAAAGATGTACACCAAGTTACATTATATGTACTAAATGAAATTTCAGAACTCCAGGGACAAAGCAAAACCCTAAAACCTTCCAAAATCAGGAATACTAGAAGCTGGAAGACAATAAAGGAAATGGCATCAAAATTCCAGGTAAATATTAGAAGAAACTGCTAAAAGAAAAGAAGTCGAAGATGTTGCCTCTCAAGGTTAGGAATACAAGGGTAGGAAGTGGCAGAGAAGGGGTCTGTTGTGCTATGTAACCTCTCTAGCATTTGACTTTTAAAACTAAGTACATGTATCACTACTTTGATGAAAAATTGAAATATAATTTAAAAAGCAGTCAATTTCCAAATTACCTTATTAAAGAATAACTCACCTGAATGACAACTGAAAAGGCCTTTGATTTTATTTTCGCTAATGATTCTGCCCTTTCACATCTCTGGATGTAAAATAAGAAGGAAAAAAAAGTTAAAACACACAAACAATAGGTGAAAAAACTGAATACCCAAGTATTTATTATCAGAAATAAGATTTTAGACAGAAGGTAGGGTAAAAGAAACTAACATATATTGGGTACACACACATAAACATACATCATATTCTCTCACAGATGTAGCAGGTGCCATAATACTATCCCCGTAGTTACAGATCATTTTCATTCAGGATTCAAGGAGGACAATATGAATGAAAGCCTGGGTGATCAGGCAGAGCCTTGAACTGCCATTCCCTCCTCATCTGCCTATACTCAAAGATGGCTCCTTGTCTCATCCACTAAGATGGATGAAAACTCTGGAGGCAGGAAGCAGTATACCGTGTAATGGCTTGGGCTCCACACTGGTTGAAAGGCTGACAAGTCAGAAAAGATATATTACAAAAGCCTGATCCTGATCCTCTATTAACTGAGGGCACCTTCCATAGTCGAGCTTTCCTTTCCCTACGGAAAACTATTATCATCCTCTCTCCCAACCTACACTTGATGTGGCCTCCACAAGGCTTCCAGTAAATAACAAACTACCTTTTCACAAAACCATGATTCAGAATTTTCTCTTATATTTCTTATAATACTGACCATGGGTCACAATGCTTAGTATACAGAATCACAGCCACACATAATATGAATTGCAAAGTTTTCTGACCTCTGTTTCTTGTGAATTTCCTTCCATTTTTTCTTCTCCATCATTAATTTTTGATTTTAAGGATGGATTCTAAAAGAGCAAAAAAGATACATACACACACACACAAATTTACAATTCAATTAACTGCAAATCAATTTTAGAACAGTGAGAAATCATTACTTTTAATAAATGAAAAACTAAAAGATCATTCACATTATATACCACCTAACATTAAGATCACAGGTTTCAAAATGTTCTACAATTCATCAATAAAATGCTTAAATCCTCCTAATTAATATGGTAGTCTCTATGTGGTAGTAAGAAAACAGGCTTATTCTCCTTTCCTTCAGGTTTTCAGAGCTCGTAGTAATGCTCTTTGAAGAGAGTTTATCTATTAAAAGAGAATACTGGCTATGCATGGTGGCTAATCCTGTAATCCTAATACTCTGGGAGGCTGAGGTGGGAGGATCACTTAAGGCCAGGAGTTCCAAACCACCCTGGGCAACATAGCAAGACCCCATCTCTACAAAAAAATTTTAAATTTTGCTGGTTCTATCCCTGGCAACATAGCAAGATGCTGTCTCTACAAAAAATAAAAAAAATTAGCTGGGCATGGTGGCATATGTCTGCAAACCCAGCTACTCAGAAGGCTGAGGTGGGTGGATCACTTAAGCCTGGGAGGTCGAGGCTGTAGTGAGCTGTAGTCTTGCCACTGCATTCCAGCCAGGGTGACAGAGCAAGAAGACCCTGTCTATATACGTACATATAAAGAATACTAACAATTTTTTTACATTAAATGCCTAAGTCATTTGTGTAACCTATTTGTAGGACTTAAAGTATCCAAACATTGTAAAACTTGCTATCTCTCATTAAAATAAATGCAGAGGAATAAAGTTATTTTCTTCTTCCCAAGACTATCATCTTCTTATCAGTTTCCTTGTTTATCTTTTCTAAAATTAAGCTGTGAGCCAGCTTCCTTTATATAACAGAAAGTGAAAAAGTAGCAAGAAATCTTCCTGAAAGACGATATATAGATAACAGTATCTGTGTGACATCTGTGAAAACACCAGCACATTATCAAGACACACAGTAAGTAATCAGAAATTGCTTACTTTTTAAAAATTGTTTTCCTAGATTTACTAAAATAAGATGGAGTAATAGTTTCAAAAGTAAACTTCACAAGGCTAGCCTTTAGGTGTCCAGGGTAAAAAAGTTCCTCTAGCTGAAAAGGCTAATGTGAAACCATCAATACTTTTGGTTAAATAAACTAAGTTGAAGATCTGTGATGATGAGACCTGCAAAAAGATAAACCACACCAGGTAGACAATATGTAAACAGAGAAACACCTGCCCTATCGCAGTAGGAAAAGCCACCACTCAGGTCCCACTGTCTGCTGTCATGCAGCAAAGTGGAATCAGTATTACCAGTCTAGAATTTTAGGTGAGGTCCACAAGTACTTAAAAGTTGGTAATTAACTCAAAAATTTTAAACAATGTTAAAATCAACACTATGCCAAACAAAACACATCTGTGTGCAGGATTTAGCCCAAAGACCGAGTGTGCAACCCCTAGAAAAATGCCAAATTATAAAGACTGTAATAAATCTGTGGTATAACAAGATTATTTACTCTTCTACCAAAAAAAGGAAAATACATATAAATTCCATCTGTAAGGTTAAATAACATCACATACCTAGTAAGTGGCAAAAGTGGAACTAGAAAAGCCAAGCCCTCTAAATCTTAGCTCCACAGGATTACAGCCTCTAACACTAGGCTGCCTCTCAACATTATCATCCATGGATAATCATTCGTGTATAGTAAAATGGTGAAGCACCAAACAAGTGATTGCATACCTTTCTGTCTTTGTGCCACTGCTGATGCTCCAAAACTATGTTCTTAATATTGTCAAAAAAATCATCCTTTATCAAACTGAGGGCTTTATCTGGCTTGGACTTATCAACCGAAATTACACGTTTCATGTTCTGATAATGATCATGAACATTCAGCATTTCCTAAAAGCAAAAAGATGAGTCCTTTATTTAACTTTTTGAGGAGAAACTAAAAGGCAAAACCAACACAAAATAGTCACCTTCCAAGGTGACTTCCAGTTGATAGGGAATAACATGCTACAGTATGTTGAAAATAACATAATCATGTAAACAAAATAGTGCAACTTCATTAACATAGAGGTATGGATTCCAGAGGTATGGATTTACTGACTTACCTCAACAAACATTAACTAAGATACACTTACAGGAAGACACTGGGGAAAGACGAATCAGTTAACATACAATTCCATTCTAGAATATCACAATTATTTGTAGCATGATGTATCATTAAATATTGCTACTGATAACTAAGATATTTTTATATCATATTGTCACATCAAGAATATTTATGGCCAGGTGCGGTGGCTCACGCCTGTAGTCCCAGAACTTTGGGAGGCCGAGGTGGGCGGATCACGAGGTCAGGAGATTGAGACCATCAGGGCTAACACGGTCAAACCCCATCTTTACTAAAAATACAAAAAATTGGCCGGGCGTGGTGGTGGGCGCCTGTAGTCCCAGTGACTCGGGATGCTGAGGCAGGAGAATGGGGTGAACCCAGGAGGAGGAGCTTGCAGTGAGCCGAGATCATGCCACCACACTCCAGCCTGTGTGACAGAGCAAGACTCCATCTCAAAAAAAAGAAAAGAATATTTACATAGTCCTTTATGCTCTGCTGGAAATTCCTATGTAACGACTCTCATCCCAACCTGCCACAGAAATCCCAAAACCTATGTGCCTGTTCCCATAAGTTTCACCATTACTTCAGCGATAAGATTCAGGATTAAAAGAAATAGAGGGTAGGCCGGGTGCGGTGGCTCACGCCTATAATCCCAGCACTTTGGGAGGCCAAGGCAGGAGGATCACGAGGTCAGGAGTTCAAGACCAGACTGGCCAACATGGTGAAATCCCATCTCTACTAAAAACACAAAAATTAGCCGGGTGTGGGGGTGGGCGCCTGTAATCCCAGCTACCTGGGAGGCTGAGGCAGGAGAACTGCTTGAACCTGGGAGGCGGAGGTTGCAGTGAGCCAAGATCGCACTGCCACTGCACTCCAGTGGGGGCAAGAGAGCAAGACTCCATCTCAAAACAAAAAAGAAAGAAATAGAGGGTGATTTATGACACCATTTGTGGCATTATTTATTAGATCTTCTTCCTCCAAAAATCTCCAGCCAAATGGGCAGATCTGTGGGGTAAGGAAAAAGACAGCATACTACAGGTGGACTTAAGAAAACCTGGCATAGGGACTTGGCTCTAAGATCAGGAGAGAACTACTGACATTTCCATCACAGATGGACATTGCAACATCTGAGTCATCCCTAACTCAGAATACTCAATTCATTTCCAGATTTTGGTAGAATCAATACCTGTTCAAGAAATAAGACACTAGGCCAGGCACAGTGGCTCATGCCTGTAATCCCAGCACTTTAGGAGGCTGAGGAGGGCGGATCACCTGAGGTAAGGAGTTTGAGACCAGCCAGACCAACAAGGAGAAACCCCATCTCTACTAAAAATACAAAGTTAGCTGGGTGTGGTGGCACATGCCTGTAATCCCAGCTACTCAAGAGGCTGAGGCAGGAGAATCGCTTGAACCCAGGAGGCAGAGGTTGCGGTGAGCCAAGATCGTGCCATTGCACTCCAGCCTGGGCAACAAAAGTGAAACTCGTCTCTTAAAAAAAAAAAAAAAAAGAAATGAGAAACTGATCAATAGTGGTAAGTGCTCACATACACGGGATCTGCAATGGGAGAACAGTGTCCAGACATGGAGAGCCCCTAACTCTTTATAGTTTACATTGGCTGTGCTCTCATGATTTTTATTTCATGTGATATAGAAAGACCACCAGTCAGATCTAGTTTTTGAGTCTGAGCTCTGTCATTTGCTCAATGTATGACAATGGGGAAGTCCCTCAACCTAAGAATCACGTTCACGTTTCACATTTGTACAAAATGAACAAACCCACCATTGTTAATTATTAAACAAGCTTATTATACAGGTGAAAGTATTCTGTATAATGTAAAGCACTATACAAAATTAAAGAAGCCAGGCATGGTAGTGTGCACCCGTAGTCCCAGCTACTCAGAAGGCTGAGGCATGAGGACGGCCTGAGCCCAGGAATTCAAGGCCAACTCAGGCAACATAGCAAGACCCCCACTCTTGAAAAAAACAAAAAAGAAGAAAATTAAATAAGAAATAAAAGACAATGCATGGACTATGGAGCCTTACAGACTTGGACATTCAAACCCAGTGTCTGTACCTTATTGTACCTCACCTGATACAAACTACTTAACTTCTCTAAACCTCAGTTTCCTTATTTTAAAACTGGGGGCCAGGTGCAGAGGCTCATGCCTGTAATCCCAGCACTTTGGGAGGCTGAGGTAGGCAGATCACCTGAGGTCAGGAGTTCGAGACCAGCCTGGCCAACATGGTGAAACCCCATCTCTACTAAAAATACAAAAAATTAGCTGGGCATGGTGGTGGGTGCCTGTAGTCCAAGCTATTCGGGAGGCTGAGGCAGGAGAATCATTTGAACCTGGAAGGTGGGGAGGTGGAGGTTGCAGTGAGCCACGATCATGCCACTGCACTCCAATCTGGGCAATAAGAGGGAAACTCTGCTTTAAGAAAAAAAAAAAAAAAAAGGCCAGGTGCAGTGGCTCATGCCTGTAATACCAGCACTTCAGGAGGCCGAGGCGGCCAGATCACCAGGCCAGGAGATCAAGACCATCCTGGCTAACACAGTGAAACTCCGTCTCTACTAAAAAAAAAAATACAAAAAATTAGCCGGGCATGGTGGTAGGCACCTGTAGTCCCAGCTACTCAGGAGGCTAAGGCAGGAGAATGGCTTGAACCGGGAGGCAGAGCTTGCAGTGAGCCGAGATCGCGTTCCAGCCTGGGCGACAGAGAGAGACTCCATCTCAAAAAAAAAAAAAACTGGGGAAATACCACCTCCT
Organism: Macaca nemestrina; assembly: GCF_043159975.1. Classification (NCBI taxonomy): domain Eukaryota; kingdom Metazoa; phylum Chordata; class Mammalia; order Primates; family Cercopithecidae; genus Macaca; species Macaca nemestrina. The sequence continues at coordinate 46,273,919 of NC_092131.1, forward strand.
CTGCAGGGTTACTATGACAGTTAGTAAGATAACACACGTAGAACATCTAGCATAGTTCCAGGCATTTGGTGAGTACTCAGCACACAATGTCCATTATTATAACTATATAAATGAAGAACAGAAATGAAGTAATTTGCTCAAGGTCCTACTTACATAGCAGAGGGCTAGAAGTCAAATGTTTTGATTCAGTATCCTGTTCTCTTTTCATTTTATTATGCCTCCTTAACCACAAAACTAGAACAAGTGGCAGAATCATGACCAGAATTTGGATCTTCTGAAATGAAGACTTAACAGCAGTTGCAGGCAGTAAAAGGAAAATTTAAGAGTATTAAATTTAAGCATTATCAGTGAGAATGGATCACAGGCTATGCTAGGACAAAAGATACAGAGCCAGCAGAAGTATCAAGGGACAAGGCTCTCAAAGCAATTATGTCACAAGCCAGAGATCCAACAGAGCCAGGATAACTTCACAGACTATTCCATTCCTAAAAGCTTCCAGGTATAGGTATTTCATAGCGACCCTTCTGACACTCTTCTCTACTCACTCTAAAAGAGTAGACCTTTGTGCATCACCCCCAACTTAAAAGAGCTTAGAATGAAAAAGCACGTTGAAAAAGATATGTTGAAAAAATATTTACATTCTACCACCAAATTGGTCAATAGTCAGAAAAATTATAACCAGCCAAGCATGGTGGCTCATGCCTATAATCCCAACACTGTGGGGAGGCCAAGGTAGGAAGAGCAATCAAGCTCAGGAGTTCAAGACCAGCCTGGGCAACATAGCAAGACCTTGTCTCTACAAGAAAAATTTTTAAGATTAGCCAGCATGGGCCAGGTGCGGTGATTCACGTCTATAACACCAGCACTTTGGGAGGCCAAGGTGGGTGGATCAAGAGGTGAGGAGTTCAAGACCAGCCTGGCCAAGATAATGAAACCCTGCCTCTACTAAAAATACAAAGATTAGCCCGGCGTGGTGGCACGCGCCTGTAATCCCAGGTATTCGGGAGGCTGACACAGGAGAATCACTTGAACCTGGGTGGCAGTTGCAGTGAGCCAAGATCATACCACTGCACTCTAGCCTGGGCCACAGAGCAAGAGTCTGTCTCAAAAAAATTAATTAATTAATTAATTTAATTTAATTAGCCAGCATGATGGTGAGTGCCTGTAGTCCCAGCTACTCAGGAGGCTGAGGTGGGAGGATCACTTAAGCCCAGGAGATTAAGGGTGTAGTGAGCTACAATCGCACCACTGCACTCCAGCCGGGGTGATAAAGCAAGATCTTGTCTCAAAAATTTTAAAAAAGAAATTATAACCAACTGGGTTCAAATCATCTTTTTCATTAGAATATTGATAAGAATGTCTTGCTGTTTGAAAATGCCCTGTGCCTCTCTCTTCATGATTCACATCAGCATTTCTCAGCTTTCTGGCATCCTGAAATCTTTCTTCCATTCTCCATAATTGCTAGTCCAAACATTTTCAACTCTCAGTTCCCTGACCCCGATGATGCTCTCTTACAGTTCAGGCAGTCAGGTCTGTTTGCCTTCTATTTCTCCTCTACACAAAGATTTATAAAAATCCATTCTCACCTTCTTTCCTCAAGTTTCAAAGGAAGAAGTACGCCTTCTGCTCAAGGCTACTCTCTCCACTGGATTCTCAATCACAGACACACCCACCTCCTCCATAGCAGGAACCCTGCTGCTACCTCTCCTGTATAAAACCATTCCCTCTAACTAGCTCCTTACTTCAACTCTAAACATAAACATTATTTCTCTCCAATCTCTAAAACTTTACGACTCCCCTCTGCCAAAAAGACAAAATACAAATTCCTTCTATTATACAAAGTACTTTTATCTTATTTAGTTTTGTACATAAACTCTCTCCCACCTCTTTCTCGCTAAGCTGCTAAAGGGAAAAAAAAATCCTAGTTCTTGTTACACTTCACTCATTTGCTTGTCGAATGACAAATTTCCAACCCCAGTCCCACCTCAGACCAGTCCTTTGCTATCCACAAACAGGCACTGCAGCCATACAGAACTGAGTTTGAAGCTTAGCTCCATCACTTCCTAACCTAGTCTCTGTAACTCAGTTTCCTCAACTTTAAATCACAGATAAAACCCCCTGCTTTTAAAAATTCTTTTAAACACTTATTTTGCAGAAATGTTGAAGTAAAACAATCTACACAAAACATCTTCCCAGAGTTCCTGCATTATACTATGTCTTCAGATATTGAGGAATATTCAGTTCCTTGTAATACAGTAATCCTTAACCTTTTTGGGGGACATGAACACCTTTGAGAATCTGAGGATAGTTACAGTACCTCACCCTAAAAATGTATCCTTATGGGCTGGGCAGGGTGGCTCATGTCTGTTATCGCAGTACTTCGGGAGGCCAAGGCGGGCAGATCGCCTGAGCTCAGGAGTTCGAGACCACCCTGGGCAATATGGTGAAACCCCATCTCTACTAAAATACAAAAAATTAGCCAAGTGTGGTGGCATGTACCCGTAGTCCCAGCTACTTTTGAGGCTGAGGCATGAGAATCGCTTGAGCCCTGGAGGCAGAGGTTGCAGGTTGCAATGAGACAAAATTGCGCCACTGCACTCCAACTTGGGCTACAGAGTGAGACTCTATCTCAGAAAGAAAGAAAAAAAAAAGGATCCATATGTATGACATCAATTTTTCATACAATGTGGTGGGGGAGAGGGCACATGGATGATCCCCAGGCCAGAGATTAAGAATCCTTGCTCAAAAATAAAGTCACTTTACAGAACAGACCCAGAGTGCTCTCAAAAATCAATTTGCTACCTGAATTACAAACAACCTGACAGGCTCATGCTATTGCAACATGGGGACAACCGGGCACAGTGGCTCACACTTGTAAATTCAGCACTTCAGGAGGCCAATGCAGGCAGATCGCTTGAGCCCAGGAGTTCAAGACCAGCCTGGTCAACACAGTGAAACCTCACTTCTACTAAAAATAGAAAAAATTAATTGGGCATGGTGGTGCATGCCTGTAACCCCAGCTACTCGGGGGGGCTGAGACACGAGAATCACTTGAAACTGGGAGGCAGAGGTTGCTGTGAGCCAAGATTGTGTCACTACATTCCAGCCTGGGCGACAGAGGAAGACCCTACGTAAGGGGGAAAAAAAAAAAGAACATGGGGGCATCTAAACAAACATTTGAGTAAATCGAAGATCTGATCCCTCTCTTTCAATTGTAATACAAGAAAAGACTGAGTAGGGCTGGGGAAAAGGGGAATTAACAACATTTATTAAGGGTATACTGTGTGTAATATACCACACTCGGCACTAGTTTGGTATCACCTCATTTCAATTCTCACAACAACCGAATGAAATATTATAATCCTAATATTAATGAGGGAGATATTTAGGCTTAAAGAAAATTTAAAAGCATGACCAAAGTGTCCCCTTACCCCCTCGTCTCCTCTCTATATGTTCTTTTGAAATATCATTGATTTAGAAGCCTGTAACCCTGTACTGAGATTTTGTTTTAACCTCAAAGCAATGCTTTTCTACTCATGCTTAAAAAGATTTGTAACACTACTTATCCATGCATAAGATTTTTCTCAATATTGTACACTCAAACAAAATACCAAAATATATTATCAAAATAGATTCACTGTTTTCAATGGTGGGTTTTAAAATAAATGTTAAAACTCAGGAAGTAGGCCGGGCGCGGTGGCTCAAGCCTGTAATCCCAGCACTTTGGGAGGCCGAGACGGGCGGATCACGAGGTCAGGAGATCGAGACCATCCTGGCTAACATGGTGAAACCCCGTCTCTACTAAAAAAATAAAAAAAAAAAACTAGCCGGGCAAGGTGGCGGGCGCCTGTAGTCCCAGCTACTCAGGAGGCTGAGGTAGGAGAATGGCATAAACCCGGGAAGCGGAGCTTGCAGTGAGCTGAGATCTGGCCACTGCACTCCAGCCCAGGCGACAGAGCGATATTCCGTCTCAAAAAAAAAAAACTCAGGAAGTAGGCCAGGTGCTCATGCCTGTAATCCCAGCACTTTGGGAGACCGAGGTGGGCAGATCACTAGGTCAGGAGTTCGAGACCATCCTGGCTAACACAGTGAAACCCTGATTCTACCAAAAATACAAAAAATTAGCCGGGCATGGTGGTGCACACCATTGTGCTCCAGCCTGGGTGACAGAGTGAGACTCCACTTAAAAAAAAAAAAAAAACTCAGGAAATAAATGCATATTTTTTTTTGTTTTTTAAAACCGAATCTTGCTCTGTTGCCCAGACGGGAGTACAGCAGTGCTATCTCAGCTCACTGCAACCTCCACCTCCTGAGTTCAAGCAAGTCTCCTGCCTCAGCCTCCCCAGCAGCTGGGACTACAGGCGTGTGCCACCACACCCGGCTAATTTTTGTGTTTTTAGTAGAGACGGGATTTCACCACGTTGGCCAGGCTGGTCTCAAACTCCTGACCTCATGATCCACCCACCTCAGCCTCCCAAAGTGCTGAGATTACAGGTGTGAGCCACCACGCCTGGCCATGTGTATCGTTTTTTAGAAAAGTAAGTAAAGTCACTTTAAACTCTTGTTTTATGACCTAACTAACGGTAGTTTTAGTAACGGAATCCACATATCCTCAGTCCAAGTCCAGTCTTCTACATCTTTTTTTCTCATGCTATTTTAAGATTTGTAAGTCTTGATATATTTAGGCTATTTTATTTCTGATACTCTAGAGAAACAGCATCCTAGAGTGGTGAAAATCATTAGAAAAATCAGTGTCCAGTAGATGAAGGTATAACCTTGATATGTACTTGGCAATAAAACAGTTTTAAAAAAATTTCAAGAGCATAAAAGAAAATTTACCTCTAATACATCAGAAGTGATAAGCTTCATCACACGATCACTTGGGTCCTTAAATTCTTCTGTAACTTCAGCTCGGTGAATTTTTTTCTTCATCCTATATGACAGCTATGTGATAATACATGTCTTTTAAAATAAGTATCTTTTAAACAGTATTTTTAAAAGTATTGAAATATAAGCCAGCACTAAAAATAGTCTATTAAATAAACACAGATAAAACAAAAGCAGCTGTAAGGGTACATTTGTTAAACATCCACGTTCTAAAGACTATTAGACTTGTGAAGTATCCTTTCACATGCCATGCCACATGCCTACAAATTCAGGTAAGACAGAAATTACATAATTTGCCAGCTAATGGCAGAATCAGAACTAGTGCTCTTCAACCTAGTGTCTCAATTATCACAAGATTAAACAAAAACAAGTGTTATTAGAAGTTTCAACTTTTCACCAAAGAATTTTTAACAATTTTGTACGTCTTTCAGAAACCTCCTCTGATGTTTGAGACATGAGCAAATGCAGATGTCAAATCTAATTTCTTCTCAAAACAATTCGCTTAATATGTGGCATCCAGATATACTGCATTCAAAAGCAAAGTCTTCATTTTTGTTTGCAGAAAAAAAAGTAGTAATTAGAAAATACCATCTCCTATTTTAAAAAAGCTACAAGGCCGGGCACGGTGGCTCATGCCTATAATCGCAGCACTCTGGGAGGCTGAGGCGGGTGATCACCTGAGGTGAGGAGTTCAAGACCAGCCTGACCAACATGGTGAAACCCCATCTCAACAAAAAATACAAAAATCAACCAGGCATGGTGGCGGGCGCCTGTAGTCCCAGCTACTCAGGAGACTGAAACAGGAGAACTGCTTGAACCCCGGAGACGGAGGTTGCAGTGAGCCGAGATCGCGCCACTGCACTCCAGCCTGGACGACAGGGCAAGACTCTGTATCAAAAAGGCACACACATAAAAAAAAAGTTACAAGCCAGGCCGGGCGCTCCCAACACTTTGGGAGGCCGAGGTGAGTAGATCACGAGGTCAAGAGATCGAGACCATCGTGGCCAACATGGCGAAACCCCGTATCTACTAAAAATACAAAAATTAGCTGGGCTTGGTGGTGCGTGTCTGTAGTCCCAGCTATTTGGGAGGCTGAAGCAGGAGAATCGCTTGAACCCAGGAGGCAGAGGTTGCAGTGACCCGAAATGGTGCCACCGCACTCCAGCCTGGGCGACGGAGTGAGACCCTGTCTCAAAAAAAAAAAAAAAAAAAAAGGCTAAAAGTCTTGAACACTATCAATACTCATTCCATTTTCTGGAGATTGAGAGGTTTTATGGACAATAAAGTATAATTGCTCATTTTGAAAAAACCAAATTATTTTAGGCAACATACCAATTTGGGCATTGCTGTAAAGTGAAATGCTCTGTCTAGTCGTAGCTTCCTAAAAATATAAGCAGCATCAAAATGCTGTGCATTTACTAAATCTTGCTGAAATTTTAAAACTTCATCCCAATCCTTCAGGGCAACTCTGATCTGCAACCAGGAAGAAAAAAAAAAACGTTGTACTAAATGTAAACATATTTTCACAAACATATTATAATTTTAAAATACTGGTGTTTTATTTAAATCATATTTAATCACATAATATTTATTATAAAAATATGGTACTTGTTTTACATTTCTGCAAAGGAAAAATAACTCACTAAGTATTACCTTTTGTTTTGGTTGACACAGTTGGGTGTTATATAATCCATATAGCAGATACAAAGCACCAACTCTGATCTGGAAGGTGTATGGAGGTAAAAAATATCGCCAAGCCAAAGCCAAAGCTTCTTTTGTAAACATGTTCTTTTCTAAATTTCTCATTCTGCCACTAATAAACAGAGAGAAAATATATTATGACTCATTAAGTGAATAATGAACAAAAGCCAGAAGTATATACTTGTTTAAACAGTAGTTATAATAATTTGATGAGGATTCCATACCCAATTCTTTCATGATTCAAGCACAGAGATAATTTCACACCAAGGCAAAGGCAACTACTAGGTAAACATGATGCAGTTTCCAAAAGCATCAACTTTACTTGCCAAATTGAAGAGCAAGAAGGAAGGGGTTGCAAATTATTATTGGTTAAATATTTAAAACCCGTAATGTTAAAATAATCATGGTTATGTTACAGAACTATGTGCACTTTAATATATAATCGTCAGAAATGCTTGTTCTTTGGTGCTGTAGAGAAGCAGCACTTGAACGTAAATTTTATGTCTTCAGCAAGGCCATTTTTTTACTTTCTACAGAAAGGGGACAGTCGCCAGCAGTTTTGCTACACTGAACAAAGGAGACAGGGTCATTTATAACTTGACGCGTCTACTTTGGACTTCACATTCTGTATCTGTCTTGATTGACTAGCAACTTAGAACTTGAAGTAACTTGTGGAATGCTGAGAAAGGTAAAAACACTTTTAAATAAGGAAGAGGAACAGGCTATGACTTAATGCTTGCTTGGACCAGTATAAGCACGCCAGGGCAAATATTTAGGCTAAACTGTAAGAGCTAAGAACATAAAGTACACTGATTTCTTTATTACAGCTAGCAGATATTTAAGAATGTTAGCATAGGTCTTTGAATAAATTTTGCTTCTAAGAGAAGTTACTATTTAGTCTTAATTAGATAGGGAGGAAAGTCTTTGAAGACAAACCTCTACTTTACTTTTTACATAATGAACATTTTCTCCAGTACTCTCAGGAATTTGCACTAAATCTCCTCTGTCCTTGGGAAGCCTAGGTGAAAAAGTTAAGAGAAACAGCACAAAGTAACCCACACTCCTAATCGTCCAGAGCACCACAAGCTCATTAGAAGAAGGGAGGAGCAGGGGAGAAGAGCATACTCCAGCATACAACCAAAAGCTTTGTCCAAACATCCAAGAGAGGAACAAGGCTTTCTTGGCAATCAATCAAAGAAATAACACAGGAAATGTACCTGAAAGGAAAGTATCTTGGGTACCCAAGATCACTAAGGAAAACTCAGGTTGGAAACTGCTTAGGGCAAACCTGCCTCCCATTCTATTCAAAGTGACTTCTCTGCTCACTGAGATAGATGCATATCTGATTTGCCTCCTTTGGAAAAGCTAATCAGAAACTCAAAAGAAGGCAAACGCAACCATTTGTGTCTCACCAATCTGTGACCTGAAAGCTCCCTCCCCACTTCCAGTCTTCCTGTCTTTGCTTCAAGTTGTGCCGCCTTTCCAGACCGAACCAATGTACTTCTTACATATATTGATTGATGTTTCATGTCTCCCTAAATGGACAAAACCAAGCTGTGCCCTGACCACCCTGGGCACACGTCATCACAACTTCCTGAGGCTGTGTCAAGGGCATGTCCTCAACCTTGGCAAAATAACCTTTCTAAATTAACTGAGACCTGTCTCAGATTTTCAAGGTTCACATGTATTTTCTGTGGATATAAACAGCATAATGAATAAACTATCTGAAACTGTTCTGCTGTGCTAAGTTAACAAAAAGTTTTTAAAAACAAGGCCTTAAAAAAGTCAATGTAACAGTCTTCTTACCACTTTGGATAAAACAATGAAGCCATATTTGTGCATACTGTATAGGTTTCTATGTAAGACTTGAAATTAGTAGATAAAAAATGCCAGATTTCGAATAAGACATTAGCTAAATGTCTCAAAGTGTTGATGCAAGTGACTAATACACTGTACAAATATAAATATGTAGAACTTTCACTTTTAAAACAGCAACAATAAAGACATTCACCCTGCAGCCATAAACAGGGGCTCCATTTCATCTGATTACAAAGCAGGGGTGGAAGGGAAGGGGGTAGTAGAAGGACTTTTTGGCTCTTCAAATAATAAATATACGAAAAGAACACAAAATACGTACTCTAGTTATGGTAACCAAAGTAATTTCTCAAGAAAATCCACCACTCCTCTAGTGATTCCTGTTTCTTTTTTCATTTTAGGTTTTCCCTACTAGAAAATGTAAATGTTACATTTTTAGCTAAGTTTTCCTTAAATGCATTTTCCCCCCAAGAAGTGGTACGGTGGAATATTACGGATTTTAGAAACAGGCAGATACACAGTTTCCAACATCTGCTCTACAATCCACTATCTTTGTAATGGAGAAATTACTTAACCTTTCTAAGCCTTAATTTCCTCATCTATAAAACAAGGATAATTGTACCTGCTTTTTATAACTGTCTAATGCAATAAAGCTATACATTGCATTTAGTAGCCATTTAATAAAGCTATACATTGCATTTAGTAGCCATTTAAAAAAAATTAGTCTCTCTCCTTTTATTAACCGTACAACGAACAGCTCTTCATCCTCCATTTCTTGCAATTTAAAAACTACAAAGGTAATTTGTTTACACTGACAGAGAGAAAATGAGTTTTAACATTTTGTTCAGAAAAACATAGTTTTAATCATAAGGTTTAATTCATTCCGAAAATCAGTTATTTAGCCTTTTCAATATTATATGTACTATGCTAATAAAAATAGATTCATCCAGCCACTGTCCTCACAGAGGTCAGTCTAGTCAAACGAAAATTTTAAAACGGTAGTAATAATGAACATTTGACCAGCCTGGCCAACATGGTGAAACCCCGTCTCTACTAAAAATACAAAAATTAGCCAGGCATGGTGGCACGAGCTGTAGTCCCAGCTACTCGGGAGGCTGAGGCAGGAGAACGTCTTGAATCTGGGAGGTGGAGGTTGCAGTGATACAAGATCGCACCACTACAATCCAGCCTGAATGACAGAGCGAGACTATGTCTCAAGAAAAATAATAATAATAATGAACACTTATTGAGGACTTAGAATTTCTGATATATCAGCTCATTTGATCTTCACAGCTTCTGAGGTTTATCATTGCCTCTATTTTACAGATATGGAAACTCAAGTAACTTGCCCCAAGTCACAGTGGACCCTGCAATCAAATGCAGCCAATTGGGATCCATAACCTATGCCCTTAACAATCCCACACTGCGTTTTCAACTATACCATTACAACAAAACGTGGCAAGCGATGAGATAAAATAAAAACAGGGTGCTGGGGGTGGGGGGGACATGAACAGCGTACTCAGTCTAGAAGAGCGAAAAAGACTTCCCCGAGGAAGTCATTTGAGCTTAACCCTGAGTAAAGAATAAGGTGGAAAAAACAAGAGTTGCGGTGGAAAGCTCCAGGCTTAGGAAAAGCCTGTGGAGGGCCAAAAAAAAAAAAAAAAAAAAAAAAAAAAAAGCAGCGGCTGGAGCAAGAAAGTGAGTGCATGGAGGGGACTGGCAGGCGAAGCTGGAGAGATGGGCAAAGGCCAGTGAGGAATGGTCTTGGCAAGTCAGAGAATTCAAGCGTTATCCCAAAGGCAATGGGTACCACTACAGAATGAGCCGGAGAGTGACATGATCAAATTTGCACGTTTGAAAAACAACTTTGGGCCGGGCGCGGTGGCTCACTCATGTAATCCTAGCGCTTTGGGAGGCCGAGGTGGGCGGATCACGAGGTCAGGAGTTCGAGACCAGCCTGGCCAACATAGTGAAACCTCCGTCTCTACTAAAAATACAAAAAATTAGCCGGGCGTGGTGCCGGGCACCTGTAATCCCGGCTACTCGGGAGGCTGAGGCAGGAGAATCACTTGAACCCAAAAGGCGGAGGGTTGCACTGAGCCGAGACCGCGCCATTGCGCTCCAGCCTGGGCGACAAAGGGAGACTGTGTCTCAAAAAAAAAAAACACAAACAAAAAAAAACAACTTTGGTTGTTGTAGGAAAGATTAATTCAATCTCGAAGGGTTTTGTCTTTGCTTGTGTGTTTTAAAACATGAGGTCCTAGAACAAGACTGTAGAACAAGACTGGGGAAGGGCAAATGATAGTGGCCTGGGTCAGGGTGGAGGCAGTGGAGATGGAGAGAGGAGTTTAGAAAGGAGGCGAAGCAAAGACGCATATTTGGGAAGAGACCGCAACAACCATCAGGGCACAATGAAACAGCAGGGAAACCGCGTTGCCTGCGCACAGGGGAAGGTCCAGGAGTGATGGAGGCAACCTTCGGTGACTGCCGCTCTTCTCAGCACTTCCCAAGTGCAATATCGCCGGGAAGGAGGCAACTTTCTACACCACCTGAGGGCAGGGAGAGGCGGGTGGTGGACAAGAAACACCCACCAGAAGATAGTACCGAACTTCATGTTTCTCCAGAGCTCCGTGAAGGCCTCGAAGCGTACACTGTCCGTCTCCTGGAAGCGGCTGAGCAGCGCCTCGCAGTCCGTCTGCAGGCCGGGAGGAGTCCCCATGGCCCCCGAAGCCCGCACACCTCTAACCGACTAACCAGCAGTGGTCGCCCAGGAAACCAACCCCGAACGGCCCGCCCCCTACGGCGTGCGCACACGCGCTCCGTGTCGTATTATCCGGCACTTTTAGCTCCGCCTTTATCCGGGCTCTTGCTACCGGTCGTCTGCTTAATGCGCGTGCGTGAAAGCGTTCTGCTGTTTTGCTGGCTGAGATTGCTTTCACCCAGAGTGCTAAGGTCCACCCTTCTATTGAAGAGGTTTAGTTGAAGAGGTTTACGTGGTTTAGTTGAAGAGGTTTACGTCTCAAGTGTTGTGTTTGCTCACGAGCGGTTTTAGGTCTTCATTTTCCGCTAGGTTATGTAACTTGACTTTACCCTTACTAGCACTCTCCTTTAAAGTGACCCTAGTGTGACATAAGTGAACTTTTGAGCTAGGAAAGAACAGTCCCAACCCCACCCACCCCCACGTGGGAAGAGAAGCTAAAGAAGGCTTGCTAGGAAACAAACTGAACTCATTCTCCTTCTGGTCATCGAGAACCCTAATACTCTGTACCCACATAATACGATGCTTAATGTGTGACCCTCTCTTTGTAAACCCTGGTATTCTGCAACCACTCTTGAAAAGAAGAGCTGTATTTCATACCCTCTTGTAAACAGCCGCCCTCCCACCCCGCCACGCATTCACCCCTGTGCTACATAGTACTTACAAAATACCTACTTCTTATATTATTATTTGGATGAATTGCCTTTTTGTGTACACGTTGCCACCTAGCTTCCTTCCTCCAGGAGTAACATTTTGAATTTTAGACCATTTCTCTGATTGAAAGGTATGCTATCATTCTTCAGGAGAGGTATCCTGATATTATAGAAAAACATTGGGCTTTCTGTCTGTAAATGGAGTATCAATTCACTTTACTTTCTGATCCTTGACCTGTTTTTTTGTTTGTTTTTTGGATTTGTTTGTTTTTTGTTTTAAGACGGAGTTTCGCTCTTGTTGCCAGGCTGGAGTGCAATGGTGCGGTCTCGGCTCACTGCAACCTCTGCCTCCCGGGTTCAAGCGATTCTTTTGCCTCAGCCTCCCGACTAGCTGGGATTACAGGCATGCACCACTCCACCCGAATTTTTTTTTTTTTTTTTTTTTTTTTTGTATTTTTAGTAGAGACGGGTTTTCACCATGTTGGCCAGGCTGGTCTCGGAACTGCTAACCTCAGGTGATCCACTCCCCTTGGCCTTCCAAAGTGTTGGGGTTACAGGCGTGAGCCACTACACCCTGCCCTCTTGACCTGTTTTTTAAATGTTATGTGATATTTTATGTCACAGAAAAATGTATGTGATGTGTGAGATAAAAAGCATAGCAGTTAAACACCTGTGCACCTTTCACCTGTGTAGGAACCAGAACATTACCAACACCTTCACATCAATCTGCGATTTCCTCCTCTGACCTATTCCTTTGCCTGTACCCTACTTTAATCACGACTACTGGTTGGGTGCGGTGGCTCACGGCTGAAATCCCAACACTTTGGGAGACAAAGGCAAGAGGATCGCTTGAGCCCAAGAGCTGGAGACCAGCCTGGGAAACATGGTGAAAATTAGCCGGGCATGGTGGTGCACAGCTGCAGTCCCAGCTACTTGGGAGGCTGAGGTGGGAGGATCACCTGAGCCTGGGAAGTGGTGGTTACAGGAGGCAGAGGTTGCAGTGAGCCACGATCATGCCACTGCACTCCATCCTGGGCTACGGAATGAGACCGAATCTCAAAAAATAAAATAAATAACTACCTTGAATTTTGTTTCTCTTTCTCATTTATATATTTTATCACATATGTATGCATGTTTAAACGGTATATTTTTTAGTTGTGGTTGGTTTTGAGTTTTATGAAAATGGTATTGCAATTTATAATATGTGTTATTTGAATTGCTTTTAAAACTTGTTTCCAAGATTGATTCATATTATTACTCATAATTGTAGTTCATTTTTCAGTGCTAATATTCTATTGTGCAAAAATATACTGCTTATTCATTATTTCCTCAATGGAAATTTAAGTATATTCCAGATTTTGATATCATAAACAATGCTACTTTGATCACTTGTATATGTCACCTTTATAGGGTTGTCAGATAAAATACAAGAGGCCCAATTAAATTTGACTTTCAGATCAACTAAAAAAATTATTCATTGTTTATCTAAATCTAAAATATAATTTAACTGGGCATATTATATTTTTGTTTGCTAAATATGGCAACTCTACTTGTACGTTGCAGGAATCTAGAGTATATACACCTAGAATTAGAATATATACCTACCATTATCATCATTGTTAAATAATAAGAGGTGCAAGTGTTCAACTTTATAATTTTAAATTGTTTTTTAGAATAGCTTGACTTGGCCAGGTGTGGTGGCTCACACCTGTAATCCCAGCACTTTGGGAGGCCAAGGCAGGCAGATCACTTGAGGTCAGAAGTTCAAGAACAGCCTGACCAACATGATGAAACCCCGTCTCTACTAAAAATACAAAAATTAGCCAGGCATGGTGGCATGCGCCTGTGGTCCTAGCTACTTGAGAGGCAGAGGTATGAGAATCATTTCAACCTGGGAGGTGGAGGTTGCAGTGAGCCAAGATCGCACCACTGCACTCCAGCCTGGGTGACCGAATGAGACCCTGTCTTAAAAAAAAAAAAAAGAATAGGACTGATTTACACTTCACTAGCAGTGCATGAGATTTCCTACTTGAGCCGTATCATCTCACAAATTTGGCTTCTAATTGTGGTCTTAAAACACATTTCTCTGATACTAATGTGGTTGTGTATCTTTTCAAATTCTGATTTTCTATTCATATTTCCTCTACTGTGACATGCTTGTTTATATATTTTGTCTATTTTTCAATTGTGGCATTTGACTTTTTCATATTGATTTGTAGAAGCACCTTATATATTCTGGATACTAAACTGGTGTTTGTACTGTGTGTTGTTTATTTCCTAGGTTGTTTTTATTTACTATCTTTATGGTGATTTTTTTATGTATAGAAATTTTTTTTTTAATATAGTCAAATTTCAAAATCTTTTCTAATAAGGGCTCTTGTATCTTAAAGTTATAAGTGTTTTCCCTGTATTTCATTATTAGTATAACTAATAAATCTTGAATGCTGAATGACTGAACACAAACTAAGCTTGTTTTTCTTTTACATTAAGTTCAATTAATGACAGGATGGGGTGAGGAGGGTTCTGCTTCAAGCAGTTACCTGCTGACCAAAGCTGATGAAAACTCTGCCATCTTCAGTGATTGACTTTCAAGGTCACCTTGAGCACCTTGAGTGACTTGGCTGGAATGTTTTAGTGAAGACATCGAGCCTGTGGACTGGAGAAGAACGAGAATGTGGAAGATTGCATGAGAGATTTTTATGGGCCAGGCCTGGAAATGGTATGCACTCAAAGTGTGGTTCACTGACAACTACTGGTCTGCAAACTGTTTATTACTTCTCCATCTCACAATAGTACAGAAATTAAGAATAAGTGCTGAGATGGTTTGGCTCTGTGTCCACACCCAAATCTCATCTCGAATTGTAATCCCCACATGTGGAGGGACGGACCTGTAATCTCCATGGTTTGAGGGAGGGAGGTGATGGAATCATGGAGGAGGTTTCTCCCATGCTGTTCTCATGATAGTAGTTCTCATGAGATGTGATGGTTTTATTCGTGTTTAACAGTTTCTCCTACACATACTCTCTCTCCCCTGCCACCATGTAAGATGAACGACTCTTCTGCCATGATTGTAAGCTTCTTGAGGCTCCTTAGCTATGTGGAACTGTGAGTCAATTAAACCTCTTTCCTTTATAAATTACCCATTGTCAGGTGTATTTCTTTACAGCAGTGTGAAAACAGACTAATACAAATGCTTATTAACTTTATATAGAAATTTGATGGAATAATTTGATATGACTTTTTAGATTTTTAAAAATAATTTAATTTTATTAAAGTTTATAAAAGTACTGGTCCATGATAGATTGGGGGGAAATGGTTCATTACAACAGATAATTTGAGAAGCACTGTTATACACCATTTCAATCCACAGTCTATTGGCCAGAATTCAGTCACATGGACTTATTCAGGTGCAAACGTGGCTGAGAAATGTCATCCCTAATTAGGCAACCTTTCCCCAACAATAGTTCCAATCTCTGGAAGAGGTGCACACGTCTTTGTTGGACTATGTATTAGCTCATTCCTGCTGCTATAACAAAATACCATATAATAGATAACTTATAAACAACAGAGATTTATTTCTCACAGTTCTGGGAGGCTGGGAAGTCTAAGATCCAGGTGCTGGCAGATTCCGTGCCTGGTGAGGGCTGCTCTCTGCTTTCAAGATAGCACTTGTTGCTGTGTCCTCACATGGCATAATAGCAGAAGGACAAAAGAGGCCTAGCTAGTTCCCTCCAGCCCTTTTATAAAATCACTAATCCCATTCATGAGTCCTCATGACTTAATTACCTGCTAAGACCCTACCTCTTAATGCTATCACATTGGCAATTAAGTTTCAACACATTAATTTTGGGAGACATTTAGACCAGAACAGACTGCCAACATGTCTGCTGCAATTTTATTCAGAAACTCTGAAAGTATTACCTTTCACTTTTAATTTACTCTCATCCATCTAAAAATTTATTTCTATGTATGGTATAAGGATCCTATTTCACTTTTTTCCATATGTATAACCATATGTATGTATATGTATTTTCCATATGCATAATTTTCCAGCATCTGTTATTGAATAGTCCATCCTTTCCCAAAATTCACTTCTGTTATATATCAAGTTGTATGGCTAATTGCAACCAGTACACAACTGTATGGCTTTGTATCTGTTATTAAAATACCAAATCATAGTGCAGTATTTCCATTACTGTTAGTAAAACAGTTACCACTCTAAGCCTCCTTACTATCCTCAACTCAAACACTTGGACCCCCCAGGCCACAAATCCCTTAACCTCCCAGCCTCTAAAACTGAAGTGGTTAAGCCTGGCACAGGAAGAGACCTTTAGTGCCGGCTCCAGCTTCAGTCTACCCCTAGGGTTGTTACCTACCTTCAAGGCTCCATTTAGATTTCAATTCTCTAACACCACACTCGAATTACTACAGCTTTTTAAGTGAATTTACTTAAGAAAGAAATTTCTCTTATTGTTCTTCAGGAATATCTTGACTATTCTTGAATTTTCACTTTTTCATATAAATTTTAAATTTGACTTGTCAAATTTCTCTAATAGCACCATTGGGATGTCAGTTGAATTTGGGAAGGAATAACAGCTTTTTTTTTTTTTTTTTTTGAGATGGAGTTTCGCCTTTGTTGCCCAGGCTGGGGTACAATGGTGCGATCTCAGCTCACTGCAACCTCCACCTCCCGGGTTCAAGTGATTCTCCTACCTCCTCCCAAGTAGCTGGGATCACAGGCATGTGCCATCACACTCAGCTAATTTTGTATTTTTGGTAGAGATGAGGTTTCCCCATGTTGGTCAGAGTGGTCTCAAACTCCTGACCTCAAGTGATCCACCCACTTCTGCCTCCCAAAGTGGTGGGATTGCAGGTGTTAGCCACTGAGCCCAGCTGGAATAATATCTTTATTGTATTATTTCTATCCATAAACATTTAAGTCACCTGTAGCATCTTTACTGAAGTTTTATAATTTTTCTCCCTGAACTTTTTACTTGTCTTTTGTTAGATTTTTCTTATATGTCTTACGTTTTTGTGTAGCTACTGTGTTTAGTATCTTTGACTGCCTTACATTTTCTAACTGCTTGACTCCAATATATAAAAATGCAATTGAATTATATATATTTATCTAGTATCCAGTCCCCTTGTTAAACTTTTATAGTAATTTTTCTGTTGATTCTTTTAGGCTTTCTATATAGGTGATATCTGCAGCTGTGAATAACAATAGTAATGATAGCTTGCTTTTTCCTTTCCAATCCTTATCGCTTTTATTTCTTTCCCTCTTACTTCATTTCCCAGGCTAAGACCTCCCATACTGTTAAAGATAAACCTGAGAGAATGGGTGTGTGTCTGTTCACTAATGTACCATCAGCACCTATAAGTACTTGCTACACAGTAGGTGCTCAATGAAGAATCTAGTGATGTTTTTATTTCAGTTATTTTACTTTTTAGCTCTAGCATTTCTATTTGGCTCTTTTAAAAATATTTTCTAGCTATTTGTATTCTGTATTTGATGAATTATTGTCACCATACATTCCTTTACATCTTTAAGCAGAGTTTCCTTTGATTCTTTGAATATATTTTTAATGACTGCTCTAAAGTCTTTATTAAAAAGTCAGCCATCGAGGCTCTCTGTTATGTAATTTCTCTTGCATCCTTTTTTCCTGTGTATGGATCAAATTTTCCTGTTTCTTTTCATATCTCATGCCTTTTTTTGTTAAAGATTTGATACTTTAGACAACTTATTGTATAATTATGGATATTGATTGCTTCCCCTTCTGGAGCTTATTGATTTTGTTTACTTATTTATTTATTTTACTCACTTGACTGGAGTATTTTAGTGAAGTCCAGTTCCCCAGCTCAGTGTGAAGCTTCTGATGTTGTTCCTCAGAGACTGCAGCCTTGACCTTCCTTACACCCTTCACCCTGGGATGATAGTGGTTTCACCGGTATTCTTTGTCTTTCCCTATCTCTCTGTTAAACTGTCTACCTTTTAGTAACCACTTAACTGTTAGAGTCCACTAATTGCTAACTGATTGCTCTATTGTTTTTGACAATGCTCTGGGGGATTAAATTACTCCATTGTCTAATCAGATTAAATTTAGGCTCCTTTGCAGAGGTAGTTTTTGAGTTCAGTCTTGAGGTTTGCTCTGATCCCAGGAAGACTCTTCTTAGCCATCTCTTCCCTAGCTTTCTCTGGTAAACTCTGGTCTGCAGTTTAGCTTGTTGCTTTTAGAAGGTACCAGCCTCCTCTTAATTGCTTACAACCAAAATATCCATTGTTTTCAAGAGCACATTTAGGTTCAATTTTTCCCCTACTCCGTTCCAAATAAAGTAATTTCTTCTGGGAAGAGCTTCAGAATTTTCTTTTCTTATGGATGTTTCTCCCCCTGAGCAAAATCTCTGAACCACTGCTCCAGCCAGAGCTAAGGATGGGGACAGTCACCTTCTCTCAGAGTGACTCTCCTGCTTTATGAGCAAGGCTCTGCAAGGGGGAAGTAGCTTCCATTCATTCTTCTCAGCTTGCCTGTCCTAGCATGGAACTCATACCGTATATGTGAGTTGCAATAAGGGCAACTGGGGTTCCACTACTCTCAGTCTGCTGCACCTGGGATAGAGCCACTGCTCTATGAATGCAGTCTGAAAGAAGGAAAGGAGCCCCCAGTCTTTCCATTCTCCACTCATCTGGAATTTAGCCTTTGCAACAGAACATGAGAGTGGGCAGAAATGCCAGCAGCTTGTCCCTCCAGGGAGATACATGATATGGTTTGGATGTTTATCCCCTCCAAATCTCATGATAAAATGTGATTTCCAGTGTTGGAGGTAGGGCCTGGTGAGAGGTGATTGGATCATGGAGGTGAATCCCTCACAAATGGTTAGCACCATCCCCTTGGTGGTGAGTTAGTTCTTGTTCAGTTAGTTCACACAAGATCTTGTTTTTTTTTTTTTTTTTGAGACGGAGTCATGCCCTGTCGCCCAGGCTGGAGTGCAGTGGCCGGATCTCAGCTCACTGCAAGCTCCGCCTCCCGGGTTCACGCCATTCTCCTGCCTCAGCCTCCCAAGTAGCTGGGACTACAGGCGCCCGCCACTTCGCCCGGCTAGTTTTTTGTATTTTTTAGTAGAGACGGGGTTTCACCGTGTTAGCCAGGATGGTCTCGATCTCCTGACCTCGTGATCCGCCCGTCTCGGCCTCCCAAAGTGCTGGGATTACAGGCTTGAGCCACCGCGCCCGGCCAAGATCTTGTTGTTTAAAAGAGTCTGGGACCTCCTCTTTCTCTCTCTTGCTCCCTCTCTCACCATGAGATGTGCTGGCTCCCCCTTCACCTTCTGCCATAATTGGAAGCTCCTGAGGCCTCACCAGAAGCCAAGCAGATGCTGGCGCCATGCTTCCTATACAGGCTGCAGAACTATGAGCCAATTAAACCTCTTTTCTTTATAAATTACCAAGCCTCAGGTACTTCTTTACAGCAACGCACGGGTGGACTAACACAGAAAATTGGTACCAGGATTGAGGCATTGCTATAAAGACGTGGAAGTGGCTTTCAAACTGTTAACAAAAAGGTATCTAGAACAAATCTCAATCAATTTAGAAAGTTTATTTTGCCAAGGTTAGGGATGCACTGGTGACACAGCCTCAGGAGGTCCTGAAGACATGTTCTCAAGATTATTGGAGTACAGGTTGCTTTTGTACATTTTAGGGAGACATGAGACATCAATCAATATGTGTAAGATATACATTGGTTTGGTCCAATTAGGCAGGACAACTTTATTTTGAAGTTTTATTCCTAAATAAGGCATTGTTCTCAGCTTGACTTTTCGCTTGGTTTAGTGATTTTGTGGTTCTGAGATTTATTTTCCTTTCATAGAACTGAGTAATGGGCAGAGGCTGGAAGAGTTTGAAGGGCTCAGAAGAAGACAGGAAGACGAGGGAAAGCTTGGAATTTCTTAAAGACTGGTTAAATGGTTGTGACCAAAATGCTCATAGTCCTCTACGGGGATCTGGGGCAAGAAGCAGCCCCATCTTCTTGGCCACACTCACCTGAGTGGAGCTTTCCTCAAGGTGGGCAGGGTGGTAAAAGCAGCAAGTCATGACTCAAGTACCACTGACTGCCTATTGCTGTTCTTACCAAGATGTAGTAGATTCTTTTTTTATTTTTCTTTAATTTTTTATTTTTATTTATTTATTTATTTTCTTGAATAAACAGTTCTTCATTTGCTGTGTAACCTTTGGGCAGTTTCAGGAAACTTTAAATGATTGTTTTTAAAGTGCTTCACCAGTTACAGTTGTTTCATGGGGAGTGAGGCCACAGAGCTCTTTATGCTGCCATTCTGCTAGGTATGCATTTAGAGGCATAACTCCTATCTTCAAGTTGCTCATCATTTAGTACAGAACAATTCACTTCAAGTACATAAGTACAGTTTTAGTGTGATTAATACTGTGCAAGAGTTAAGCACCACACAAAATGGGAACACTGAGGAGAATCTCCTAATCCAGTCCCTGAGAGGATAGGCTTTCTAAAGTAGAAATGAGTTGTGAAAAATGCGAGAAATTAAGGAGACGAAGATGAGATAAGAAGGGTGTTGCAGAAACAGAGAGAAAGCGAGTACAAAGGTACAAAGAGGGCAGAGAGCATGTTAGAAGGTTACATCACTGGGACACAGGATGCAAGGGAAAGAAGTTGGCAGAATTTGGACAAATAGGCAAGAGATCCCCAGGCCTGGAATGCCTTGAGTTGTAAGATTTTTCTCCCTGGATTTCTCAGTGCTCCTGAACAGTTTGAGTAAAGGATAACTAGATTATCAATCTTAAAGAAGAAAATTTGGAAGAGATCTAGAGACTGCTCTTACTTGGAGCCATTTATTTACATTCCAAGGTGGTAAAGGAAAGTTAAAGACCTGCCCTTTCTCTCTATGATTATATTATTTCTATATTTCAAATATTCTCAATGGGAACAGTATAATGAATGTAAAACAGTAGTTGTCCTTGGAGGTGGAGTGCCAGAGGACTTTACTTCTTACATAATTCATTTCTATATCATTATAATATTTTACAGGAAATATGATTACTTTTGTTAATAGGAAAAAAATTTTATTTAAAATTTAGTAGCTATTGGCCGGGCACAGTGGCTCACTCATGCCTGTAATTCCAGCACTTTGGGAGGCCAAGGCAGGTGGCTCACCAGAGGTCAGGAGTTTGAGACCAGCTTGGCCAACATAGTGAAACCCCATCTCTACTAAAAATACGAAAATTTGAGGCAGGAGAATCGCTTGAACCCGGGAGACAGAGGCTGCAGTGAGCTGAGATCGTGCCACAGTACCCCACCCTGGGCGACAGAGCAAGACTCAATTTCAAAAAAACCCCACAAAAACCCAAAAACCAAAATAATGGCTATGCTTGTGTGTGCGTGTGTGTATGTAGAGGTGCCGCTGAAAAAAAAGATCATCCATGAGTTGATCCCTGTTAAAGCTTGCACTGTGGGTGACACTGTGATGACACACAGATGTCTCAGGAATGAACCACTTACTCTCCTAGCTGCTGGAAGTGCAGCAGAAGATGGTCTTCAGCTGTCAGCCCTTTTTGGGGATTGTCTCAGGTGAAGAAACCTGCCTTACTAAAGGTCATGTCTCCTGGGGGCAGCCCACATCAAGAGACTGATCAGTGTAGGGGTGTAAAGGCCTCCACACTCCCTGTAACTTGGGATAAGTCTCAAGGGCTGCTGCGCTTCAGAGCTCCCCATGTGGCTGCTGAAGGCTTTGTTGGGACTGCACCTCAGCTGTTTCTTCCTCTGCCTACTTCTGCTCTTTCTCCTCCACATGTGTTGAAAAGCACTCCTCAATAAATACATGAAATCTCCATCTCAGAGTCTACTTCCCAGAGAACACAAACCGTAAAGACACGTTGGCATCATTGTAGTCTCTTTACTTTTGTACTTTCGTGCTTTTTTTTACTTTTGTTTAAGTTTCCATAATTATAATTTAAGGAAAGCAAAGGACTGTGACAGACTATATGTGGTAGATAAGGGAGTAGTGACAAGTGACCTCTAGGGTTCTAGTTTCAGACTGAATGGTGCCATTCATTGAGCAGGAGATGCAAGAGGAGAAGGCATTTGGAAGACAAATGAGGAGTTAATTTTTGACATGCCAAATTTGGGGTGCCTGAGGGGAGCACCCTGGGCTGGAGACAGAGATTATCAAGCTGGAGACAGCCATGAAAAGGAAAGGTAACAGTGGCTTGGAACATCTCAAAGGGCCAATAAAAATTCTATTTAGATTTCAACTGTGTTTGCACAAGTACAGTTGAATTTGTGAGTACCTCACAGAACTGCACTCTTGATAGGAGGCACCATATTCTAGAATATTTATATCACCTAGAGGTCTTAGAATAATATCTTGTACTCACTAAACACTATTCATTGATTGAATGGATCTCCCTGGAAGAGCTAGAAAATGGTTCTGTTCCCCACTTTGTTCCTCTGATCATAATTCTTCTCTAGTCTCTGTCACCTGACATCCTCTCTCACCTTGGATCATATGTGAGTTGTCTTTGTGCATGCAGAGTGGAAGGTTTTAGGACCAATCAAAGGTGAGTCAGATGGGAACCATGCGCTGAAAAAACTAAGAGTTTAGTACGAGGGATAAGACACACAAAAATTATAAGGTAAAAAAAAAACAAAGAGAGAGAAGTGAGAAAGCTAAAGAGGACGTGATAAGGAAGTTCACAGGAGTGACAAATATTTGCAGTTGGGAAAACTCTAAGTAAGAGGCAAAGGCTGATGCAAAGTACCTCCCAGGCTGTATTGGCTCCTTTCTAATTTTCCGTATTTGTAGGTCGCTTTCTTTAGGTTTTTGCTTTAATATTCTACCAGCAGATTAGGGAGTCAGGCAACAGTTTATAATGACTTCTGTCCAGCTTGTTTCTGTATCCCTATGAAAGATTTTGTCATAGCAGTTGTATGTAGAACTGTTTTAAAAATCCATTTCAAAGAGCAAATAATATTATCCAGTCATATTTGGAAAGGATCTCTACATAAAATAGGGTTTTTAATGTTAACATTTCAAAGATCTTTAAAATTAGATTTTACTTCACAGAATCCTAATCTACTTGTCTGGCTTCACACAGCGTTTCTCTACTTTGTAAAAAGCATGACCCTTTGTGGTAAGTATTACAGCCCCACTAGCCTGCTCTCTTCTACGGAGAATCGTCCATCTATAATGATTACGCATCTGTAGGACCAAAAGAATTATGGCATTCTCATTAAAGGGCACCTCCCTAATTAGACACAAACACACACACATATGATGAGTGAGGCTACAGATCAGTTTTTATTAGTAAAAAAGTATCTAAAACAGCTCAACTACTTTTGAAAAGTGTGCCTTTGCTTTCTATGAAATTCTATTTGAGGAAACTCATAAACAATGAATTTTCCTGAAGGAAACAAATGGAAATAAAATACAAAATGTAGTGAGCTGTGGATATGCAGAGGCGAAGTTATTTACTCTAAACAATACCTGGCTTTGTACTTTCCAATTCATTGTGCAATCTGAACATACCAATTATTACAGAGATTAAGACTCCAAGCTTTTTCCTTATTCTATACACTCACCTCCCTTCTGTCCAACAAGATTATCTTCTCCCAAAGGATTCTCAATAGTTGGCATATGATAAAATCAAAAAAGTAAAAAGGCCAACCCCCACCTCTAAAAACCCCAAAATAAAAACAGCACCAAGTGGGATAGCTAAACTTTCCAGATCCTTAACTAGGCATATCTCAAGGTGCTTTATTTAAAATAAACGAACTCTTTGAATGCCTTAAGAGGAATATATTTAAATAAACACAGAACTCCTCTATTTTTGACTAGATGTCTAATTTTTTAAAAAAAGTATTATATAGCTAATCACGGTTCAATCTGTTAGAACTCAACCTTTTTCTATTCTATAAAGAAAAAATCTCATACCCCAAAGCATTTGCTTGGGAATTTCGGGAGAGAGCTCTGCAACACACCAAGTCCCATTCGCCCACGCCCCCCCCCATCTAAAAAACAAAGTTTGGGGAAGTACTAGGCTTCCGACTTTGACAAGTCCTAGAAGACAAAGCCCAGGGCTGACCCTCCGCGCCTGGCGCCGCCCGTTCGTAGGCCACCAGCGGCCAGGGCCTCCGGCATGCTCTCCCACACGTACGCGGAGCTGGCAGCAGCCACCCCACCGCGCACACGCAGCCACCTTGCGCGGCTGGAGCCCCGGAGCCCGGGGTCGGAGCCGAGGGCGGGGGCCCGGACTGCGGTGCTGCGCCCAAGCACGTACTGAGGCGTGGCCTGCCGCGCGCCAGGCGGGGCTCGGGAATTTTCTCGGGTTGGCTGGGGTTTCGCATCCTCATCATGTAGCGCCAGCCGCACCAGGAACAGAAGGGTGCCGGTTCCCTTCCGCATGCTTGGTATTTTCCCCGCAGGGCTCTGACCGCTGCCACTCTCAGGCACCTGTCTTTCCTCTCCGTCCCAGAATGGAGCCAAGACAAGGGAATAAAGGAAATTCAATAGTACACGGAGATCGGGTGTCTGGGCAGCGTCTTGGAAAAACTATCCACTACAGGTAAGAATAAAAAATGATGTCCAAACCTCTGAAAGGTGTGAACACATCAGATCTCCAGAACGCGTTCATAGGAAGGTTTATGGTAAAGTATAACTTTTATCCTACAGGGAGACTATTTCGTATCGAATTCCACTGATTTCACTAATTCTCTGTAAAATGATCTGGGACGACAGGTTCACCTCTATTTAAAGGAACGGAATACGAGCCAAGTGGTTAGTGGAAAACTTAAAAAAAAAAAGTAAAAGTTTTTCTTCTTTACATTTTTGTTGATTCCAGCTAGCAACACGTTTGCAAAGGTTTTATTTAACCAGATCTTAATGTTGAAAAAAAAGAAAAAAGGATTCTTTGCTCTGCAACTTGTTTTAGGTATTGCTACTTGAAAATTTTTAACTTTTAGATTGAGTTTCTACAAAGCGAGTAATTTTAAGTTCATCTTTTCTGTACAGAGGTTTCTAGGAGGAAATCAAGATTTGGAATGGTAATCGTGAGGTTATAAAAGCTTGTATCTATTATGCCATTAAGTCAAAACAGCTCTGGGAAAAACATACCATACATTAATACAGTCTTTTATAGTTTGTGCTTTCCCATTCACTACCTCGTTAATGTGAGTTAATGTCTCCATAACTGGAGATCTCAATCTCTAGTTCGAATTCAGAACCCACTAAATAGCACTTGAAAACTTTCATTCATTTCTACTTATGCCCTGCCCCTCCTCTTAGGACATTCCCTCAATGTGTTATGTGATCTCATTACTTTTTCAAGTGACATCGGACCCTCAGTTTTCCACACCTCCATTGCTGCCTTCTGTTTGCTATTTAAACACAGTTAATAATGGAGAAAAGCGTATGTTCAACTGGATTGGCTAGCACTGCAGGGTGGTTAGCTCCATGGGCTTTGGAGTCACTGATGGCCACCTCAAAAGCTCTGAACCTTAGATCACTTCTTCAAGACTATATACTCTATAGATATACTCCTCCCTTATCTGGTACTGCTATGAATGAACTATATATAGCATTTAGACCTCAAATGAAGAATGATGTACCCAAGCTCTAGGAGTAATAGATGGCAAACCAAAAATGTAAGCTTAAGTCTCCTGACTCTAAAGTCAAACTTAGAACAAACTTGTTTTTAATGATACTGCATTACAAAAATTGAAATAGCTTTATTCTTTTTCTCCTGTATTTTAATGAAATAGCTACATTTCTTTTATACTCAGAATATACATTCTCATTTTCTGGGTTGTGAGTATAAAAAAAATACAGTTGTTTCGTAAAATAGGGAGGGGAGAGGAATATTAAGGAGAGAACAACTATTCCAGAACTATAGTTGCCAGGGTTGGGTTATAAGCCTTGAATAAAACCATTATGAAGAAATTTGTGACAGTGCATAAAATTGGGAAGGGCTAGTTCTTCTATTCTGTAGCTTAAAGCACTCCAAGCAGCTTGTTTTCTGAGTGACTGAGCAGTAGGTAAGTACTTGCTTCCTTCCTGTTGTACTGTCCTTTAACGTGGCTTTCCCTTCTCAATGCTTTCAGAAGTCGTTTTCCTGAACTGCTGGTCATTAATCTACTGATTTACAAATAGTTTTCAACTGAAGCTAATCTGCTACATAAGCATAATTTTTTGTTTTGTGACCTGTGAATAGTAAGCAACTACTTTATTCTAAAATACCACTTCTAGTGTAGTACTATCTGTAACTACATGTTGAAGCACTTTGGGTCACAGTATTTGTGGTTAAATATACGTGTGCCCCTCCCCCGCAATTTTGCACTGAATCTTAGTATTGTTAACTTTTGTTCCAAAATTTTCATATAATTGTAATCACTGTCCTCCATTTTAAGATAAAAACAGCCACCTAAGATATCTGTGGCTCAGTTCCTTTTGTTCAGTATATATACCTCAGGGTACAGGATATAAGGCTCTGGCACTTCCTACATAATTTGTTCATAAAAATAATTTTCTGTACTTGTAGGTGCAGGGATTCATAGTGATTTTTTGGTTTTAAGAAATATCTTTCTACACTGTCTGATTTTTAAAAATGAGATTGTGAGTATAAAATACAGCTATTTTGTAAAAGAAAAATACAGGAGAAAAAGGATAAAGCTACTTTGTTTTAAAATGCAGTATCATTAAAACAAAAACAAACCAAATTTGTTCTAAGTTTGACTTTAGAGTCAGGAAACTTAAGCTTACATTTTTGGTCTGCCATGTATTGCTTTTAAAGCTTGGGCAAATTCTTCTTCATTTGAGGTCTAAATTTATTAATCTGTTAATGGGAATAGATTAGAAATCTTCAGAGAAACTCTAGCCTTTGTAACATTATGTGACTATAATGCTGAGAACGGCTTCGCTCATCCCATGCATGTTTTAAAAATACTAAAATTTTGTGTTTGAACATTTTAATAGGCTCAGAAACTTAAAAATGACCTTTCTTTTCTAATAACATACTCTTTTCAATGGGATATGATGGTTGTTATTATTTAACATGACATTTAGGGACTCAACATACATTAAGGTGATGGCAATAAGACAAATGTAGAAATAACCAGTACCATGTAATTTTCATAAAGTGCTTAAACTGTTGGTAAACAATTTTATGAGTTGGAGGTGTTGAAGCAAATATTATTTATATTTGAACATAAAAGCTGATCAAAGGGGCCTGGTCCACAGAAGATGTTTATTTGATGTAACAAAACAATACAGTTAGTGTTAGATCCAACCACAAAGAGCAAAAGGAATGAAAAATTTGTACAATGTACATAGAAAAAACAAGATATTTACTGTGACAACTATATATTCCTAAAATAATGCTTCTAAAATTATTCAATTATTGAAATCTACATAAAAAAGGATGTTAATAGCGACAAAGTGCATAAAATCAAACATTGTATTTTGAGCAAATTAATATACTAGGCAATTTTGCTAAGAATGCATGATTTTTTTTTTCTTGTTTACAGTCTGCTCAAAATATCTATACCAACAGGGTAGGCAGAACATTTAGGTTTAATATCAGTTACACAATATTAGCATAAACTTCCACAACTACATAGGGTATTGTTTTCTTTTGAGCTGGCAAAGTGACTATAGAAACATCAGATGATTTCTCTGAATTGAGAATTTTATCCAAATAAATGCCACATACCTTCTAGATATATGCATATCTTTCTATATCATGTAAATGGCTTTACCCATTTAAATAATAAACCATACAGCATTTAAGAATCATTACATGATTAACAATGTCATGTTCCAGGTTTAACAATTTCATAGGCCAAAAAAAATTTCTTCTTAAAAACTAGTTTTATAAATGCAGAATATATTCCATGAGTAACTGCTGGTATTTTTTAAGAAAATATATTGTGCAATTGTGGCTACCACGTACTGCTGGCAAAGCATTATTATTTATGTAAAATGTGAAAAAAAAGGTGTAAAAATTTTTCAACTGCCTATGATCATGATGAAAGGTTACTGCCTTCTTACAAAAATTATATTGGCATCTTCTTAAAAATAATTCGAAAAAGGGATAAACTCCCTAGCCAAAAATAAATAAATAAAAAGGTGCATTTTTTTAAAATGATGCTACTGCAATGCAATGGTTTAAATACCAAAAAACTGAGAAAATAAGCTGTCTGTGATCCAGCATTAAAGAACATACTAAAAAAGAGCATTAATGTAAATTAAGTAGAAAGGGGATCAAAATTGAACTAACCAAATTTGTGCAGTATTGTAGCCAGGCTTCTAAAATTAGATGTAGAAAATATAAATAGACTGCTTTAGGTAATGAGCCACCAGTGTCCAAAAAAAGGAATGAAATTATGAAAAAGCTCAGTTAACTTGATCCAAAGCTCTGAGTAATTCTTCACCCTGCAGTAGGTTTCTGCTGCCTTGTATAGGAGCATTAACTTCACAATCATAACTGGTCAGCTGTGGTAATCCACTTTCATCCATTGATTGCCCCAGCAGTCTACATGCTAAATCTGAAAAACAAACGAGATACCTAAGTATACATTCATCTAGTCAATGAATATTTATTAAACACCCACAATGTGTTAGGTATCATAGAAAATAAAGCAAACTTCTAGAAGGGTTTTTAGTCTACCTGGCAAAACAACAACTATGTAAAAAAGTAAGTATAATCAAGTGATACTGTTGCTGTCTCAGAAATGTTTACAGGATACAATAAAGGCACAAAGAAATAACAGTTTGGAAAAAGGCACAAATATGGTGGGCATCGAGGCTGATGCCTGTAATCCTAGCACAGGCTGAGGCAGGAGGATCACTTGAGGCCAGGAGTTTGAAACCAGCCTGGGCGACGTAGTGAGACCCCATCTCTACAAAAAGCAGCCGGGCGTGGTGAGGCATGTCTGTAGTGCGCGCTACTCAGGGGGCTGAAATGATTGCTTGAGCACAGGAATTTGAGACTGCAGTGAGCTATGATCATGCCACTGCACTCCAGGCCTGGGCAACAGAGCAAGACCCTGTCTCACAAAAAAAAAGAAAAAAAAAGAAAAAAAAAGTAGTCATAAAAATTCACAAATTTCAGCTTCTATCAATATTGACAGCACACAGACATAGATAAGTCAAATAAAATTATGAAAAATGAAAAGCTCCACCTTGAAATGTTAATCTCTGTATTAAGACCATTAAATGAAATACTACCTTTTTTTTTTTTTTTTTTTGAGGCAGCGTCTCACTCTTGTCACGCAGGCTGGAATGCAGTGATGCCATCTTGGCTCATTGCAACCTCTGCCTCCCGGGTTCAAGCGATTCTCATGCCTCAGCCTCCCAAATAGGTGGGATTACAGGCACCCACCACCACACCCAGCTAATTTTTGTATTTTTAGTAGATATGGGGTTTCACCATGGTAGCCAGGCTGGTCTCCAACTCCTGACCTCAGATGATCCACCCGCCTCGACCTCCCAAAGTGCTGGGATTACAGGCGTGAGCCACCGCGCCCAGCCGCAACTTTACTTTTTAATCTTGCTAAGGAACCAAAGTCATTTCTCACTTAGATTAAAGCTCCTAAACAAAAATGTTTCATGTATTTTGTCTCTGTGATGTTCAAGGTCAGAAAGAATAAACTAACCAGAGGGTATTAAAATAATTGTCTTTTGCTCCATTCCATTCTGTTCACTAGATTTGCATCCTTTTACACGTTTCCAAGAAAGTGATGTAGTAGCTGCATGATCGTCTGGCTGCTGTAATAATGTTCCCTATAAACAGTAAAGTTATTTCAAGTTTAGTTTGTTCAATTTTTTTTAAACAACCAAAAACCTTGAAATCGGTGTAAATTTAGTAACATTATATAGGCAGTTTCTAAAATACTACCCTAAATTATTTTAAATACTTTCTTAAGTTATTTGCTATCCGTTATGACCATAAAGTTATTTGCCATCCATTATGACCATTCTGTCTATAAATACTTTCCAGTTAATTTAGTTTGAAAATATCAGAATGTATTATACCACCATTGACTTACCCCAAAACATAGCAGTTCTTTTTTTAATTTGAGATGGACTCTTACTCTCTCACCCAGGCGGAGTGCAGTGGCCTGATCTCGGCTCACCGCAACCTCCACCTCCCGGGTTCAAGCTATTCTCTTGCCTCAGCCTCCAGAGTGGCTGGGATTACAGTCGTGCACTACCACACCTGGCTGATTGTTGTATTTTTAGTAGAGACAGGGTTTCACCAAGTTGGCCAGGCTGGTCTCAAACTCCTGACCTCAAGTGATCCTCGCCTCGGCCTCCCAAAGTGCTGGGATTACAGGTGTGAGGCACTGCGCCCGGCCAATACCAGTTCTTTTAATCAGGCAAAGTAACTTAAAGGGAAGAGAATGAGATTGGTGGTGATATTCAGGGTGGAGTAAGGGGAGAACTTCACTTTTTAATTCAAAATACATTGGAATTGTTTGGAATTTTTATACCAAGAATGTATTCATTAAACATTTGTATTTTTAAAAACCAGTGTATACAGAGTAAAAAAAAACCCAATGTATAAATTCTGAAAATATAACTTTACTATTTGGAAGAAACGTGGAAACACACACACACACACACACACACAGAAATAGCACATTATCTAGAAAAGCAAAACCTACTACTCTCATACTTACAATTCCTACTGCTTGAAAAAGTGAACCATCATGTTCCATTTTTCGCTTTCTCTGAGCATTCTGCAAAGCTAGTATCTTTGGATTTAGTTCTTCCTCAGGAACTGTAGTTCTGAAAAGAAAAAAATTGTAAATGAAAATATAGCTCTTTTATTTTTAAAAAAAATATCCAGTGAGCTCTTTTAAAGAAAATACATAATTCCTTAGTTCTCCAATATTAAGGAATGTAATATATATAACATAACTCTCCTGATTACTAAAGTTTATCACCCTAAAAGTCAAAGCTTGTTTTTTTTGGGGTGAAACAGGGTCTCACTCTGTCAGGCAGGCTGGAGTGCAGAGACATGATTTCTGCTTACTGTAACCAAGCTCTGTCTCTGGAGTCAAGTGATCCTCCCACCTCAGCCTCTCAAGTAGATGGGATTATGGCTGATTTATATATATATATTTTTGTAGAGATGGGATTTCACCATGTTGTTCAGGGTGGTCTCAAACTCCTGAGCGCAAGTGATCTGCCCACCTTGGCCTCCCAAAGTGCTGGGATTACAGGCGTGAGCACCTGGCCTTCAAAGCTTAATTTAACAGAAAATTTTCTACAGTATGCATATCCCTCTTTTATAAAATACAGCTGAACACAACTAAATTGACATTATTGTAGAGTCAAAACAGTTAAATATTGTCCTTTTATTCCACCTAACATAACAATGCGGTGATACTGTTGGGACTATTGAAATATAAGATCAATTTCACATTCATATAGCATTTTCAGTTTATAAAACATTTCAAGTTCATTAGTTCATTTTAATCTTACTTAAGTTCCCAAGATAGATAAGGCAGGCATATCATACCCATTTTATAAATGAGAATCCCGAGGCCTATTGGGTAACTTTCTCAAAGTCCTACTGCTCACTAGTTGTGATATGGAAGTACACTCTAGGTCTCCAGATCCCTACCCTCCCCTCCCCTGCTCTTTCCACTATGCTATTTTTCACTCAGTATTGATCTGGTTATCAAACATGAACTATGTATATCTAAAATTAATATTAAATCATGAAGAATTGTTCTAATGAGTAAAGTACATCAGCTTTGTTATATTATTTTGACTTTTCAAGACCCCCCCATAAACCAAATGCATAATCATAATGGCTCCTTGTTGTTCCAGATAGTTGAGAATGCCAAATAGGTAAGTGATCTAACTGCTCTCTTATTTTGCAGTTTTCTTTGGTTTTTAAAAAATTTTTATAAAACTTCTATTATACAGACAGGCAAGTTTAAAAATTCTTATATAGATATATTGTCTTTATGAAATGTACACTCAGTCTATCATGTAACTATCGTTGTAGTAGTAGTAGTAGTAGTACTTAGTAGTTATGTTTTTAATGGTTTAATTTTTGAAATTTCTTTCATAAAAGTTTTCAGTGTACACTACATTGGAACTAATGTTTAAAAACAATTGCTAGCTGGGTGCAGTGGCTCGCCTGTAATCCCAATACTTTGGGAGGCTGAGGCGGGCGGATCACCTGAGGTCGGGAGTTTGAGATCAGCCTGACCAACATGGAGAAACCCTGTCTCTACTAAAAATATCAAAATTAGCTGGGCGTGGTGGTGCATGCCTGTAATCCCAGCTACTCGGGAGGCTGAGGCACGAGAATCGCCTGAACCGGCGAGGCAGCGGTTGCGGTGAGCTGAGATCCGTGATCACGCCATTGCACTCCGGCCTGGACAACAAGAGCGAAACTCTGTCTCAGAAAAAAAAAAAAAAAACTTGCTAAAGTGATCTGATGTGTTACCCTTTGGCTTTGACAAGTACAAGAGAACAGTTGTTCAGAAAACTGGATATCCCATCCTCTGTAGCTGATTGTAAACTGTAACTTAGAAGTGATTGTCATTTTTATTACTGTATTCATGCATCTGTCAGTCCAACAACCTTTCTTTTTTTTTTTTAAACGGAGTTTCACTCTTGTTGCCCAGGCTGGAGTGCAATGGCCTGATCTTGGCTCACTGCAGCCTCCGCCTCCAGGGTTCAAGCAATTCTGCTGCCTTAGCCGCCCAAGTAGCTGGGATTACAAGCGTTTGCCACCATACCCAGCAAATTTTTGTATTTTTAGTAGACAGGGTTTCACCATGTTGGCCAGACTGGTCTGAAACTCTTGGCCTTAGGTGATCCACCCGCTTCAGCCTCCCAAAGTGCTGAGATTACAGGTATGAGCCACCGCGCCCTGCCCCAACAACCATTTACTGAGGAAGTACTACACATTAGATCATGAGCTAAGTATTAGTATCACTAAAATACCCAGGACACTATGATTGCCCTCGTGGAGCTCAGAGTCAAAAGTGAGTTAGTGATACAGTAAATAAAGTAACAGAAAGTACTTCTGAGTTCATCTAAAGCCCCAAGATCTTTTCCAAGCTTAGGGAAAAGACGTCTCCCAGCACTCTAGGTCAAGGTGGGAATGCTAGGCAGGGAAAAAAACCTATGTGCTCTGGCTACGACAGTGGTTCTTTCCTATTGCTATTGATAGCTGGCTTAGTCTAGACATAGTGGAGGAGGAATCATTCCCCTCTTCCACACACTTATTAGATAAAAATTTCTTCTAGCTATAGCCTCAAACTTAAAATATGTGAAATCCCCTTACAAATTATACACAGAAAGTATAACTTAAAAATTGGGTCGTGTCCATATGTTTGTTTGAACTAGCTCCACAGAAGTAATGTCATAATTCATGCTTAGATTTCTGGTATAGAGTTAGAAAACCTATGTAGCCTGCAATATATATATAGCTAATGTTCTACAAATATGTAATGAAAAATAAAAGCAACTTTAATACAAGTTAACTATAATAAAATTTTAAAAGAGGGGCTTGTAAATATCTATATTGAATGCTGAAGATGGAAGGCTCAATTTGGAATGTGCAATTGGAAATAACCCTTAAATTGGAAGGGCTTTCCTTCAGATAAGCTTAAAAAAGAGCTCTAAGAAATGGAAGCATCTAAGTTGCAAGGGTAGTTAACTAGTCTGATTTAAACAACTGCAAGAAGTACATCTGAGCTAACTCTTAAATATTTACAGAACTTAACTGAGGTGGATTTTATTTTAAAGGTGTTGAAAGACCCTCCCACATTTAGATAGATAATTTTAGAAATATATATAATTATTTTAGAAAAAATAGGGCTGGGTGTGGTGGCTCAGGCCGGTAATCCCAGCTCTTTCGGAGGTCGAGGCGGGGGGATCACCTAAGGTCGGGAGTTCGAGACCAGCCTGACCAACAAGAAGAAACCCTGTCTCTACGAAAAATACAAAACAAATTAGCTGGGCGCGGTGGCGCATGCCTGTAATCCCAGCTACTTGGGAGGCTGAGGCAGGAGAATGGCTTGCACCCAGGAGGCGGAGGTTGCTGTGAGCTGAGATTGCACCATTGCACTCCAGCCTGGGTGACAGAGCAAGACTCTGTCTCAAAAATATATATATATATATATATATATATGAGGTTAATTTAGAAAGTTTTTTGAGTGCTCAAGAATTTGCCTTAGGGCATATATATCAGAAAGTTTGCTATAAGTTTAGAAATCATGTACTATCACATACATTTATCTCAAAGATAATAAAAGAACTGTAACTTGAATGTTACACATAAATACCTTTGACTCAAAGTGACAGATAACACGTTAGGGCTTCTTGGATGAGATTTTTCTGTCTGTTCTATGACTCCTTTTCCTGCTCTGTTTGGTGAGGCTGTCCGACTTTGAGTATCTCTATATGGTGATGATGTGGCACTAGTAGTTTCTTTATGTATGTGGGTAGAAGATGGAGATGCAATCAATATTTTAATGTCTTCCATACGGTCTTTTGTCACTGTTTTTAATTCATCAGTGGTGGCAGTGGTAGTGGTGGCATTAGCAGTAGGTTCTTGTATTTGAGTCTGCTGGAATACTGTAACTGTGCTTTGAGGACTTGCGCTTTCAGGGCTTGCAGAACTGCTTTCTAATGGTGACAACTGATCGAAGGAACGTAACTGGAAGTCATCATCCATTGGGATATAGGGAGCTAACATCTCCAAGTCTAAATCTGTGTCCTTTAAAACAGCAAATACATGAGTTTTTACAATGGCTACACTTTATAAATAAAAAACAAGTGAAACTCAAAGTTACTTCAGACTAAAAATTAATGAAATTTAATATAAAACAAGTTAATATACCTGAGTGGAAAATGGGTTCTTTGCTTCTGTGTCTTCAGCAAAAAGTTTTTCTACCAATTCCAACTTGAATTCATTGACCATATCACTATCCACATAAAAACAATATTCACTGGGACTATTAGGCTGTAAAAAGAAACACGTTTACTATTTCCTGAAGAAGCCTCCATATACTTTGCTAGTTGTCAGAATTTTCAAACTAGATCTCAGAAAAACCAGAAAACACACAACCAAGTCCATCGTGTTTATCAAATTTTATTTAACTAGGCTGGGCTTGGTGGCTCACGCCTGTAATCCCAGCACTTTGGGAAGCCAAGGCGGGTGGATCACGAGGTCAAGAGATTGAGACCATCCTGGCCAACATGGTGAAACCTCGTCTCTACTAAACATACAAAAATTAGCTGGGCATGGTGACATATGCCTGTAATCCCAGCAACTCAGGAGGCTGAGGCAGGAGAATCACTTGAACCTGGGAAGCGGAGGCTGCAGTGAGCCAAGATCGTGCCACTGCACTCCAGCCTGGTGACAGAGTGAGAGTCCATCTCAAAAAAAAAAAAAAAAAAAAAAAAGTGAAAATAGTGACATTTTGAAGCTTATACTGGTAACTAATTTTGCCAATATACATATTTCTGACTATGTAATATAACATCATTTACAAAATTAAGATGAAAAGAAACACCTTATTCTAAGAATAAAACCTATTTGGTAATTCACATTCCACAATGGTACCTAATTGACCAATTAACTAGATGCTACATTCACTGGAATTTATCTTTGAACTGAGAAGGCACATTCCTGTGGTGACTGAGCTACGTAAAAATCTCACAGCTATTGTCAGGGGTGGGAGTAGAAACTCAAGTTATTTTACCTGCATATACCTGAACGAATGTACATTATTACTATTTTAAGAGTTCTGGGCAAGAATTTTAACAAAAAACTATAGCTGTGTATTCTAAACAAGAAATTTTGCTTTCCTCATTCTAATGTTTTTGTTAGATTTACTTTTGTTAGATAAAAACCAAGATGAACCAAACTTTTTTTTTGTGGTGGGTAAATTAAGCAACCAGAGCATAGGATATATATTCATTCACCACAAGGGTATGAGATGTCAAATCTCCTACTCTTAGCTTGTCAGTTTTATTCAACAAATATTCAATGTAGAATTATTTACCACTTATTAAAGCTTATTTATGCCTCATTTATCAAGTTATAATGTTCGGATCTTAGTTGTCCTACTCCTGAGTATATTTTTAGATGTACAAAGCCCTAAAATGGAATCATTCTAGATTTAGAAATAGAGCCCTGTGTGATATCTCCAGTCTTGGCCAGCCTAGCCTTTAAAGATTATTTTTATTGTGTTTATAGGACAATTAATATCAAGACAGATCCAGAATAAAAAAGACCAGTTACTAAGTATTTTATGTAACACTTGTTATTTTCATGTTATACTTACCCAAAATTTCAAAATAGTGATGGAAATTGGACTAAACTGGGCAAAGAATTTATAAAGTCCTTTCCCATTTAAACCCTGTTAAGTCTATTGCTACCAGACAGTTCTCCAACTCAAAGGGGTAATGGGCCAGGCATGGGAGCTCACGCCTGTAATCCTAGTACTTCGGGAGGCCAAGGCAGGAGGATCACTTGAGCCCAGGAGTTTAAAACCAGCCTGGGCAATATAGTGAGAACCCTGACTCCACCAAAAAAAAAAATGGTTAAAAAATCAGCCAGGCATGGTGGTACAAGCCTGTAGTCCCAGCTACTCGGGAGACTGAGGTGGGAGAATCATTTGAGCCTGGAAGGTTGAGGCTGTAGTGAGCTGTGATTGCACCACTGCACTCCAGCCTGGGTGATAGTGAGACTCTCAAAACAAAACAAAACACAATAAAACAAACTAAAAGGGGTAACAGGTATAGGCTGTGGCTACCTTGAGCACACTTAGTACTATTCTCTTTAAATGTCCAAATTCAGGATGTTTTTGTCCTACTGATATAGAGAAATAATGTACATTTCACCTTTTGGTTTATATTAAGCTAGTTTCTTCCCATGTTCCTGACTATCTTTGAGCCTAAAACATATGCTCAGGTCTAAGTTAGGCAATAGCTCTTGCAATAATTTTAAAGTGCTAAAATTCAAACACACACACAAATGTAATTTGTGGTTCAAATGAGTGTTTGAGTCAAACTTATAAATACATTCTTGAATGTTAAAATCTGAAAGTTGTCTCTTTCTGATTATATCATGACACCTACCTCAGGTGAACTTTGTCTAGTGCTTCCATCAGAAGGACTAGGTGGCTGATCCTGAATTTGGGGCATGGTAAAAGAAAGTTCCAGTGACTCTGGATTTGGTTCTAATTTTAATGCAACTTCTTGATTGAGTGCAGGGTCAGCACTACTTCGAAGTGGCTTTGGAGTTTCAGAGGTGGGTAATGGAGACATTGCCAAATTTATATTCTGTAATTTTTCGTTGGATGAGGGGAGCATTACATCATTATACAATGGTACTTCCTCAAGTTGCTGGTCATCAGTTTCTGTGTCTGTGGGGAAAAAATATGAGTCAGTCTAAAGTATACAAGG
Source organism: Macaca nemestrina (assembly GCF_043159975.1). NCBI lineage: Eukaryota > Metazoa > Chordata > Mammalia > Primates > Cercopithecidae > Macaca > Macaca nemestrina. The sequence goes on from NC_092131.1 coordinate 46,311,197, forward strand.
ATTTTTTTTTTTAACCCAAGACAGTCTTGCTCTGTTGCCCAGGCTGGAGTACAATGGCGCAATCTTGGCTCACTGCCACCTCTGCCTCCCAGGTTCAAGCAATTCTCCTGCCTCAGCCTCCCAAGTAGTTGGGATTACAGGCGCACACCACCACGCCCAGCTAATTTTTGTATTTTTGGTAGAGACGGGGTTTCACCATGGTGGCCAGGCTGGTCTCGAACTCCTAACCTCAAGTGATCCACCCGCCTTGGCCTCCCAGAGTGCTGGGATTACAGGCGTGAGCCACTGCGCCTGGCCACAGGGATTTTAACATACAAAAAATTTGTGTTCCTTTTCACGGAAGGTTTGTCTAATTCATCAAACAACAAAATGTTAACAAATTTTCCTTCATCAGAAAGTTTACATATAATAGTATAGTATAACCATAAGTCTGGGTTATCTTTACAATCCACTATTGATACCTCCTCTTAATCTCTACGGCATAAAAGACAAAAGGCAACACCAACCTTTTTATACATTAAAATGTTCTCTACTTTAAAATTGCAGTTTTCATCTTCAATGCTTCATGTTATAGTATGACTGCCTTTTTATCCTTTAATGCAACAATGCCTACTTCCATGTAACTCTGCTAAACTGTGGAGAAAATCTGACAGCAGGATACAGAAATAGAGCAGCCAGGAAAAATTTATGTGGGAAGAAGAAATACCTTAAGGACACTTTGAAGCACAATTTCCAACAATATAAAAAAGCAAGAATGGTAAGAAATTACGAGGGCAAAAATATTTAAGCAAATACATTTAAGAAAACTATAAAAATATATTAGCTTGTAATGTCCAAATGATTACCAACAAAAAACGTCAAAGTAATGTTTAGTTGAAATGAGGCTTGTAGCAACAGACACAATTTAGGGCATTAACAAAATAACTACTCACCGTTGCTGCCAAAATCTAAAGATATGATTGTGTCTCCAGCGGCTGGGGCCAGCAAAGTTAAAGCATCAGGTTCCTTCTTAAGTTTGTCAAAGAGGCTACTTGTATCTTCTGATTCAACTTTGGTGAATAGCTGAGTCATTTTCATATCTGAAGATTCAACTGGTTTAAGGACACATTCTGTTTGTTGAAGGGAGAAAATCAAGTCGTGCTGAATAATACCACTGTCAAAACAAGAGAAATTAGTAATTCACAAATGAGCACTTGACACAGTGAGGGGAAGGGGGACTGTGAAAAAGTCTTAAAAAATTCTGCTTTATGGACAGGAACATTTTAGGATTTCTTGAGATGCATGATCACTCACGTGTACTTTGTCACATTTAGGGTTTTAAAATGCTATTACAAAATAAAGACCCAATACAATGCACAGTATGCAGCCATAAAAAAGAATGAAATCATGTTCTTTGCAGCAACATGGATGCATCCAGAGACCATTATCCTAAGTGAGATAACCCAGACACAGAAAACCAAATGCTGCATGCTGTCACTTGTAAGTGGGAGCTAAACATTGGGTTACTTGTGGACATAAAGATGGCATCAACAGACACTGAGGACTACTAGGAGAGAGGGGCAAGGGTTGAACAACTGTTGGGTATTATGCTCACTATCTGGGTGACAGGATCAATTGTACCCCAAACCTCAGCATCACATGATATACCCATGTAACAAACCTATGTATGTATCCCCTGAATCAAATATAAAAGTTGAAATTAAAAAAAAAAATTCCCAGTACAAGATAATTTGACTAATTTCAGTTAAGAATTTCAGATATCGGCCGGGCGTGGTGGCTCAAGCCTGTAATCCCAGCACTTTGGGAGGCCGAGACGGGCGGATCATGAGGTCAGGAGATCGAGACCATCCTGGCTAACACGGTGAAACCCCGTCTCTACTAAAAAATACAAAAAACTAGCCGGGCGAGGTGGCGGGCGCCTGTAGTCCCAGCTACTGGGGAGGCTGAGGCAGGAGAATGGCGTAAACCCGGGAGGCGGAGCTTGCAGTGAGCTGAGATCCGGCCACTGCACTCCAGCCCGGGCGACAGAGCGAGACTCCGTCTCAAAAAAAAAAAAAAAAAAAAAAAAAAAAGGAATTTCAGATATCTAGGCTGGGCACAGTGGCTCATGCCTGTAATCCCAGCACTTTGGGAGGCTGAGGCAGATGGGTCGCTTGAGCCTGGGAGTTCAAGAGCCTGGCCAACATGGCAAAACCCTGTCTCTACTAAAAATACAAAAAATTAACCCGGTGTGGTGGTGCACGTCTGTAGTCCCAGCTACTTGAGAGGCTAAGGCACAAGAATTGCTTGAGCTCAGGAGGTGGAGTGAGCCAAGATCACGCCACTGCACTCCAGCCTGGGCGACAGAGTGAGACTCCGTCTCACAAAAAAAAAAAAAAGAAAGAAAGAACTTCAGATATCCTTTGGGAAGAGTGATGATGACAAGGCAATTTGTAGTCAAGTACATGAAGGACACCAACAAATCTTCAGAACTGTTGTGCTGACACACGTTATGAAATTGGCACAAAAGAACTCTTTGGCATCAACATATGAGGCATGATCTAAGGATAGTCCTAAGAGAGGGGCCATATTTTCTTTGGTGGTAAGAACATAAGGTGATACCACCTACAGGACAGGGTTGAAGAGGGATGATGAGCAGCAGTTTATCTTCCCGAGTGGCTTAAATGTAAATTACTCCTTTAATTAACATATTAAATGTTCACTATCTGAGATGAACTGAGAATGCAAAGATTAACCTTAAGAACCAAAGATTGACCTTAAGAAATTTATAACCCAGTGTGAAAGTAGATATGTAAACAATTAAAATACACTGTGATAACTGCTAAAATAGAGAAGGCTTGCTTCACTGAGAAGCTAACGAGCTGGTACTTGGGATCAAGTGGCATTTGCTAGGCAGACTGGGGTGTGAGGAAGAGAAAGACATTCCAAGTGGAAGATTCATACATAATGGTAAAGTCACAAAAGAACTCTGTGGCACTAATATAAAAACATTAAAGGATGGTGTCAGAAGTGGCAAAAATAAAAACTGGCCAAAGTCTTCCTAAGAGGGGTGACCCTAGATTTTAAAGGGAAGGCTAAATCTCTGATGCATGAGTATGATGGTAAACAAGGATGCTATACACCTAGGCAAGTGTTTATCTTGGAAGTGATAAAAAGATCACTAAAATTCTAAGGAAAATAAGATGATGAGATATCCATACTAGAAAGCTTAGCCTGGCAGTAATGGGCAAGGTGGACTAGAAGGTGGTAATAATGTGGACAGGTAGACTAGATGGGGCAGGAGTCTGGTAAAATAGATCAAATTAAAGATTAAATTGTGATGTACATAATATTCACAAGCCAAAGAGTTAAGTGAAAAGTTCATGAATATACAAGAGCCATGTATTACATCATACAGCTTATTAATCTCATAGAATTTCGTTTACTTTTCATTATAACCTTCTGAACGATTATCTACATAGATGAAATTCAGAAAAATGAAGAGACTTCCCCAAGGTCAGGGAGCTAATGAGTGCTAGAGCTATGATACAAACGTAGGTCAGTATTCTTCCTACAAAAAGAACAGAGCTGTCTTGAGATAATATATGCTGATACCTGTATAAGTAGACCAAACCAGTCGATGGATCTGGTGTTTTTTTCATGGTCTTTTTAAAAATAGGAGTGAAGGTATGGGGATAGACAACTACTGACAGTATTTAGTGGTATCACTGTAGAATAGCTGGACTAGAAACCTAGGTCAGAGTACAGAAAATAATAATTTGGTAGAGATGTAAAAGAATTAAAATTTGGCCGGGCGCGGTGGCTCAAGCCTGTAATCCCAGCACTTTGGGAGGCCGAGACGGGCGGATCACGAGGTCAGGAGATCGAGACTATCCTGGCTAACACGGTGAAACGCCGTCTCTACTAAAACATACAAAAAAGTAGCCAGGCGAGGTGGCAGGCGCCTGTAGTCCCAGCTACGTGGCAGGTTGAGGCAGGAGAATGGCGTGAACCTGGGAGGCAGAGCTTGCAGTGAGCTGAGATCCGGCCACTGCACTCTAGCCTGGGTGACAAAGCGAGACTCTGTCTCAAAAAAAAAAAAAAAAAAAAAAAGAATTAAAATTTAGTTAATATTTATAATCTTATCTTCCTATAAATGAACAGAGTATCCAAAAAAAATCACTATTTATTCCCCAAAAACGTTTATTTCTCAAACTTACCTCACAACATAATTCACACATACAATGCACTGTGGTTGAGAGTTCTTGGTGTTATATATAACAGTTGCTTGAGTTTCAACCCAGACATATCCACCTCTTTTGGCAAGCATCCTGTACTGTCCTGTGGTGACTTGTCCTTTAGTAAACACTAGGGGGGAAAAGGAAAAAGAATCATGCAAAGAAAATATTGTAACTTTGAATTTTCAATTAAATGAACAGATGCTGAATGTTGATCATTGTTTTAGAAAACAAATGTTTATTTAGTGGAATCAGTTGTAACTGCTTAAATTCAGACAGTGTGTCCCAGAATAGCTGAAAATATACCCATTTCCTTTTTCAAATCCCCTAAATAAAACTCCTTTGCTGCCAATGAGCTAAGTGAAGAGTTCATGAATATACAATCTTCAGTAACTAAAATTCCTTTAATGACTTAGGTTGAAAGTGTAAGATTAGAGAATAATCAGTAGCCTTTTTCAAGAAAATGGTGCCACAATAACTTCCTTAAATTCTGACTAAAGTTTCCAGAGAACCAAAGATACTTTAAAAAGCTGTACGTAGCATATTTAAATATAAATTGATACCACATTGTAAGTCTTTTGGCAATTTAGGCAATTTAAATTAAATATTGATTTGGGAGAAAGTACTGAATAAATCCTAATGATGGTATTATTTTGAGGATTGGGGGGTCCTGACTACAGACTTGGATATACTCTTGAGTTCAAGGCTCATCAATCACACAAACTCAGTGATATTCAGGTATCCTCAATCACAGTCAGAAGTCATGCATAGGTACAGATTAAACAGGTGAGATAGTCCAAAGTTTAACTTACCTTGGGATCTTAACATTCATTTGAGTAAAATTCAGAATCAAATCTTATGTCAAAGGTACTTGTTAAGGGTGACTATAGTCAAAAACAATTTAATCGTACATTTTAAAGTAACTAAAAGAGGCCAGGTACCAGGGCAGGTGGATAACCTGAGGTCAGGAGTTTGAGAACAGCCAGGTCAATATTGCGAAACCCCGTCTATACTAAAAATACAAAAATTAGCCAGGCATGGTGGTACACGCCTATAATCCCAGCTACTTGGGAGGCTGAGGCAGGAGAATCTCTTGAACCCGGGAGGCAGGGGTTGCAGTGAGCCAAGATTGCTCAACCGCACTCCAGCCTGGCCGAGAGTGAGATCCTGTCTCAAAAGAAAAAAAAAATAAAATAAAATAACCAAAAGAGTATAACTGGATTGTTTGTCACACAAGATAATGCTTGAGGTGATAGGTACTCCATTTATCCTTATGTATTGCATACCTGTATCAGAATATCTCATGTAACCCATAAATATACACACCCATAAATATACACACATAACTATGCACTTACAAATATTTTAAAAAATGCTACTTATTATCAAATGTGATGTTCACTACCTTCACATTCATTGATTGTACAAATATTTCCTGAGTGCCTTTTACATACCAACCACTGTTCTGAGTATTTATGTGAATTCTGAAAATTATGCTATTCAATACTCTATAATATTTGGATTTTCAAGTCTTTGTATTTAAAATGCCAGCAAGTTTTGTCAATGATTAAATGATTCCATTTTTACTGATATTTGTTGCAACAAATACAAAACACAAAATGGTCAAGATCTGTACTGAATAGGCCTGTTAACACATTTAGTCTGGGAAGACTGGTTCATTTTAACCAGAGAATTCGATGGGTAGCCAAACTGTACAGAGGTTGCAACAGTTAAGTAATTAGAATATCTCTGAGTTCTTCCATTGTACTTACTATCATGATGAGTTTTGGTCAGATGATCAGAGTCCAAAGCATGATAATATTCATAAATTGAGCGGCCTAAAAGTTCTTCTGGCTCATATCCCATCAATTCGGTAATTCTGTTAGTAAAAAATACAAGATTTAAGAAAAAAAGGGAGACTAACTGATAAAAAATTTTCTCCTCCCAAGTTAACTGATAAGCATTAATCTTATGGACAAGTGAATTTTCAAAAATAAAGAGCATCCTCCTTTGCTTAGAATAAATTTACACCTCACCTTTAGGAACTACAGTTATTAAATGCAATACCACACATTTCTTTAAGTCCTCTATGTTCGTTCTGTTATTTAACTCTTTTATCCTCTTCACCCAAACTTGTTACCTATTCTTTTTTTTTTTGAGACAAATTTTCCCTCGTGTTGCTTAGGCTAGAGCACAATGGCATAATCTCAGCTCACCGCAACCTCCACCTCCCGGGTTCAAGTGATTCCCCTGTCTCAGCCTCCTGAGTAGCTGGGATTACGGGCATGTGCCCAGCTAATTTTGTATTTTTAGTAGGGACGGGGTTTCTCCATGTTGGTCAGGCTGGTCTTGAACTCCTGACCTCAGGTGATCTGCCCGCCTCGGCCTCCCAAAGTACTGGGATTACAGACGTGAGCCAACGTGCCCGGCCTACTTGTTACCTATTCTTACCACATCTCATTATACATACTTTTGGTAACAAGGCAGGGTATTAATAAACAGATAAGAAGTACTACTAAATTAAATGGTAAAAGTTATAAAGGCAGTCACTGACACTTATTTTAAAATATAGATAAAATCTATAACATTTTTTCATAAAGCCAAATGCTTTATGTAGTAACTTTTAAGCCCCTAGGCAACACCTCACTCTGAGAAATCAATAGCCACTACACAATTCTATTATCATCAACCAAAGAGCATCTACACTAAATGGGAACTAAAGGAATTATGTTGGTTTTAGAAGATGCTCTTGTACTCAGTTTAGTTTTTGGCATTACGTGAAATTATGGGGGTAATTTCAGATAAAACAATATTTCAAATGACAACAGATTGGAAAACAATCCCATTACCCTATCTATCTCGCTGGCAGAGAGTAGACCTTTATTTAAGACAGAGACTAGAGCTTATTCTCTCTAAGCAGTATGTAACGGCAACCATGACATGAGAAAGAGAAAGCTATCTTCTTAGTACCATGCTGAACAGAAATACTCTCTTCTCAAGTCTTTCTAGGAGCAAAACGTGAGTTAAGCTTTTAGATTCTCAGCCTTTAGATTTCAGAGGACTTTCTTACTGAGGTGCAAGCAAACCTTATATAACATGCTGTGTGTGGAAAAAAAACCCCACTTAACTACAGGAAGGACATAGCCAAGATATCCTATAAAGGTATAAAAGTAACATTGCTTGTGTTCTCACACTTAAAGGCAAGATCTTCCATAGTTTATTACAAAATAAATACATAAATGAAAAGCTGATTTGTCAAAACCCAAACCAAACTCAGCCCAAACCCTCAATTCTTTACAAAGGGCCATCTCTAAACACAGCAACACCAGGTGGCAGCATTATAAAGGAAAACATGTTTTTAAACAAAATCAGTCATATTTCTTGAAATTATGCTTTAAAAATAATTTTAATTGGTCTTATATTTTTCTGTTTAAATAAAATCCCCATGGAATTAAAGACTTTTTCACTATTCAAATCTTAATATGCCCATGTGTGCCTGGCATTATTCTAGGTATGAAAATGCAAAGACAAAACTCAACATGTGGCTAATCTTCCAGTAGATGTACTGTACTACTTAGGAAATAATGTGATAAATGCAGTGATGAGAATCTATTCCATGGAATCCTATCCATGCAAAGGAATGGTAGAATGAGGAACAGCCTCTTATAGGAGACTTATGACTAGAGAGAGACAAAGGAAAGGCAAAACCACTTTCAGGAAAAAGGTACGGCATAAGCAAAAGATTTTTTAAAATGTTTAATGTGGTGTGGGTAACAAAGATTCTAGAATATGGTTAGTGGAGAGAGATATGAGATGATGCTGAAGAAGTAGGTAGGGGGATCAGATTAATGAGGGTCTTGTTTATATTGTCATAGGAAGCTGATTTAATCTAATGTCCATCAGTGCTTCTCAATCTGAGGTGTGTCTATCACTAAAAGATACCAGAAAGTCAAAAATATCAACTGTATATGCTTTCCTAGAAGGTCAGTTTTACACATATTGAAGCAAAAAAGGTGAAGTTAATTTAACTTTAGAGAATTACATAGGTTATATTCTGTACCAAAGGGGTCGGGGTGTCCAGAAAATATGACCAAAAAGTGTTTTTAATGGACTAGGAAACCCGTGATCTAAAGCAGTATACAACTCATTTATTTTGAGGTAGGAACTATTCATCTTCATTTCTACTTTAGTCCCATGAACACAGTAGATGCTCAAATTGAATAATTTTAAATGATTATTACTGAGTATAGTAAATAGCAGCTATTTGTGGAATATTTTGGAATTTAGGAGCTTGATATGTTAGATTTTCTTAAAATTGAGTAAAATTTTTTCCATAGCTTGGTTCTCAGGAGTTATAGATGTGAGAAGTTCTTGGAAAGAGCTCTAAATCAGAAAATAACAGTCTGTTGGTCAAACTCAAAACTGTTTTGGTTGATATATGAGCTGACTGTCTTTACTGTTACCTCTTGTCATGATCATTTTGCTAATTTTCTGCTATAACTAAAGGGTAATGTCACTCCCTTTCTCATTTTTGCTCCATTACCTTCCTTTCTCCCTGGCCTCCCCTCTACTTTGTTACCTTAAGTTTTCAAAAAAATAAAAAATAATTTCTCAAAATAGGATGGAAATCTCTGTTCCATCATACATTTACATGAATACTAGTAGTAAACACCTTAAAATCTTAGCTTTTCTATATTCATTTTCTTAAAGTTGACACCAGTAGTGAAGCATTCACTATGCGCACTAGGCACTCAACAGACTTCTTTAATCCTCATAACATCCTTCTGAGGTATGTTTTTTTTTTTTGAGATGGAGTCTCACTCTGTCTCCCAGGCTGGAGTGCGGTGGTACAATCTTGGTTCACTGCAACCTCCGCCTCCTGGATTCAAGCAATTCGCCTACCTCAGCCTCCCAAGTAGCTGGGATTACGGACACGTGCCCCCATACCCAGCTAATTTTTGTATTTTTAGTAGAGATGCGGTTTTACCATGTTGGACAGGCTGGTCTCAAACTCCTGACCTCAGATGATCCACCCGCCTCGTCCTCCCACAGTGCTAGGATTATAGGCATAAGCCACCGCACCCGGCCATGATTCTTATTTTATAGATAAGGAATGTGAGTTTTACAACGGTTAAGTACCAAGGCCAAGGCCACATTGTAAGTATCAGAGCTGCAAGCCATAAGTGAATCTAACATGTGATTCTAAAGACAGAGCTCTGTCATATTTCCTTATCCAATGGGGTGGGGTTTCTTGTCTACTTTATATTATGGCTAAGTGCTTAAACTGGTTTTCTCATATAATCTTCAAGTTAGTATTATGAAGAAACTGATGCTTACAGACAAGAACTAAGAACTAATGTGTCCAAGATCATTTGTATATAGGCAGCAAAGCCAGGATTTGGCAGTCAGGCTACAGAACCTATGTCCCCTTTAGCTACTATACTATACTATAGCCTTATAGTAAAAAATGAGACAAGCAGTACGATAGTAGAATAAATGCTAACAAAAGAGGTATGTACAAGGAACAGTGCAGCTTCTTCTTGAAGGAACAGGGAAAGCCCCACAAAGGAGTAGATGCGCTTGGAAGGTAAGTATGTGTTAAGAAGTGAAGAAAATGTCATTACAGAACAGGAAAGAAAGTATGTGCAAAGGCAGTAAGAAAGTGGTCCCCAACCTTTTTGGCACCAGGGACAGGTTGTGGAAGACAATTTTTCCACAGATGGGGGTGGGGAGGGTTTCAGGATGAAACTGTTCCACCTCAGATCATCAGGCACTGGTCGAGATGGTTTTCATAAGGGGCACACAACCTAGATCCCTCACGTGCAGTTAACAGTAGTTTGCCACTCCCATGAAAATCTAATGCTGCCTCTGATCTGACAGCAGGTGAAGCTCAGGTGGGAATGCTCACCACTCACCTGCTATGCAGCCGGGGTCCTAACAGTCTGCGGACCAGTACTGGGGGTTGGGGACCACTACACTAAGACATTAAAACACCATGGGGAGCTCTCTAGCTATAGAGCGGTGGCGGCCACATCAGAATAAGTAGTCCCTCTTCCTCTTGATTAATCTGGAGAAGTAGGCAAGGGCCAGAGCATAAATATCTTTGTTTGCCATGCTAAGTTTAGATTGTATTGTGTAGGTCTATTTTTTTTCAGTCTTTTAAAATGCACATCTTCTTTTGATAAATGAAAATTTACTTCCCTCATCTAGTATTTTTATAAACAAAATATTTTTGTGTGCAAAGATGAAGGGAAGCATTTGAGGCATTTTCAACAACAGAATGACATGATCTGATTTTCACATTAGGACACCCACTTTCTGGCAACTTGGATGAAAGATTACAAGGGTACAAATCTGTCGGCAAAAAGGCAGCTATGCCAACAACTCAAGTCAAGGGTAATAATGAGCTAATGAATTCAATGGCAGGAGTGCAAGGATGGAAAGGAGGAAATCGATCAAGAGATATATGTAGATAGTAAATCTGTAAGATTTAGACATCAACTGTATGTAGCCAATGAATGTAAAAGAAAAGTTAAGGATGACTTCCAAAGTTTTGTTGGAGTCATGGGCATATGGTGGTGTATTAACCATGATAAGCGTTATAGGAAGAAAAGCAGTTTTTGATGATGATGTTGTTTGGGGGCAGTAGTGGTACAGTTCAGTTACAGAAATACTTAGTTTACAATACAGAAGAATATCCAGATAGAAATATTAAGTTGGCAATTAAATAGAATTAGTTACAGAAAGAAATGTGGGAAATAGTGATAGAAACCATGGGCAAGATTGAAGCTTCTCAAGGAAAATATGTAGGATGAAGAGATGTACAAACACTTGGCTTTCTAGTCCCCAACCTAAGGTAATCTATCTTTGCTCAAAATACACACTGCATATTTTTGAAATTATCTCTTTAAGTAAGCAGAGCCCCTAGTGGGGAAAAGACGACTCATCTTAATTTCTGGATAGCACCTAGTAAAGTAAGCGTTCATAGTACAGAGTAAGTGTTCAATAAATGTGGCTGAATTAATTTACAAAGTTAATCTAATATTATAGGATGTATTATTCTGTTTAATTTAGTGGAAAGCATAGTTTAACACTGAGTAATTTTTTTTTTTTTTTTTTGAGATGGAGTCTTGCTCTGTCATCCAGGCTGGAGTGTGGTGGTGTGATCTTGGCTCACCGCAACCTCCACCTCCCAGGTTCAAGCGATTCTCCTGCCTAAGCCTCCTGAGTAGTGCCCGCCACCATGCAGTGCTAATTTTTGTATTTTTAGTAGAGATGGGGTTTCACCACATTGGCCAAGCTGGTCTCAAACTCCTGACCTCAGATGATCCATCCCACCGCGGGCCTCAGCCTTCCAAAGTGCTGGGATTACAGGTGTGAGCCACCATGCATGGCCAACACTGAATCTATGCTACGGTGAATATTCAATAATGCTGTAGACTAATTAAAACTTTCAAATTCACATTTTAGATCTAATTTACCTTTCGTCACAATAAGAAAATTTCATATCCAGGCTGTGTCGACTGAGAAAAGTCTTGCTATCTAGAGGAATTTCAATATTTGATGGGTGAGGAATGGGTTCACAAATCAGCACCAAGCAGGTCATAGGTGGTTTCTTATACCCACACTGAGGTTGGTTACTGTTGGTATCATATACGTGGATATGGCCTGTGCAGTGCAATACCTGTGTATGAAGAAGAAAACAAAGCAGTTAACAAAAATTTTACAATGCTAGGAAAAAAAAAAAAAAAAAGCAGAGATAAGTTGTTGAGTGTGACATGGCCAGTAAGCTTTGATAAAATTTACTGTCACTAGTGGATTAACCAGGTTTTTGAAAATCAATGAACGTTTTTCCACCACCCATGACCTACTTCCTGCCCAGGGCCTATACATTACTGTTTAAAAAATTCCCCTCATATAAAGTCTAGGCTGCTTTTTCATTCATCTCATCATCCGGGCTGGTTTGATAGTTATTTCTTGCACTGATGACTATGTCTCAACATTGAACAAAGATACAAAACCATGATTAATAGAAAATTAAGCCCTACCAGGATCCAAATATTGTGTGGTTGGCAAAGCCAACTGATTAAGTAAGCCTAGTATACCAGTGCCACAATTCACCTAATTTAAGTTTGTGCCTCAAATTGGCAAATTACTACACGGTTCTGGATTTTGGGAATCATATGCAAATCAGTTGAAGGTATAAATGTTACATAACCAAACACCAAGGAACTGTAAACCTTCCCTCACAATTCTAAAGTTATCTTAATACTGCAATGTCTATGTATAAATAAAGTGTATCATCAATCACAAATAATTTTCACTTACCTTCCATGTTGCAGACTTTATGTTCATAGTTCTTCCTCGGCTAGTTAGGGTACACTTCATTCTGAGAAAAAAGCTTCGCTGTGTGTTTTGTTCTTTACCCTTTTTCACAGGGCCTAATGAAAGCATGAAATAAAGTTTTAAAGCAACTAAATATACAAATTTGTTACAATGAAAGTAGCAAAGTGCCCATCACCTAGATCAACTGAATACCTGTTCAATTAAAAGTCTCAGCATGAACACAGTAATTCATTCCCCTTTTACTCACTCCAGCACACCCAAGAGATCTGACACATACTACTCAGTAGCTCTGATTCCCTGAGTTGACTGAAAGATAATCCGTATTTGGGATAACAGTTAATCATTCAAGCAAGTAAGTTTAGTCAAACTACAGAGAAATATAAAAATGGTATGAGTTTGCTCTTTAACTGTGCTATTGGTACACAAGAATCCCTAAAGAAAGAACTTCAGCAAACTCTTCCTATTCTTTCCTGAATGTGTTAGCTCAATTTCTAATAAGCACTCTATGTATTTACAGAACCTTTAAAATAGCAACTTTCTTTTTAATAACAAATAACATTTTTACATATCTTATTTTTTCCCCTTAATTTATCTAGTAAAGCAGGCAGAAAATTATTTCTACTTTGTTACTATAAGAAAACAACAACAGATCAAATGACTTATCAAAAGTTACAGAAATAGGGCATGGTGGCTCATGCCCGTAATCCCAGCACTTTGGGAGGCTGAGGCAGGAGGATCACTTGAGGTCAGGAGTTCGAGACCAGCCTGGCCAACATGGTGAAACCCTGTCTCTACTAAAAATACAAAAATTAGCTGGGTGTGATGGTGGGTGCCTGTAATCCCAGCTACTCGGGAGACTGAGGCAGTTGAATCACTTGAACCCGGGAGGCGGAGGTTGCAATGAGCTGAGACTGTGCCACTGCACTCCAACGTGGGCGACAGAGTGAGAATCCATCTCAAAAAAAAAAAAAAAAAAACTACAGAAATAAAGTAAAGTCAGAATTAAGTAAAGTCTATTCACTCCTATTTCAAACCTTCTATAACTAAAAATGAGATTATATTTAGGTGACTAAGGAAATAGCATCTTGCTGGGCATGGTGGCTCATGCCTCATGCCTGTAATCCCAGCACTTTGGAGGCTGAGGCAGGAAGATCACTTGAGGCCAGAAGTTTCAGACCATGCTGGCCATCATGGTAAAACCCCATCTCTACTAAAAATATAAATATTAGCTAGGTGTGGTGGTGCACGCTTAAAATCCCAGCTACTCGGGAGGTTGAGGCGTGAGAATCACTTGAACCCAGGAGGCAGAGGTTGCAGTGAACTGAGATTGTGCCACTGCACTCCAGCCTGGGTGGCAAAGTGAGACACTGTCTAAAAAAAAAAAAAAAAAAAAAAAAAAAAGGAAATAGCCTCTTGATTTCTTATCTTCATTGGTCAATGTACTTCAAAACACATATAAAAATATTTATTATTTAGAACCTGGACTAGAGATTGCAGGCAATACAAAGATGAGTAAGACACACCACCTTTCCTGAAGAAGTTAAAAATGTAGTAGATATAGTAAGGTCAACAAAAACACAATGTAGAGTTGGTACTTGAGACTTATAAAAATGCTTTAAGGGAGGATAGGGAGAGCTTAGAGGAATAACTTCTAGTCAAGGGGAATCAAGAAGTCCTGCTTAGAAAAAGAGACATTAGAATGTCAGTAAGTAGAGATGGGTTAGAAGGTTCCAGGGAGAAGGAAGAGAATGAAAAGCACAGAGGTAGGAAAAATAGGACATGTTTGAAAAACTGCATATAGTAGTTTGTCCACAATGTAAAGTACACATAGAAGAGTAGGAAGGCAAAGTCAGAAGGGAACGTTAGGGCTGTACTACGGAGGCCTGTGGATGTCCACATGGAGTCCTGCCTAAATATTCAACAAGGGGCTTTTAAAAAGCACAATCAGTAACTTAAGGAAAATTAACTTACCACAATATATATGTTAGAATTACGTGACTGTAATGAGAGGGCTGAGCCAGTAGCAGTAGTATGAGTGAAAAGAATGGTGGTAAAAGACAAATGAAGAGGTAGATCTTAATAGACTTGAAAACGGATGGAAATAAGACAGGAGAGAAAATCAAATCTAGAAATTGTAATGCTAGTATATTGGAAGAACACTGTCAAGTAGAAAAGAAATGAGAGTAAGTTTAAATGTAGGCATGGTTAGCTAGAAATACTGGACTCTTAAGGAACAAGATGAATTCTAGCCTATACTCATTTAATAATGGAACTAGGCAAGATGGGCAGTCCTGGTACTGATGCATGCCACTTGGGTTTACTTAGATAAGAAGTGAATTTGCCCTCCCTGGAAGGATTCAAGAGTATATTTTTAAAAGATGCCATGAGAGCAAAGGGTGGGGGTGGGAGGCGAGGGGAAGGGAGGGAGTGTGGGAGGGAGAGAGAGAGAGAGAGAGAATGAGTGTGTCGTGTGTGTACGTAGGTGGTGATGGTTGTGGTAGTGGCAGTAAAGATCCACATGCAAAATCCTTTGGGTATGTTCAGTCCTTCATAATCTAAGCTTGAATTATACTGACCTTTGAAAAGAACCCAAGGCCTTTGAATGGGGACCTGCAGATTAATTTAAAAATCAAGGTAACTGAAAAGTACTAGTGTTTTCCTAATGAGGAAAAAAAAAAACAAACCATTAAAAAAAACCCTAAATTTTAAACTCTCTAAAAATAAGTCTTATTTTGTAATAATTTATAAATTCTAAAGCATTTTTCTAGAATTTATACGGAAGAATAATAGGACTGTTTGTCCTATTATAAACACACCACTGGCTCTCAGTGTATCACTAAAATATGATGCTTTGCAACAGTCCCTAGTTTCTAAAAGAGAAAAATCTGCATTTTAGTTTCCCAATGGAACATCAATAATTCATAACCACATTAGGAATGATTTCAAAATGTTTGTGTGCTTTAAAAAAGAACATTTGGTTCGAAACATACATTTAAACTATATTAAGACTATCTGATTTAGAATAATGCATTAACATCATTACCAAATCAGAACAAGACTTCCTAATATCCATCCATTTATAGTCTAGCCCCAGGGAAGCACTGAGCAGTCAATATAAACCTCAACTCTGCACATTAGAACTCATATATTAAACTCACTGACAGCCCACTTAGGTCCTTGCTCATCGCATATTTACTCCTCCTTTATACAGAATTCTAAAAAGTATGCATTTGTTTTCCAAATTAACAGTAAAAACACAATATGAAATTTAAAAACAGGAGTCGGGTCCCGCTGACAGCGTGAAAAAAGACAGAATGTGAGAATTCAAGAATATGAAAAGCGCTCCAAAGGACTAACGAGCGTGGACTCTGAAGCCAGTCTACTGAAGTTCAGCCCAAGCTCTGCCATTTACTAACCAAATAATGTTGGGAAAGTTACTTAGTAACTCTGTGCCTCAGTTTCCTGGTAAAACAGAAATTGTCTAACAGTTAACTTCACAGGGTTGTTGTGAGGAATAAAGGAGTTAAAAGCATATAAAATAGGAAGAACAGTGTCTTGGCACAGAGCATTCTCTCAATGGAGGTTAGCTATTATTATAATAAATGATATGAAAAAGAAAACCTCAAATATTATACAAAAAATAAATTTGAGGTTGTATAATATAGAAGCAAACAAACGTATGCACTTAAATTGGAGAGCAACAAAGGACAGCAGAACATAAGAAATTTTCCGGCCGGGCGCGGTGGCTCAAGCCTGTAATCCCAGCACTTTGGGAGGCCGAGACGGGCGGATCACGAGGTCGGGAGATCGAGACCATCCTGGCTAACATGGTGAAACCCCGTCTCTACTAAAAAATACAAAAAAACTAGCCGGGCGAGGTGGCTGGCGCCTGTAGTCCCAGCTACTGGGGAGGCTGAGGCAGGAGAATGGCGTAAACCCGGGAGGCGGAGTTTGCAGTGAGCTGAGATCCGGCCACTGCACTCCAGCCTGGGCGGCAGAGCGAGACTCCGTCTCAAAAAAAAAAAAAAAAAAAAAGAAATTTTCCTTGTGGTATCTTTCCATCATGAAGAAAAGTTCAATTATGATCAGTATACACTGCTTAAGGAGGCACAAATGTGGAATGACTTGCTTGAATTGTTTTTGTAATTCAAGAGGTACTTTCCAAAAATCTTAGAACACATGATTTTTTAAATAATTACGATCAGTATACACTGTTTAAGAACACACAAATGTAGAAAGACTTTAATTTTTTAATTCACGAGGTACTTTCCAAAAATCTCGGAACACTTGATTATTTTTAACAATTCATTCGTAAGAATTAGCGGTCTTACTGTCTATTTTTGTTAATATGTGGGCCTCCACAATGTAATACTTATAATCTAACTACACGGTCTTGAATTATTGAGAACATCCGAAGAAGTCAGATAAGCAGTTGTTTGTCTTAAAATTCTGGTGAACTTTTTTTTATTGGGCCTTAGACTCAGACTGGCACCTCAACTTTAATGATTCTCTAAAGTCCTATTATCTGCCATTTGTATTATAATTTCTCCATGCCTTAATGGTGTATTTTAATTTTTAACTCCACCAGGTGTGGTGGCTCATGCCTATAATCCTAGCACTTTGGGAGGCTGAGCCGGGAGGATCACTTGAGTCCAGGAGTTCAAGACCAGCCTGGGCAATACAGCGAGAACCCCCATCTCAATTTTTAAAAAAATGGTAGCCTGGGTGATGGCTCATGCCTGTAATCCCAACACTTTGGGAGACTGAGATGAGAGGATGGTTGAAGCTCAGTAGTTCAAGACCAGCCTGAGCACCACAGTAAGACTTCGTCTCTACAAATGATTTTTAAAAAATTAGCTGGGCATGGTAGCACGCGTCTGTGGTCCCAGCTAACTTGGGAGACTGAGGTGGGAGGATCGCTTGAGTCCCAGCAGTAAAGGCTGCAGTGAGCTGATTGTGCCACTGCACTCCAGCACGGGCAACAGAGCGAGACCCCATCTTAAAAAAAAAAAAAAAAGGTTATTTATAACTCTCTTGGTCATGATTTTAATTTATTTTTCCATTTTATTTCTCACACATGCACAATTATTTATGCAATTAGGTGGGCTTTCAAAATGAAATTCCTAAAAACTAGAATAATAGTTTTAATGAAGAATAGACTTAACGTTTTATTAAACATGAAATAACATTCTGCCTTAGGTAAGTTACAATAGCAAAGTTTAATAATTAGCAATAGTATCTGATTATGTAAAACCACCTGTCACATTAAATCAAACAGCAGACTTTTCTTACCATTTCTGTGTGTAAGCATTTCTCTCATTTCCTCATGGTCACATGGATGAGTAAAATCAAACACACTGTGTCCAGTTAGTTCAAACTGTAAACACATTTTTAAAAATTAGGGCTATATCATAAAATCATAAAAACATATAGGAGGGCTCTTAATATGTGTGCATTTTACCTGAGTTAATCCCATGTATTTGTTCACATTATCAGAAATGTAAATCATGTCACCATCATCTGTGAGAACCATAACAAAACCATCCAAGGCTTTCAAATAAAAGCAATTCATTTGTGCTTTCATATCATCTTCAATATCCAAATCACCTAAAAAGGGCACAAGAAGAGGAAAATAATTAGTTAAAAAGTTGTACTTAAATGATATAATATTTAGATGTTTTTATAAAGTTTTCTTGCAGATACTTTAATATATATAGCCATTTTAACACAGAACAGTGAAGGCCAGAAGCTAGAAAGACTATAATTAGATGTGCCAGCTGCTTTTCATGATTATTTAAAGTAATGCAGCAAGGCAAACCATAGAAGAAAGAAGAGTCATGTTTTTTATTTACTTATTATTATTATTATTATTGAGATGGAGTCTCACTCTGTCGCCCAGGCTGGAGTGCAGTGGCGCGATCTCGGCTCACTGCAAGCTCCGCCCTCTGAGTTCAAGCGATTCTCCTGCCTCAGCCTCCTGAGTAGCTGGGATTACAGGCACCTGCCAGTGCGCCCATCTAATTTTTTGTATTTTTGGTAGAGACAGGGTTTCACCATTTTGGCCAGGCTGGTCTTGAACTCCTGATCTCATGATCCACCCACCCCGGTCCTCCCAAAGTGCTGGGATTACAGGCATGAGCCACCGTGCCCAGCCTGAGTCATGTTTTTCAAAGAAAGAAAGGTAGATGGAACAGGAGAAAAAGGGAAAAAACAAACAAAAAGCCAGTATCTTATTCCTGACTAAAGCTTTAAAAGCAGGTAATAAAAAGGATGTTATATTAGAAAAGAATTGGGAGTATGTTTAAGAGAATAAAGCAAAACAAATTACAATGCAAAAAAAAAAAAGATTATTTCAAAGAATAACTGATAAGAAAAATATGAAGCTTGATAAAAATAGTAAGAATTACAGAAAAAATTTTAAACATGTACATATCACAATATAAGGAGATATGCAAAATCAAAACATTGCGACCACCTTCTAAAAATAATTTCTATTTACTTCTAACTTCTAATTTTCAGGCCTATTTCTACCCTTGTAAAATAACTCACCAGCATCCAGAAGTTTCCTCACACGCAAATAGCTGATGGTAAGCCTCATAACAGAGGCCTTATCAAGATGTGAGCTCACATTATGTGGAAGTGGCAACTGATGAGCAAGCTCATAAAAAACTTCAGATTCTTTACTTCGCCGAGATCTGGCTGCATCTCGAGACTTTTCTTTTCGACGTTCAGAACTTATCCTACTTAACAACAACAACAAAAAAAATAAGAGATGGAAAGTGTATACAAGTTAGTTTGCCTTAACTTGAATAAAACTACATTTCTGCTTATCACAGAAGGATTAGAAGATGCCATGTAATTAAGTTACATGGAGATTTGTCTACGAGATTAATGTACTT
Source organism: Macaca nemestrina (assembly GCF_043159975.1). Taxonomy (NCBI): domain Eukaryota; kingdom Metazoa; phylum Chordata; class Mammalia; order Primates; family Cercopithecidae; genus Macaca; species Macaca nemestrina. Next base: position 46,330,659 of record NC_092131.1, read on the forward strand.
TTATAAAGGACAACTATACAAATTTTGGATTACTGCACACATAAGGAACTCTCACAAAAAGTCCAAAACCAAGCGTTAAACCTGTCGGAAGCAGGCGTTTCCTCCCCAGCATGTGTAACTGGAGAGAATGTTTTTATTTTAGGCAAAAACTTAAAGTAGCCTGTACATCTAAGGCTGTAATTCATAGAATTCAAAAGTAGTCTCAACACAGAGAAACCACGACTAAGGCTAGAGAAACTGCCTAAAGTTGTACATAATAACTTGAAAACAGGAGTTGTTAGCAGGTAGAATGGTAATAGCTACAAACTGATTTCTACTCAAGTTTCTTTAGACTCCAGTACTTTCTCACCATTTACCTTACCACATGAACAACACTAACAATAAGCTATAGGAACTGATATTAGCAGCTGTAAGCCAGTGCAGGTTGTCTCCTCCCTTAGCAGCCCCTTATCTATTACTGGCACAACAGGTGCCAAATAAATGCAGGAATATGGAAGAAAAAAAGCTGTGGCACACACAATACCCAGAATTTAAAGGGATAGGTTAGCAAAGATAAAGGTGTCAATACAATGACATATCTTCAGGGAACTCTTTCAAGAAGGATGTCAGAGTCAAAGATTTTCATTGTCACACCAAGCAAATCTGTCATCCTTTGCTTAACTGCCTAGTGACATCTAATAGCTTCTTGAATAGCGACAGTTTATGTATGAAAGGTTACCATGTGCCAACATTACCCTGTACTAGGTGCCTAGTTCTCTCACAACAACCTGTAAATAGGTTAAATATTGTCCCTATTTTACAAATGAAGAAACTGGCGTTCAATAGGTTAAAAGTAGCCATTATGTAGCAAATAGGATTTGAATCCAGGTGTTTTTTCACTCTAAAGTCTTTGCTCTTCCACTGTATTTCTCTTCTTAATGGGGAATGCTGCTTCTACTTTAAACATACACATGATCTCCTATGCCCCTGAACTCACTCCTGTTAAATAGGTTCTTCACCAAAAGTTAAAAACCGCTATTATGATTTTGTGAGCATTGGGCAGTATGCTAAATAAGGACTTTTAGCCAGCATTATTTTACTTAATCCTCCTTACATCCTGTGAATGAAGTACCTAATTGTATCCACCTCAGATCTCTCCTCCTTCCAAATGATCTGCAAAGCTGAAAGGTACAACCATAGAAGCAACATTCTGGACTAACAGGCACAGTTCTCAGCATATGCTCTTGTTACAATATAACATGTTGTATTGTGACAATAGCAATACTAATTTTAGCACTTAAGTTTATGTGCTTACAGGACTTTTATACTTTAATGAGGAATGTAAGCATGTTATTGAACTTTGATACAAAAAACTTCAACTCAAGCATGTAGATCAATTTAACTTGAGTACCTTGAAATTTAAGGTGAGCTATTAAAAACTATTATCTTCATCTGGTTAGACAGATGGTGGAGTAAAAAAAGGAAGAAACTATTATTACTTAAAACTGGTTATATGAATCTATATGAACTATAACTAGTTATATGAACTAGGATTTTCTCAATGCTGTACAATAAAAAAAATTAGTCACTGAGGCTACATGAAAATGCAAATGCCAGCAGTCTATTTTATTTTTCATTTCGCTGCATTGTTCTCTGTAAATGTGTTCAATTTGAACTTAAAAATAAAATGTTATGACTTGATCTGTATAAGCAGAAGAGTAAAATTAAAAAAAAGTATGACAATAATAATTCCAGCATACACTGGAGTTCCATACACCATTCCCAGGATGGGGGGGTATCTAGCAGGTCCCTATTGGCCCTAACAGAAACTCCCTCACTTCCTCCCCGACCCCCTTAAGTTGTAGGTGAGAGGCAGTGATAGCTGTGGGAAATAGCTTTCTATTTGGTTCAAATAAAGCCTCCAAAATAGAGTGATGATCAATTATCTCATGTTAAACCTGAATATTAGTTCAAATGCCAAAATCAGTCCAGGTGTTCTTTATTACCTAGGCTGGTCTTGAACTCCCAAGCTCAAGCAATTCTCCTGCCTCAGCCTCACAAAAGGCTCAAATTACAGGCTTGCGCCATTGTGCCTAGCCAAAGTATTCAGAATTTTATAAGCAACTTACCATATTTTTTCTGAACCACTCAACTGATGTAAACTACCAATATATTAATGACTACCCAAATGAAACACTTGGTGAAAAATTGAAAACCTTATAATACATGGTATATATGCCTTTTTTTTTTTTTTTAATGGAGTTCTGATCTTGTCACCCAGGCTGGAGTGCAATGGCAAGATCTCGGTTCACTGCACCACTTCCCAGGTTCAAGCAATTCTCCTGCCTCAGCCTCCCGGGTAGCTGGGATAGCTGGGATTATAGGCATGCAGCACCAAGCCAGGTTAATTTTTGTATTTTTAGTACAGACAGGGTTTCACCATGTTGGCCAGGCTTGTCTCGAACTCCAGACCTCAAGTAATCCACCCGCCTCGGCCTCCCAAAGTGCTGGGATTACAGGCGCGAGTATATGCTTTTAAAGGGTATCCAAGCAAGCTAACTATGGTGATGGAATGTCTCCAGTTCCTCTGAAATACATGTGTTGTCCAGAACTTTGAAGATAGCAATGACTATCCAAGGAGTGGCAATAAGCGTCTAAGACAAATCCATTAGAAATGTGAGGTTAGATAAAGCATCTAAAGGACAGTATATTTAAAAGCTAGTGTAGACTGAAAATAAGAATTTGAGCATGAGCCTGAATTTTGGAAGAAAACCAGCCTTCAAGAAAACAACTAATATAGAGTTGACAAACCTATATTAGATGAAGAAGGTGATAAAAATCATTAGGTCCTTTATCACACAATGAGTCTAGACATAAACCAATCAGGGATCTATAATAAAGATTTAATGGAGAAATTTTTATGATAGTCTTCATATGTGACTACTAGAGGTCTTGTAACATTTCTAAGTAAGCTTAAAGCTAAAGCTTCCGAAGTTTTATGAGTTTCAGCATCTAAACTGCCCAGCTTCTTGTCTAGTCACAGGAAGGCTAATTTTATCAGTTTTATACCACAGAATTACAGTACTGACCAATAATTATTCTGTTAGACCAGGGGGGTCTAGGTCCCACAGAGATGAATCCTGTACTATCTGTTTTATTGCTTACATTGCACAACACAAGATGTATAGATCAGAAAGAAGTACATCTTCTGCATGCAAATAAGGTCACTATATTTCTCTAAATTTTATAAATTGCATCTATTTTGTTTTTAAGTATAGGTCAAATGAAGTTCTGCTGCTGCTACGTTCTGCTACTGCATAAGGTACTGTTTCTGTTAAGAGTACAGTCAAAATAGTTTGTTTCCCCATTTCTATGACTGTTCTAGATCTAAAGCTGGGAGTATACTACTGGCAAAATAGCTCAATCTTTGTGGTACTGTAGTTTTTACATGTTTACTATTTTATTATTTAATATACAGTATTAGACACAAAAGTAACAATTATATCTTGAAATTATTTTGTATAGGAAATATATTTAGAAAAATAATTGAGCCCCTGTCTTATGAAGATTCTTGTGTACAAAGTTCATGAATAAGCAATAGCTGTTTATAGAGAATGTCTATTATTCTTCAGATTAAGAACACAAAACATTTGGTGCTTTGTAGTAGGTCAGTGAAAATTAAAAAAAATAAAAGGACACAAAATAATAGTAGGCATTTAAAGTCATCTTTCCGTATTGCACAAAAAGCCTGTTAGCATTCCTAATTGTAAAAATATGTGACTTCGAGAACTGAAGTTAAACCATAACTATTTAAAATGTTAGCAGATTATCAGATTTATTTCTAATAAAGTTAATGTACCTCAATTCTATTATCTGGTGAAATAACTCTTTCTGGCCTTGAACGTACAAGTTGGTTTTTGCTGTTTTTGCACTTGTGTCAGTATTTCTACAGGACTGACATTCTGAAGTGAAATTTCATGATATAAAAATTGTGCTACTGAAATTTTTAAAAGTACATAATAGCTTTCCAAATGGTTCCGTGCCCATTTTTGTCTCTGCCAGTTCATGAATATGTATATCAATTCCCCCATGGACTCTGCAATATAATATATTATGCATCTTTTTAATCTTATTAATTTCTGCTGAGTTGATAGGTGAGAATTACGTCTCATCGTTTTAACTGCCCTGCACTTTTTAAAGTCTCAGGCCCAAGAAAAATACAAAGAAAAGTTCATGTTCACTTTCAGTTGGCATTTTTGCCTGCAGTTTTATTTTCATTTTATTTTAGAGACAGAGTCTTGCTCTGTCACCCAGGCTGGAGTACAGTGGCATGATCATAAGCTCACTGCAGCCTCGAAATTGTGGGCTCAAGTGATCCTCCCTCTCTCCACCTCAGCCTCTCAAATACCTACAGGCACACACTACCATGCCCAACTAATTGTTAAATTTTTTGCAGAGACGGAATCTATGTTGCCTAGATTGGTCCTGAACTCTTGGGCTAAAGTGATCCTCCTGCCTTGGGCTCCCAAAGTGCTAGGATTATAGGTGTGAGCCATCCAACCTTGCCTTTGCCAGTATTTTTAAATCTAAACACCTATGCATGGTGCTTACTATGTACACAGTGGTATTCTAAACATTTCTCACCTATTATTTAACATTTATTATTATCACCATGTTACAGATAAGGACCCTGGCTAAATAGCTTACCCAACGTTACTCCGTTAATAAATGGCAGAACCTATATTCCACTCAAGCAGTCTGGTGTCCATGCGATTAAGACTATGCTGTCTCTCAAAAACTCATCCTAATTACCAAGGCAAGTATTTGTAAGTCTAGGCTATTATTATGAAGTTCGAAATTTGCCTACTTCACATACCAAAGACATAAAGGAGGAATTATAGAGGTTGGCTTCAGAATTTAGGACTTGACTGAAGCTATTCAGAGGGATTCAGAACCAGGCTCTTTCTTGGAGTTTGCTTATAAATCCAGAATCCTAACTGAAAAGCACCCACAATGGTGATAGATGCTCTCTGCTCTACTGTCCATCAGCTCTTCAAAGCAAGGCAATCCCTTCCGGTAACGCCAATCATTACGGGGAAAGAATCAAAAGATGGTAATTCAGTCTACCCTATATACTCCCAGTAGACTTTATTTGTACAGAGCAGCTATTACAATATCTAAGTTCAACATTGTTGGTGTTTTACTTGCTCAACATTTGTCTGGCAGTCACAGAAACTTTCTTTTTTGTTTGTTTGTTGTTGTTTTTTTTTCCCCTGAGATGGCATTTCACCCTTGTTGCCCAGACTGGAGTGCAATGGTATGATCTCAGCTCACTGCAACCTCTGCCTCCTGGGTTCAAGCAATTCTCCTGCCTTAGCCTCCCGAGTAGCTGGGATTACAGGCACGTGCCACCACGCCCAGCTAATTTTTGTATTTTTAGTAGAGATGTAGTTTCTCTGTGTTGGCCAGGCTGGTCTGGAACTCCTGACCTCAGGTGATCTGCCCGCCTCGGCCTCCCAAAGTGTTTGGATTACAGGCGTGAGCCACTGTGCCCGGCCCTTCCTTGTTGTTTGTACTCATTTTTAAAGTTCTTCTAACTTGTATTAGGCCAAATTAATGAAGAAAGGCTGAAGTTTTTTAAATATTAAAAACATTTTAGATCTCTACCTAAAGCTAATACACATACTATAATGATGCAGTCTCCTCACATGAGGTGATTTTCTGAGACTAACTGGTTTTTAAGTGGGAAGGGTTTTGTCCTCCAGAATTTTGTATAATGGTGGCATAATCACTGGAAGGTTAACTCTCAAGGTCTAATCCTCAAGGTTTTGAATTCCATCATTTTCCACAGGAAAACAAAAAGAAAATCGACCAAGTTCTTGGTTTGTATTTTGCAGCACATTTGAAGGAATTTTAAGAACTGAAATACCACCAAACAAATAAACAAAAAGTATAACACAATCAGTACTTAGTAAAACAACATCTCACATTTCCATAAGAGAATTCAGTTACTGTTCTTTTTCCTTAAATGGCTTTGAGCATTGTGTTGCTGTTTGCATAAGACTGTTTACTAACCTGATTGTTTTCACAGACTTGGGACATTTAGATCTTTGAATGTTCCAGCAAACATTCAATTTGGTGTCAGTGTGACATTAAGATATACTCCTTACACAGCTCTACTCTATATTTCACAGTGTGCTCAGTTAATCTACTTTGATTCTATTTTTATAAATCTAAATATCTCCCTACTGTTTTAGAAAAAACTCTCCAACAGCTTTTTCCCCCCGTCTGCTCCCACACCACAGCAATCAACAAAACAGAAGACAACTTCTGTAACCAAATCGGGAGGGGAGGGGTTCTCTCCACCACTAGGTGAGCAATCAGTTCTGCTACCTGGAGATAATGTCAGGTTGAGGGCTCAGGCCTCAAGACTGCCCCCTCAACACCAGTTGCAAGTCTGGGCCTCAGGAACTTCTGACCAACAGACTTGAAAAGTTGGGATTCTCACAAACCCGTCTTTGCTGGAGCAGCTCACAGAACTCAGGGAAAACATGTTCACCAGTTTATTATAGAGGATATTACTAAGGATACAGATGAAGAGATGTGTGGTGCGAGGTATGGGAGAAAGGATGCATCTATCAAGTACCATGCACTATGCTAGGTACTAGAAATATAGTGAGAAGTAGAACAGTCTTTGAGCTTAAATGGCCTCCCACTCCTTAGTCTACTGAAATAGTCACCTAATGCTTTATTCCCAAATGCTTGTCTAGCTGCATCATGAAGGGCATTCAACATTTCAAATTCCTAGGCCTCACTAGGAATTTGAATCTGTAAATTCTGATTCAGTAGATCTAAGTCAGGATCCCAAAATCTGAGTTTTGTTTTTTTTTTTGTTTTGAGACGGAGTCTAGGTCTGTCGCCCAGGCTGGAGTGCAGTGGCCGGATCTCAGCTCACTGCAAGCTCCGCCTCCCAGGTTTACGCCATTCTCCTGCCTCAGCCTCCCGAGTAGCTGGGACTACGGGCGCCCGCTACCTCGTCCAGCTAGTTTTTTGTATTTTTAGTAGAGACGGGGGTTTCACCGGGTTAGCCAGATCTCCTGACCTCGTGATCCGCCCGTCTCGGCCTCCCAAAGTGCTGGGATTACAGGCTTGAGCCACCGCGCCCGGCCCCAAAATCTGAGTTTTTAAAAACTCCCAAGATGCATATGATACGTAAGTTTGGGAACCACTAGCTGATCATTATTGCCAACCACTATTACTCTGCTTTAATTTCTTTCTGAAACCATCACCATAAAGATCCTTCTAAAGTAAAGAAATTTGGTATTATGGCCTGATTAAAATCCCATTAAATGTACACAGGACAACGTTTAATTATTTTAAAAGAAAGCCCTCCCTTACCTAGTTCCCTGTCCACCTCTTTATCCTCATCATTTTCCACATTCTCCAGTCACACTGCAGTTATTTAAAAGCACCAGTATTTCCTTTCTGGCTTGCTTACTCTACTCCTTCTGCTTGGGGTACCCTTCCCAATATCTGGCTTGGTAAATTTATGAGAGAAACTTTTAAAGATTTAATGCAAACATCATTTTGTTTCTGGTTTTTTTTTCCCCTGTCTTCCAGAACTGGTCCTCTCTGGTAGAACTGATCACTAGTTATTTGGCTATACTAATCTTCCTTTACAACCCTTAAAGGTTCTTGGGGGCAGGACACTGTCACACATTCATCTTTGTCTTCTCAGTAGTGATGTGCGTAAGTTTGACTTTGACATATTTGGCCCAAATCTGCTATGACTTTGATTTCTGGCACAGGACAAATTGACTGCCCTTTCAACATTTTTTTTGGAGAATCTCTGATTTGTGCTTTATTAGTGCTCCTAATCATAATTAACCAGCATATCAATGTTAGTACTATTAAATAAACATACTATTTGAATTTACTACAATTATCTGGATATGCATTTTCAAGTATAAGCAAGCATACTAGATATAAGTTACAGTGAAAATCTTACATTCTTTTGTCTCCCTGTTTCTTTGCACCGCCGTAGTCTTTTCCTGTAACAGCAACTAGAATAATCCTTTTAACAAGAAATCAAGTCATATCACTCCTCTCTGCTTAAAATGGTTTTTGCCTCATTTAGAGTAAAAGCCAAAGCCCTTCCAGTAGTCCATACGGGCCTCCACAATGGCGTCATTACCTCTTTGATCTCATCTTCTACCACTTTGCCCCCTTTGCTCATTCTATTCTAACCAAACTAGCCTCCTTACTGTTCCTTACAACACTTCAAACACACTGTCTCCTAGGGCCTTTGCACTAGTTGTTCCCCTTGCTACCCTAAATACCTAAGAGGCTTGCTTTTCCACCTTTTTCAAGTCTTTGTCCCAGTCTCACCATTATTGAGATTCCCTGATCACTGCCTCCATCTTGGTCCTCTTGCCCTGCTCTATTTTTATGAAAGCCTAAGTACGTATCTTACTTTGTTTACTTATTTTCTACCCCACCAATCCACACCTACACTGGAAAGTAAGTTCCACAAAGGCAGAAACTTTTGTCTATTTTGTTCAATGAACATCCCAAGCACCTAGAACAGTTTCTGACACATAAGAAGTATTCAATTATGTGCTGGCTGAATGTATGAATTAATAAGTTGAGATTCGATCACTAGTTGAAATACAAATATATATTTTTGCAAGAATAAATGCTACAATAACTGATTATGACAGCTAATTTTGTGTACAAAAACAACCATTTATTCATCTAGCCAAGTTCCTGGCACAGAAAAGCAGCTTAGTAAATGTTAACAAATGAATCGTGGAATAAATGTGAACATAGGGAAACACAGGCATTAGCCACAAGGTAAACATCACAGCCAGCAGTGCCATCTTCCTGAAGTAGAAAAAAACAGCTACTAATTAAAACAATCACCCAGCAGTATAACAATGAAAAGTATCACCATAAACCAAGGCAAGTAAGTGATCTTGCTAGGAAACAGATTTAGAGGTGTAAAGAGAGAGCTGAGAAACTAGAATGCCAATTTGCTGAAAAGAGGTTCAGTGTTTAAGATTAGTTCCCTTATCGCTTTCATCTACACTCATGTCTTTTACTGTTTTGTCCTAAGCTAATGTGGTCAGGAAAATGTATGAGTTATAGTTAATGTTCTTAACCATTAAATTATTAGTCGGGTGTAAGGGTGCACTCCTGTAGTCCCAGCTACTCAGGAGGCTGAGGCAGGAGGATTATTTGTGCCCAGGAGTTCAACGCTGCAGTGAGCTGTGATTGTGCCACTGCACTCCAGACAGAGCAAGACACTGTCTCAAAAAAAAAGAAAGGAACACTTAAACATCTTTATCATCTTTACGTCTTCCAAACCCAGGCAGAAATAGGAGTTTACTAACTTTGGTTTCCACAGTCTTTTTCAAGAAAGTGCTGTCATGAAGTTTTCATTAAGTTGATACCTAATCCTATTGCCTTTTTTTTTGAGACAGAGTCTTGCACTGTCACCCAAAGCTGAAGTGCAGTGGAGCGATCCGTGATCTCCGCTCACTGCAACCTCCGCCTCCCGGGTTCAAGCGATTCTCCGGCCTCAGCCTCCTGAGTAGCTGGGATTACAGGTGCCTGCCACTACACCCAGATAATTTTTTGTATTTTTAGTAGAGACGGGGTTTCACTATGTTGGCCAGGCTGGTCTCCAACTCCTGACTTCGTGATCCGCCTGCCTCGGCATCCCAAAGTGCTGGGATTACAGGCGTGAGCCACCATGCCCGGCCAGCTTTGTTTTTTTAAGGAGGGTTACTTTTAGACAAGTATTTTATATGTATTATTGGAAGTAATATTAGTAGGATCTGTTGTTACATTTTCTACCTAGTAATTGTTGCAAAACCAGAATACTTAAAACATCACATGTAATTTTTTTAAAACCCTATCTCTACTTAATGGAAAAAATAGTAAAAACTTGACATTTCAAATTAAATACAAATTACATTTTCAAGACAGCTAGCAATCTATTATTATTTTGTCTGGGAAAATATCTTCTGAATTCTAATCAATAAACTTTAAAAATAAACCTTTAGGATACCCACATGTTAGAGAATGTTACTGATGTATTCAAGAAATATTTCTTGATCACCTTCTATGAGTCTAACACTGTTCCTAGAACAGGACATGGTGCAATAAACAAAAGAGACCAAGCCCCTACCTTCACGGAGGTTATCTTATGGAACAAATGTATTTTTACATTGCTTGTTGTTATCCAGCAATATTTTACCAGGGTCAATCCCTAACTGACAAAACACGTCACAGAAATTGTCTTTCCATTAAACCAGTTACCATAAAATTTCAGGATAAAAGCAAAGTCTATAAAAATTAATCTTTGCTTATACTAGATGCTACAATACAAAACACCAATTCTGGACCAGGAAAGATTTTATTTATATCACCAGTCAGGAATAATCCAAAAACAAAAAGCACATTCTTCTTACAAATAACATTTCAATACACGTTAATGTAAACACATGGAAAAGTATTAGCTACTTAATAAATGTAATTAACATGTAAATGAAAAATACAAAATAAAATTGAGTATGATTCCACTCCTATGTGTAATGTATGTGTATAAATATAACCATATGTAGCTATACACACATATATTTAACTCATAGATGCACAGATAAAACCAGAATACAGTGATATACAATGTTAGTAAAGTTTACAAATATTAACAATACTAGTTTCAAGAAATCAGGATCACAAATTTTTTGTAATTTATTTTAACAAAAATTCACCATGAACTGACACTATCACTGTACCTACATTTGTCAAAAAACTCTGAAAGAAGTAGTAATCTAACTTGAACTATCATATTTCTTTCCTACTGTATATCCTAAAGAAAAGTATAGACTGAACAGATAATATAATTCAGTATCTTCAGCTTCTCATGTTAACCTAATTTTCAAATTTTGAAAATTCTGTATAATTTGAAATTCAAAAAAACAGATGAAATGGTTTGTTTATAAAGAAAAATGTTCAGAATGTATATACTTATTTTTGAAAGCAACTAAATTTCTTGCCTTAGATCATCATTATCTGAATGGCACGGCAACATCTCTCTTAAATATCTATAATTAAAGAAAAGATGGATTTATTCACCTTCCAATAACCTCACCAAAATGCTTATTTTAAATGTGATTTTCTAATGCAGTAAAATAAACAGGGGGAAAAGAATCACTGTTTTAAATTGGAAGGCTCATTCTGAAAATGAAAACTATATCACATCTGAAATAGCCATAATGTGTAAATTTTTCATTTACATGTTAATTACATTTATTAAGTAGCTAATACTTTTCCATGTGTTTACATTAACGTGTATTGAAATGTTATTTGTAAGAAGAATGTGCTTTTTGTTTTTGGATTATTCCTGACTGGTGACATAAATAAAATCTTTCCTGGTCCAGAATTGGTGTTGAGCCTCTCAACAAATCTTTGAGCCCTGATTATATATATTATATTATGCCGGGTGCAGTGGCTCATGCCTGTAATCCCAGCACTTTGGGAGGCTGAAGCGGCCAGATCACTTGAGGTCAGGAGTTCGAGACCAGCCTGACCAACATGGAGAAACCCCATCTCTTCTAAAAATACAAAATTAGCCTTGCATGGTGCCACATGCCTGTAACCCCAGCTACTCGGGAGACTGAGGCAGGAGAATCAATTGAACCCAGGAGATGAAGGTTGTGGTGAGCTGAGATTGCACCATTGCACACCAGTCTGGGCAATAAGAGCGAAACTCCGTCTCAAAAAAAAAAAAAAAAAAAGTATTGTGCTAGATAAATAAAACAACGAAAATGTGTATGTAAAGCTTTTACTCTAAGATGAAGGTTCTCAAACGTCAGTTTGCATCACAGTTCCCTAGAGGAATTCTCAAAACACAGAATGCTAAGCCTTACTTCCAGAGTTTCTGATTTACAAAGTCTGAATGGAGCCTGAGAATGTGCATTTCTAACGAGTTAGTAGGTGTTACCAATGATGATGATCTGGGGGCCACTCTGAGCCCTCTGCTCTAATAAAATACTTACGTGTTCTTCAAAAATGCCCGAAGAAGTAAAAGAGCAACACTCAAAACTAGTTTGTTATATACTTTCCTCTTTAAAAAACCTACCCAAATGCTTTACAAATACAGGAAATATATCCTCCTCCTAAAACAGTAATACTACCACATACTTAGAACTTAGTAATTATAAAATACATTAACTACACTGACTAGACTATTGAATGGTTGACCTGTGGCATATATCCATAATCATCAATAGAACTTCTTCCCCCAAATATAGAAGGCCAAATCCCAACCCTGGAAATTCAAATTATAGGCTTGGCACATCTGTTTAAAAAATAATATCAACATAATCCTGATGAGCACTCTTAGCTGTTTAAAGTCTATGTTTCATCTGTGAGTGCTTGTGAAATTTACAGATCCCTGAGTTCCACCCCAAAATTACCAAATCAGAATCTCTGAGGAATGGGTCCCTGGGAATCCATAGAGCAACTAAACACTCAGGTGATTAAACCACAGAAGTTTGAGAAACATTAGCACGTCTTAAAGCAAAAGCTTAACAGGTAGGCCAGCAAATTTTGAAAAACGAGAATAATTTATTTTTATCTATAACTGAATACACATCCTATAATACACCATGTTTGTCAGGCGAAACACTGAATATAGTGGGTTTGACAATACTATGTAATGTGAGGTACAATTGCTAAGAGTAAGAAGCTAGCAGTAAAACTCAATAAGCTAGCAAGAACAAGTGTGTGTTTAGTAAAACTTTGCCTTAAACATGTAAGTGCATGAGTAGAGTTCAAAGATGACCTAATGAAGAATGTGGCAACTCAATTTTTTTCAGTTATCTGAAACAATTTTTTAAAAGTCACTTTTTTTTTTTTTTTTTTTTTTGAGACGGAGTCTCGCTCTGTCGCCCAGGCTGGAGTGCAGTGGCGCGATCTCGGCTCACTGCAAGCTCCGCCTCCCGGGTTCCCGCCATTCTCCTGCCTCAGCCTCCCGAGTAGCTGGGACTACAGGCGCCGCCACCACGCCCGGCTAATTTTTTTGTATTTTTAGTGGAGACGGGGTTTCATTGTGTTAGCCAGGATGGTCTCGATCTCCTGACCTCGTGATCCGCCCGTCTCGGCCTCCCAAAGTGCTGGGATTACAGGCTTGAGCCACCGCGCCCGGCCTAAAAGTCACCTTTTAATACCTTCATGAATGCCACAAACATTCAAGAGTTAAAAATCACTGTTCATGGTTAAGAGCTGTGTATCACTGACTTTTCCCAAATTACCTACTCTATCACTCTTCTATCTTTGCATTGCTTCCTTCTCAGCTTGTAAATCCTTTTCTTTCTGTTTCCCTTATTTATATGCTCTTAGATGGTAACAGATCTAAGACTAGAACCTAAGAAGGTCGGTGACCCTAAACTTTGTGTGTATGTAGAAGAATGTGTCCTTGAAATAATTATTTGCTTAAATATAATAGAAGATGCATAAGTAATAAAAAAGCATTTACATAACAGGAAAAAACACACATGTCGAAATAAGGGTATGTAATAGAAAGCATACCCTAAAGACTTCTTCTATTAAATATTCAGCTCTAAACCTTGACCATGATGAAGATTCTGGAAATAACAAAAGAGCAGCTCTCCTAAAGCAAGAGTCTCTGTTTTCCAACTATACTAATCCAGCTACCCAATATTACCAAATAAATTTTCCCAAGTGACCTTCTGATCCTGTTTCTTTGTCTTTAAAAAGGGTTAGGTAACACTATTAGTATGTGGCAGATCTCAGATTCCACCTGAGAATCTCCACCCTTTCCCCATTTTAATATGAAGCCCCATTTTTAATATGGCCCATGCCTTTCCACAAATCAGATGTTCAATATATAATTTTTGAATTAAAAGATTCAAGAAATTTGGGACTTTTTAAGAATAGAAGGAGAAACATGGTATCTACCCTCAGATATTTGAAAAGGATATCACACAAAAGGCAGATCTGGTAACTTATGCAACTCCAGAGAGTAATAAATAGGAATTACAACATGGCAGTGCTTTGTTTAATAGAGTTAAAGCAGTGTCAAAGTTACATTCTATGAGAATTTTTAAAACTGTTTTCATTTTGATGGCATCGTAAAAAAAGGCATATTCTAGATCATCTAAATGATCTCTCCATAGTTCTGTATACTTGCTTCAAGCCTTCTGTGTTTGAGGCTGCATTTGTTTATGATCAAACTTACCAAATGACCACTAAAAGGAACAAGGTTACATTTTTTAATGCAGTATATATACTGAGACTGAGGTCACTGGGTACATCTCAAAAATTCAGAGGATTATTTTGCTCCAAAAGAGATCTGAACATTAACCCTGTGTTAAGAAACACAGGAATAAAAAAGAAAATGAGTAGACTGTCTTGTGAGAATGTCGTGTGTGTGTATGTCTACGAAAATTCTAAAAGCAGACTGGCCAATGCTCCTGTGGTGGTTGACATTAAATAACAAAACTCAAACCCAAAAGTCTGTACTTTGCAAGAACCTCAAACTTTAAAGTGCAGTGAACTAAAAATTTAAAAATGGAACATGCTATGAATGAATTAATTAACATCAAAAATGGAATGTTCAACTGTGGCCTAAGCCATCAACGATTCAATGCTATATCGATAAACTGGCTGCACAAATACCTGTTGAATAAATGAATGCACAATAATCTGTTATAGGACATAGTATAATAGTTACGTGCCTGAGTCGTGGTTAAGGGTTGAAGAAATTTTTTGAACCACTGAAATAAGTCAACTTAAATTATTCAAGAAAATATCCCTTCCTCCATTCACAGCTTTGGGGCTTTGACTACTCGTTTGACACTATAACCATTTACATATTTTAACTATGTTAGCTACAAAGGCAGGCAATATCCAACTTTCCTCTGCTAACAAGTTAAAAGACATTTAATGAGATTCTGGACACAAAGAACATGGAAATGTAAGCTTTCTTAATTTCCCCTCCTTTAACATCCCAAATAAATAGCTTTGAGAACATGTTTCTTCCTTTAGTATTACCACTATGGAAAATTATTTTAGAATAACATGTCTATACCTAAACCAGTATTTAGTCTGCAAAGGCCAGATTTTCATGGAAAAAAAAAAAACAAAGGAAAAGCATCAGTAACTATTTTGCCACTATTATTTACCCACTGGTGGTGAATAGCCTTCATCAGATTATCCCAAAGAAGGCCTGAGCGATTCTAAACCATGCTGAAAACAACAAATATTATAATATTATGAATATAGGGTTAGTTTCTACCTAATTAAGCCCTTACTTTGTGCCAAGAGCTGTTCTGAGTGTTTCATATGAGTTGATATATCATTTCATTCTCTTAACAATCCTATAAGGCAATCATTCTTATCATCCCAATAAAGCAACTTGTGTAAGATCACACAGTAGAGCTAAAAGTTCTAGAAAAATGTGCGATCTTAACACTTATTTAGTAAAGGATCATCTTTTTCTTGAGATGAAAACCCTAACCCATAGAAGAAATACTCAACTTCCCAAAAGTCATGACAAGAATAGTTGCAGAATGACTACACTTGGTAGAAAACTATAGAATATGAATTCAAATGACTTGCAACAAAAACTCATTCCCCATTAATTACAATGGTAGCACTGATCAAGAGTTCTGTGTATAATAAGATAATATTCTACAAGACAATCAAATATGCTACAATAAGACATATTTGACTCATGTAATCAGGGAACTCCTTTCACATGGCCAAGTAGGGCAAACAGGTATTCTTCCAGGAAACTTGATACACAGACACTAGAAGAGAGAAGGGTTTTTTTACATTGTTTTTTTTTTTCATTACAAACTGTAAGGCTGCAGGTATGGGGATGCTAGCCGTCCTCTTCCACACCATACAGACAGCCTGTCAGTGGCAGAATAAGGCCAGCATGCAAATACAGCAAAGGTATACAAGCCAAGTAATATCAAGACAAAAGTCAAGGATTATTACACTCTGAGATCATTTAAGACTCTAGATTTGTCTCTTAAACCAAAACTAGATTGTGTTAGCCAATGACTACATTTTCCCCTCTTAAACTAGATTGAGTTGTATTTTGTTACTTGCAATAAAAAAGAATCCTAATATACTTATCAAACTGCCAGTGTTTCAAATTTAAAACTTTAATGATGATAAAGTTCAAGAAAATGACACTCTAAAATACAACTAGTCAAACTTTCTAGAAGATAAACAGGCAATTATATTGAAAGCTTTAAAATGGATACTTTCTGACCCTGCAATTCTACCTCTTCGAATTTATTTATTTATTTATTTTTATTTTTTTTTGAGACGGAGTCTCGCTCTGCCGCCCAGGCTGGAGTGCAGTGGCCGGATCTCAGCTCACTGCAAGCTCCGCCTCCCGGGTTCACGCCATTCTCCTGCCTCAGCCTCCCAAGTAGTTGGGACTACAGGCGCCCGCCACCGCGCCCGGCTAGTTTTTTGTATTTTTTAGTAGAGACGGGGTTTCACCGTGTTAGCCAGGATGGTCTCGATCTCCTGACCTCGTGATCCGCCCGTCTCGGCCTCCCAAAGTGCTGGGATTACAGGCTTGAGCCACTGCGCCCGGCCCCCTCTTCGAATTTATTATTAAGAAAGAACCATGGGGCCGGGCATGGTGGCTCACGCCTGTATTATCCCAGCACTTTTCTCACTTTTTTGAGAATAGGTTTGATAAAAAGGCAATAATGGTAAAATATACTATATCCGAAATCTAGAGAGTATTAACAGCCATATACTATGTTAAGTACCCAACATTAATATTCTCTAATTTAACCATCACCACAATCCTACAAAATTCTGAGACCCTCACTATTTAGACAGAAAAAAATGTAGATGTAAATGTTTAAAAAGCAGGTTAAAAACAGTACTCATTCCCTAATCCTACAGTTATTAACATACATATGTAACACAGAATTGAGAAACAGTAGACAATGGTCTCTACACAGTGAAATAGCAGGTGATTTTTATTTCTTTGTGCACCTGTGTAGTTTTTAAGTTTCTTCCTCCAAAATTTTTAAATTTTTAAATTTCATTAAACATTAAAATAGTTTAGCCAAATCAAATGATTGTAAACACACTCAAGGAACTCCTATTTAAATGGTATTCTATTATAAAGCAAAGAGAATAATCAATGCTCTTCTATTATATGCTCTTCTATTATAAAGCAAAGAAAATAATGCTCTTCTATTATAAAGCAAAGAAAATAATCAAGCCCCAACCTTGCTATAAAGTAATAGAATTTAAATATCTATATCAAGAAAAGTCAAAGGAGATTCTATAACTTTCTTCTTACCAATCAATGAATCTCAGAGAGACAAGGAACTAAAGAATTAAAACATTCTTTTTAATTTTTTTTTTTTTGAGACAGCATCTCACTGTCGTCAGGCTGGAGTGCAGTGGCATGATCTTGGCTCACTGCAACCTCTGCCTCCCAGGTTCAAGCGATTTTCCTGCCTCAGCCTCCTGAGTAGCTGGGATTACAGGCATGTACCACCACACCTGGCTTTTTCTTTTTCTTTTTTTTATTTTTAGTAGAGACGGAGTTTCTCTGCGTTGGTTGGGATTGTCTTGAACTCCCAACCTCAAGTGATTCACCTGCCCCGGCCTCCCAAAGTGCTGGGATTACAGGCAGGAGCCACCGTGCCGGGCCGACAATATTTCTAAAGAAACCTTTTAAAAACCTGCATTCTCTTTGTTCATCCAATTATTCAATCATTTGTCTCATTTGTTAATTCAAATACTTATTAAGAGCTCACTGTGTACACCAGGTACCAGTATTCACACCACAGATTTCTTTTTTTATTTGTTTGAAACAGAGTCTTGTGTCACCCAGGCTGGAGTGCAATGGGGCGATCTTGGCTCACTGCAACCTCTGCCTCCCGTGTTCAAGCAATTCTCCTGCCTCAGCCTCCTAAGTAGCTGGGATTACAGGTGCCCACCACCATGCCTGGCTAATTTTTGGTAATTTTTAGTAGAGATGGGGTTTCCCCATGTTGGCCAGGCTGGTCTCGAACTCCTGACCTCAGGTGATCCATCCGCCTAGGCATCCCCAAGTACTGGGATTGCAAGCGTGAGCCACCGTGCCCAGCCCACAAATTTCAAATTCAGTCTACTTGGGATTTTGTCCATTGAAACTTACCCAGTTTTATAATGGAAACGGGGAGGGTAGAAATCATTTTAAAGAAATTTGCTTAGCATCTGAATTTACAAGACTCTTAAGAACAGAAACATATCCCAACCCTCAAAGACTTCAACTTTCACCTTTAAACCTTATGCTTCTTTTTAACCATAGTATTTTTCAGCTGGAAAAACAAACCCTTCCAGACTACTTGGAAAAAAAAAGGGCGGGGGGGAACACAGGGGACCTGTCCTTAATGAGTGAAAACTGCAATATTAAATACTAGACACTTTTAAATTAATTTGCCTAAATATATTGTGACTTTTCAAACAAGTGAAGAACTACATACAGTAAGCTATGTTCCATCACTACATTTTCGCATTTATAAGACAATAAACTCTCAAAATCATATGTTGAAATAATCCTTATGGTTAAAACTGTAACCGGTTAAGGTGAAATTTTAAAATAAACACTCATAAATAACAGTTGAGATCACCAGAACAGCTAAAAGCTAACATCTTGGGAATAGTTTTAATAAAAATACATTATTTCAATTATTGTTTTAAATCTTAGAGAACACTGGCCGGGCGCGGTGGCTCAAGCCTGTAATCCCAGCACTTTGGGAGGCCGAGACGGGCGGATCACGAGGTCAGGAGATCGAGACCATCCTGGGTAACACAGTGAAACCCCGTCTCTACTAAAAGTACAAAAACTTAGCCGGGCGAGGTGGCAGGCGCCTGTAGTCCCAGCTACTCGGGAGGCTGAGGCAGGAGAATGGCGTGAACCCGGGAGGCGGAGCTTGCAGTGAGCTGAGATCCGGCCACTGCACTCCAGCCTGGGTGACAGAGCGAGACTCCGTCTCAAAAAAAAATAAAAAATAAAAAATAAAATAAATAAATAAATAAATAAATAAACAAACAAATAAATCTTAGAGAACAAATTTCCTAATTAAATTGGGCTTTATCAACAATAGAACAGGTGTACACTATTTCACCCAAAAAGTGTTTCTGTGAAAAAGTACTGGCAGAGCAAATCTAAGTCACTAGAAAAATTGAATTCTCATTTTAGAGGTACTTAATCTTCTTTCTGCTAAAGCTTCCACTGGCAAACTGTAGTTAGCTTTCAGCTGGTTATCCACAAACAAGCCCTTAAAAACGATCACTTCAACATATTAGATGGCTGAGAGAGAGAGAGAAAGAGAAAGAGAACGAAGGAAAGAAAGAAAACAAGTGTTTAGAAGGATGTGGAGAAATAGGAACCCTTGTGCACTGTTGGTGGGAATGTAAACTGGTGCAACTGCTATAGAAAACAATATGGTGGTTCCTTGAAAATTAAAAAGGGTTACCATATGATCCAGCATCCCTCTTCTGGATATATATCCCAAAAAAGTGAAAGCTTAAGAGAGATTTGCAGACTCAGACTCATGTTCATAGCAGCACAATAACCAAGATGTGGAAGCAACCCAAGTGTCCATTGCTAGAGGAATGGAGAAACAAAATATGGTACATATAATGGAATATTGCTCAGACTCAAAAAGGAAGAAAATTCTGACACATGCTACAATATGGATGAACCTTGAGGACATTACACTAAGTGAAATAAGCCCATCACAAAAATATTAAAACCCTATGATTCTATTTATATGAGGCATCTAGAGTAGTTAAAATTTGCAGAAACAGAAAGTAAAATGGTGGTTGCCAGAGGCTGAGGAGAAGGGGAAACTGGGAGTTGTTTAATGGGTATGATTTCAGCTTTGCAAGATGAAAAAGTTCTGGAAGTTAGTTGCACAATGTGAATGTATCTAACACTACTGAACAGTACACTTAGAAAAGGTTAAGATGGTAAATTTTATGTTAATATTTTTAAACTACAATTTTAAAAAACAATCAAAAGCTATAAGAAAAAAGCCATGAGGTAATCACAATTTTTGTTTTTACAAAACAAACATTTTTAATTTTGTTTTAGAAATTCAGGTTTTAGATATTAGATTTCTCTAAAGGGATGTCTGGCAAATAGATAAGGGTTTATAAATTTCTACTGCAGAAAACATGAACATTAATACTCAATGCATATACAAAACAGTTAATTCTTGATGTGTCAAGAGACCAAGAGATATAATTATTTTTAAAATTCCAAAGCCTATCGTTAATTTAAACATTCTCACCATATTTTTACCAAAAATACTGAGCAACAAGAAGTTTGGCTTGTCTTAGTTTCAAATTATCTTTCTAACCTTCCAGAGTTAAGCAGAGAACACATACACACACTGGGTAAAATCCACCCACTGGATAACTAGTCACAAAGTTTAAAAAATCAATTTCTTGATCGGAAACTCATCCAACACCACATTTAAATTTAGATTATTTTCTCCTGGTTAAGAAACAGACTTGTGTTAATCTTAGATAAAGGGATACGGTATTTCAAGTATCTAAGTTTAAAAAATGATATATTAAGAGAAGGCATCTATGAACACACGATTTAACCCAAATCTTTAACATCCATGCACATCAATTTTTAATTTCACCACCAAACATAATAAACTATTTTGAGTTCTTCCAGAAAAAAAAAAAATCAGTCAAGAGACTAATTAATCCCCCTCAGCTTTCTATACACCACTCTTGACATACAAGAATAGAATGTAACCACAAAATCTAAACCCTGAGCCCAGACACCATTAGAGCCATAGACAATGGCATTAAAAGGAAAGACAATGGAAGTTAACAGGTAGAAAAGCTGACATTCTCCAAACTGCACAAGATGCTCTAAAATAACTTGATAGTTCAGTAAATACGCACGTGTGGAAGAGTGCACTAATATAGACTTCATACAAATTGAGCCACAAAACAGACCAGTAAGGCAAGCTTTAAGTCTTGCCTTCAGATGGAACTCAATGGTCTTAACTCTGGAGAAATTCATAAGCAAAGGACAGTTTTTCTATCATGTAGCTGCTTTACTGAGAATATTTTATCAACTCATTATCTTTCACAAAGGTTAATTTTTACAAAATTGTCTAAACTTTGGCATCAAGACAAAAAATGTTTTAAGTTACTGCCAGTACTAAGACTGCAGTGTCTTGCACATATCTTGCTTAAATCAACAGTAAGACTAGAATGCTGTGTATGTTTGACTCTACATACACAGTATGTAAGTCCAGAGTAAACTCAAAGTTTCCTATTTGGGGAGAAAACACAGGGGTGAGGAATTGTGAAGGACGAGGCCTGGAGTAGAGAGTAGATCAGATGCTCAAGAAAAATAACTGATACTAGGTGCCAATATAACCCAAGGATGTACTCTTTTGCCCATTTTAACAGGAAAAAAAGCCCTTTTCAAGCTCTGGATCCAATGTTAGTCTTTTCACTTTCAGGAGATAGAAAAGATGCATGAAGACACAGAAAAGAAACTAAAGGAAATAGCTGGAAGGACTAGCAAAAAAGAATTTTAAGAGTTGTGGAAGTTCAAACAAGAATTTTAACAGGTAACATCTATTTTCAAGTACACAGTGTCACCAAGACTCCTGCAATGGGCTAAGTGCTTCACAAGCATTATCTCATTTAACCTTTACAATAACTGCTCAGATGGCTGCTATTCTTATCATCACTTCAAAAGGAGGAAAGAGGCTCAGAGGCATTCAGTAACTTGCTCAAGCTCACAAGTGAAGGGCTGGGACCCTTAACTCAGAGGTATCTGCCTCCACATCCTATGCTCTTAACCACTATATACTGCTTCCTCAAACAAAAGGACAATCAAAATAGAAATATAACGAGAAAAGTTTGCTAATAAATGAGAGAGAGCTTCTTGACTTTTAATGGCCAAAGTTAATGAAAGGAAATTAAGGAATATCTATTCTCAGAAATTTTACTTTAATGATTCAGTAATTATTTGTTTTGGAAAACTTTGAAGGAGTCTGGCCTGAAGCCTGAAACAGAATCATTACTCTCTTGACATTCCCTTAAAAATCTAAAAATCAAAACACATGTGCTATTAAGTAAGTTCAGTCCCTATAACTAGGAGGCAACATGAAATGTCCTATCTTAAATCTAAAATATCATAGCTATACCCATTTTCTATTCTGATTTCTTCCAATTCTTCAGGTTGAGTTTCCTAGACCTTCTTTTAAAAAGACAAATTTGTTTCCCAAACTCTGACATTGGGAGCTCATTTAAAATGAAAAAAAAAAAAAAGTTGCATGAAGAAAATCCCCATCCCTCAAACTCTCAGTTATCTTTCAAAAAACTGTAAATTAGTTAGAAAAGGTCATCTATTATAAACAGCATCTAAAAATGCTGAGTAACCACCACTTATTAAGTGTTTAACTTTTCAGTTATATCAAGAACTTCTATATTAAGAAATGAATCCATCCAACCCAAGGTTGCTAAGTTTTCAAATGAGAAAATTTTGAAAGTAACAGATGAGCTGAGGAAAATCTAAGAACTCATTTAGAATTGGGGCTGATGAACAGCAGCTAATTTATTCATTCATTCATTTCAAAACTGCTTCTGATATTCTGAACTGATGAATGGCAAAGAAATGAGTTCGATACTGTATATAAAAAGGAATTGATTGGTGCATAATTTAATACATTGTATTAAGTATGATTCAATATATATAAGGATAGAAAACTGGCACTACACAGAGGTAATCTGCCGCTTTATCATTTCATCAAAAGCACTGTAATCACCTCCGCAAAATAAACTGCAATTAATTCCTGGTAACTCTTGGAATGAATTTAAACCTGTTTGCTCACTTTTTGAATTTTGTAAGTGCCTTCTCTGGTGTACACAAACTAAGAATTTAATATTCTATTGAAGAAGGACCAGGAGAAGGGATCTACAAAACAGCAAGAATATAAACAAGTTTATCTTCTGCTGATACTGATTAGGGAAATTAATCTCTCTGCCAGAAGAGTGGAAGGATTTAAGAGCAAAGCCAGTCTACTAACCAAAACTCTTACTCTAAATCTTCAATTCCTTAAATGATTTCCTTAAAAGTTAAAATACCAAAGTGGACAAAATTGTGTGTGCGTTGGGGGATGGGGGAGTCCGCTCTTAATACCAGTGGTTCAACTCACAATTCTTAATCTCTAATGTACCCCTTAGGCTCAAACTTCAAGGTGATTTATAAAACTTGCATTAAGTTCTAACCGAGTGATTAACTTACTTTGGATATATGTTGAAGGTTTTCCTTTAATATACTTCAGTTTCAGGAAAATGAAAGAGTTCGAAAATTTTTGCAACATGTTAGTGCCGCATTTCGTTCACTCATCATATAATTTTTTCAGTATCATTAAAACTGTCTGCCTACATTTAACCAGCCCCTACATTTTCATTATTTGAAGAATGAGTGAGGCATGTATTCATTTATAATATCTGCGTTCTCGTGACAGGTGATATGAACTCAAGTATCCAATTCTAAAGTTCTCTTTAAAATGTTGCTATTTCTCTAAATTCCCATTACTCTGACTCTCAGTCTAGGCAAGTTTTTTAAGGCGCTTAAAACGAAACAAAACCTGCACGTGCAAACTAAAAAGTTCGCATCTTAAGGCCATCGCGGCAAATCCCTAGGATGCACAAAGGCAAAGACACCCGCGACGGCTGGACAACTACAGGACAAGATCGCATCCGACCACGCGAGTCCCTCAGTCGGGAACTCAGGGCCCCAAGCCCACTAGGAAGCCAGGACCAGCGTGCAGGGTCCGCCCCAGGGCCGAGTTTTCAATGGAACCGGAGAGGATGGGGGCGGGAAGGAGCGGAAGCTCCGGGTGCAAACCGCGGCTACCGAGCTGCAGCTCATTTCTCTTCCCGGGGTTTTCGGGCTGGGTAAAGTCCCCTCCGGATGCGGCCACAGAGCAGGCCGGGTTTCTGAGGCGGGTAGGTGGGCGGCGCGAGGCCCCCACGGCCGGCGGGGAGGGCAAGCAGGGCTCAGATCCCGGCCCCTGAAAGCACTTTCGAGGCGTCTCCCACCCCCCACGACAAGATGGCGACGTGGACAGCGGGGGAGCCCGGCCGGCGAGGTTGGGGGAAAGAGAGGGGAGGGGAGAAGCCGCAGAAACAAAAAGGCTGCCCCCCCACCCCCAGGAGCGCCGAGGGCGGCCCGGGAGCCCAGGGCGGGACGGCGGGCGGGGGCGCCGGCGGCCGGCCGAGGGAATGGGCTTACTTTTTCTTGTCGTTCGCGCCGCCGGCGCCCTCCATGGTGAATCGGTCCCCGCGATGCCTTCACGCCGGGCGGCCCCCAGGCTCGCTCCGGCCTAAGCGCTGGCTCCCTCCACACGCGGAGAGAGAAGGCAAGGCAAGTCCAGAGGTGGGGGTGCGAGGCGGGAAACACCTCGTGAGACCAGAAGCAGGAGAAGCGGGCGGCAATCGCCGGGGTCCGGGCCCGGCTCCGAACCTCTCCTCAGGTGGCTTGTCAGGGCCCAGCCCGACGCACTGGCCGAAGCGACGGCGAGGGTGATCCTCTTGTCCCCTCAGACGAGGTAGCACTGTGCACTGAGGAGCTGAGGCAGCGTCAGGGGGCGGGCAAGGGCGGAGGCGCGCTTGGGCGCGCAGGGAGGGGAGGGGGCGGGAGCGCGCCCGCCCGCCTGCCCAGGCCGGCGCGCGCTCCCGCAGGCCCGCCTCACCTGAGGTGGAGGCGGGTTCCTCGAGAGCCAATGGCGAGCCACGCAGGCGGCCAGCCCACGTCGCTCTCAGCCAATCAGGAGGCGGTCAGCTGAGGCACAGCTGGGACGTGCTGCGGCGCTCACGTGGTAGTCTGTGTTTAGCCGCGGAGGAAAGAGAAAGGAGCTGGGGGCGCGGCTCAGCGCGGGTTTGGGGACTCTGCGCCTTCCCCTAAGGAAGGCGGTGCCCGGCTTTGGGAGGCGCTGCTGAGAAGGGATTTCGGTTGCCTGGTCCCAAACCTGCATCATATTTTCCTACTCTTCGTGCAGCAATGTAATGCTGCCGCTCTCTTTCTCCTCGGCCGCAGTGCTGAGCGTGACTGCCGCCCAACTCTGCTGAGCTTTCTGTTCAAAAAAGCGGACTTCGCCTCGTGGCTGCAAGCCCTTCTTTGGTCTCGTTGCTCAGATGTGTTACAACGGGGTCTTTCCTTGCCAGGTTACCTAACCATGGGTCAATGTCACCCACTGCACCTTTGCCATGGGACACAGGGGAACTCACCTTGTCCACTAAGTTTTTCTGTGGCGGAGTTTAATTACTGAATAAATGCAATTAAAAATAAAAATTAACTCCTCTTGCTGTAAACTTCAAGGGAAATAAAGTTGCAGGGAAATCTTAAAATCTGAAACTATGTTAAGCATTCACAAATAGGTATAAATGACTTTAATAAGCATATAAACCAATTTCGGGGAAAGAGTAGAAAAAATGGTCTTTGGCAACTTTGCAAGCTACTAAATAAAACGTAATCATTTTTGTCTTTGGAGGCATAATGGATATAAAAGTGTCTTCAAGCCTGTCAGTCTTATAAAACAAAAGAATATATTTTGAGCCCAATAAAGGAGCATTGCACATATATCTCTACTTGGCGCTAAATTATTTTACTTCTCACCTTTGCGTTACGAGTTTCTTGTTAAAACCTAGCTTTGGGTTGTAAATATAAATATCTGTAGTGGCTTTCAATTGTATTAGCATGTAAAAACAATGGTCTACATAAAAGCATCAAACTCTGATAAGACAACAACCAATGTATACAGCACCTCTTTCTAACTGGTCAGTAGACCTACAAAGATACGATTCAACATTGACCTTAGCGGACACCGTGGTTCCAGCTACTCAGAGGGGTAAGGCTGGAGGATCCCTTGAGCCTGGGAGTTCCAGCCTAGAGAACAATAGCGAGACTCCATCTCTTTAAAAAACTTTTGGTCTTCACGCTACTTTTGTTTTTTCAGATCTACAACACTAAATGATATGTATTATGTCTTGAAAAGAACCATGGGAAATGCCTGAAGAGAAGAACTCAAAATAATTACTCCTAATTTATTTTTTAATTGTGGAAAGAATAATTCTGTAAATTAAAAACCTTTTAGTTTAACATTCTGAAGATACTGTGTTAAGAACACTGGCTCCAGAATCAAGCGTGAGCTTGTACACAGGCTTTGAAACTTACTGGCAAGTCATTAATCTCTCTATAACTCAGTTTACTTATTTATAAAATCGATGTAAAAGTGTCTATACCACAGTATTATGGATAGTTAGATGAGATAATACATGTATACTTAGAACAACATCTGGTGCCTAGTAAGCACTCAGTAAATGTTAGCTCTTAGTATTGTTGGTGGCATTATTATTATCATTATTATTATTATTTTGAGACGGAGTCTCGCTCTGTCCCCCAGGTTCGAGGGAAGTGGTGCGATATCGGCTCACTGCAACTCCGTCTCCCAGCTTCAAGTGATTCTCCTGCCTCAGCCTCCCAAGTAGCTGGGATTACAGGCGCCCACCACCACACTCAGATAATTTTTGTATTTTTAGTAGAGACGGGGTTTCACCATGTTGGCCAGGCTGCTCTCGAACTCCTGACCTCAGGTGGTCCGCTCACCTGGGTTCCCAAAATGCTGGGATTACAGGCATGAGCCACAGTGCTGGCCTGTTATCATTATTATTGCCCTCAAATTTATTCCTCTGTTAACAGCAATTACTCGGGCTTCTCCTACAGTTTAGCCATTTTTAACTATCCAAGAATACCAATTATGTTAATATAAATCCACATATATTCTCTGTTTTCAACTTGGGAACTGCCCATCGTGTTCCCACCCTCATTTATGAGGATAGCTGCAGAGATCTTCAATCATTTCCCTTTTCATTATACTTATAGCAATTCTCTCTGGCCAGTGATTACAGTGTATAATGTTTGTGACATCAAAAGACAAGCATTTTGTAACAGTAACTCTAAGTCATTTAAAAATTTTTTGGATCATTTCAAAAGTTTAAAACACAGTGATAATTGGATCAGCAAAAAATATTTTTGAACATTCATTAAATTTGCCCTAAAGTTAATTTTCCTTTTCAAAAATGTATAAAATATATTTTTATGTATGTGTTCATATGTGTATACACAAATATAAATATGAAAATGGAAAGGAAAGTAGTATATGTGTATGTATATATGTGTATATACAAATATAAATATGAACATGGAAAGCAGTAATATTCAACCAACTAATTTTCATATAGTTACAAAGACACCAAATACTATCCCCTAATTCAAACAATCCTATTAAATAACAGACACCAAAAAGGAAAATTTCATATAGGATAAAATTTTAAATTCACCTGTTTACAACTACTTAACAAATGCATTTAGGTTATTACTATGTAAGTATATCTTAAACAGTCATTTAATCACTTTCTAACTGCAGAACTTTCTGAGTAGACTATAAGATTATTTGCAAATAACCCCATTGACCCATATTTAGTAGGAAATTGGGCAGTGAATCAGGAGGCTAGGTAAAACTTGAAATTTTGATTACTACTAAATAATATAGAGCATTGAGCCTTTTGAAAGTGAAATGCATCAGATGCACAGAGTTTATAGGGTATTAAACTCTGCAAGAAGACCTAGTATTCAGTAAATGATTCCTGGCCTATTATTACCCTTCGTTGTTTCTTTTTCTTTAAGCTATTCATAACAAGAACAATGGCAGCAAAAGGGTATTGTTTGGAAGGAAAGTGCTTAGACGATAAGAGGGATTAAAAATCTTTTTTTTTTTTTTCCTTTCAAGAATCAAAACACCAAGTATCTGTAATGCCAACACTTTGGGAGGCTGAGGCGGGAGGATCACTTGAGGCTAGGAGTTTGAGACCAGCCTGGGCAACAAAGTGAAACTCCCATCTCTACAAAAAATTTTAAGAGTTAGCTGGGCTTGGTGGTTAGTGCCTGTAGTCATAGCTACTCTGAAGGCTGAGGCGGGAGGATCACTTTCTCCCAGGAGTTCAAGGCTGCAGAGAGGTATGATTGTGCCACTGCACTCCACCCTTGACAGAGCAAGACCCTGTATCTTAAAAAACAACAACAACAAAACACACACATGCATGCAGACACACAAAATAAAATGTATATTTATCTGAGTTTAGGGGGAATATAAACAGACTGAAAATTTGATACTAGCACTTTTCAATTATGATAAATATTTCTAAGATGAGTTTACAAAGGAACACCAAGGGGCTTTCAGTTTCCTGTTCAACATGTAAAGAACTTGGAAGTTGTCGCTCCCATCCTCACAACAAGAAAAAAAAGCTAAACAAACTGAAATCAATAACTCTTCTTAGATCCACCAGAGAATTGAGGTCACAGGAAAAACTACTGCCCTAAAAACTAGAGAGACAGACAGATAGATACAGAGAATCCCAGCTTTTCAGAGAATCACAGTTTACCAGGAGCAAAGCCCAGGCACAGAAGCCAGAAGCTGAAGCTAGTTTCACAGCTGGAGCCAACATCAGTAGGAACACTTAACTGTAATTGGGAAATTGCTGGAGGCTCAGTGCAGACTAGCTTGAGAGTTAAAAACTCCAAGGGTTTTTAGAAGGGCTAAAGTCTGAGAGGGACCTTAATACTTACCTCAGTTTCACCTCTATGAATCCTGTCAGATTCTCACTATAAAGATCTGAGGAAAATCTGCTTTGCTTTTGCCAGGGAGAAGGGGTAAGTAACCATCGTGAAATACTCTCAGGACTCTCTGTTCTTCTTAACAAGACCTGGCCTCAAGGGAAACTCTCTATCAGAGCCTAACCAAGTGAATCTACCAAAGGCTAACCAATCTGGAGGAAGGGAAATTACCAACTCTAGTCAGCTGTAGCCTTCCACACGGGAGAAGGGAAATACTCAACTCAAGCTCACTAAAAGACTTGAGTCCTAATCATAGGACTGTAGAAAGCTCTCCTCTCCCCCTTACCTTACCACCACATCAGAAGAGCTCCTGTGTAACATCGGGGCATTACAGCTAAAAGAACTCAAACCTCAGACCCTATTTTAAGAGTCTCTGGGGACATCCAAAGACAACATAAGAAGCAAAAACAAGGACACAGTAGGAAATTTTAGCCTCTGACACCACGAACAGTAACAAAGCCTACCTCTTAGCCAGATAAACATGAAACCTCACACGAAAGGCCTAAGTTCCTTTTACCTGATACAGCATGTCTGGCTTTCAACAACAACAACGATGACAAAAACAATTACAAAATATGCTAAAAGGCAAAAAACACAGTCTGAAGAGACAAACCAAACATCAGAATCAGATTCACATATGGCAGAGATTTTTGAATTTGAGACCAAAAATTTTAAATAAATATGATTAATATGCCAAGGGTTCTAAGGAAACAGTGGGTAACATGCATGAACACATGGGTAATGTACACAGAGATATGGAAGCTCTAAGAAAGAATAAAAAGTTAATGCTAGAAATAAAAAACAATAGAACAAATGAAAAATGCCTTTAATGGGCTCATCAATAGACTGGATACAGCCAAGGAAAGAATAAGCAAGCTTGGAGATATGTCAGTATAAACTTCTAAAACTGAAATGCAAAGCAAAAAAAAGAAAAATGAAAAATATGGAACTGAATACCTATGTACTGTGGCTGCGAGACAATCACAAAAGTTATAACCTAACTGTAATGAAGGTAGCAAAAGAGAAGAGAGAGGGCAAGGAAAGAAGAAATAGTTAAATAATGACTGAGAATCTTCCAAAATCAATGACTAATACCGAACCACAGATCCAGGTATCTCAGAGAGCACTGACAGGATAAACGCAAAAAAAAATCTACACCTGGACTGGCCAGGGATGGTGACTTGTGCCTGTAATCCCAGTTCTTTTCAAGGCCAAAGTGGAAGGATCACTTGAGCCCAGGAGTTGGACAGTTAGAGACCAGCCTGGGCAACATAGGGATACTCTGTCTTTACAAAAAATAAAAAATTAGCCTGAGTGGGTGGCATGTGCCTGTAATCCCAGTTACTTGGGTGGCTGAGGCGGGAGGACTGCTTGAGCCCAGGAGTTCAAGGCTGCAGTGAGCTATGATGGCACCACTGTGCTCCAGCGTGGGCAGCAGAGCGGGACCCTGTCACTTGTGTGTGTGTGTGTGTGTGTGTGTGTGTGTGTGTGTGTGTGTGTGATGGAGTATGACTCTATCACCCAGGCTGGAGTGCAGTGGCACAATCTTGGCCCACTGCAACCTCCGCCTCCTGGTTTCAAGCGATTCTTCTGCCTCAGCCTCCCGAGTAGTTGGGATTACAGGTGCCTGCCACCAGGCCTGGCTAATTTTTGTATTTTTAGTACAGACGGGTTTCACCATGTTGGTCAGGCTGGTCTCGAACTCCTGACGTCAGGTGATCTGCTCGCCTTGGCATCCCAAAATGCTGGCATTACAGGCGTGAGCCACCGTGCCCAGCCTAACCCTGTCTCTTAAAGAAACAAATAAACAAAATCTTCAAAATCTACACTTAGGCATAGTATTTTCAAAACTGTGGAAAATCAAAGACAAAGAGAAAATCTTGAAAGAAGGGGCTAGGGGCAAGGGAGTATGGGAGTGAGAGAAAACACCTTACTTATAGAGGTGGAACAGTAAGAGTTACATCAAACTTCTTTTCAAAAACCATGCAAGCAAGAAAAGTGTGAGATGAAATACTTAAAGTGTTAAAAGAAAAAACTCACCAATCTAAAATTCTGTACTCAGTGAAATTAACCTTCCAAAGTATTGGAGTAAAAATTAAAGGAGTACATTATCCTTCTTTCTTCAAAAGAAAGTCTGACTTTCTCAGACAAATAAAATGGAGGAAATTTGTTGCCAGTTGAGCTGCCTTGCAAGAAATGTTAAAACAAGTTCCTCAGAAAGAAGAAAACTAATATAGATCAGAAAACTGAATCCACATAAGGAAAGGAAGAACATTATAAAAGGAATAAATAAAGGTAAAATAAAATATTTTCTTTTTCTTAATTGGTCTAACACATAATAGTTTGTTCAGAAAAAGAATAGTAAAAATGTATTCTGGATTATTTTATGGAAAATGGAAATGAATGACAGCATTGTTAAAAGGGATGGGACGGAGGAATTAAGAATACTGTTATAAGGTACTTGTACTACCAGTAAAGCTGTATAATCTTATTTGAAAGTGGATGTGGATTAGTCATAAATGTATATTTGCAAACTCTAGGGCAACCAGTAAAAATTTTTTTCTAAAGTATAATTGATATGCTAAGAGAGGAGAAAGAATGGAATTATGTAGACTGCTCAATTAAAACCAAAGAAGACAGAAAATGAGTGGAAGACAATACAGAAACAAAGGACAAGAGCAAAAAAGAGAATGCCAAAGAATTGACAAAACACAACCAAACAAAAAATCTCCTGAAACAAATAAGCTATTATAGCAAAGTTGCAGGATATAAGGTTAATGTACAAGAATCTATTTCTTTCCTGTATACAGCAAGGAACAGTTGGAATTTGAGTTAAAAACACAATACTGGCCGGGTGTGGTGGCTCATGCCTGTAATCTTAGCACTTTGGGAGGCCAAGACAGGAGGATCACCTCACGTTAGGAGTTCGAAACCAGCCTGGGCAACAAGGTGAAACCCCATCTCCACTAAAAAAACAAAAAAAACAAAAAAAAAAAAACAAAAATTAACCAGGTATGGTGGCAGGTACCTGTAATCCCAGCTACTCGGGAAGCTGAGGCAGGACAATTGCTTGAACCTGGGAGGCGGAGGTTTCAGTGAGCTGAGATCGCATCACTGCACTCCAGCCTGGATGACAAGAGCAAGACTCTGTCTCAAAAAAAAAAAAAAATTACCATTTATTTTAGCATCAAAAAACTGAAATACTTAGGTATAAATCTAAGAAAATGTGTATAAGATCTATATGAGGAAAACTATAAAACTCGAATGAAATAAAACAAAGGAATCTAAATAAATGGAGAAATAGTTCATGTTTATGGAAAGGAAGATTCAATACTAACAGGTCAGTTCTTTCTCCAGTTAACTTATAGATTTAATACAATCCAAATCAAAACCCCAGCAACTTATTTTGTGGATATCAACAAGCTGATTCTAATGTTTACATGGAAAGGCAAAACCAAATAACCAGAATGGTATTGAAGAAGAACAAATTCAGAGGACTGACACTACTACTACTTCAAGACTATAATATAAACCTACAGTAATCAAGACAGTGTAGTATTGGCAAAAGAATAGACAAACAGATCAGTGGAACAGAATTTAGAGCCCAGAAATAAGCCCACACAATAGCCACCAAAAATAGCCATTCATTTTTGACAGAGAAACAAAGGCAATTCAATAAAGAATTTTTTTTTTTTTTTAGCAAATAGTGCTGGAACAACTAGATATCCACATGCAAAGAAAATTAAATATAGACTCTGACCTTATTACACCTATCACAAAAATGAACTCAAAATGGATTCTAGACCTATATGTAAAATGGAAAACTGTAAAGTTTCTGGAAAATGACATAGGAAAATTTCTAGGTTGACCTTAAGTTTGTCAATGAATTTTTAGATACAACACCAAAATTACAATTCATGAAAGAAAAAATTGCTAAGTTGGACTTCATTAAATTTAGAAAACCTTTTCTCTGCAAAAGACACCACTAAGAGAATGAAAAGCCACACATTGGGAGAAAATATTTGCAAAACACATGTCTGATAAAGGATTTGTATCCAAAATATACAAAAAACTCTTAAAACTCAACAAAAGGAAAATAAATAACCAAGTTAAAAAGTGGGCATAAGATCTGAACAAACCTTGCTAAAGATGTACAGATGACAAACAAGCATACGTAAAGATGCTCTACATCATATGTCATTAGGGAATTGCAAATTTTAAATAACAATGAGATACCACTACATTCTTAAACTACTAAAATCCAAAACACTGGTAATACCATATGCTGATGAGGCTGTGGAGCAACTGGAACTCTCTTTTATTGCTGGTGAAATGCAAAATGGTACAGCCACTTTGAAAGACAGTTTGTTAGTTTATTACAATGCTAAACATAGTCTTACCATACAATCCAGCAATTGCACTCCTGGTTATTTGCCTGCATGGGTTGAAAACTCATATGTTACCTGAAAACAAATGTTATAGCAACTTTATTCATAATTGCCAAAAATTGTAGACAATCAAGATTTGCTAATAGGTGAATAGATAACAAATTGTGCTGCATCTATACAATGAAGTATTATTCAGCAATAAACAGAAATGAGCTATCAAGCCACCAAAAGACTTGGAGGAAATTTAGATGCTTATTGCTAAGTGAAAGAAGTCAATCCAGAAATCCTATATATTGTATGATTCCAACTTTATGGCATCCTGGAAAAGGCAAAACTATGGAGCTAGTAAAAAGATCAGTGGCTGCTAGAGATTAACAGGAAGAGGGGAGGGATGCATAGGTGGAACATAGGGGATTTTTTAGGACAGTGAAACTATTCTGTATAGTACTCTAATGGTAGATATGTGACATTATGCATTAGGCAAAACCCATAGAATTATACAGCATTAAGGGAGAACCTTAATACAAACTATGGACTTTAGTTAATAATCATGTATCAATATTGGTTCATAAATTGTAACAAGTGTACCAAACTAATGCAAGATGTCAATAATAGGGAAAACTATGAGTTTGGGGGTGGTGAGGAAAGAGAGAGTATATGGGAATTCTCTGTACCTCCTGTTCAATTTTTTCTTTAAACCTAAAACTGCTCTAAGAAATAAAGTCTATTAATTAAAAGGAAAAAAACCTGAATACTTTTTATTTTTTATTTTTTTTGAGACGGAGTCTCGCTCCATCACCAAGCTGGAGTGCAGTGGTGCGACCTCAGATCACTGCAACCTCCACCTCCTGGGTTCAAGCGATTCTCCTGCCCCAGCGTCCCAAGTAGCTGGGACTACAGGTGCATGCCACCATGCCCAGCTAATTTTTTTGTATTAGTAGAGATGGGGTTTCACCATGTTGGCCAGGATGATCTCTATCTCTTGTTGGCTGGAATGGTCTCTATCTCTCGACCTGGTGATCCACCCGCCTCGGCATCCCATAGTGCTGGGATTATAGGCGTGAGCCACTGAGCCACTGCGCCTGGCCTGAATACCTTTTTTAAAATTAATCCAAGACCACTTTAAAAATGAATACCCCCCTTTTTTTTTTTAACCAAAGTCATGTTTTCCTATCTTTCTGAATGAAGCAAAAGGGTTGATGTGTAAGAATAAACCTTAATAAAACATCCCATTCACTATATTCTGACTAGAAAGGAAAATGATATTAGGTATTTCTCCAACATCAAAGTCAATTGGAAGATTCTCAAAAGCCACAGTTCCATAAGATATTCCATTTCTAGAAAAAGAAGACATAACAGAGAACGGAGTTGCATTTTTGAAAATTAATGGTAATACTCTCCCCTGATTCAGACACTTACAGGATTTCAATATATTTCTTCACTCATAAAATTAATTTTAAATTGTTAAAATGATCAATATCAATAGCCAAACAGTAAATAGCATAGCTAGGTATAAGTTGGTATGTTAATAAATAGAAAAGGACAGGCATGGCGGGTCCTGCCTGTAATCTCAGCACTTTGGGAGGCCAAGGTGGGAGGATTGCTTGAGCCCAGGAGTTTGAAGCCAGTCTGGGCAACATAGTGCGACCCCATCTCTACAAAAAAATTTAAAAAATTAGTCAGGCATGGTAGTGTGTGCCTGTAGTCTCACCTATGTGGGAGGTTGAAGCAGGAGGATTGCTTGATCCCAGGAGGTTGAGGCTGCAGTGAGCCAGGCTCGTGCCACTTCACTCCAACCAGGGTGACAGAGTGAGACAGTGTCTCAAAATAAATAAATAAATAACCAGTAAAAGGATATTTATTAAGAATCTGCTTTGCAGGGCCGGGCACAATGGTTCATGGTTGTAATACCAGCACTTTGGGAGGCCGAGGCGGGTGGATCACGAGGTCAGGAGTTCAAGACGAGCCTGGCTAACATAGTGAAACCCCGTCTCTACTAAAAATACAAAAATTAGCCGGGCGTAGTGGCGTGTGCTTGTAATCCCAGCTACTTGGGAGGCTGAGGCAGGAGAATCGCTTGAATCTGGGAGGTAGAGGTTACAGTGAGCCGAGATCGCGCCACTGCACTCTAGTCTGGGCGACAGAGCAAGACTCCATCCTGAAAAAAAAAAAAAAAAAAAGAATCGGCTTTGCCTGCTTTCTATCTCCCATCCCAGACAATACAATGTGTAAACTTACTTAGATTATATCCTTTTATAATTCATTAATTCAATATATTGTGTCCATTCTACTGTGCGTCAGATATATATTTTGGTTTAATCTGTAGGTTTGTGTGCCACTGTAGATAGAGTGTGAGCTCCTTATGGCCTGGAACACTTTTATCTTGGCAGTCCCATAATCTAGGATCAGTGCCCAGCACACAAGGACAATCATTTCTTGAGCACCTGCTACATTCCAAACACTGTAATAAGCATTTTAGATACGCTCTTTCCTTTAAACGTCATGACAGCCCTATGAGGTAGGACTTCTAGTAATCACATTATGCATCAGTAAGTTAATGGTCAAAGAGGTATGGTCAAATACAAAGCCAGAAAGCTAGGAAGCAGTGGAAACAGGATTATAGACCATGTCGCTCCTTTATTCTACTCCAACTGCGATAATAGTGTGTAGGAAATGCTCACAGCCATGGAATGTGGAGGTGGGGGGAATTACTGCAGGGGAAAAAACATAGGTCATCTTCCTGGAGTGTCAATTTTAGAATGAGAGAAAATTGAGTGATAAAACTACATGTGTAATTTTTGGATATGTTTTACATTTTAGTTAAAAATTTTTCAAATACAGCAAATGAGCAAATACACAAAAGTTCTCCTGACTTCCTTAGACTCTTCCTTCTCTCTAGAGGTCACTGCTGCTATCAATTATTTGTGTACCTGTCTGGAGGTATTCATTTAGTATACCAAAATATCTGTGTTTAGTGTCCTTTCCTTTGTGTATAAATGATAGAATAGTATATGCTTTGTCTATCTGCTGAATGTATTTCATACTACAATATTGTTGGAGATTATTTCTTATAAATTCACACACATCTAATATTTTAAGTATTTTATATATCCTACATCTATTTATTTTTAAATGTTTATTTAAAGATTTTATATGTCATACATATCATATTAATAAACATAAAAGGACAGGCATAATGGCTCATGCCTGTAATCCCAGCAGTTTGGGAGACTGAGGTGGGAGGATTGCTGAAAACAAATGTTTAATGTTTTAAATATTATAAAATAAGCAGATGTATATGTAAAATATTTAAAATATTAAATATTTTAAATATAAATATTTTATATGATATAAAAATGTTTTTATAAAGTAAACAGATGTATGATAAAGTCAACAAAATCACAAGAACTTTAAAATTAATGTGGCATTAATATTTATAAACAAATATCTTTTAAATTTAATTGCAAATAAAATTAGGTTTCTCTAGGCAGATTAGCAAAGAGACATTTAATAGCTAGGAAGACAAACTTTTATAGAATGAGAACCTTAGATATTACGATTTGCTTCAGGAAAACCCCACCATATCAATTTCCTTATCTGTTTGTGAAAGCTATCAACCTTAAATGAGATGTAAATAGAGAAAATTACTTCCCACCTCTATTCACTATTCCAACCAGTTAGAAAATTAGGGGTTTTTTTTTCCTTTGTCCTTACTATCTACGGAGTGAGTACAATGATTCTGCATCTCATACATCATTTTTCAGCAGCAAGGACACTAAATCTCTTTATTCTAAATGACTAACAATTTCAAAATCCAGTTCAAACCAGCTTAGATGTATCTGATTTTTATGAAAGCGAAGGGTGAAAAATAGCCAATGAATCTAAGAATTCTTCTACTATGGAATTCACCTGCTAGATTTTGACCAAGCTACTGTGACATGAATTAATATTATATAGTTATGTTTGTATTTGGGGCAAAAATTTAAATGTATTTATATGTCTCTACAGGAGAAACATCTTCAAGTTCTATATACAGTCTGCTGAACTTCTGCCAAAACACTGCTGAACAATAACTCTTGTTAATTGGTGAATCTTCCAGAATTTTTGTGCATTTCCATCTGATTTTGTTTCAATGCTACGAAGAAAACTCTTTTTCTCATATAATAATAATACAGGCAGTCAGGTGATGGACAGTAGGTGAGAGAATCTCAAATAAATCTTAGGACACAAGTTTTTACTTCTATAAGCTATTGTGATACAGTCATTCTCCCCAAAACAACTGTGGTTTATATCAGGAAGAAAAACACTATCAAAACATTGAAAATGCCAGTGAACGTGGCATTTAAAAGTTATTTTTTTCCCCTAACTGTTAATTTTCACTACAAGTTGTATCTTTTTTATTTGGGGATTTTTACGATTTTAAAATGAAAAACTGTAATAGAAGACTTAAAGCAGAGAAGAAAGAAGGATCATACATAGCTTAATATTTATCCTAACTTGGTTTTCTTCCCATGTGCCCTAAGCCACTGGCAATTCATATTTTCCAAATTTTGGGTGGATAATGTTTTCCCTTTGATTTTTTTTTGTGGGTAATGAAGGAACATTAGCTCTTTGGCTCTTATATTGGAAAACTTATAAAATTTCCTTTGGTTAAGTGTGTCAGAACTTGTCTATGAAAAAGCAGAAGCAGTCACAAGAAGTTGATTAATTTTATACCTGGACTTGCAAAGACAGGTTAGCTACTCTCTTGTGTGAGTGTAAATTACATGGCAGTATCAAGTAAGTCAGAGCTTCGCAGGATTATCTTATTACAGGGATCATGATATTAAATACGTACTATGTGCCAAGTTTTGGGGTGGATCTTGGGAATTACAGACACCCTCTAACGTTACCTTGACCAACACTTTCTAGTCCTGACTATACCTCCATCTCTCACTTTTTGTCTGCTCTTCTAGGATCATAAGAGACAAAAGGAAGACCATCCAGTGGGTTGTATCTGTGTTTAGACAGAGAATCATCTGGATTCTTGAACTGACTGTCTCTACCACATCCCCCATGTGACCAGGCGAACAGAACATTTTCTGATTTTGCTGCACAGACATTCTCCAAACCCTGTTCCAGATCCTCTTAGCAAGATCTATCGCAACTAGGTTCAGGAACAAGAGTTTGCCTCAAGGTCTTGTTGCTATTGATATTTCATTGATACTTGTTGCTGGAGCAAAGACAAATCCCAGTGCTTGGCTATCTGAGGACCTGTGGGAGGAAATAAGCTGAGAAAACTATGTCTTGGAATAACAGAAGTCCACCCTAAAACACTATTATATTGGTGTAGTGGTGGATAGATGAATGTATGCGTATCTTAAAACAAATCAAGCTCACACAAAATGAGTTATTTTATTGTATGTAAATTATACCTCCATAAAGTTTGTTAGAAATGATACTGTCATAAAGAGGCTCACCACCTGTTCACTGTATTGCTCTTCTAATTTCTGTTCCTTTCCTTCGTGTGATCCTCACCAGACTACATTTCAACTGTCAATTGGTTGATCACCGGGATTTTATCTACACCTTAGCCTATGGTTGTTTATCTCGTCTCTGCCTGTGGCCTATTGACTCCTGGATCCCAGCTACATTTTTCAGTACTTTACACACTCTGCTTCCAGTACCCCAACTGGAAGAATATATATAGCAGTTAACTGTCATCTGGCAAAAGGGAGGAAAATTCAGGAGGGTAAAATAGCTGAATGAATTCTCCCTGCTCCAGAATGCAGAGGAAAAATGAAATGGCCAGACCCAGATGTTAAAAATTTGATCCTTGCTCTTCCCTG
Organism: Macaca nemestrina; assembly: GCF_043159975.1. Classification (NCBI taxonomy): domain Eukaryota; kingdom Metazoa; phylum Chordata; class Mammalia; order Primates; family Cercopithecidae; genus Macaca; species Macaca nemestrina. The sequence goes on from NC_092131.1 coordinate 46,369,646, forward strand.
CCCCAGCAAGGGCTGTTCCATGTTTAGGGGATGAAATGCCACTGAGAGTATTAGCAAAAATACATGTGTCATTGAGTCTGAGGAAGATAACTGAGACATACATGTGTTTCTCATAATGCATGTGGGCATCCATAGACATATTCTTAAATGACTTAAGGACTTGGAAACTACCTCTAGGAAACCTGAAACTTGAATGTTGGTCCAATAGGGTGAAGAAATGTTCCATTGCCTTCCAACTAAAGAAATACACTATCAAGAAAAACATTAGCTGTGTGTTCTATAAGCTTGGGAGAATAACTTATTTTAATACATATGTTACTTTTAAGACCAGTATTTCAGTAAGATATATGCTCTATTATGGCAGTAATTTGTCTGTCTTATTACGTGCTATATCTGCAGTATCTTCTGTACATAACACAGCAAAGGAGCTCAATAAATATAATTTTGTTGCTGCCCTAAAAAGAGTTCCATGAGCACTGGTGTGTAGAAGCTCTGGAAATAAGGAATGGTGTGAATACATATCACATAGCTTACTTGGAAGCCCCGTGAAACCCATGTTGGATAATTGCTGTGTTAACTAATCCCAGAAAAGGGAGAATTAGTGTCCTTGAGAACACTCTTTTATGATGTGGTGAAGTGAATGCTAGTTATGGATCAAGACCTTGAGTTCTGTTCCTTGAGACCTTGAGTTCTGTTCCTTGAGTTCTGTTCCTCAACAGACCTTGAGATCTGTTCCACCATCCACAATTCTATAACATTTCCTTCTTTATGCCTCACTTTTTTCATCCTAAAAAAAGGGATTTGAGCATATGATCTCCAATTCTCTTCTAGCTCTAACATTTTATGACAAAGATCCTCTAAAATAATTTATTTACACAACCCTTAGAAAATTAAGACTGAGAGGCTAGGCATGGTGGCTCACATCTGTAATCCCAGCACTTTGGGAGGCTGAGGCGGGCGGATCACGAGGTCAGGAGATCAAGACCATCCTGGCTAACATGGTGAAACCCCGTTTCTACTAAAAATACAAAAAATTTGCCGGGCATGGTGGTGGACACCTGTAGTCCCAGCGACTCGGGACACTGAGGCAGGAGAATGGCGTGAACCCGGAAGGCGGAGCTTGCAGTGAGTCAAGATCGTGCCACTGCACTCCAGCCTGGGCAACAGAGCGAGACTCCACCTCAAAAAAAAAAAAAAAAAAAGGAAAAAGAAAATGAAGATTGAGAAACGTAGACTGAGTATCATAACGAAATAGGTGGACAATTAGAGTCAAACATGAAATTTTTGTTAAGTATTACAAAAATAAGAATTCTTCAGATTTGAATTGAACATTTAATATTTTCCAAGTGCATTTGCATCCATCAACTTATTTGATTTTCAAAGCCACCATGCAAAACTATTTAATACATGCACTAAGTAGGAGGTTTATGGCATGAGTTCACAAAGAAAATCAGTGATAGAGGTAAGACTAGGATTCAAATATCCAGAATCCTGTTTCAGTTTTTTTCCTTTTAAATATATATTAAGTTGCTGAGTAAATTATTTTACAAATATTTATTTTGAAAATGGAATAGGGCATTTCTGGGTTGGCTAAAGCTAAGATTCCAATACAGCTATGGGGACAGAAATAGGCACCTTCCTCTCCATGTACATCTATTCCATTTGATTTGATTTATAAGGTTGCTGATAAGCCTTTTCAGAAAATAATGGGGATAGCATCAATAATTGGATCTCAGGCATACATAGGAACTTATAGATTATGAAGAATCCAATGGGAGCAAAATATGATAAAAAAACAGCTGAATCTCACAGACAATTTGTCCTATGGGGAAAAAGCCTGGTGTGAACTGGATTTAGCAACAAAAGCTAAGGGATTGAAGAGCAGTTCTGGGTTTTTTGTTGGTTTTAAACACATTAAGTTTTAAGAAATGTTGCTTTGGAACCCTTTAGAGCAGTTTAATACAGAAGGGAGAAAACTTTCCTTTCTCACCTAGCAACTCACTGCTGCTGTGCTATTACAACTTAGCAAGGGTTGAGAGCACTGGTAGCTGGAGAGGCTAGTAAGGATCTGTACCTGGTATAAAACAGGAACATAGCAGAGGCCAGCAGGAGCATCTAAGCAGAGCTGCAACTGGCATTTAGCTGCACCAGAGCCCAAGCATGGCAGAGGCCAGCCACAGTTAGGAAAGTGAATGGCCTGGACTACTTAATTAATGCATGCAAGACATTCCTCCGGGATTCTCAAAAATCTTTAGGGAATTGGAATTTCTGCCTAAACAGGTGATGACTTCTACTAGCAAAATATCATGCAGGATTCCAAGACAATGAGTACTGTTTTCTGGATTTTGACTCCTCTCAAACCATGCTGTTCTGGCTTGCTTTGTGGTTAGAAGTTTGTCTTAAACTGTCTGAATAATTCTTTTTTTTTTTTTTTTGAGACAGGGTCTCACTCAGTCACCCAGGTTAGAGTGTGGTAGTGCAATCTTGGCTCACAGCAACCTCAGCCTTTTGGAACCAAGTGATCCTCTCACCTCAGCCTCCTGAGTAGTGTCAGGCCCACGCCACCACACATGGCTAATTTTTGTTCCTTTTTTGTAGAGACGTGTTTTCACCATGTTGCCCAGGCTGGTCTCCAACTCCTGAGCTCAAGTGATCACCCACCTTGGCCTCCCAAAGTGCTGGGATTACAGGCATGAGCCACCATGCCTGGCCTGTCTGAATAATTTCTAAGCTTATTCGTAGTGAGTGATCTTGATTTCAACTAACTCCTGTATACCATGCAATTATTTTTTCATTATATTGTTTTAAAATATTTCCAGTGAAGTCTGCTAATATGCAAATTAAACTTTGCCTGAAGTTGAAATGATACTTCATTAAGTTTCTGAAAAATCCAAACCATAAATAAAAGCTATTTTTTTGTGTTTGCAGATTTCCTTTGCTAAATTTGTGTCTCATTCACTTTCTAAAAAAAGAATTATATCAAAAAAGTTTACAAATTTTGTTGACAGTTTTCTTCAGAAAAATATCTGACTTTTGTACATAGAGACCTTATGTACATAAGTCAGAAAAGTCTGAAAAGGCAGAAAACGTGACTTACTATGTGACTATTTTATTGATGGTTTTAATTATTATAGTGAGAGAGTTATAAAGAACTGGGCTAACATTTTTGCAACTAGTTGATCTGGATGAACAATGCAGTTTAATGCAAGAGCATTAACGCATACTTCTTTTAGGTGAGCTATAAACCTTTGTGTCTTCCAGCCATGGAATTTGTGTCTTCCAGCCATGGAATTTGTGTCTTCCAGCCATGGAATTTGTGTCTTCCAGTCATGGAATTTGCTCCATCAGAAGCACAGGACACCTGATTCTCCAATGGCACTTGTCTTGTATCAAACAAAAACTTTATAGTAGCAAAAATCAATGTTCTAGTATAGTCAGTTTCCAAAGAACTTACGAACATACCTTCTTGTAATATACAATCATCATTGAGACAACAAACAATTGCCATTAGGAGTGTTTTATTGTCAGTAACTTTCATTAATCTGAATAGAAATTTTTTCTTGTTTTTAATGTGCCAATTAACTGCTTTTTAATGTTAACTAACAACTCATACACATGTCTTTGAATTGAATTATTGCCCAATGGCAGTTCTTTCAAAATACTGGATTTTGCTTCATCACTACTGAAATTGCAGTCTAGGCAAATGTATGAGCATGACCAGGTTTTATAAGGATTTCTGCATTTTTTTAAGGCCCATCGTCATTTGTTCATGTATTCTTAAGTAAGGAAGTAGCAGTGTTACATTGCTCAAAATTCTGTTTGAAACTTGTGAAATATCCTGTAAGTTTACCTTTTTTTTTTTTTTTAAGAATTATTACAATATAAGACACATAGACTGTCTTGAGTTTAAAGGGCTTTCAATAAATCATAGTCAGATATTCAGAAAGAGATTCTCAATATTTCTTTTCAGCAGTTGGCAAAATTAATGATGGGTTGAATGACTTTTGTAGAACTAAATAATAATGTATAAACTATTTTTACTTAATTCTCAAAGTCCAAGTCACACACAATAGCACTGAGGGTTGAACATAGACAATACCCACAAGGTAGCCAATGGTGGCCAATAAACACACACAGTCTCTCACCACACAACCTCAAGACAGAGGAATCTATCAGAAGAAAATCTGCCAATCACAGTCATCTATTCACCATAGTTTTGTAGCATTGATCTTTTTATATCTTTTGTGTATTTTCCATAAAGTCAATGTCAATATTGCTCATGTAATGCCCAAGAAAACCCAATAAGAGAAATGATAAAAGGAATAAGATATTGTCAGGTAGGATTGAGCTTTGGAGAACCACAAACCATTAAAATATTTAAGAGTTTTTTTCCACCCGAGAATCTATTTTTGCTCTTTTGTGGGCAATATTGCCACCATTCATGATGCATGTATTAGAGGTAGTTGTCATGGAAAAAAAATGTCATTTGAAGTTCATGGCAAGTCCCGAAAGGAAAATCACATTAGACCTCTGGAGGTTCTGGTACAAAGCCATGCTTTCTGCTGCAAAGAACTACAAACCATTTAAAAAGCAGCTCTGTGGGCTATTGGGCCGTGGTAGGGATACAGCATATGACTATGAGACATCAAGTAGCCACGTAGCTAGAGCTGCCCATTGTGAGCTGGACTCTTTCAGACTTTACCTAGGGATCCACTTTATAACAAAAGGGTGCAGCTGTGGCACAGGCCCATAGGGTCTGCTGGTTCTATCGTATACTATATCCCCAGAAGCCATCCAGCCTGATAGGATGGTGGAACAGACTCTTAAAAATGTATCTGAGGGCCGGGCGCGGTGGCTCAAGCCTGTAATCCCAGCACTTTGGGAGGCCGAGGCGGGCGGATCACAAGGTCAGGAGATCGAGACCACAGTGAAACCCCATCTCTACTAAAAATACAAAAAAATTAGCCGGGCGCGGTGGCGGGCGCCTGTAGTCCCAGCTACTCAGGAGGCTGAGGCAGGAGAATGGCGGGAACCCGGGAGGCGGAGCTTGCAGTGAGCCGAGATCGCGCCACTGCACTCCAGCCTGGGCAACAGCTTGAGACTCCGTCTCAAAAAAAAAAAAAAAAAAAAAAAAAAAAAAAAATATATATATATATATATATATATATATATATATATATGTATCTGAGCCTCTATCTTGGAGACGATACCCTGTGAGTTGGTACCACATCCCAGGATGTGAGATAACCCATTATATGGTACTTCTGTATCCCTAATAGAATACAAGGGTTTGGGAACCAAGGAATGGTATAGGAATGTCCCTTTATATCATCACTTCCAGGAAGCCATTTGAGAAATCTGTACTTTCCATCCTTGCTTTGGGTTTTGTGTGTCTGGAGGCCCTGTTACCAAAGCACATAATAAAAGTATTGCATTTCATGAGAACACATAGACACAGGGAGGGGCACAAGACATGCTGGGGCCTGTTGGGGTGAGGTGTAGTGGCAGGGGGAGGGAGAGCATCAGGATAAATAGCTAATGCATGCGGGGCTTAATACCTAGGTGATGGGTTGATAGGTGCATCAAACCACCATGCCATATGTTTACCTATGTAACAAACTTGCACATGTATCCTGGAACTTAATAAAATTTTTTAAAAAGTATTGCATTTTGAGCTCTAGCTGCTACCTGGTCACTTTGGGCTCCATTTTACAAGAGACTAGCAAGCAAGAAAAGGAATCACTATCCTGGCAAATGTAATTGTTCCTGATCATCAGAAGAAGGTAGGGCTACTGCTCCATAGTGGGGGCAGTAAAGAATGTGTTTGGCACTCAGGCGATCCATGGAGCCTCTCTTGGTTTTCCCATGCCCTTTTGTTACAAGTAAATGGATACCATCAACAGCCACCACCGGAGAAGGGTGATGGTAACTAGAGGCTCAGATTCTTCAGGAATGAAGGCTGGGGTTACCCCACCAGGCAAGCTGCCTAGACCAACAGAGGTGTTGAATGAGGGTGGACAGTGGAGGAGGATAATGAGTATCAGTTATGACCCTAAGATATTTTATGTCAGCCTCAGAGGCTGTACACCATCACACTAACCTTTTTAAGTTGTCCAGAAAACATGGGGGGTTTCCCAAACAAACTCCTGGAGAAGCTACTCCTAGATGGGACAAACTTGTAAGAAACAAGTGGAATTGTGAGGTGCAGTGGCAGGCTTTGGTGAATTCTGTGGTACTCGACAGAATCTCTTCAGGGTTGGATCATCTAACTCCAGCTGCTGGGCACATTAACTGATAGCTTACAGCTGTGTCTCTCTCTGCCCTTTGCCATAGAAAATAACCGTGCCAAACTCTATCTCCACCACGATGGGGTGACCTGCAACCAAAGCCCAGCTCATGTGCAGGTACAAACGCATAGCCAAATTACCTCAATCTGAGACAACTCAGAAGGGCCATCTCCATTCCAGAGCTCCCTGTTGAATTAGCTAAAGTCTCAGTTGCAAATGCACTGGGGACTGGCTTCTCCCTCTGCCCAATTTTGTTTTCCTTTCCTCTTTGCAAATTTATCTCCTTAGAGATCTCTCCAATAAATCCTCAGCATGCAACTTGGGGTTTCAAGTATGTTTCCAGGAAAGCCAATTGCAGACACTATACTAGAAAATAATTTAAAAATACCCCAACAAACCAACCGTAGTAACCTGGTTACCACCAACTGCAACCAGCTGGTTAAAATGGCAAACTTTTATGTTTATTATAGCACTATTTACAATAGCAAAGACTTGGAACCAACAGAAATGTCCATCAATGATAGACTTGATAAAGAAAATGTGACCTATATACTCCATGGAATACTATGCAGCTGTAAAAAAGAAGGAGTTCATGTCCTTTGCAGGGACATGGATGAAGCTGGAAACCATTATCGTCAGCAAACTAACACAAGAACAGAAAACCAAACACTTCATGTTCTCACTCGTAAGTGGGAATTGAACAGTGAGAACACATGAACACAGGGAGGGGAACATCACAGACTGGGGCCCGTCAGAAGGGTGGGGGGAAAGGAGCGGGAGAGCATTAGGACAAATACCTGATGCATGCGGGGCTTAAAACCTAGATGACGGCTTGATAAGTGCAGCAAATCACCATGGCACGTGTGTACCTATGTAACAAACCTACACGTTCTGCACATGTATCCCAGAACTTAAAGTAAAATAAAAATTTAAAAATGGCAAACTTTGCATATGACATTATTATTGTTAACTTCAGGTAAAATAAATGTTTGTTGTTGTTGTTGTTTTATTTGAGATGGAGTCTCACAATGTCCACCAAGGCTGGAGTGCAGTGGTGCGATCTCTGCTCACTGCAACTTCCACCTTCCCATTCAAACAATTCTCCTGCCTCAGCCTCTTGAGTAGTTGAGATTACAGGCATCCACCACCATACCTGGCTAATTTTTTTTTTTTTTTTTTTTTTGTCTTTTTAGCAGGGATGGGGTTTCACTATGTTGGCCAGGGTGGTCTTGAACTCCTGACTTCATTATCTGCCCGCCTCAGCCTCCCAAAGTGTTGGGATTACATGTGTGAGCCACCGTGCCTGGCCAATAAATGTTTACTGATTCATTCATGTCTTAATAAATCTCTTTTGTTTTTAAAAAATGTGGTTTGCGTGAACGAGCACAGCAAATATTTATAGTACAGTAGCAGAGATTTGCAGAAAAGTGTAATAAGTATTTATCACTAAGTAGAAAGTTGATGGAATTTTAGGGGAAATTAGGGTGAGGAGGTAGAGGTGAAAGGGCAGAAATCTGTTTTTTCTTCTGTTTATTTCATTTATTTTGTTTTAAAAATAAAACTTTGGTTGCTTATGGCTGAAGGTGTTCCTTGTGTAAGTCCTGTTAAAAAAAAAAAAAGAGAGAGATCTCCCTAGACTTACAGTAATCTTAAAACAATGTCGTCATTAAACACTTTTGCTAATGTTTAGATTTAAGGCTTATAGGTTTATTATTCATTCTCATAGAGTGAGCTTTTCAACTTTCTATCTCACAATTATTCATAAAATATAATTTATAGAAGAGACTGACCTAAATCCAATCTGACCTAAATTATATTCTGTGGTATTTTGGAGGAGATTACTGAAAGTCACATCGATGGATTCTTAGCCCAGGGAAACTTTGTGGCATCCTAAGTGGACGCTGTGCTAATTCAGGACATTCTTCGAATACTTCTTCAGAAAACATCCTCAAAAACACTGTTCTGAGACAAGAGCCTCCAGCACAATGCAACGGTGCCCTAAAGGCCCCTATCACACAGTAATCATAAGAATTGATAAGTGCTTTGGTTTGCACATGAGCATTTTGAGGCGTAGGAAGGTGTGACATAATAAAAATATATATATTTGGTCTCTGCTCTGGTTCCTGGCACAGAGCTCCTGACACCCTTGTAATTTCATGAGCCACTGGGGCACTACATGCATCTTTTGTTCTAATATTTGGTCACTGACCTGGTTCCTGACACAGAACTTCTAATCTCTTGGAATTCCTGGGTCATAGGAGCATCTTTTGCTCTACAAGGTGACACTTGGCAGGCTCCTGGGTGGGGACTGGCCACCAGAAAGACCAAGCCATGATTTGAAACTGGGAACTTTCAGCCCCACCTTCCAGCTTTTTGGAAGGAAACAGGAGCTGGAGATTCAGTTAATAATTAATCATATTTATGTGATGAAGCCTCCATAAAAACTATGGGCCAAGTGCGGTGGCTTGTGCCTGTAATCCCAGCACTGTGGGAGGCTAAGGTGGGCAGATCGCTTAAGCTCAGGAGTTTGAGACCAGGTCTAGCTAAAAATACAAAAATTAGCTAGGCGTGGTGGTGCACACCTGTAGTCCTAGCTACTTGGGAGGCTGAGGTGGAAGGATCAGTTGGTACAGGAGGTTGAGGCTGCAGTGAGCCAAGATCACACCACTGCACTCCACACTGAGTGACCCTGTCTCAAAAAGAAAAAAAAAAAAAAAAGAAAGAAACAAAAAAAACCTGAACTATGAGTTTGGAGAGCTTCTGGGTTGGTGAACACACGCACGTCATGATAGGGCAGCATACCCAAACTCCACAGGGACAGATGCTCCTGTCCTTGAGACCCTTCTGAACCTTGCCCTACATATCTTGTCATCTGGCTGTCCATTTGTGTGTGTGTGTGTGTGTGTGTGTGTGTGTGTATATGTACATATGTATATGTTATATATATATATATTTTTTTCTTTCTTTCTTTTGAGACAGAGTCTCACTCTGTTGCCCAGGCTGGAGTGCAGTGGCGTGATCTCAGCTCACTGCAACCTCCACCTCCCGGGTTCAAGGGATTCTTGTGCCCCAGCCTCCCGAGTAGCTGCGATGAGGTTTCTCTTCAAATAATCTGATCAATCTTTTATTCTTTAATTCATAGTACTCCTCCACCACCACCTTTTTTTCTCCTTTTTTCCTTTTTGCCTTTGTTAGATGCCCAAGCACACCACAGCACCAGGCATTATCAGTACCAGCTCACATTCCTTTCCTTATTTGGAAAGAGGACTCACTTTCTAGCTCATTACAGATACCCCTTCCCCTTCTTCTCCACTTTCTTTTACGTGCCCACCACCTTATCTAAAAAAATCAAATGTTTAGCCAACTGGGATTAGTTTAGATTGTACGACCTGACCCTGGCCAAGGGGGAAAGGGTACAGGGGCAGGACTTGCGTCAGGAATAAAGGTTATCGTGCCCCTGTTCGGGTGTGCTCTCATGGCAACTGGCCAAGGAGGCACCCCTCTGCCCAGAAGTAAAATTGTTTTGCTAAGAATCCTTTGTTCGAGTGTTCAATTTCCTCAGGATTTTGAGCGATATTCCTAACACTGGGGTTACAGGCGTGGGCCACCATGACCGGCTAATTTTTGTATTTTTAGTAGAGATGGAGTTTCGCCACTTTGGCCAGATTGGTCTCGTGATGGTCACTCCTGGCCTCAAGTGATCTGCCAGCCTCGGCCTCCCAAAGTGCTGGGATTACAGGCCTGAGCAACTGCCTCCATTTGTATATTTCAAAGCATCCTTTGAAATAAATAGGCAGTAGTAAGTAAACTGTTTTCCTGGGTTCTGTGAGCCACTACTGCAAATTATTGAACCCACGGAGGAAGTCAAAGGAACCTCCAATTTTTAGCCAAGTTGGACAGAAGTTGTGGGCAATCTGGAGACCTCTACTTGTGATTGGCATCTGAAGTGGGGGGCAGTCTTATGAGACTGAGCCCTTAACCTATGGGATCTGACACTATTTCCAGGTAAGTAGTGTCAGAATTGAGTTAAATTGAGTTAAATTCTGACACCAGCTGGTGTCAGAGAATTGGCTGGTATGGGAAAAACCCTACACATTTTGGTCACAGAAGTGTTCTGTAAAAGTGTGAGTACAGAGATGAAAAACTGTTTTCATTTTCCCTTACATGTGGTGTCAGAAATAGAGTTTTGAGAGTACAGTAGAAGAAAACAGTTTCTTTTTTTCCTATTATACAAGAGGATGTCTGTTTATGGTGAAACATTGTGAACTCTGTCAGCCAGAAGTTTCTATCAATCAGCACTTCCTCTCACACTTCTGTAAGCAGATTGTACTGTAATTATAATTGATATTTGTAAAAACAATCCTCAGGCAATGAAAACATTAAACAAAGATTAAATTATGTTGCATATAGTCTAGTGTAGTATTAATTACATTTTACCCTACAGTTCTCCAATCCCATGAAAATCGGTAAACTTGCACAGTATATATGGAAATTTTATTACCCTGGGGGTTCCATCCTCTTATCTTGCTGTTTGGATTGTCCCCTTCCCATTCCTATCAGCAACTATCCTGTCCAACATTTCATATAGAAACTGGAGGCAGTTGGACAAGAACTCACTTGACTTCCTGCATTCCTCTTAACAAATTTACCTGCATCTGCTCCCATCCTTATCTCTTTCGCTCTAGGAAGAGATGTCTCTCCTGCTGCCAGCAGCTCATCTCTGCTCTCGTCTCCCTTTCTTCAAGAACCCAGAACTCTCACTGATCTCCTCTCTCACCTGTATTACCAAAACTCCACTGATTCTTTCCCCTTTAGAGTACAAACAGGCTCGGATGGCTCCTATCTTAAAAAGAGGCTTTCAATTGGACAGTCCCCTCCAGGTGTCACTTTTTTTTTTTTTTTGAGGCAGTCTCATCCTGTCCTCTAGGCTGGAGTGCAGTGGTGTGATCATGGCTCACTGCAGCCTCGAATTCCTGGGCTAAGGAGATCCTCTCACCTCAGTCTCCTGAATAGCTAGGGCTGGGATTACAGGTATGAGCTACCCAGCCTCTCTGTCACTTAATACTGCCTTCCCTTCACAACTAAATCTCAAAAGAACAGCCTACACTCATTGCCTCTACTTTTTCACTTCCCAATCACTGCTTAGTCCCATTGTCTTTTTCCCATCACTCTAGGAAACTGCTTTTATCTAGGTTTTACTTTTTCTTTTCCTTTTTTTTTTTTTTTTTTTGAGATGGAGTCTTGCTCTGTCACCCAGGCTGGCGTATAGTGGCATGATCTGAGCTCACTGCAACCTCCACCTCCCAGGTTCAAGTGATCCTCCTGCCTCAGCCTCCCAAGTAGCTGGGACTACAGGCATGTGCCACCATGCCTGGCTACTTTTTTGTGTTTTAAATAAAGATGGGGTTTTGCTATGTTGGTCAGGCTGGTCTCAAACTCCTGACCTTAAGTGATCTGCCTGCCTTGGCCTCCCAAAGTGCTGGGATTACAGGTGTGAGCCACCACGCTTGGCCTAACTAGGTTTTAAATTGCTTAATTCACAACATGCTCTTATTTCACTTTAGCGATCTGCAAAATTTGACAATTTATTCTTCCTTGAAACACCTCCCTTGATTTCTAGGATACCATCCTTGGCTAGTTTTCCATATGCCTCCCGAATTGCTTCTTCTTAATTTTCTCCCTAGGCTTTTGGTACTTAGTATTTCATCATTAGCCTCTTCTCAACTTTTCCCTCTCAACATTTTATTATAAAAAAATCAAATTAGAGAATAGTTGGAAGACTTGTGTAGTGAACATCCATACACTTGCCCCTTTGTCACTTTACCTTATCACTCTCATTGTCACTCCTACCCCATGTATCTAGTTTAGAACATTTCTGGGTTCATACCTGTCTAGTTCAAATGGATATTTCTACCTGGACTCTGGTCCAGCACCAGAGGCCTTTCAAACTCAATATGGTGAAATTGACATCATAATTCTAGAGTCACCCTTTATTTTTCCCTTTCCCTTATCAGAGACTAAGTCCTGTCAATTCCATTTCTTTAACACCTCTTCCCTCTGACCAAGTTCAGGCCCTGATGATTTCTTGTCTCAACTGCTCTTCCTGCAGCCCGGCCTGCTCATCTCTAATTCACCCACCAGCAGCTGCCAGAGTGTTGTTTGCAGGTGCAAGTGTGATCATTTCAATTCCTTGTTTCATCTTTCAGGAATTTCAGGTTAAGCTCCTAACCTTTAGCACAGTCCTGCATGATCCCTAACGAGCTTCATCTTTCACCATCCTTTCTCTTGGACTTTAGGAACTAGCTATAGAAAGCTACTTAAAATTCTTGGAAAAATCCTCTGTGTTGGTATTATGCTAACTCTTCTCACTGGTGTGTTTTCCTTTACCTTTTCACCTAATTTTTGTCCTTCTAACTTCCAACAACTTTTCCAAGTTGCCCTTCAAAAAACAGTTTAGACACCACCTTCTCTGGGAAGACTCTGGGAAGAAACTTTCGTTCCTACCATTCTATCACCCCTAAGTGTGGGTGAGATGTCCCTCATAGGGCACCTTCCCATAGCATCTTGTGCTTATTAGTTAATTAATTGAGTAATTTAATAAATATTTGAAGGGTTACAATGTGCTCGACACTGTGTTAGGTGATGGGAATACAACAGTAAATAAAATAGGGCTGCTGGTCCCAAAGAATTTACACACTAGTTGGGGAGTTAGACCAGCAAAAGAAATAACTGTAATAAAGTGTGGCTAGCTCATGAAAAAAGTATCCACAAGGCACTCTGGGAACACTTAGAAGGGGCATAAGTAAGTCCAGGCTTGAAGAGCAAGGGATGGCTGCTTGGAGGAAGTCATCTAAGATATGAAGGAAGAAAAGGAGGAAGCTAGGGGATGGGATTGGGTAAAGGAGGAAGTGACTGGAAAAGATGAATAGAGAGGGAGTGTGGCTCAGACTGCTGGTTAGTGAGAGACTGACTCATTCAGGGTAAGGTGTGTCCCCAGTGTTTGGTCCAGTACTTGACATAGTGTAGGCATTCAACAAACACTTATTGAATGAAACAATGAGTGAGTGAATGAACAAGAAAATGAGGCTGAAGAAGGGGTGATATTAGAAGGACCTCATATGAAAAGAAGTTTGGATTTTATTTTGAGGACACTCTACTGGTACTCCATGAAAGAAAGACTTTAAGCAAGAGGTTGACATAATCAGATGTGTACTTTGTAAAGATTACTCTGGGTAAGATGAATTGAAAAAGAGTGAGAGGCAAGTCTAACAGCAGGAGATCAGTTAGGAGGCTGGTGTGGTAATCGATGTCAGAGGTGACGGTGACTTGAAAGCAGGTCATGTGGTTGAGATGGAGAACAGTGGACTGGTCTGAGAGATTAAGGAGACAGAGCTCAAAGGATTGATCATCAGAATGATGATGAGAAAGGCATTGAGGATGCTATAGAAGTTTCTGATTTGGACAATTGTTGGCAGCACTCATTGGGATAGGAAAAAAAGGCAGAGGTTTCTGGAGCTAGGGGTGGGCTGTGAGGGAGGTGAAAAGTACAGTTTTAGGCTGGGTGTGGTAGTTCACGCCTGTAATCCCACCTACTCAGGAGGCTGAGGTAGGAGGATCACCTGAGCCCAAGAAGTCAAGGCTGCAGCAAACCATGATAGCACCACTGCACTCCAGCCTGGGCAACAGAGTCAGACCCTGTCTCAGAAAAAAAAAAAAAAATTAAAAAAAGTCCAGTTTTGAACATTTTGAGTGAGTTTGAGTTTGAGGCACATAGTAGTCTGATGCATTTTTCTTATTCTTTCCTTCCTCTGTCATGCATGACTGGGAGATGATTTGCTGGCTAGAACTCCTAGGCTCCCATGTCAGTGGGCTTCTGGTGTGGTTTGGGCAATGGGAGGCACTGGTCAGGGATTAGAGGACAAGAGCAGGGGAAAAGTGAAATATTACTCCTCTTCTCTTTCCACCTCAGACAGGGTCTACAGTCATGGATGCATCTTCTCTGCAGCCCCAGCTCCCTCCCGACAGGCTCGCTCCAGCCTTCTTCAGCAATACCTAGCCTTGTGCTCTAGTGACACAGAGGCTTTCCTTTGTCCCTCAAGTCTAGGGGTGATAGTGGCTTCCTGCTGATGCCAGATTCGGGGATCCCCCAGAGTTTTCTGTTTGGCTTCTCAGTGCTCTGTCTTCCCTGTGCAGCATTAAACTTTCTCTTTTAAATATTCAGGGTGGTTTCTGACTTGCTGAGGAACATCCAAGTGGAGGTATCCAGAAAGATCCTGAGTATGTGAGACAAAGTTATAGGCTGAGAGTTATCAATACATAGATAGCTGGAGTTTCTACCATGGCACTTACTTCCCTGGAGGACAATTGTCTCCTTACCCGACCGTGTCTGGTACCAGTCTGGGAAATCCTTAAGTGCAGAAACAGTGTTTTATTTCCTTGTTCTTTTTTTTTGAAATGGAGTCTCGCTCTGTTGCCCAGGCTAGAGTGCAGTAGTGTGATCTTGGCTCACCACAACCTCTGCCTCCCAGGTTCAAGCGATTCTCCTGCCCCAGCCTCCAGAGTAGCTGGGACTATAAGCACTCGCCACCATGCCTGGCTAATTTTTGTATTTTTAGTAGAGACAGGTTTTCACTATGTTGGCCAGGCTGTTCTCGACTTCCTGACCTCATGATCCGCCTACTTTGGCCTCCCAAAGTGCTGGGATTACAGGCGTGAGCCACCTCGCCTGGCCATAGCATTTTATTTCTATCCATTTGCCTAGAGTCCACTCAGCACCTGGCACAAAGTAGGTGCTTGACAGTGTTTATTCACTGAAGAAATCAATGTATAAACTCTAAGCATTATTTTTAGGTGATATTAATTGGTGGATGCATTTTCACAATAAAACCGAACTCAATCAACCAGGGGAGTGCCCAATCTGAATTAAAACAAAATCCAAATCACTGGATATTTGCTAACATACGCAGTTTTACTACCTTCAGGATTGTCGTAATACAAATAAATGGACAGCAATAAGTCGCTCTCGTTATTAATTCACTTATTGAGTAGATAAGAGTAATTAGAAATTATTGCAGTTGTGAATATAACTGTGTATATAAAGGGCACTGCTAAATAAACTGAAGATAGCGGGCTTATTTAAATGGGTTAAACATTCCTCTGACTCTCCTGTCTTGGATACACAATGAATTTCCCTAGAAATGATCTGCAGAGGTAACCTCTGGCAAGGGCCTAGATTATTAAATCTGAGCTATGGCTAAATAAATCAGGTGGTACACACAGGGCATTAAGAAGTGTAGATGCTGGCCTTGGCCCAGAGGAGAATCATCAGTTCTGTTCCTGAGAGCTACAGATCATATATTTTGCTTCTGTCAGCAAGGTGAGGGGCCATGCTGGTTTCTAGGGTATCTGTATATGTTGGGTGGTGCTGACTCTATGGGTGGGAGGGAAAAATGAAGCTAATGATAGCTTCAGTTTGTCTTTTGTCTTCTGGTGGTTGAGAACCCATGAGAAACATATCCTTCTGTTCCCTACATCAAAAATGGAAATGGCATCAGGAAGGTGGAGAGAGGGAGTCCTTGATACCTTTCTTTGAATAGCAGTGACAAATGTTGTGTTTTAGAAACAATTTAACTTTGCAAAGAACAAACAAACATGGATTTGTCACAAAACTAAAAAATACATATAAGAAAAAAGGAAAACAACAAAATGAAATAACTGCAAATTCCACTATGTAGAGGCAATCTCCTTTCACAATTTGGAATAAATCCTTCTAAAACCATTCCCATGCAAATATGTATACTTAAAAGTATCTTCATATTAGACATATTGCTCTGTAACTCACCTTTTTAATGCAAAAAATATGTCATGAGGCCGGGTGCGGTGGCTCACGCCTGTAATCCCAGCACTTTGGGAGGCAAGGTGGGGGCAACATGAGGTCAAGAGATAGAGACCTTCTTGGCCAGCCTGGTGAAACCCCGTTTCTACTAAAAATACAAAAATTAGCTGGGCATGGTGGTGCGCACCTATAGTCCCAGCTACTCGGGATGCTGAGGCAGGAGAATCGCTTGAACCTGGGAGGCGGATGTTGCGGTGAGCTGAGATTGCGCCACAGCACTCCAGCCTGGTGACAGAGGGAGACTCCATCTCAAAAAAAAAAAAAAAAAAAAAAAAAACAGCCATGATCAACCTTCCATGTCAATAAATGGTTGCACTGTTAATAGTTGTATGGCATTCCATTTAATAAACCCACCGCAATTTATTTAATCAGTCTCCCACTGAGAAACATTTGGATCAGCTCAAATTTTTCACAATTTGCATACATCTGATGACCTGATTTTTAAGGTGACTCTTCAAGCATTTGTAAAAGATATTTTAGGGCAGACTGTGGGAAGAGTAGAGTAGGGATATGAGGGAGCCCCAGGGAGGGAAATATTTTATGAATTAATATTGTTGTTAGTACATAAAGGACATCAGTTAACAGGAATGAGGTGGGGAAGGGATAGTATGTAGCAAGAGAAAGTCAGAGAGGGTAAAATGACAGGCATGGATAAAGAAAGAGGAACCCAGAAAGACAAACAGAAGGAGAGAGAGGGAATGTGACAAGAACAGATATAGAGATTCAAATAATCCTCAAGGATGCTCAAAATAATAAAAAATAGTTTTGTGATGATTGCCAAAAAGGCCAGTAGCATTTACAGCATTCAGGTGATGATACATCATTGAAAGAAAGAAAAGGAGATTTTTATGTGAGACAAATTGCCCAAAACCTGAGGGGGAGTTTTGTCATCAGGATAGATAAGGAGTAACCTTTTAAAAATTCTGAAACAAAGAGCAAACAATATAAAGAAATCTCGGCCAAGCAAGGCGGTTCATGCTTATAATTCTAGCGCATTGAAAGTCTGAGGCAGGAGGATCGCTTGAGGCCAGGAGTTCAAGACCAGCCTGGGCAACATAGTAAGACTCCCCTCTAAAAAGCAAAAATAAAAAAATTAACTGGATGTAGGGGTGGGTGCCTATACTCCCAGCTACTCGGGAGGCTGAGGCAGGAGGATCACTTGAGTCCAGAAGTTTGAGGTTGCAGTGAGCCATGATCGTACCACTACACTCCAGCCTGGGTGACAGACTGACAGAGTGGGATGCTGTCTCAGAAAATAAAATTAAAAAAAAAAAAGAAAAGAAAAAGTAAAGAAATCTCATTCTACTTTACTTACCACACACATATGTTCATATCATGTGTTAAACATTGTCTTTTAAAAAATAGCTTAGGGCCACATGTGTTGTCTCAGGCCTGTAATCCCAGTACTTTGGGAGGCCAAGGTGGAAGAATTGCTTGAGATCAAGAGTTGGAGACCAGCCTGGACAACATAGCGAGACTCTGTCTCTATTTCGAAATAAGCCAACAGCTCAGAAAATCATTTTCTTTAACTCTTACCTGTGATACTTTTAATTATGTGTTCTCTTATGGTGATTGGCTGGGGTTAAAATATTCTGAAGCATTGCTTTGCATCACAGCCCCAGAGAAAATGAAAGGGGAAGGCGTTAGCTTCCCTTTTCCCCGCTGTTCTGCCTGCTTCCTGTTTTAGAAAAATTAAAATAAGGTGTGAGCAGTCACTTTCTCTTGAACATATTCTTCCATATATTCTGGGGTAGGGTGAAGTATGTATTTTTGGGGGCTGGAGTATGGCCTCTGTCACAAATTTTCCTCCCTTATCTACACTAGTGGGGAATAATGAAAATTACTTGTACAATGAACATCACTTATACAGGACACATATTATGGTATATTCCAATTTTTAAAAATATCAACTCATATAAAGAGGAGGCCAACCCTGACTTATCTCATGGGCAAGCTGTGTGGCACAAATGAAATTACTAATGTGAAAGCGTTTGGTCAACTCTAAAGGTCCTTACAAGTTTGCGCGTGTTTTTTTTTTTTTCTTCCAGACGGAGTTTCGCTCTTGTTGCCCAGGCTGGAATGTGATGGCATGATCTCGGCTCACCGCAACCTCCGCCTCCTGGGTTCAAGCGATTCTCCTGCCTCATCCTCCCAAGAAGCTGGGATTACAGACGACCACCACCACGCCCAGCTAATTTTGTATTTTTAGTGGAGACGGGGTTTCTCCATATTGGTCAGGGCGGTTTCGAACTCCTAACCTCAGGTGATCCGCCCACCTCGGCCTCCCAAAGTGCTGGAATTACAGGCATGAGCCACCGCACCTGGCCAAGTTTGAGGTCTTTTTAACAATTAGAAATTTATTCTACTCAGGGATCTGTAGAATCCATTCAAAGCCAGAAATTTCTGCTTCTTTCCCACACCTGGTGGGAGAAATGGAGGAATAGGCCCACAAATCGCCTTGGCTTTTGCGGTCTCCCAGTATGCACTTTTGCATGGACAGAAAAATGAGAGAAATGCTTTTACCTTCACCAAACCTGTTGGAAATGGTTAAGTTTCCCTTCTTTTGACTAAAACAAAACTAAAAACCACAAGAAACCTACTCGAGATTGGCTCATATGAATCACATCCTGTGTGGAACCCCGTCCTGTGTCAATGACATTGAGACACAGAACAAAGAAGGGAGAGGGCAGGTCAGTGCTTCTAAATGCAACTAAGGGCACTTTCATTAAAGAACTAAGGCTACAGGCTGAACAGGTTTAGCATGACTCAGCAAGGTGGGTCACTGAACACCATCCACCCAGGGGCAAATGAGCTTGTCCAATCACATGACCTACAAGATCAGAGGATAGCAAACCAGACCTTTGGTTTCCTGAACCGCATGCGCAAGTCAGTCCCGTTACACACAGAACAGTCAGAGGAGGAGGTCACCGCCAGGACAGTGGAGACCACTGTAGATCCTCTTCTCGACACTGCTCTACCATGTTACCTTGTGTCTGGTTGTGTGTGTGCCAACCACTTCTACAGCGGGTGCTGAGGCAAACCTCCTCAAGGGTTCTGATTTGGATCTTCCATTTGGAGAAGACTTTGATTCTGTCCATATTCATGGCTTTTCTTTCTTGCATTAGGGACTGATGCATTGCACACACAAATGAGCCCAATGTATTTTAAGTGAGAAAAAGTTCCAACCCTCACCACCAATTACACCCTATTTTGTCATTTTTTTCGTTCTAGTACCTACGTGTAATTTAGTACTTTCGAAGTCTTCCATTCTTTCTGAAAGCATGAGCACTAATATGTGTAATTTGCTTTCTTGTGATTCTGAAATCTTTTAATGCATACAGTTCAGACATCCTGTTTGTTTAATATGAGCAATGCCAACTTTATTTACTGTAATAAATATACTTCTTTATTCTTCTGGAAAAAAAGGGAAATTAATTGAAAAAGATACATTTAAGCTATTCCAGTGTGTAATACAGAGGCTGCTGCTGAAATACAATATAATATCAGGGAATTCCACAATCTTGTTTGCTTTTTGATTCATTTTCATATTTTTCTTAAATATGGCATTGCTGCAGTACAAAGTAGAACATATTTTAGTGTCTGATTCACAGTCTCTTTACTAACTTTGGAACTTTAAAAGTTGGCCAAATCTGATAGTGAGAGGGTTCAAGAAAATTGATATATGTGGTGAAATGTAGTTTTGTGGCCTAGCTTTGTGTTTCAGAGCTGTTACACAGTCAGATTGTTTTTAAAGGAATATCTGCAACTGTTCCAGCAATTCTGGTATAAGAAAATGTTGCTGGTTTTGCATGGGAACTTCATAACCTGTATGATATTACTCATGGGTATTTGTGGGTTTTGTTTTAGATGTAGAAAGGATGCCTCTTGGCAAAAATATTTTTTTCTTTTGCTTCTTAGAGGTTTTGTATTCAGCTCAAAAATCCCTAGTATCTGTTTCCTTAGGTTCATGGGCTCCTTTAAACTTTACATTTGTATTTCTTTTTTTTTTTTTTTTTTTCCAGTCAACTTCATGGACGTTTTGGAATGTCCTTTGTGCAAATTCACTTCCCAATGTTGCAAAGAGATTTTGCTTCCCTTTACCCTCTTCCAGTTGATTTTCTTCTCTTTTTTTTTTTTACCTTTTTTTTTCTTTTTTTCTTTGACAGAGTCTCACTGTCATCCAGGCTGGAGTGCAGTGACACGATCTCAGCTCACTGCAACCTCCGCCTCCCGAGTTCAAGCGATTCTCCTGCCTCAGTCTCCTGAGTAGCTGAGATTACAGGCATGCGCCACCACCATGCCCGGCTTATTTTTGGATTTTTAGTAGAGACGGGGTTTCACCATGTTGGCTAGGCTGATGTCGAACGTCTGACCTCAAGTGATTCGCCTGCCTTGGCCTCTGGAAGTTCTGGGATTACAGGCATGAGCCACCATGCCTGGCCGCTGATTTTCTTTAAACAGTCTAACAACTTTTCCTGTGACATGTTTAGGCCTCTGAGTGTAATCCCTGTGGTAGGCGGTACAGTGTCTGAAATTCTATTGACTTCTGACCTCTTTGAAAATGTGATCTGTAAGAAGGCCAAACAGGCTTTCAAATGCAAGATGATTTCAGATTCAACATGGTTTCCTTTGAGGTTGTTACTAGGAAATAATTTGAGCAACAAGGGTAGTCATCACCATATCCTGATATGCCAGTAGAAAGATAAATTACTGCCTGTAAGTTACAACATTTCACCTCCACCCATGGCAGTTTTTTTTATATTACCCATTTGTCCTCTCAGTAAATGATGTCTGTAAAAATAGTTGAAATAGTTGAAAGGAATTTAATTTAAAATATACTCACATGTATTCACCTAAGTACAAAGACACACAGCATTTAAAAATAAGTAAACGCAGCCTTTTCTCCCTTGAAATGTATCAAATACTAAAGCTTTTTATAACATCTTGATCCTAAAAAGAACTGCAGAAAGCCATTTAATCCATTCTCAGACATCTGGCCAGACTAGCCAGCATTATGCTAGTCTTCAACAAATGTGACCAAGGCTTCTTGTTCCAGTTTTGCTTTATTTGTAATACAGTTTCTTTTCTCTCTCAGGTGAATATATTGGTTCAGAGTATTGGGTCAAAGACAGGTCCCACTTAAAGGAGCAGTAAAAAGAAAGATTTGTCAGGATACATGGCGGCTCACACCTGTAATCCCAGCACTTTGGGAGGGTA
Organism: Macaca nemestrina; assembly: GCF_043159975.1. Taxonomy (NCBI): domain Eukaryota; kingdom Metazoa; phylum Chordata; class Mammalia; order Primates; family Cercopithecidae; genus Macaca; species Macaca nemestrina. Next base: position 46,391,045 of record NC_092131.1, read on the forward strand.
AGGCAGGAGGGTCACTTGAGCCTAGGAGTTCAAGACCAGCCTGGGCAACATAATAAGATCTTATCTCAAAAAAAAAAAAAATTAGCTAGGTGTGGTGGCACATGCCTATAGTCCCAGCTACTCATGAGGCTGAGGGGGAAGGATCACTTGAGTCTAGGATATTGAGTCTGCAATGAACCCTGATTGTGCCACCACTGCATCTGGGTGACAGATCAAGATCTTGTCCCCCACCCCCCCCCCAAAAAAAAGAAGATCTGTCAGGATAAACTTAATGGGAACAATTACAATATTTTAATTTGGAAATTGTTCTTAGATCACACAATATACAAGCAGACAATAACATGTAAGTTATTATGAAATGATATAAGCATGGACCTATAAATACTTCCTAATGGTTTCATAAACTGGCTGTTGTTCTCTCTCCACCCTTCCAGAAGAAGAGCTCAGAGCTGGAGATTTCACAATTCCCTTCTAACAGCTATGCATTGATCCCATTTGCGAGAACCTGGCATTATATTCATATCACAATGATCCAGACAGTTGTGCATATTTTAGGAATGGAAAAGACAAATCATTTATTATATAGTAATTTTTTTCCTTCTTTGGTCCAACAAGTTGGGCAGGCCTATGGCTACATCACAACTGTTGTGTGCTTCTTATTTCATATATTTTATTTTTGTCTGCCTGAATCATTTCATGGCTTTTCAATGTCCAAATGTAATTTAGCACTTTCCTATAATTACACTTTTTCTAACAAGTGTATTTGTTTGTGCTTGCAGTTTTCTATAATTTAATTGCTTGGTCATTCAGAAAATCCTTTACATTTTTAATGCAGATATCCTATTTATGTAGTGCCAATTTATTAACTTTGGTAATTTTTTCTGTTGATGCTATTTTGTGAAAACACTGCATTTTTGTTTTGTTTTGTTTTGTTTTGTTTTGAGACAGAGTCTTGCTCTGTCCCCCAAGCTGCAGTGCAGTGGTGCGATCTCAGCTTACTGCAACCTCTACCTCCTGGGTTCAAGTGATTCTGCTGCCTCAGCCTCCCAAGTAGATGGGATTACAGTCGTGCACCACCATGCCCAGCCAATTTTTGTATTTTTAGTGGAGATGGGGTTTCGCCATGTTGGCCAGGCTGGTCTCGAACATCTGGCCTCAAGTAATTCACCTGCCTCAGCCTCGCAAAGTGCTGGGATTACAGATTCGTAAGCCACCGTACCAGGCCAAAACACTGCATTTTTATCCCAAAGGGAGTCTAATGTATTCCTCTCATTCTAGAGTTAAAAAATCTGAGCCTGCAGAAACTAAGTAGCTCTTCAAGGTTAATAGGTACTGGAGTAGTTGACAGAGTTGAGGCTAGACCTGGATCCTCCAGGGCTTTTTCTTTTCTTTCTGCGGGGGAAGAATTTTTCATCACTTCATGTGTTTTGTCACAGGGCTTACAAAAATCTTACCAGTAATTTAAATGAGTAACCAACTTCTCTTCTGATTGTTAAGATTATATCAACAGTTTTGTAATGATTGCAAATTTGGTACAAGGGAGGCTTTCTCCCATTTGAATGTAGGGGCAGTATTTTCCAGAATCACTCTTCTACAAGTCACTGAAAAACAAGCAAAATATTTACATTTAGATGAATATGGTGTTGGGCCATCTAACTTGCTAGTAATCAGTCTGCACCTGTACTTGCAACAGCTGTGTTCAGATTCAATTTTCTTTTTTCTGAGAACATCAGTAATACAAAGCAACTTCCATCCATCTCCTTGCTTAAATCTCATTAGAACTTTGGAAGGCCAAGATGGGAGGATTGCTTGAGTTCAGGAGTTTGAGACCAGCCTGGGTAACATAGTGAGACTTTGTCTCTACAAAAAAATAAAAGATTAGCTGGGTGGTGGCACTTACCTGTAGTCCCAGGTACTCAGGAGGCTGAGGCAGGAGGCTGAGGTGGGAGGCTGAGGCAAGAGGATCACTTGAGCCCAGGAATTTGAGGCTGCAGAGAGCCATGATTGTGCCACTGCACTCCAGGGTAGGCAACAGTGAGACATTGTCTCAAAAAAAAAAAAAAAAATCCACAAAAATCTCATTAGAAAGAATTTCAGGAAAAAGAAATCCAAATATTTCGTATTGAAGAATTCAAATTGCATCTGCAAAGTAGGTATTATAGAACACACTCTTGTAAGCCATCACTGCCAAAACTAATGTTTTTGTTTATGAAAGAAGTTCATTTAAGGACTTCCATTTCGATTAGTATCATATCAAAAACAAACTAGCAGGCAAATTAAGAAACAACTGAGGGCCGGGCGTGGTAGCTCAGGCCTGTAATCCCAGCACTTTGGGAGGCTGAGGTGGGTGGATTACCTGAGGTCAGAAGTTTGAGACCAGCCTGGCCAACGTGGTAAAACCCCGTCTCTGCTAAAAATACAAAAAATTAGCCAGATGTAGCCAGATGTGGTGGCAGGTGCCTGTAATCCCAGCTTCTCTGGAGGCTGAGGCAGGAGAATAGCTTGAACCCAGGAGGCGGAGGTTGCGGTGAGCTGAAGTCGCACCATTGCACTCCAGCCTGGGTGACAGAGTGGTACTCTGTCTAAAAAAAAACACAAACAAACAAAAAAAAAAGAGAAACAACTAGGGGAACAACCAGTAAAACCACCTAGATGATATAAATGGGAAATCATTGCCAGAATCTATGTGGTTAACAGGCAAGATATAGCTCTCTGACCAATCCTGGTACTAACCATTATACCTGTTATTTCTTCTAAACAGAATCTGAATTAAAGCTCTCAAAAAGCAGCCATTTTACTTGAGGGCGGGAGTATCACTGACTAGTGATCCAGATTAATTTATAACTAGATTAACTAGGTTGTGATCATCTTAGAAAGCAGGAATAAGTCTCTAATAGGTTTGGATTCGTCTTTAGGGTGTCCAGGTATAGGTGGGATGGATTAGAACTGTGTTTCCCAAACTTAAGTCATTTGCCAATTACTTTTAGGATTTTTGCCACTTCTGATCATGTACCACTTTTTTACATTTCTTATGTCATATTTTTCTTTAAGATGATTTAATTTGAAACTTAAATACATTTGTTTTAAAAAAGACTTTATCACTCCTGTAAATAGGAAACCAGCATCACTCGCTATAAACAGATAGTAATTGTGTGCTGATTGTGGTGGATCGTGTCTGTAATACCAGCACTTTGGGAAGCCAAGGTGGGAGGATCACTTGAGCCCAGAAGTATGAGACCAGCCTGGGCAACACAGCAAGACCCCATCTCTACAAAAAATAAAAAATTAGCCGATGTGGTGCTGTATGCCTACAGTCCCAGCTACTTGAGGAGCTGACGGGGGAGGATCCCACCTCCTGAGTCCAGGAGTTAGAGGCTGTACTGAGCTGTGATAGCGCCACTGCACTCAGCCTGGGCAACAGAGTGAGACACTACATCAAAAAAGAAAAGACAGTAATTGTGAAAATAAAGAAAATAAAGATCAATGCTATTATATTTTAGTTAAATACCATCATCTCAGAAGGCTGTGATCCCAAAATCTGCTATCTTTTTGTTGAAAAATAGAGTAGTGAACACCCGAAGTGTTAAATATGTGCTAACATCAAACTAAGACTTTTCTCCTGAGGCAATCAGAAGAACTGAAGAAAACTGGAAAAGGAAAAACCTGCCTCTGCCATGTCCCCTCCTGCCGTTCTCCATTGCCTCATCCTGTGTTAGCTCCCGGGGCCTCCATGCTGTTCTGTTCCACCAGTTCACTGAGTTCACTCCTGTCTCAGTACCTTCACACTTGCGGTTCCCTCCAACCGGATAGATAAGTTTTCCCCAGATCCTTACAGAGTTCCATTGCTCACTGGCCTCTACTCAAAGGCTGTTTTTCCTTTTCTTTTCTTTTCTTTCTTTCTTTCTTTCTCTCTCTCTCTCTCTCTCTCTCCTTCCTTCCTTCCTTCCTTCTTTCTTTTCTTTCTTTCTTTCTTTCTTTCTCTTTTCTTTTCTTTTCTTTTCTCTTTTCTTTTCTTTTCTTTTCTTTTCTTTTCTCTTCCTTCCTTCCTTCCTTCCTTCCTTCCTTCCTTCCTTCCTTCCTTCCTTCCTTCCTTCCTTCCTTCCTTCCTTCCTTCCTTTCTTTCTTTCTTTCTTTCTTTCTTTCTTTCTTTCTTTCTTTCTTTCTTTCTTTCTTTCCTTCCTTCCTTCCTTCCTTCCTTCCTTCCTTCTTTCTTTCTTTCTTTTTGAGACGGAGTCTGGCTCTGTTGACCAGGCTGGAGTGCAATGGTGCAATCTCACCTCACTGCAACCTCTGCCTCCTGGGTTCAAGCAATTCTCCTGCCTCAGCCTCTGGAGTAGCTGGGATTACAGGTGTGTGCCACCATACCTGGCTAATTTTTGTATTTTTAGTAGAGACGGGGTTTCACCATGTTGGCCAGGCTGGTCTCGAACTCCTGACCTCAGGTGATCTGCCCGCCTCAGCCTCCCAAAATGCTGGGATTACAGGTGTGAGCCACTGCGCCTGGCCAAATGCTGCTTTTTCTAATAGGTGTTCCCTGACTGACCACAGTCAGTAAAATAGCTCCTCATTCATTCATTCATTCATTCATTCATTCATTCATTCATTCTGGGTGAACTTCCATTGCAGCCCATCTATTTGGCTTCCTTCCTTGTCTTACCCTGTTTTTTTCTGAATGGCTGGATTCTCTTTGTTATATAGCCAACCAAAAATATAATTTATTCTTCTCTTGTTAGTTAAATAATATTGTTTGGTTTATAGGTAGGGTTAATTTTTATTTAAAAACATATATGTGTAAAAATTACAGAAGAATATATGAAACACTTTAACCATATAATCTTCGGGTAGTAGGAGTTGTGGTGATTTTTATTTCCTTTGTTATACTTTTCTGTATTGACTGATTTTATTCCCAGTAAATTCAGTTTAAGATGACAAAATCTCTGTTTTTTGTAGTCATAAACTTGTACTAGTCATAAACATGTGCTAGCTCCATGTGAAAAAATTAGTGCTGTTCAACATAAATTCTCAGGATATTATACTCGAAGGCAAGTAAGAATAAGGGCAAAGAAACAAGCGTTAAGGTGAATAAATTAGATGACGAGAGAAAACCTAGTCTACAAAGTTACCATTTAAATCCTTAACTCCAGGCAGCTATTTCATAAATGGTTTTGTTTGGTCATACAAGGTGACCATGGGTCACATAAGGTAATGTTAAAATCACAAGTCAGGGTTTCTGTCTGACTGCTGGTGGGCCAGATATCTTCCCCTCCCATGAAAGAAAAATCATTCTGTAGTGTTAAGAATCTTGTCAAGTCTGTAGTAATGAGCACTTCCTCTTCCCCCACCAAGACCCTCACCCCAAATTCTGCTTGGGGCATTATACTGCAGGCTAATGATCTAAACAAAATTAAGATTGGTTAAATTAATAATTCCATGTTCCCAATTAAGAATTTATTTTGCACTTAAGATATTGATCCATAGTCCTGTGTATATTTTTAATGCAAGCAAATATTAGTGAAGCAAATTTGTCATTTTCATTTGTGTATTTTGGACAAAGGTTTGTTTATACTCAGTGAAATGTTAATTTGTCTGGTTATTTCTCCTTTTCCCAGCAAAGAATATTTAATCTCCTTTCTGAAAATGATTCGATTTGGGCAGCAAATCTTATGCTGAGAATTCTTCCCAGATCTCAAGTTACATAACTGAACAGATGGCATTCGCATGGCTTTGACAGGTCAGGCTGCGATCACAGGACATCCTGAGGAAGCAGCTCGGAAGCCTTCCCAAGGAGAGTGGGAAGATCCCGTGAGTGAGCAGGCATGTGTGGCTGTGGGATTGGGTGAAGAAATGCACTCTGACTCAGCTTCCCATCTTCACGGCCCAGGAGCAAATTCTTCAGGATCCTGAAAGAGGTACAAATAATCCTGCAGAAACTAGTGGTACATTTGATTGAATCAGAAAAATAAACAAATCTTTCCTGTGGGAGAAAACAAAGTTTCTCAGGGAATGTGATACAGGGAGAGTGATTTGGTTTGTGGTCATGGTTGAAATGCCACAGGTAGATGGACAGTGAATTGGATGTGTTCTAATTGTATCTTGGGCTTGCAGCATGATGGGGCAAAAATGGGAAAAATATCCCTGTCTTCACAGAGTTTGCAGCTTACTGGGAGAGAAAAAAAATCAGTCGCTCAGTCAATAAATACATGAACAAATACACACATGACTGTGATAAGGGCCAAGGAGAAAACAAAATATGCCGGGAAGGGGGATACAGAGATGTGTGTATAAAATTTTAGATAGAAATCCTCTTTTAAAAAGTATGTCATTTGAGTAAAGAAAGACCTGACAGAAATGAGAGAGAAAACCATGTGTATAGCAGGGAAAGAGAACTCCAGTGAGCGGAGACAGCCAATGCAAATGCCCTGAGCCAAGGGAAATGCCCGGAGTGTCCAGGGACCCATAAAAATCCCAGTGCGGCAAAAGCAGAGTACACCGGGAAAGAAGTGTGCAAGATGAGGTTTGAAAGCCAATGTGAGGTCAGATCATACAGAGTCTTAAAGTTCACAGCCTGGAACTGCCATTTCTTCTGAGTGAGATGGAAAATATTAGAAGGGTTTGTAGCAGACAAATGACATGATTTGGATTATTGTTTACTGGGATCACTCTTTGGAGGAAATAGATTGTGGGGCAGCAAGGGCAGAGGCAAGGGGCAGAGCAGTGAGGGGCAGGGAAGAAGCATCTAGAAGGTTATTGAGATAACCCAGGCAAGAGAGGAAGGTGGATTGGACCAGGATGGTGGCAATCTAAGCAGCAAGAAGTGGGTAAATTCTGGATATATTTTGAAGGTAGAATCAACAGGTCTGGTTAATGGATTAGATGCATTGTATGAGAAAAAAAAAAGAGGAGTTCAGAGTTATTCCAAGGTTTGGGTGCTACACAACTGGAAAGACGGAGTAGATGTGAGAAGCTTAATAAGAAGGAGGAGAATGTGGGAAGGGCAGGTTTGGAGGATATCAGGACATCTGTTTGGAATATATTATGTTTGAGATGTTGAGTGGGCAATTTAATGCACAAGTCTGATGTGCTAAGGAGAGATTTGGGCTGAAAATATAAATGAGACAGTCATCAGTACAGACATGGCATTTAAAGCCGTGAGGCTCCGTGAGTTCACCTAGTGATGGATAGTGCGTACAGAAACTAAGAGAATATGCAGACAGTGATAGTCTGTATGGAATGCTGCTGGTAAGTCCAATGAGGCAAGCTGACCATTGAGTTTAGCCATATGCAAGTCATCACTGATCTTTATAAGACCAGCTTTTTAGAATCTAGAGCGAAAGGTTTGCTGGACTGGGTTCAAGAGAGAATGCAGACATTGGACACAGCAAACAAAGACACTCCATTCAAAAACATTTGCTTTACAGGGAAGAGGAGAGATAGTGGTAGTTGGATGGGAAGATGGGATCAAGAGAGGATTTTTAAATTTTTTTAATTGAAATACTATATATATGGTAAAGATGCTTACTGCTTGTGTATCGCTCCGTAATTTCCACAACCAAACACACCCAAGTAACTAGTACTCATTTCAAGAAAAATAATATTGCTAGTCCCCAAAGTCTCCTGCCTGCTCCCTCTCAATCACTGTCCCCACCCAAGGGCAACAACTATCTTGAACTGACTTCTAAAACCCAATTCATTTTCCTACTTTTGTACTTTGCATAAATGAAATCATACAGTTCATGCTTTTCTGCATCTGGTTTCTTTGCCTGTATGTTACATTTGTCATATTCATCTATATTGTTGCCTGTAGTGATGGTTTGATCATTCTTATTGCTATATAATAATCTATTGTGTGAGTATACCAAGATTTATTGATCCCTTCTACTGCTGCTGGACACATGGGTATTTTCCAGTTTTACAAATAGTGCTCCTATGAGCATTCTAGTACATGTCGTTTGGTGAGCGACATTTTATTGGGTATATTGCATACACATTTTATTGGGTATATTTCTGTGAGTGGAATTGCTGGGGCATAGAGAATGCGTATGTTCAGGTTTAGTTTTCCAAAATAGATATATCGATTTATGCTCCCACCAGCACTGTAAGAGAGACTTTATCAGTAATAGGGGTGATATTATAATATCTTCATCTGTTACTCCTTTGTCTTATATCTTAATTTTTTGAGAATGAAGGGGGTGAAGAGGGGTAGTGATTACTGGGCCCCCTCAAAATCTTAAGAAAGAGACTGCTGCTCATAGGGTTGTTGTGAGGAGTGACCCACTGTAAAATACCTGGCATCATCCGGGCCCAGGCGCATATGTTAGTTGTCACTCTAATTTTGTAGTCACCCTCTCAGCCTTGTCTCCAGGCAGAGGTCAAGGTAAAGCAGTGATAACTGCAGTTTCCTTCTCCTACAAATCACACTCATCCATCCAATTTGCTTTATAGCCCTGGGAAAGGGTGAGCGCTCAGGGTGCTTCACTGACCATATTGCAGGACCAAGAATAAGTAGCACAGAAGCTCACATACCCCTCTTCATAACTTTCTCTGCCTCCTTCTGTTAGACCAGGCGTTTCATCAGGTTCCTGAAGGGGTTAAAGAAGAGTCCTGTGTTCGATTTCATTGCAAGTCATCTAATAAACCATCTATAGAAAAAGCATACTCTAGAGATGGTTTATACCACCATTGAACTCTAATAGTAGCAATCCTAAGGAGGGCTGGTTAAATTATAGCTGGACATAATTCCTTGCCATTTGTCGCTATCTGGAGATGTTCATTGTTTATTAACGAATAAATTTAATATACTTCTGCATTAAAAAAAATTCTTTCCTTATAGCTATGTCCATCCAAAAGGAGCATATGTGATTAAAATCATCACCAAGGAGATGAATTGATTTTTACAGGATTGTGTCTGATTATATCTTTTATTCCCACATCAAAACATCTTTCAGTGATGTAATCTAGGTAAAACCAAAATCTTCTCTATAGTGTATTTATATATACTAAAAGGATATATATATACACTTTAATTTTTAGAACAGTTTGGACTTGCAAAAAATTATAAAGATAGTAAAGAGAGTTCCTATGTGCTCCATATCCAGTTTCTCCTATTATTAACAACTTATATTTGTATAGTACATTTGTTATAATTAGTGAATCACTACCTGTATATTATTAACAAGTCAATACTTTATTCAGATTTCCTTTGTATTTATCTAATGTCCTTCTTTATTTTTGTTTGAAACAGAGTTTTGCTCTTGTCACCCAGGCTGGAGTGCAATGGTGTGATCTTGGCTCCCTGCAACCTCTGCCTCCCGGGTTCAAGCGATTCTCCTGCCTCAGCCTCCCGAGTAGCTGGGATTACAGGTGCCCGCCACCATGCCCAGCCAATTTTTAAATTTTTAGTAGAGACGGGGTTTCACCCTGTTGACTAGGCTGGTCTCGAACTTCTGACCTCTGGTGATCCACCTGTCTTGACCTCCCAAAGTGCTGGGATTACAGGCATGAGCCACTGCACTCGGCCCCTAATGTCCTTCTATTTCAGAATCCCATCCAGGATACCATATTACATTAGTTGTTGTGTCTCCTTAGGCTCCTCTTGGCTGTGATGATTTTTCAGATTTACCTTGTTTTGGGGAATGAGTACTTTGAGGAATACTCATCAAATATTTTGTAGATTGCTCCTTAATTGGTATTTATTTGATTTTTTTTTTTGCATGATTAGACTGGATTATGGGTTTTTGGGTAGAAAACCACAAAGATAAAGAGGCTTTTTGTTGCATTGTATCATGGGTACATTCCATCAACATGACTTAGTACTGTTGATATTGATCTTGATTGCTCGGCTCAGGTAATTTGTCATGTTCTTCACCGTAAAGTTAAACCATGTCTATGCTGCACCCTTTGGAAAGAAGTTACTACATACAGCCCACATCAAAGGAGTAGGGGGTTATGTTCTACCTCTTTGAGTGTAGAATATCTACAGAAATTATTTGGAATTCTTCTGCATGGGAGATTTGTCATTTTCCTTGATTTATTTATTCAATTATTCATTTATAATAGTGTGAACTCATAGTTATTTAATACTTTCAGTTATAGTTTAATATTGCATTATTTTGTGGTTCAAATTGCTTCAGGTTTGGCCATGAGGAGCTCTTGTTGAAGCTGGCTCCTCTATCCCTTTGAGATCCTCCTATCATTTCGTGTGTGTGTGTGTGTGTGTGTGTGTGTGTGTGTGTGTGTGTTAGATACTTACTTTCCGGCACTACAAGATGCTCCAGGGCCAACTTGTATATATGCTAACTCAATCTTAGAATCAGCAGTTTCTCCAAGGAGCTCTAGTTTCTTTTACTGGAGAACAGTATTAAAGCCAATATCTGGGCACTAGAAGTTCTCCTTGCTACTGGGGTGTCATTGCTTTCTAGGCTCTCTTAGCTGACACAACAAGGAAATATGTACAGTAAACTCTGTATATATGTACAAATATCTGTAAATATTTCTATATGTAACCATAGGTATCTATGTTAAGCTAAACATGAGTGAATTCATACTGATAGCCCCAACTCTAATTCATTACCACATGGACCAACCCAGCCTATTCCCATTGCTTATCTGTGAACTCCATGAGAAATCTGGCTCCCACCATCTGCCATGCATTTACTTAATTGCTAATTCTTGTAAAAGTGCACAGCTGTATTAGAACCGTTAACTTGAAACCTTATGGGAAACAACTTTATTAAGTACAGTTTTATGGACATTTTCTTTCGCCTTTAGTCTTACAGACTCCTCTCATTTCCAAAATCACTTAGGTCAGCATCTTTTCCTCCCACCTCCTTCAGTGAAGCTGCTTTACAGATTTTTAATATAGTTAGATTGTTTTGTCACTGCAGTCCATTCTAGGACCCTTGACCTTCTAAATGATCTTGAAAATGTGCATACACTAATGTTTACTCTTTGTTCTATAAAGTTCCATGGGTTTTGATATATGCAGTGTCATATATCCATAACTACAGTATTACATAGACAGTTTTACCACTCTAAGAAATTTCTCCTGCTTAACCTATTTAATCCTTCCTCCCCTCTCCCTGAGCCCCTGGAAATCAATGCATTTTTTTTTTTTTTACTGTCTCCATAGTTTTGCCTTTTCCAGAATGTGATATAATTGTAAACATACAGTATGTAGCCTTTCAGATTGGGTTGTTTCACTCAAAACTATGCATTTAAGATTCATTCATGTCTTTTTGTGATTCGACAGCTCATTTATTTTTATCATCAAATAATATCCCATCAACTGGCTGTACCACAGTTTATTTATCCATTCACCTATTGAAGGATATCTTAGTTGCTCCCAGTTTTTGGTCATTATGAATACAGCTGCTATAAATATTTGTTTGCAGGGTTTTGTGTGGATATATATCTCAAATCAGTTGCATAAACACCTAAAGGTTCCAATGCTGAATCATATGGTAAGACTGTGTTTAGCTTCTCTGCCCTGTTTAGCTAGCACGTGCCACTCCTCAAAGCCAGGTGGTGACCACCCTACAATCATCAACAGTCATCATCACCAGTTATTTCACTATTTCTTCCAGCCTCATTCCAATTTTCAGTACATAAATACGTCTATTGAGTGTACCTCCTGTGTAAGAATAATCATTCTTTATACTTTTCAAAGTCCTTTCACATGCATTATCACAATACCTCTAAAATAGCAGTATAGGAGCCAACCTGTTCCAGGCAGAATCCTGGCTCTGATCCTAACCTATGGCCTGACACAGGGAAAGTATCTGAATCTTTTCACCTGTAAAAGGGGATACTGCAGCACCTATCTAAACTTACCTGTCCATGTTGTAAAGATTTAATGAGTGTTTAGGGTAGCACCACTTCTTGGACCATGTCACACACTGTTTGAAGGCTCAGCCAAGATTAGAATGCGAATCTTTTGATTCCTATTCCTATGCTTCTTATCCTAGAAATGAGATTATTCCCCCAACCTCTTTTCCCTGCAACTTCGGCCAATATGGGGGCCTCGGTGGCATCAAAGCAATTGACCTAACAATCAATTTAGGAAAGGCTCTGGTATTTTTTGTGCACATGCATGGTAGGTGAAGGATCTGTTTATAGTCAAGTAGGATGATCCAATAACCATTGACAGAAATAGTCTTTTCTTATCTTTAATGAATAAAAAGAATAGCAGACTTCATTTTAATATCTAGGCTGTTAGATCAATCAATGGGCTAAGTACTGAAATAGTTTAAAAATCCAGGAATTGAACTGCATGAACATGAATCTGTGCATTAAATTCTATGGACATAAAATGAATCTGTTCAAAAACAAGTTTGGGCAGTTCACATCTGGTATGTAGTGTTTTCAGAGTAAGGTTTAATTATTTTAAGAGGTTTTAAAACTCTGTATCCCAGCCAGAGAATGCTTATCTGCTTTATGCTAGTTTTTACCTGCAGAGTTTTTGTCTCTGTGACATCATATATTTATTTGCTGCTATATTTTAGAATGCATTGCACAACAGTGGGAACTGATCTAAGAAAGTTAATCATATTCTGGCAGTCGCTGAGCAGGCTGGCAATTAATGAGAAAGTCTGAAGAAAAATGTTATTTCAGAATACACCACAGCCTATTCTATATGGTCAAGTTGACTTTTTATGATCAGTTGGTTGCTTATGTTAACAGTGAAAGTGCAAAAATCCTCAAGGACTGACAAGCAAAGATTAATATTGTGTTTACAAAATAAGCAAACACAAAATATCCACAATGCTTTCACAGACACACAGACACACACGCACACACATATGCACATACATGCATGCACAAACACATCTTTGTTACAACCTGTTCGTCTTGGGCTAGAGGTATGTGTGGGACGTGACTAGAACTATCAGTGAGGATCATCAGGATTTCAAATAACTTGCAATGATTGATATCAGTTATAAAGACACTGAATTATCCAACTGATCATGGCTAGATTATAGTTTGGAAACCATTTATAAATAAAATTATATTCTAGTCACAACAATTTAACAATATAAATATATAGAGAAACTTAAACATACAAACATTTCAAGTAAATGCTAATTGTGACCTAATGCCTTTAGTAGAGAAGAATAATAAGAAAAGTCATCTAGTGTTCTGTTTATAACTCTAATGCAAAAGATAGTTCTCTATCAGTTGAGTCAAATGTTTGTATCTTGATTATGGGCGTCAGAATTTTGAGATCTTTACTGACCTACACTCCTACCAAGAAAAAAAAAAAAGGAAGAAGTGTGGCATTTATTTGTCCATTAGTTCACTTCATTCATTCATTCTGCAAATATTCAGCATTTACCATGTATGTGGCATTGAACTTGGCCTGAAGAACAGACAACCTAATGGTGTTTGGAGAATTGAAATAGTTATACTGCAAGTAATCTAATTGATTAAATGTTCTTATTTAAAGTTGAAGACTGAGGCAAATTAAAACAGCCAAACAATTCTGGCTAGTTTTACCTATGCACTCTTGTTATGTCCATACCCATCTTCCACTAAACTTCTCTTGTCATTCTTCCCTATTTTCTAACCACTATTAAAACTCTGACAGATATATTGTTATTCACATTAATATACAATTAAGTTGGTTAATGATCCTAATCCATTCACTTCAACTACGTAAGTACAATGTAAGTGAAATAAACACGTCATTTAAAAATGAGGTCTGATCAGTACCATAAGACAGGGCAAAAAGGAAAATAAAGAAAATGAGGTCTGAGATTAAAATTTTTCATTTAAAAACATCAAAACTGAACCCAGAAATGATCACAATAGAAGCAGACAGACATTCCTTAGAACCTCTTTCTACTTTCTATTTCCTAAAATGGTTTTTCTCTGTTTTATTTCATTTTGTATCACAGATGACTATTTGGTTTAGTGTGTCTAATTCCTCTGCAATTAGATTTGCAGAACATATTATTTAATTTTAATATAAAAGTTTTTGAATCACAGCCAAATTGCTGTAGGACAAGCAGATTTTGTTTTCTTACAATTTCATTAGTAAAAAAAATGAGGATACCAATATTGAAATGTCACAGATATGGAATTTTAAGTCAAACATCTGTGTTCCCTTAAAGGAGAATATATTTTCTGAAGCTTGGGAGCCTCTATTAGTGAACAAATTAGTTAAACAGACATTTGCAATGAAAAAAAAAAACCCCATCAGTTTTGTTGAATTATTTTTGTTTTATTATGGGTTTATTTCATTATTAAAAGTAGAAAAAAATACATAAAATAATAGAAGAATAAGAAATAAAACAATTACTTGAGGCTCTACTAGGCAAATGGTTCTGACGTGCTTCACTGAACACATGATGTAACCTGAGCCCCTGTCTCTGGCTTGACAGAGCATCTGTTTCTCACAGATGCCTGAAAAACACCCTGCTCCTCTGGATGCTGGGGCGCATTTCTGAGCATTGCACTACCTTTAGCAAAGAGTGCAAACACGTATTCTGTTTGTGAGCGATGGAAGAATGTAGACAGTTGTGTTGTGCATAACGTCTACCTCTTTCTATGTATATATGCTCCTGTACCCAAAAGAAAAGTCACACTTAATTCATGGTCCATGGCTGTAGAAACAATAAGAAGTACCACATCTCATACTGCAAAAAAGCAGGTAGAAGAACCAATATCTCTTATTTAGATATATTGTAGTAGTAAAAGAGCACATGCCCAGTACAAAGGAAGGGGCGTCTGCTTTTCTTAGTTCTGGGGATGGCTATGTTTAATAACTTCAGAGGAACACTGATGAGGTGGAAGACACGTGCATGTCTCCTTTTTCCCCCTATTGCAAAAAGAGCCCTGGTACAGAGCACTCAGTGGATACTCATAAATATTTGTTGAGTGAATGAAAAGAGAACAACGAGAACTGTGATGCATTTCTAAAACAGGACTAAAACAGGCCACATGGTTAAAGTTAATGAAGATACTTAGCCAGAGAGGAGGAGACTCAGGGAGCACAATAGTTCTCTTTGTATTTGAAATAAATTTTCACGTAGAGGAAGAGCTAGATTCAACCTGAGTGACCTAGGGAACAAAATAAGTGACTGTATAAAGAGGAACATGCAATTAGAGCTGCCCCAAATGGAAGAGTAACCACTGGAATAACTCTTGTTAAGTCTTGACCATTCTAATTCTTACCCAGTTTCTACAACTTTCTGTTACCAAAGTTGCTCATTCATTCACCCATTCATTCAAAAACACATAGTTACATGGGTGAACACTTATCTCCAAACTCATCAAATTGTATACATTAAATATGTACAGTGTTTTGTGTGACAATCATACCTCAAAAAAGTAGTTTTAAAAACAGCCACCATCACCAAAAATCCCCCACAAAAATACATCTTGAGCACCTTCAGCATACAGGTACTCTATCAGGTTCTGGGGAAATAACTGTGAACTCAACAAACATGGCCTCTTTTCTCATTCAGTTTAGAAGCTGGTGAAGGAAACAGACAAGGTAGTCAGACAAATCCCTTACCAATGATCATGCAACTTTGGTTTCAGTAAAGTCAGTTGCTTAAATCAGAGTTGCATGATCACTTGTAAAGGATAACAAAAAGGGAAATCCTGAATCATGTAAGGTCTAGATAGGATGATCTCACTAGTCTTTCCAACTTTTGAGATTCCTAGAATACTGTGCTTTCTCCCTGCATTCTCATCTCAGTAAATTGTCCCGTGATGACACCCAGAAGTCATTATGTTCACTGTCATCCTCCTCATCTCTACTGTGAAGTCACTACTGACTCTTGACCATTCTAATTCTAGTTCCCACACTCATCACAAGGGTGTCCTCAGGGTAGCTGGCTGACACCTCCTGAGTCCACATCTCCGGTCCAGCAGCGTGCGAATGATAAAGTACAGCATCCCATGAGATCCTAATGAGGTTGGTTTGCTGATAATAGGTTGAGAAATAAGATTCTTCTGTCTGACGGGTTGAATGGTGGTCCCCATAAAGATATATCCACGTCCAAATCCCTGGAAACTGTGAATGTTACCTTACTTGGAAAAAGTCTTTGCAGATGTAATTAAGTTAAGGATCTTGAGATGAGATCTTCCTGGATTCCCCAGTGGGCCTTAACTCCAGTCCCAAGTGTCCTTCTAAGAGACAGAAGAGGACACAACAAACACACAGAGAAGGAGGTAATATGAAGATGGAGTCAGAGAATGAATGGATGTGGCCACGAGCCAAGGAAGCCAAGGACTGGCAACAGTCACCAGAGGCTTGAAGAGGCAAGGAAGGATTCTCCCCTGTAGCCTCCAGGAGTGTGATGACACCTTTATTTCAGACTTCTGGCCTCTATAATGATGAGAAAATAATTCTTCTGTTGTTTTAAGCCACTTAGTTTGTGGCAATTTGTTTAGAAGCCCTAAAAACTAACCCATTATGCCTCCCACCATCCAATACAAACAGTTCATCACAGTGCTATCAGGGGGATCTTGCTAAACGTGAATCTGACCAACATATACCCCTGCTTTAAACCCCTTGTTTCTCTGCAACCAGTAGGCAGCATGCCCTTTCCTTGCTATGATGCCATGAAAGACTGTTCACTTGTATGACACACTTCCCTGGGGGGACACAGGTGATGCTCAACTCATAGCATGATGAAGTCAATGCCTCTGTCCCTCCCACTCAAGAATTCATATGAGAATAAAACTGATGAAACTTTTACAGGGATAGACACTCTAATTTAATTTAAACAAAATAAAAACAGAAAAGAAACCATCTTCAATCTGCTCCTGCTGTTAGGTGACTTGGAACACACCTCCACGGATCGTGCTCCGCTGATTGCTGCCTGCCTTCCTCTCCAGCTGCCTCCCGGAACACGTTTTGCTTCAGCAAACTGACTCGCATTCAGTGCCTAGGACACATGGCAGTCACTTGTGCCTCTTTGCCTTTGCACATCCTTTTCCCTTTGCTTGGAATGCCCTTACCACACATAGCCACCTCACAAACTCCTATTCATCTCATAAAGTCAAATTTGTAATCCATTTACTCCAGAAAGCCTCTCTGCCCACTTACAGTTTCATCATTCCCTTTCTTATGCAACGATCTTACTGTTTATAAAATATAACGTTTTATTTTATTACACCATATTGTAATTCTTTGTTTATGTATCCATTTCTTTGAAAGCCAGGCTATATTAAACTCATTTTATTCAGCCTTAATGAAAAGAAAAAAAGAAGATCCTGCCATTTGCCACAACATGGATGGGTGTGGAGGACATGCTGAGTGAAATATGCCAGACACAGAAAGAAAAATATTGCATGATCTCACGTATATGTGGATTATTTTTAAAAAGAGTCTTATATACAGAAAGAGTGAGTACAATAGCGGTTACTATGGGCAAGGGGAGGGGAGGAAATGCAGTGACATAGGTCAAAGGATACAAAGTAGCAGACACAAACAAGTCTAGAGATCTAATGTATAACATGGGGATTATAGTTAATAAAACTTGCATTGGGGTCAGGTGCGGAGCTCACCCAGCACTTTGGGAGGCCGAGGTGGGCGGATACTTCAGGCCAGGAGATTGAGACCAGCCTGGCCAACATGGTGAAACCCAGCCTCTACTAAAAATACAAAAATTAGCTTGGCTTAATCCCAGCTACTTGAGAGACTGAGGCACAAGAATCATTTGAACCCAGGAAGTGAGGTTGTAGTGAGCTGAGATCGCACTATTGCACTCCAGGCTGGGCGATGGCGTGAGACTCTGTCTCAACAAACAACAAACAAATAAACAAACAAAAAGCTCGTATTAGGGATTTTTGTTAAATAAGTGTATTTTAGCTGCTGTTGTCACACACACACAAAAGTAACTCTGTGAGATGATAGATATGTTAATCTGCTTTATCATAGTAACGACTTTCCCGTCTATGTGTAGCATAACATCATGTTATAAACCTCAAATGTACACAAGAAAATTTATTTTTAAAAAGATGAATAAATTCATCTTGGTATTCTGAGTGCTTAGCATATAGAGGAAACCCACCACCATTCTACTGAATGATATTGATCCAGAATTTATGCTCTGGAATTGGTGAGCACGTTTGAGGGCTGTGATACTTCTTTTGCAATAAACATAACATGAATATTAATATTTAATGAAAATTTTCATGATTTTAGGAGAGAGGCTTGTGAGAGGTTGGTAAAGAAGGTGAAAAAAATGCATTCATTTTTTAGGGAACTCAATTATTAGGCAGCCACACTGGGTTTCATAGAATCGATTTGAGAACTGGGAACATAATGATCTTCATCCAGTTCTGGTGATAAAATTGAAAGGGGATACTTTTATTCTCCACAAGGAGAAATACAGGTAGTTTCAAGAACAAGACAGCATTTCGTCTTCACTTTCACCTGCAGATATGTCCCGGGCCCTGGTCCTTCTAAGTTGTCACCTGCCAATGCCTCTTCACACAGCTTTCTCAGCCCTGCCAGCACAGTCCCTCTTCTTCAGCAACAGAGAAGGGCACTGTGGCTCAGGGTTCCTTTGGGAATGGATGTTTGGAATAAAAATAACGCCACAATACCATTTCCACAAGTGCTCTACATGGCTTTAAAGAAAGCCTCTTGGTAAAAGTGTTTCCATCCCTGTCCTGAAGCTGGGATTCTGCCTGAGCTATTTTCAGCCTTGTTTCCAGTTGCCGCTGGCCAGTGGCAGGATTTCACACTCGGCTGCCACATCTCATTACTGCCCATTGCGCCCTTTTTCGGGAAAGCTTCTCCTCCCAGGCTGACACACGTGGGAGGCAGGCGGGCGAGACACTGCCCCTCCTTGCTCCTGCTGGATGCTATGGCCCTCTGGTGTATTTGCCTTTGGCAAGGCAGGACCTGCGCCTCGTTTTCCTGAAAGATAGTCCCTTCTCTCCCTAGGCTGTGAGCACAAATTTAACCACTTTCTTGGGAAGTTGCAGTCAGAAATGTATCCAGATGAATCCAAATGTGGGAGACTTCTCTACCTTGCTCTCTGCCCTGGAAAGCTGAGCTGCAGGACAACATGGAGAGGTTTCCTTGCACACTGGCTTCTGGAGGGACTCAGCCAATGAGGAGCCCCAGGAGGACACTGAAGGGAGGGGACTGAGGTCAGGTTATATTCCCCTGACTTCCTCCCTGTGATGCTGCCTCTGTGAGGCTGTGGTCCTTGACTTCGGTCACTGCCCCTGTCAAGGCAGTATATATATCTCTGCACAGGACCCTTTCCTTCTGACTTCCAGTAACTACAGTTGAGTCTTGAACAATGCAGGGGTTAGAAGTGCTGAGCCCTATGGAGTCAAAAATCCATGTATAACTTTTGACTCTCCCAAAACTTAACCATGAATAGTCCACTGTTGACCGGAAGCCTTATCAATAACATAAACAGCCAATTAACACATATTTTGTATGGATTACATATTGCAAGTAAGCCAGAGAAAAGAAAATGTTAAGAAAATCATAAGGAAGGGAAAATACATTTATAGTACTGAACTGTATTCACTGACATGTAAGTTTATGTTGCCTGTTTTCAAGATGGACAACTGTCTGGAATGGTGAGGAACTGCAGCTGCAAACCTTGATGTATGGTGCATATCGAGCAATTAAACTTTTTCCTTTTTTTTTTGAGATGGAGTCTCACTGTCGCCCAGTCTGGAGTGCAGTGGCGTGATCTCGGCTCACTGCGAGCTCCACCTCCCAGGTTCATGCCATTCTCCTGCCTCAGCCTCCCAAGTAGCTGGGACTACAGGCGCCTGCCACCCCACCTGGCTAATTTTTTGTATTTTTAGTAGAGACGGGGTTTCACCGTGTTAGCCAAGATGGTCTCGATCTACTGACCTCGTGATCCACCTGCCTCAGCCTCCCAAAGTGCTGGGATTACAGGCGTGAGCCACTGCGCCTGGCCTAAACTTTTTCTTGTAATGTCATGACTTTTCTCTGCCTCTTGGGAGAACTTCCAGCATCACTAGTGGTACTTTGTTTGGGTACCACGGTGTTATTCAAGGTTTACAGTATTGCACTAAACAGGATGAAAGATACAGGAGAACCGCAAGATAACTTTTTACAACAAGAAATTTAGTAGAGAGATAAATTGCTTACTTGTAGACGATTAGCAACACATGCGTTTTAAGTGGATACTTGCAACACTTGAGCTCACCACAATGGCAACAGGAGATGGCTATAAAATGATGACAGTAGTACAGTATGTACTGCAGTTAATTTGATGCAGTTAGCAGTTACGATTAATGCTGCATTTTTATGTTTGTTTACATTTCTCAACTGGGAACAGAGCCATGTGTGGTCTGTAAGTGTGTACGTTTTGACACATTTTAACTTTGTATAATAGACTTGTGTATATTTTATGGTAGTAAATGATGAAATAGGCTAGTATCTATAGTATCTACATTTTTTTTTTGCATTCATGACATACCTTACTTTTTCTTTATTTTTTCCCTATTTCTAGTCTAAGTGATCTCTTTTTCAAATTGTTACAAATCTCCAAAATATTTGCATATAAATGGAACTGCTCAGTTCAAACATCTTGTTCAAGGGTCAACTGTATTACTTCCCTTTATCCTTTCAGGGCAAGGTGTGGTAACCTCTCTGCAGTTACTAACTTGGGTTATTGCACTGTTCCTGTGGCTCTATTGTATCTCACCCACACCTTTATAAACAGTACCATTGTAAATCTTATCCAAAGTTGAGTGTGCCAACTATTTGCTGTTGGAGCTTTTACTTTTAGATTCTAGACTGGAGAGACACAAAAGTTTAACTAACAGGGATCTTATAGATTTTGATAGATTATTTGGTTTCAAGGAACCAACTCAGACTTTCATTGAAGTGAGGGTCGACTGAAAGGACACAGTGGATTAAAAACACAAATGAAGTCCAATAAGAGTACATCAACCCCTTTGAGAACTCGAAAGACTATTTTTTGATTTCAGGTCTTGCAGTTTCTTATCTATATCAACTGTTCCGTTTCCTCTACAGAGCTTGTTCCCCTGTTTCTCTTGATTCTTCCTTCATATCTATACCTCACAACTTCAGCTGGTGTGTGATTTTGACTTGCCAAGACACAGACTTCCTTCTTCACCTCTGACCTGGTAGTTGCCCTTACTAATTAAGTAGATGTTGTTGGAGCATAAAGCAAATTAATAAGCAAACTAACAAGATTGTAGTTATCAATGAGGAGATAAAAACCAACTGAAATTCTTTTTGGAAGAGACAGTGTTTGTAAGTGTTTGTAAACGAGGTTTGTAAACGAGGTTCATTGCTTAAGAGATGTACCTACCTATTTCTATAGAATCAAAAATCATGATGTATGTCTATTTATGTACCCATATTTCTCAGAAGTAAGAATCAAGTCTTCTAGAGAGTTGAAGAGAACACTTTTGTTCTCAAACATGATACTTAGGGACAACCTGGGATGAGAGGCCCGAGTTTTTGGTACACAGCAGTTTAGTGGCTTTGCCTCCCTCAAGCTGGTCTGAATCTCTCTGGAACAGACTTGTTTAAAACTACAAATAGGGATAAAGAATCCACAGCAGCTTCAGTCATGAGTTCAGCCACTCACAATGGTTGAGTTTATTAGACTTCAAGAGATGCTTTGAGTAGGCCATGAGAGGACATCTGACCCTTCATTCTGGTATGCCCAAGCTCTAAACAGAACCTACTGACCAGGACTTTCTTGTCTCAGAGAAATCTGTTCCATAGGAGTGAACTGGTGAAAAGGGTAGAAGGTTAAACCTGGATTTATGTCAGCCAAAATGATATTTGTTGTTAAAAAGATCATTTACTTTAAAGTATGTGTTTTACATGAGGAAACAGAGACCCAGGAAATATAAGTGGCCTAATCCTGGTCACACAGAGAGTTGATGTATGCTATACCAACTGCTCATCTTTAATTGATTGCCTATAATACTGAAAGTATTTTCAAATCTAGGATGACCAGGATAGAGGAATAGTTCAGTGTTCATAGAAAACCCCTGGGAGAGTGACTTCCATAATAGGTTGATAAGAGGTGAGGGTAACCATATAACTTATTGTTCAAACTGAGACCGCAGTCAGAGTGAAAAGGAGTGTTGTTAATAATGAGGCTAGAACATCAGGCATAGTGTGGAAGTGTCTGCCTAAATAATAGGCCATTGCCAAGAAGTGGTAAAGAGGAATCTCTAGGCTAATCCAAGAACTCAGGGAGGCTGGGGAAATAGATGTCCATGTGACAAGGTCCTTGTCAGTGATATTTGCCAAGGTTCTGAGCCTCTGGCTACTGAAATATATAGATGATGAATTCCTCTAAAACATGGAGCCTTAGGCTGAGGTTCTTCATGTAATTGGAGGTTTACTGTTCCCTTTAACGGGAAAGGGGAACCATTTATCTCTCAAATTATAGACCACTGGTCTGTTGGACCGCTCTGACTTCTCAAATTATAGGGTCAAGTTTTTCAGTCTAGTACCTTGTATGAGGAACAAAGAAGTTGTGGTGTCAATTCCATACTTGCTCTGTTCTCTTTTATTTCATAAAAAAATAGGTAAGAGAAATGAGAAATGAAAGTTCTCTTAGAGTGCATATCAATGTCCTCATCTATCTTACTCCATAAGCAAGGGACCAAACTGTATAATCTGTTTCCAGATCACTGGCCATTAATGCTTCTTCTGTGTTTGTTATGGCACCACTGTCAAAATTTCGTGTTAATTAAAACTCCAACCCTAAATTGTAGGAAATAGGGTTGTGTTTAAGTTCTCTATCTCCTCTTTCCAAAATACATTTAAATAACTTGTTCCTGTTATGCAAAAAATAGGATCCATGCCTTCCAGTCAGAGCAAAAACAAAGGCAAGTTTTTACTGAGGATTTGTTTTTTTTTTAACAAAAGCAAATGAACCTACTGACTAATAATTTCCAGTAACAGCATTATGGCTAAAGCATAGCAAAACTAAAATCTCTCAATTGATAGTTACTCTTCCTTAATAAATTGAAACATGAAACAACTCCATCAAATAGATAATTTACTCATTCACCTGTTATTTCCTTCTATCAAGGACCCTTAATTTCCTGGCATCTGGCCCTGAACTTGATATTAGGGGTTAGGTTAATTTATGATGTTCATTTTGGATATTTTCTTCTTCTTCTTCCACTTCCTCTTCTTCTCCTTCTCCTCCATTTTCTTTCTTCTTTCTTTCTGGTGTTTTTTTTTTTGTTTTTTTTTTGTTTTTGAGACAGAGTCTGGCTCTGTCATCCAAGCTGGAGTGCAGTGGTGTGATCTCAGGATCTCAGCTCACTGCATCCTCCTCCTCCTGGGCTTAAGCCATCCTCCTACCTCAGCCTCATGAGTAGCTAGGACTACAGGCACATGGCACCATGCCCAGCTAACTTTTTCATTTTTTGTTGAGATGGGGTTTCACCATGTTGCCCAGGCCGGTCATGAACTTCTGGGCTCCAGTGATCCTCCTGCCTCAGCCTCCCAAATTGCTGGAATTACAGGCATGAGCCACCATGGTTGGCGTATATTTTTCTTCTAACCCATCCTTCCTAATCTAAAAAAGAATAGTATTATGGAAAATTAGATATTTTCTGGAAGACTTAGTGAAGTTCTTTCATAATCAAGACAGTCAATTGTTAACACCTATTCTTAATATTTTTTCATGTTGAAACCATATTTTCCATGTTGGCACAGAAATCTATATTGTCAACCAGATACTGATCTACATGCATGGATATACTCAAAAGTTGATTTTTGGAAAACTTTACCCTAACTACTAGGCACCCTCTAACTTATGCCAACATTCAAGGGGAATGACTTGTTCTCTGGCCAGCTCTGAAGGATAATTCTTCTTCCCTCATTCCCACTTTCTCAAGTGCCTGGCTAGATTTCCTTTCAGTCAAAAATGGTGTCTTTCCACTTTTCGGTGTCAGAAAATGTCCTCTGATATTTTCCAAGGCTTTCCCTTAGACGTCTGATATGTGAAAGCCACAAACCAAGAGATGTTACTTGGTTATTCTTGTGGCTTCCCTAAGTTTTCTCCCTGTGTTGAGTTGGAGCAGCTTCTCAGCCACAGTGTCTACCTATACCTATATGCCCTTTGAGAAACTCTCAGAATTATTCTGAGAGTCTGCATTTTTAATGACCTTATTTGATAATGCATGCTATAGACAGATGAAATTTAATGTTTAAATACAGAATCACGTTTATGCACAATGTTATATCCTCTATGTGAGAAAAGGAATCATATTTCTGTCATTTGCTTTTCTACTTAAGAAAAAGGCTTTACTCCCTCCTAATCCTCCCAAGTCTGACATGAAGTCAGGCTGTTTCATATTTGACACCACTGGGAAAATATCAGGAAGGTGGAAATCATGGTGAAGCCATGGATTTAGGATTTTTGGTCTGTGACTTTTGGTAAGTAAATTGTAGTATGTCTGAGTCATTCTCTCAAATCTTCTGAGTTTGGGGGAATGGGGCTATTGTTGGGCCACTGTTTGTGACTTAACCCCTAGAAAATTCAAGTAGAGGATTCTATAAATCTGTGATCTGCTATCAACTCTGCTGTTTATAGAGGATCAGGTACAGTTTAAGAAAAGAACATAATCAAGGTATGGAGTTTCTTGGAGATAACACTTTTCTATTTCCTTTTATGAGAAAACATAAGGGTTGTACTAAGAAATTAATATATTTTGAAACTTATGAATAGTAAAATTTCCCATTAAGTACATGTTCATTACTTAAAAATTAAATATGGACCCTTTAAATAATTCAATATTTAAGTTGAGAGGGATCATAAAAATAGAGGAAAGGAGAAGGACCATTTTGGCAGAGAGCCCATAGTGCAAATAATTTGATATTAATACTAGTTAGATGATTGAATTCTGTCAATGATTTACTTTATTTTCTAAATTAAAGCAGTTTTAAGATTATACACATACTAATGTCCCCTTGATTTGCATTCAGATGTGCTTTCTTGAATGGGAAAGAAGAGACATAACTGTGGAATTTTAGTGGCAATTTGTTAAACTTTTGAGCATACATGTATTTGTTTTGCTGAAACCACAGAATCGGATCATGAACAAATAAATTTCTTATACAATTTCACATAATGTCACCAATAAAATACCTTTACTGAGTTATAATTTTATACTTTCAGGCTTTATATAGGATCAACATAGAAAAGTTACCCAGAATACCTTCATAATTTTACAAAATTGCAGTTGAAGACATTGTTTTCCATTTTCTAAAGATCTTGTAGCAATTCATCCTTGAAACCAGATTGAAAATTTTTCATTTTAGAAAAATTTAGAAAAATTATAGTTTAGAAAAACTAAAAAATTAGAAAAATTGTATTTGCTCCGTCTAATTAGGCAAGAAGTCAAATATAACTTAATATATAGCCCAATATGTTTCTATTTTTGTCAAAGTCACTAAAAAAACTCAAATTAGATTCGCTGCCTTGCTGCACTAATTCATTTAGTTCAAGTACTTGGTGATTTTAGTTTTTCTTTTCTTCTTTTTTTTTTTTTTTTTTGAGATGGAGTCTCATTCTGTGGCCCAGGCTGAGTGCGTGGCACGGCTCACTGCAACCTCCACCTCCTGGGTTCAAGCGATTCTCCTACCTCAGCCTCCCTAGTAGCTGGGACTACAGGCACATGCCACCATACCTGGCCAATTTTTGTATTTTTAGTAGAGATGGGGTTTCACCATGTTGGCAAGGCTGGTCTTAAACTCCTGACCTCAAGTGATCCGCCCGTCTCGGCCTCCCAAAATGCTGGGATTACAGGCGTGGGCCACTGCACCTGGCCTATTTTTCTTATTTTAAAAATTAATCATTTATTTGTAAATGGCATATAACCATACTGAAATAAAAAAGGTATAAACATGAAATAGATTAAAGCAGGCATTTATATGCATAAATTCTGTGTGGTTGCTTTTTAAACATTCTCATTATCCAGAGTCATCTGTTTTTGTTTTGTTTTTGACAACATGGACATTATTTATAAGGTTGAAATATAACTTCATTGATTTTATAAATAGGGATGATTATAAATAGCAACTTTGTGAGAAGTATACATATACTTTTTTGACACAACAATTAGAGGTGATCATAAAATTAATTTCTAATCCTTTGCCAAATTGGCCAATGGTCAGGAATAAATATTGGCTGCTTTGTTAATGTGTTTATTTTCAGGTCTTTAACAGTATGATCTGCCTGGCCATTGGTCTCAAAAATAATTATGGATGTAGGTTTTGTTCCACACTTCAGAGTTCACCTTGGTAAATGAATATATTCTTTCCTTATCATGTCTTGTGGGGAAAATGAATATATTTACATGAAGCAAG
Organism: Macaca nemestrina; assembly: GCF_043159975.1. NCBI lineage: Eukaryota > Metazoa > Chordata > Mammalia > Primates > Cercopithecidae > Macaca > Macaca nemestrina. The sequence continues at coordinate 46,417,377 of NC_092131.1, forward strand.
TAGCATATTGCCTGGGGAGAGATGAGCCTTGGCTGAAAAGATGGAATTAGATTTATGTGACAGCAGCTGTTCTGCAATATGTGTAGCAATATCAACCAATTTCGATTCTTGAAATAAGTATGCTCATATTTCCTCCTAACTTCCAACCAAAGTTATGCTTAGGTAGGAACTATGGTTAATAAGGATACTCCATCAATATTAAATGTAATAATTACAACTAAAATATATGTGCTACTTTATGGTTTATAATATAAATGGATAGGCAGGGAGCCAAAAATGTCAAATTCTGCATCCGTTACGATTATATTTGGCTATGTAGACAAGAATAAGAAAAGAAAACACACACACATACACACGCACACATACACACAGTGCAAATATAGAAACAAAACACCCCTGGCTTAAACAGGTGGAAAAGCAGTTCTCTCTTATCTACAAAAAGAGCTGAGACAGGTTATCTCTGGTCCTTGTGGTGGCTCCACAATGTCTTGCTGCTCTGTCATCCTTAGTATTATCAATTTATGGGTCCACAGTAGCTACCTGCGCTCCAGCCTTCATGTCTATGTTCCAGGTAAGAGAAAGGAGGAGCAAGAGAAGGGCCCACCTCCTACCATTTTAAGAAAACCCCCTAGAAGTACCACCTAACAGTTCCACTCATACATAATTGGTCAAAACTGAGTCATGTAATCACATCTAACTGCAAGGGAGTTCTGAGAGCTGTAGTCATTTAGCTGGGTACGTTGCTACCTGAAATAAATGAGGGGTTCTGTTACTATGGAGGAGAGAAAGAATGGATGTTGTGCCAGGCACTGTTTTGTTCACTGAAGAGTACCATGTAATGGTTAAGGGCATAGGTTCGGAGTCAGACTGCCTGGTTCCCAATTCTGTTTCCTCATGTATTAGTTTTGCTACCTTGAACAAGTCATCTGGTTTGGTGCCTCAGTCTGTAAAATGAAGAAGACAATGGAACCTACCTCACAGGGTTATTGATTCTAAAAACATAAATCCCTCAATACAGTGCCCAACACATAGAAAATTATCAGTGATCTCTACTAATGTGCTTTTTGTGTATATTTTCCCATTGAATCTTCATAACAATTCTATGAAGTGCTTATTCTTACCCCCATTTTACAGATGAAGAATCTGAAAGTCATAGAGGTTAAATATTTTTTTCTATGGGCATTCAGTCAGTAAATGGCAGCGACTAGATCGAGCCCAAGTCCTTTGACTAAAAATCCTTACTCTTTTCCCATACAGAATGCTTCATTACTAGACGTCTGTTATATGATATCTTAGCCCGAGTTTTCCAGAAAGCAGAACCCAAGGCAAAATGTAGGCACCTCTAGGTATCAAATGCAATGGATTCCTTAATCCCCAAGACTGTCTTAAGAAAAGTCATATAAACTACTGCATCTCAGGACAGTCAGTGTTAGGGGAGGAAGAGAAAAACTATTCACCAGCTCCTGTCCCCCACTGATGAAAATTTTGCCCCATGTGTGGGGCGGCAAGTGGGCCTCACAGCATCACATGTCAGCAGCAGGAAAAAAGCTCCAGGGTGAACGGTGAGGTGGGTGTATTTTGGACACAAGGCAGGGCATTGTCAAGTTGTTCCTGTGCAAAACTGATTGAAGTGCATACAGAGTTGGTTCCATCGAAATAGCTGAAGCAGAAATAGTGTCCATGGGCCCTGAAAAGAGGTGAAGCCAAGAGGATATTAAGAGGGCATAAGAAGAGTTTAACAAATAAGGCAACTGATACTCCTTTAATAAATCTTTTATTGCCCTTAGCTTGCAGCAAGGTCAAACAGGATATTGCTTAGAGTAATTGTCTAGTTTATGTTTGCCCTTTTGGGTTTAATAGCAATTAAGTATAAACAACTGTAAAAGCACCATTGACTAAGGCACCATGTTGCTGGAGTTGCCAGGTAAAACAGTGACCACTCAGCTAAATTTGAACCTCAGAAAAACAATGTGTAAGTAAGTCTCAAATATTTCATGGGCATCATGTTAAGTTTGACTTTGCAGTAAACCACCGATAATTCTTTTAGTACAAATATGTCCTAAATATTGCATAGGACACATTTATATTTAAAAAGATGTTCATTATTTATCTGAAATTCAAATTAAACTGGATGTCCTTTATTTTTTTCCCTCAATCTGGCAACCCTAATGTTAGCTCATGTGGTCATTTAGTATTCTGGCTAAGCACCCAGAATTGGCTCTACACGAAAGTAAGCAGACACACACTAAATGAGATTGAAGTGATAACAGACATTTTCTACTTAAAAAATATTCCCCAGTGGGTTTGCAGTTATAGGAGCTGACATTTTATCACTTGAATCATTTATTTGTATTATGACATTTTATCTTCAGAGGTTTTAATTGAAATGCAAATAAAGTAACTCAGAAGGGTGCCTCGCATCTTACCTACTACCAAGTTAGAATGCCTTAGTTACTATCCTGTAGCTGTGCTGTCTGGAGCACGTGGACTTGTTGGGTGCTGTGCTTGGGGATGAGGGGCTAGAGAATCACGCCTAGGTTTTGCACTGCTTTTAGCTACAAGTCAGGTGGCCCCACAGAGGGAGGCAAAGCAGTACAGTCTTCCCGTGTCCAGGAGAGGAGAACTGGATATTTGTGAACACAATATAATGTCTTTTCATAGAGCCCTAAAGGATTAGGGAAAACCTTGAATTGTTAGATTTTGAGTAGAGAAAATACCAGTGACAATAATAATAAGCTTTTATATCATATGGCTCCATATTATATAATATTTTATTTGGTCATTGAAAAATCCTAGAAGTTATACAGATATAAGTAGCCTCATTTTACAGATTAAAAATTTGAGATTAAAATATTAGGAGACTTGCTTGAGGTCATAAAGCTGCCTAGAAACAGAATAGAGACTGAACATATATTTAGTGACTTGAGATTTTCTGCATGTTTTCCATCAATGGGGCTCAAATTTATTCAAATGACAGAGCCTCTAAGTGTTATGGTGTCCCTTGTGAAACATCTAACTAATTCATTAGGCTATAATATATGTATACAATATCAGAATCATATGTCCATGTCAAAAACTGTCTGCTAAAATAAATATGAGTTATTTATAAGTTTTTCCATGAATATAAATATAGGAACAACTTTGTGAGACAGACACTCGCATTACCTTCATTTTGCAGATAAGAAAATGTCATAAAGAAGTTAAGTCACTGGCCCAGTGTCACAGCAAGAAGTAAAAATTAGCCTCCAACCCAGACTGTCTGACTCCAGAACTCATGTTCTTTAAGCATTATGCCATCATTTTGCTAATGCAGAGGAACAAAACTATAAGAGGGATTCAAGATGAAAAGATTTTAAATGGAGCAAAGATTACACATTAATTCATGTGTGTGTCTGTGTGTGGCAAGAGGTCTTGCAGGACTCCGGTTTATTTGTGCTCATGTAGCTTTGGCAGGTTTTAGAGTTCAAACCATCCTAGAACATCACCCATTCATTTCTTCATTCATTCAACAAGCATCTCCTATCAGTAGGCACAGTTTTATGAAATCCTTAGGGATAGAGAGAAGACTAAGATCCAGTTCTTGCCTTGAGAAGAGAGACAGGCAAATAAATAATCACAGTACAGTGTGATCAGAGCTACTCCAGGAAAATGCAACAGTGCCACTAGCACACAGAGGGGTGGCAGGCACCTCACCTAATTTGGGGTCAGTGAAGAATAACTGAGGGAAGGTGACACCTGGCCAGGAGTTTGAGAGATGAACAGAAATTAGTTCTGTGAGGTAGGGGTCACTGGTGGAGGAACAGGACATTCCAAGTGTGCAGGATGGCATCTATAAGAACAAAGCATGACAATACAAAATGGTCCATCAGAGAGTGCCATTTCACTCAGCCGTGTTTAAACAATCGTATTAACCTGTAAAACCACTGTTTGCTACCAAAAAGTGTATGCAACATCCCCGACTCTTACGTCCATCCCCAGACCTCTCCCTCCCCAGCCCCTTGCTATCTAACCCCATAACCGAACATCTCCCATCACTGACTCCAATCCCTGGGGTCTGTATCAGACATGGAGTAAGTTTACATGTGTGTGAATTAGGTAAGGTTAACGTTATTCAGTTTTAGTGGTAAAACATATTAATCCTCCAGTGGTGCCCAGTGTTTAGAGGAAGGCTATTTTGGTCATTTTTGCATTGGAATACGGGAGAAAGGCATCTGATGAGGTCTGAGTGTAGAGAGTGCACTGGGATCTGCAGCAACGGCTTTTATTATCAAATATACTCCCAACGTTGTCTAAGGCTCTTCCCAAGCCTTCACAAAGAAGCAGAACCCTATTGCCCTGATGTGGGACACATATACCAAAAGCCCAGAAGCCAAGGGACACAGATAACATTTTGTTTAGCAAATGATGGGCAGAAATTCAGGGGTTGGTCGAGCTGCATGGGGAAATGATTACAAAAGAGAGTCAATGAGGCCATTTCAAACTTTCTACCTTTTCCTTCAAGAACAATTTCACTCCAGCTCTGACCCAAGAACACACATGTAGCCCAAGCAAATCTCCCAAGTTAGCGCAACCCACTCTCCTTAGAAACCAGTCTATCAAGCCACCTGCTATTACCATAGCATGGCTTTTGGAGTGGGAGGATGTCTCTCATCCTTTTTCCTCTCTCCATCCTACTTCAAATGACTCATCGAAATTCTTCTACCAACACATACAATGTTCGTCCTGCAAAGATTACTAGGTAATACTGTTTTCTCTGTCTTGTTGCATTTTCTGCCATGTTTGCTCTAGCCCAGTGATGTATCAATGCACCTTATTGATTGGCATCTGCCCCAGGGGCCCTTTCATCCAGCTTTAACCAGTTCCAAAGCATGTAACTGCCCACCTCTTAGGTAGTTGAGAACCATTATATTAGAATTACACAAACAGAGAGAGAACCAAAATTCTGCAGATGACCACCCCAAAATATTGTTGTGTTACTATAATTGGGAACTTTTCTGCCCATGGTGGATGAGGTTTGAGCAAACAAAGATGAAAGTTGTGGGCGATGGAGTAAATAGATTAATGCTTTTTGTCATCTCCCTAAGCATCCTGAGCATGTGTATTTGTTAGGGTCCCAGCAGGAAACATGTGGCACTCAAAGTGCATGATTAGAGAAAGGTTAATGAAGAGAATATATACAAGTGTAAGGGTAGAGTTGAGGGAAACCAAGAGAGGATAGTGAAACCCTCCTATGCTAGCACCAGCAGAGACTGTTACTACCTCTATGACCTCCAGGCCTAAGAGGCAAGAGGATGGAGAGGTTACAGGAACCTGGAGAATTTCACCCAACAGGAGCTGTGGCATTTGGCTGGGGAATGCAGCCATTGTCAAACCATGAACTGACAAGGAAGAAGTAACCTCTCTCTCTCTTCCCTTCTTCTAATCTTTTGCTGGTGGTGCTCACAGCCCAATCCCAATCAGAAACCCAGGAGATGGGCAGCCTAACTGATGTGGTCCATAAAGGTCAACCTCTTGGGGCACAGAACAGGGTACAGAATAGATCTGAATCAAGTAAATGCAGAAGAGTGAGTGCAACATCTACTTCAGTCAATGATTACCACATTTTAAAAATGGCTGGATCTGCTCACATTATGTTAAACACAGTGTGTACACTGAGCCTAACAATGATGGCTAGCAACTTATAACTGGATATCAGGGGCGCAGCATGACTAAAACCATCTCTCATGTCTATACATGTTGCAGATGCATTCCATAAAATTTCTGAATTCATCTCTTAAGAAAAACTATGCTTTTTACACAAGTTCCTTAAAAGAATCATAACTATATGAAAAACACTACAGTATGCTCACTAAAGGCTATAATTAATTTTGGACAACTTATAGACTTTGAAATGCCTTGTTGAAATGCCAAAATTTCTGACATTTTCTGAAAGAAAATTTGCCCAACAGGCAAGACAGTGGATTTTATTGTGGACTAATAGCTGTCCATGCAGCGTGATTCACCACAGTGCCTCCTCACTGGGTCCTGAGGTGGGACATCAAATAATTAGAAATTCCTTTTCATGGCTTAGTAGTTTTGTTGTTTTATTTTTGTAAAACGTAAATACCCTGAGAATTAAAACATCATTCATTCATTCACTTAATTCTTTCTTCTTGAAATGTTTATTGCTACTATCTGTTAGACTTGGAGTAAAAACATGAACGAGACAGTCTCTGTCCTCAAGGCGATCAGAGTCGAATGGAGATTGGACAATGTAGTCAAGGATTCCAGAATTGGTTGATACATGCTATGGTAGAGGCATGCACAAGATCCTATGGGGGGACTATCTAAGTCTTTCACGATGGATGGAGAAAGGGAAGGACGGTGATGAGAATAAAGAAAGACTCTTCACAGCTGACATAATGCCTCAACCAAAGATAAATGGGAGTGCGCCAGGTAGATTAAGTAGAGACAGTGTAGAAAGGAGATTGCAGGAAAAATAGACCCTTCCTCACTTGGCTTCAGATGATATGAAGCTAGAAGGAGACTCTAAAGTGTAATGAGGAAGGGACTTGAATGTTATTCTAAGGAATCGGTGAAAGGTTAAGTAGAGGAAAGGCCCTCTAATATTTGACTACAGAAAAATCATCTTGAGGCAATGCAAAGGATTGGATGAAGGAGTCAAAACTGGAAAATGAGTCAGTTAAGAAGGCCTTGCAATGGTTTTAGCACAAGGCAAAAAAGTGTAAACTAATGAGTAAGAGGAGAAAGAATGGAGAGATTCCAAAAAAATTTTAGTAGGTTACTGAGCATGACTATTTAATCAATTCACTGTGATAAAGACTAGGAGAGGGTGTGGATAATTAAAGGAGAAAGATTATTATGATGCCTGTGTTTTTGTCTTGGGAGACTGGGTAGAGAAGTTAGCATCGAATAAGATGAAGCATACAGGCAGAGGGGCATGTTCACAAAGGAAAGTGGTTGAGTTTTATCTCACATATCTTGAGAAAAAGCATAGGAGAGAAGTCCGAGAGGTGTGAATATGAGTGATAACTAAAGCAGTGGGCCAGGAAGAGCCCTCTTAGGAACTATGGGGGGCAAGCAGAGAAGAGGTTGGAAGGCTAGTCTTTCAGGAAGCACCCATATTTGAGGGTCATATTAAGGAAGCGTACATAGAGCACATAGAGATGAGAGTCAGAGATTTTAATGAAGCAGTGGTCTACAATATCACGTGCTACACAGACAGATCATTCTAATCAGGATGCATTTGGCTGCAAGTAACAGAATAAAAGTGGCTTCAGTCATTATAAATGACTCATCAAGTAGTCTGAGGTAGGTGGTGTCTTTCTGGGCTCTGTGACCCAGTGATGTCATGGAGGATCCACACATTTTCCATTCTTCTTCTCTGCCCACCTTCAGGGTATAAAAAATTTCACCTTCAGGGTCACAGGCTAGATATTACAAGCAAAAAGTTTGCATGTGAGAACTTGCCAAACAGAAATCAAGGGGAGTAGAGACAATAAGGCTTTCTCCTTGTGTGCCTCATTCTTTTTCAAGGAAGAAAATATTTTCCAGGGGATGGCATCAGATTTCCCCTTATGTCTCACTGATCAAGGGTCCTTGCCCTTCCTAGGTCAATAACTGACAAAATGAAAGGCGTTGCCATGACTGCCTGAGCTCAATCATGACTCATCTCTGAGGGCTGGGCAAATAAAATGGAGTCCTGTTAGCAATGTCTCTCTCCTACAGGAGCCCAGTTAGTATAAGGACCGGGGAGTGTCCACTGGATTTGGCAATTAGGAGCTTACGGGTGGCCGCAGTGAGAGAAGTTTTAATGGGGGCTGAGTTAGGAAGTGGCACTGAAACCAAATTATAGTAGGTTGAAGACTGCATAGTAGTAGGCTGTAGGCTGTTCTTCGACTAAATGGGAGTACGTTTATTAGCCCTTTGCTGAAAACAGATTTTTATGAATGGAGAGATAGCAAAGGTTATCTAAGAGTTCAGGGAAAGAAAAACCAAGAAAGAAGAAGTTGAAAGATGGAAGACAAACTGCCCAATTCATCATTTGAAAAAAAGTCCTCCTTTTGGCAAGGAGGAGGATTTTCTCCAAATTTTTCCAAATTTGAATTTCTTTTCATTGCTAGTCTCAGCCACAAATGTAATTTTTAGAAGTCTGAGTCAGCAACAAGAAAGGAAGGCTATTCTGAACTCTGAATAGAGCCTTACTATTCCACAGCTGTATACAACTAGGGGAGAAATGTGATTAGAATGTTTCTACAAAGAACCTAAATTAAATTAGCTCAGAAGAGATTCAATTTTGAACTCCTTCTAGGATTTTTGATAGATTATAGATTTCATTTTTAAAATAAGGATAAGGTGGAGAGTAGGGTGATACATCCCATTGAATAAGAGAATAGATTTTCTATTAAAGGCATGCACTGTACATTTTTCTTTGGCACTTAAGAATAGTCTGTGGGCTGGGTGCAGTGGCTTATGCCTGTAATCCCACACTTCGGGAGGCCAAGGTGGGATTACAGGTGAGGAGATCGCTTCAGTTCAAGACCAGTGTGGGCAACATGGTAAAACCCTGTCTGTACCAAAAAAAATTAGCTGGGCGTGGTGGTGCACACCTATAGTCCCATCTACTCACACTCACAAGGCTGAGGTGAGAGGATCACTTGAACCCACGAGGCAGAGGTTCCAGTTTGCTGAGATCATGTCACTGCACTCCAGCCTGGGCAATTTGGTAGGGCCCTGTCTCAAAAAAAAAAAAAAAAAAAAAAAAAAAGAACAGTTTGTGTGTGCCTCTATGAGCCTCAAAACGCATCTTTTCCTCTGTCCACCCATTACTGAGTAGAGTGGTAGATAGCCTCCTCTTCATATCGATAAACTCAAGAACAGACATTATCAGTAAGCTTTTTGTTGTTGTTGTTGATGAGTTGTCTCTTATGCAGCTGAGGTCATTGGAGTCTTAACTTTTGAGGTTAAGAAAATGTAAAGCAGCAGGAGAAAGGTTGTGTCTCGTACATAAATTTACTGATCAGAGTACACAGAGGACAGCTGATGATCTCTTTTCCTGGTTGTACAGCACTATCTCTAAACATGCATTTTACAGAAAGAGTCTTAAGTACAGGGAAGTTAAATACAGGGTAAGCCAGTCTGTATCTGCTGGCGCCTTTTTGAATTGCTTTAACCAATTTGGAACAAAATTCACTCTGGGTTTTACCAACTTAGAAGCACACAGTATCAGAGATGAAGGATTTAAGCAGTCCTCTGATTAATATGAGAAAACAGAGGTCTGGTAATCTCTGTCACATACAGCCCCAAACCAGAATCTGCAGCCTTTGCTCTGCTCTACCTGGTGGCCTCACTTTTACAATATCATATTTAATTAAGAGAAAATCCTAGGAAAATCCTAAAATCTCAATCATTGCCAAGCTCTCTTTAATTTTCAGGCATAAAAAGGCCTGTAGCTCTTCTTCTAGGCAGTGACCAGCAGCAAGCTCGGAAATGCTTTGTATGTGTGGAATTGCTAAAGGAACTTAAACTGCAATTTGCCTATTTATCCAATTCCTTGAATTTTGTTTTTTTATGGAAAGTTAAAGAGTGTTTCATCTAGTTCCTATACTTATACTTTCTTTTCTTTTCTTTCCTGTTTTTTTTCGAGACAGAGTTTTGCTCTTGTTGCCCAGGCTGGAGTGCAACAGTGCAATCTCGGCTCACTGCAACCACCGCCTCCCGGGTTCAAGCGATTCTCCTGTCTCAGCCTCCCAAGTAGCTGGGACTACAGGCTCCTGCCACCATGCCCAGCTAACTTTTTTTTGTATTTTTAGTAGAGACAGGGTTTCAGCATGTTGACCAGGTTGGTCTCAAACTCCTGACCTCAAGTGATCCACCCGCATCAGCCTCCAAAAGCCCTGGGATTACTGGCATGAGCCACTGCACCCGGCCCTATACTTATACTTTCTTTTAATAACAGGACAAAAACTTGTTAGGGTTCTTAGCTGTAAGCAACAGATACCAAACTCTGGCTAATTTAGGCAGGAAATGGAATTTAATGAAAGGATATTGGATAGTTCCTACACTCTCTGGAAGGGATAGGAATCAGGTTTAGAGGATACGCTGTCACACAGTGCTGAAATCATGCCATGGAACTAGTTCTATGAGCACCCACTGCTGCTACTGCTGCTGCATGATGGTCACTGCAGATGGCACTCCCAGCATGGCCAGTGTTGGCCCCTGGGCATGGCTGCTTTCCCTACTGACTCTGAAAATTGGACGTAGCTGTCACTCCGTTACCAGAAAGGATATGGTTTAGTCCCCTCTTGGATCTCTAGTTTCCAATTTCAAGTCTGGGGCAAGTGCATCTGATTGGCAGAATCTTGGTCATATGCCAATGTGCTAGCAGCAAAGGAGGCAGGAAAAGCAAATTTCTGGCATATTCAATTTCCTACAGTGGGAGGTTCAACTCTTCCTTATAATGTGAGTGGTTCAGACGCTACACAGCCAGTACAAAAGCCAAATGTGGATAATATCCTATCCAATGTACTGTGTATCACAGTAGTTTCATCTTATTGTTCTTACTATTATTTATTGTTTTGAGTAGGTAATATATTCATACATTGCAAGGTTCAAAAGATAAGAAAAGACAGTATATAAAAAAAAAACTTTCCTCTCTCCTGGCTCTGAGACATCCACATAGACTCCCTTGTATAATGAATTGGTTACTGTCACCAATATTCACTTTTGCTCCCTGGAGAAGCACTATTTTCCTCCACCCTTTCTAGGCAGACTTGATCATGTGATTTGACAATGAATTATAAGCATAGGTGATCTTATCACTTCTGGGCAGAAGTTTTAAAAGCCAATTTAGATTTTTGCCTCGTTCTCTTTCCTTCTGCCTTGTTGACTGGCAATGTTCCAGATGGTGCCAGACTGAGTTCCAGAGTGCACTATTTGATATTTTGCACCCTTTCCATGATGCTTTGTGGCCAGAGGGGCTGCCTTTCATGGACAACATCAACAAGTTTCCTTGTCCTCTGGCTTCTGTTTGGGTTCAACTAACGAGAGGTGCTGGTTAGATATCAGGGGGCAGAGGAGGGCGATGTTGAGATATTGATTCTCCTGCTCCCTCCCTTTCAGGTCTCCATGGGCTGGTTGCATTCCCGTACCAAAGATCTCCATCTTCTGTTCGGTGACATCTACTCTCTTTAGGTTCTGGTCACTGCTGTTGCTGGGCCTGGATGCTGTGCCATTTTTGTTGACTTCCGTGAACCTTACCCTCATCTTTACAAAGAGTACCTTTACTAAGCTCTCCTAAATTACTTGAGTATGTCATTTGTTTCCTACCAGGATCCTGACTAATACACAGAATGAAGACCAACTATCATGAGAAGACCTTTCCCCAACCTGCACCGGGCACACATCACAAACACTGAGATTTCAGAGTCATTTTTTACCACCACAAATCCTCGCCTATCCTGACTAACGTGCAACATTTCTAGTGTCTTATAATACAGTTATATTTTAACCAAGAATTGGTGTCCCAATCAGTATGAAGCTTTAATAAAAATATACCTACTCTGGTTCTATTCCTGGAGAGTCTAATTCGGTAAGACTTAGGTGGAACTCATAGTTTCTATTTTTAATAGGCTCCAAACCAAGGGTTTTGAGGATTTCCAATATGTAGAATATTCTTGTATTAGCCTATGTTTTTCAGATATGTTTTATGACTTGCAGAATATGGGGGTATATTACTCAGGGTTCTCCAGAGAAACAGAACCAATAGGGTGTGTGTGTGTGTGTGTGTGTGTGTATGTGTATAGACACACATGCATGTGTACACACACACACACACACACACACACACACACACACACACACAGATTTTAAAGAATTGGCTCATGTGATTATGGAGTTTGGCAAGTCCAAAATCTGCAGTTCAAGTTTGAAGGCAGTCTGCTAGCAGAATTTCTTCTTGCTTGGGGGAGGTCAGTCTTTTTCTGTTCAGACATTCAACTGATTAGAAGAGACCCACCCACATTATAGAGGACAGTCAGTTTTGCTCAAAGTCCACTGATGTAAATGTTAGTCTCATCTAAAAACACCCTCACAGAAACATGTTTGATCACATATCTAGGCACCATGACCCAGCCAAGTTGACACATACAAAAATTAACCATCGCAAGGGATTGTGCGGACCATGGGTAGGATTAAATGCAAAGTATGGAAGGGAATGGTAACATTCTTCCATTGACAGAAATGTAAAAAAAAAATCATATATATGTCAGTATCTGTATCTGTCAATGTCAGTCAGATTGACATCAGCTAAAATCTAAGTAAAATTCCTAGGTTCATTAGAGATATATATATAATATCCTTTATAATCCACATAGAATAATTATAACTGTATAGTTAAAATATGGGCTTTGGAATCAGATAGGCCCAGTTTTGAGCCCAATTTCCACCCCTTACTTGCTGTGTGAATTTAGACAAGCTCCTTGAATCCTTTGGTTTTCCTAACTATAAAATGTTTTCTTTAATGTTGGGATTCAATTTTAAAATGTATATGAAGCAGTTAGTACTTATTACATAGTAGATGTTCAATATGGTTATTAGTAAATGTATATCTTCAAAAATACTGTGTGTGCAAAATTGCATTTCAGTTCATAATAATATGAAAAGGGACCAACCACTGTGAAATCTTTTAGATATTTTTTTCTTCAAAGAATTGAGAAATAGTGGTAATGTAATTCATCACTTTCAGACTTTTATCTCACATGCATGTACCAGGAGAGGATGCCTGGAAGTGAGGCAGAACCAGGGGCTTGGCTAAGTGGAGGGAGAACAGCTCAGATGTCTTAGCACTCATAAACATTATGTCTGGGAACAGTTTCAGATTCAGAATAGTTGCATGGATATATTGGCAGAGAACCCTTCTCTTCTTTAACTAAGTACAAATGACTCATTTCTAACCTTAATGAGAAAAATGAGAAAGGAAGTGTGAGTCCCAGCATTGGCAGGAAAATCTACATACATCGTCTTCCACCCTTTGGCAATCAAACCTGGGATGTATTGTTCATATCTAAGCTTCTCCTTGAAGAGCAGAGAAAAATGCTGCTGTTGAACCAAGCATATATCCTGTCTAACCCGAGAAAGGGGCAGAGAGCTTAGCAGCAATCTTGTAGCTAACCAGAGCTATCCACAGGCCTCCCTGGATGCTGTTCTTGACCTTTGTTTCACCATTTTAGTTATTTGCAACATTTCCTCTGGGCAGCTACAAATACTTTGAGATCATTAGTCTGTAATTGTCACAAACTACATCTTTGTTAAATTGATTTAATCCCATACTGCTTAAAAGGTGATGGATCCAGAATAGCAGTCTTGAAACTTTTGGAGTAAAATTCCATAGCTTCCTACAATGCTCTGCTGCACCCAATAAACCTGTCTCCCATTGTGTAATGCTCTTTTTCTCTACATATCCCATTCTGCTTTGTTCTGCTTTATTACCTAAGTCCTGGGTTATGATATCAAAAGGTTCTAGTGAGAACTACTTTAGATCTTTTGAGTGTCTGGTAGTCTTCTAAACGGACCTACAAAAAGCAGGATTTTTCAGAAAACACTCCCGTTTCATGTCGTGCTATTCTTAAAAGTAAATACACAATACAATGATCACATGAATTTGGTGTAAGAGATGTCAGTTGGTTGTAAATATTTCACAACTGTATAATATTCTATTGTATTTTCAGAACTTAGCGTTATATTTTGAGAGAACTTCCTTCTAGAAGCCTCAACACTTCGTTTGCTCTTATCGTTTTCTGGGGTCTTCCTTCTGCTCCTTTGTTTTTTCCGCTATCCACTCCTTCAGCAAAGATAATATGGTGCAGAAAAAGGAAACACTGGTGGATGAATTATGAGGACAAGGAAATCAGTAGGACTCAGCTGTCATCACTCTCATGGTGTAACATTTGGACTCTGTTAACTATGGCGGACTCCGTGAGACACAACAGACTGGAAGTAGGTCATCTTTAAGTCTCTCAAGCTGTATGACTCTAAGAACTCCATGGAGTATGTAAACAAGGATGTTATCCTCTTCAAACGAGGACATGCCAGGATTATATAAAATACTGTTTCATCCAAGGTTTAGGGCTATCCCTTGGTGGAACATAATTATATCCTTATTTTGGATAACTGGGTATTTATTGACATTTTAAAAGCAAAGACTTTTAAAATATGTAAAAAATGTAACTGGTTAATTTCTTCTAGAGTCATCTTTTCTGCATTGTTTGTTGTAGTAAAAAATACGTAAAATTTACCATCTTAACCATTTTCCATAGTGTTAGGTAAATTCATGTTGTTGTGAACCAAATCTCCAGAACATTTTCATCTTGCAAAACTGAACCTCTATCCTCGTTAAATAACAACTCTTCTTTTCCCCTTCACTCATCCCCTGGCAACCACCATTCTACTTTTTGTTTTAATGGATTTGTCTACTTTTGATGCTTCTTATAAGTGGAATTATACAGTATTTGTCTTTTTCATGACTGGCTTATTTCACTTCACATAACTGCCTCAAGGTTCATCCATGGTGTAGCATGTGACCGGATTTCCTTTCTTTCTAAGGCTGAATAATATTCCATTGTCTGTGTATACTCCTTTTTTTTTTTTTTTTTTCATTCATCTGATGATGGACTTTTGGGTTGCTTCTACCTCTTGACTATTGTCATAGCCCCATTTAAAAAATATTGCAATTTAATTTAACAATTTAACTCTTACCTTCTCATTCCCTCTGGTGGATTTAATAAATGCAATATCATCTGTAAGGCACATGTTCCAATAAGGGACAGAACGTAGCATGAGAAGAGAGTTGAAGGCAGAATCCTAAGGAACCCAGTTCCTTTAAGATGCCAGGAAACTAACAAGAAGGAGGATGATAAGGAAGGATCAGTGGGAAAGAACAAGCCCCAGGGATGGGAGTGCTTCCAAGAGGAAGAAGACAAATGTCAGGAAGTATAAGGAGGCCAAGTAAGGTAAGTACAAAAGGGTGTTCACAATAGCAAGGCTGTTCGGATGGTTTGCAGTTTCAGAAGAGGCTGGAAGGCTGATTAAAGTGAATGAAGGAGTGAGTGGGAGGTGAGAAGGTATAGGACTCTGTTGGAGACCTCTCAAGAAGTTTAGATGTGACAAGAGGAAAGAGACTGGGTGGTAACTAGAGGAGGATGTAGTATTTTTGTTTTGTTATTGTTTCTTAACCTGAGAGAGACTTCAGGATGTTTAAATGTTTGTTTCAGTTTAACTACTGTTATATAAAAAACTACCCCAGCCAGGTGTGGTGGCTCACGCCTCTAGTCCAAACACTTTGGGAGGCCGAGGCAGGTGGATCACTTGAGGTCAGGAGTTCAAGACCAGCCTGGCCAACATGGTGAGACCCTGTCTCTAGTAAAAAATACAAAAATTAGCTGGGCATGGTGAAACTCTGTCTCAAAAACAGAACAACAAAACAAAAACTATCCCCAAACCAGATGGCTTAAAAGAAAACATTTTATTTTGCCCCATGATTTTGTGGGTCAGAAATTGAAAAAGGGCTTAGCTGGGTGGTTTGGCTTTGATCCACGTGGTGTCAGCAGCAGCGGTTGAGACTGGAGGGTCTGCTCTCCCAATGGCTGCTTCACCAGCACATGGGGTGCTTTGGTGCTCCTTGGCATCTCTCTCCTCTCCCAGGCTTCTTACAGAATGGCAGTCTCAGGATAATCACACTCATTCCATGGCAACTGACTTCCAAGAGACCCAGGTAGGAGCGGCAAGGTTTCTTTTGACCTAAACTTGAAAGCCAGAGAATATCACTTCTGTGGCTTTCTTTTGGTCATGCAAGTCATTAAGGCCTGCACTGATGGATTCAAAAGGAGTGAAGGAATAGACTCTATCGCTTGATGAGGGATGGCATGAAGCCAGAGGGAGGGAGGGACTTGATGGCAGCCATCTTGGAGACAAATAGAGCGAGAGATTGAAGTTGCTCAGGTAGCTGAGGTGGCAGGAGTTGATGAGACATTTGAGATTTGAAACCACAGATAGGTAGACTGAAAAATCTGTGGCAAGAGGAGGGAGCTCTTTTTATGACGCTACAACCCTCTATAAACCACATACTCGAAGGTAACCTGAGGACACTTTACAGAATGCTGCAAAGTCACAGAGCTCTACCTACTTTCTTCATGCACTTAGTACTCTCTAGGAGGAAATTAAGGGAGTTAGGGGACCGTTGCCAAGCCAAAGGGTACTATGGTTTCACAGATAAATACGCTAAGCTAAAGGGCCTACTACTGTTATATACTGGTCTTTAACTCTCCCATCTTAAGTACGAGCTGAGGCAATCACTGCAGTCAAAGGTCTCTCTTGTTATCTTTACCCACCTATCTTTACGAGTAATCAGTGATTAACACTTCCAATAAAACAATTGTTCTGCCACTTTGAGAGGAAGTGCAGTGAACAGCCCCTGGACTTAAGCTAACTACTCCAAACTACTCCATCTTCTAGCTATGTGACCCTGAAGGCCAGTTACTTGAGTTGAACATCAGTTTTCCCATCTGTAAAATAGGCACCAATAACCACGCAATAACCTCAAAGGGTTGTTGCAATAATAAAATAATTATCATAAAGTGGCACTTAGCAAGCTCTCAGTAAAGTTAAGGTATTTTTATTCTTAAAGCTGTTATATCTTCAAATGAGCTCCTCAGTTTCATCTTTGGGCAGGAAGCAGTTTAGACCCTTAACATCCATAAGCATTTGCTAGACACACTGGAAATCATCGTGACTCACTCTCCACAAATGAGGCCCTTTGTGCAGGAGTGGAATTTTACCTTGCGTGCTATCCAAACTTTATAAGCTTCTCCAAGGGCTAGCTAACAGGGAGAAAGTGTCTTGGCCACTTAAACAAGAAAATGAAGCTCACTGAATCAGAGGGCTAAGAAAGAGACTTTGAGCCTCTTTCTAGTTTGCTCCCACCTATACCATCCACACGTGAGAATCTGCCTTTCTGCAAACAGCCCATGGATCTTACCAATTCCATCTCCAGTTACCTTCTCTCCCAGTCAGCCCTGCCCTCCCTCCACCCAGCCAGGCTCCTGGAGCCCAGGCTGGCCGAAGTCAGAGCCCTGGGCCTCTTTCTTGCCCGGGAGCCAAGTTGGAACAATGGCATTTATCAGTCTTGTGCCGTATTTTAAAATGAGCTATGATAACAGAGCACTTTGACTAGCATTTTTATAAATACCATAAAAAAAATCTTCCTTGGGCCAGTTTCAAGAATGTGGGGCATTAGGTCAGTGAACAATGAAGCAGAACGGACTTGATCTCTTTGTTTGGCCAGCCGGATACCCATGACTGGTTATAATCACCTTAATGGTTTCTCAGCATTCCCCTTGCTCTTCACAATATTCAGCTTTCTGCAGAGAGGGTCATTTATACATATGACACTCTGAGCACTCCCATATCCCACCATAATACTCTGGATTCCAGGCTAAATAGAGTTTGACCACGAAGTTTCACCTGTGGCCTGCTCTCAACTCCTGCCCTTGATGTGCAAGTGCAAGTGGATCCTGGATGTCCTCCCTCCAGCCTGTGCAGGAGGTCTCTTCCTTGCCTACATGCTAGGAAGCATTTCCTGACCGATTCTTCATTCTCACACTCTCCACTCCCCACAGCACCTGCCCTCCCTTTTCCAGTTAACTCACTCTCATAGTAACTGAGTTCCCGTGTACCATTTACGGATTTTAACAATGGAGTTCTATGTAGGCTTAGAGTTTTCTGACTTTTTTTTCTCACTGAAAAAAGAAATGAAGGAACCCTGATACTAGCTCTTAATCCAAAATGATTCTACCCAGGGTATCAGGAAACAAAAGTGAAATGACGGTGGGGAGTCAGGGGTGAGGTGGGGAGAAGTGTGTAGGTGACTCTGGTAGCGGCGATGAAGTCGTGGGGACTCCATAATCAAGACATTGATGTTAGGTGTTTGTCTCGGGGCCAGAAATATCTTAGGGGCTGGGTCCATATCTGTTTTTTAAATTATTATTTTATTATTCTTGTACATACCACATAACTGAGGTAAAAAACTAGAGGTCAAAGTTCCTATTTGATCAGTCATTCTAACAGAGAAACTGCTTATATTTGTCTTACTTTGGGTTCTTTCGGGTTCACAGTGTTTTTCAACAGTTTTTTAAAAAAGCATGATTTCCCCTCCTAAGGACCCTTGGTAGATATTTTCTCCTAAATGAACCCCCATGAATTTTTAATCCCTCAGGTATACTGTAAATTTGTATAATATATGCATAGCTGTGCTTTATACATGAAAAGAGCAATATTGTTTTGTCACCCACGTAAGCAGTCCCCAATCTTTCTGGCACCAGGGACTGGTTTCATGGAAGACAATTTTTCCACAGACCATGGGGGAATGGTTTCAGGATGAAACTGTTCTACATCAGATCATCAGGCATCTGTTAGATTCTTATAAGGAGCGTGAAACCTACATCCTTCTCATGTGCGATTCACAATAGGTTTCGTCCTCCTACGAGAATCTAGTGCTGCTGTGGATCTGACAGGAGGCGGAGCTCAGGCGGTAACGTTTGCTCGCCTGCCGCTCACCTCCTGCTGTGCGGCCCAGTCCCTAACAGGCCACGGACTATACTGCTCCCTGGCCGGGGAGGGGTGGGGAAGGAACCCCTGCTCTATGTAACCAATTTTAGCCCCTTGGCGGCTATATCACCCCTGTTGAGAATATATGGCCCAGAACCAAAGCAAGACAAGGCAAGTAGTTTATGAAGAAAATGCTGGAAGAGGAGTGGGAAAGTGAGACAGGGATAGAAAGGAAGCCAAGATAGAGGAATTTGAGCAGGTTGCCACTGTAGGCAGCTGGAGTTCAGTCACACTGGGGTTCACTGGGAACCAGGATGAAACACCCACCTCCAGGACATCTTGCCTGAGGGGTCAGGTATCTACCCAGAAATTCCCATCAGTCATTGGGTGAGGGTTGTTCCCAGGGGAACAGGCATTCTCCAACCATTTTATTTTGTCCATGCTTGGGCAGAATGGGCCATAGAGGACAGAGAAAGCCCTCAGGCAGGGTCATGGGGGCTGGCAGCAGCCTGAGCTGTTAACTCCGGCACAAACAACGCTAAGTGCTGGAGATGTGGTGGGGGGCACTGACACTTGCTGCGCTATTTTTAATGTTTCCTTCCATTGCATGGCCCCGTGATATGCTGTTTTTACATAGCTATAATCACAACTATTACAGATAGGATTTTGTACTGTACTTTTTCACTTCAAGCATTTTTTCAGGTTGATCCAGTTTTCATAATTGTAAGTTTTAAAGGCTGCATAATTTCACCTCATATGCACATACCATAATTCCCATAACTATTTCCCCATTGCTAAACATTTTGTTAATTTCCATCTTTCCTGCTGTTATAAATAAATTGCTAGCGGAAAAAACCCTGGAAGGCACAAATTAAAATACAGCAAATTGTCTTTAAGTGATAGAATTATAGGTATTTTTTTTGTTCTGTCTACTTTCCTATAATTGCTTTTGCAGCAGGAAAAATAACAGTTTTATGCACTAATTTGGCTAGCCTAAATAGTACCCAGTTGTTCAATCAAACACCAATCTAGATGTTGCTGTGAAGGTATTTTATAGTTGTGATTAATGTCTACAATCAGTTAACTTTATGTAAAAGAGATTATCCTTGATAATGTGGGTGGGTTTGATCTAATCAGTTGAAAGGCTTTAAAAACAGAACTGAGGTTTACTTGAAGGAGAAGAAATTCCACCTTTGACTACAGCCTCAGATCTGACTTGAGCTTCCAGCCTGTCCTTCCTGATGACCTGCTTTATGAATTTTGGGCTTACCTAGCCATCTCCCACAATCACATAAGTGACCCTTGCAGTAAATCTTTTTTTATATATTATCTGGCAGAACACTTAATGATTCCATAAGTTCTCACTGCTCTCCATCAAGATACTGCAAAAAACATCTTAAAGCATACAGATGTTGTTTCTTATTTTGCATTTTTTTTTCTTTCCAGGATTGAGATTTCTAGAAGTGGCATGAACATATTTAATTAACATGTACATTCCTTATTATAAACCCCAAAGAGTTGATACAGGGAACCCAGAGCCAAATTAAAAGGTGAGCCAGATGGGGATGAAATGAGGTATCAATCTAAAATGGGTCTTGGAACATCTCTGAAGATATTTCAAGAAGATAGAGAAAACTGAGTTCAACAGGAGCCCTCTTAGAGAGAGTACTGTTTGTGATTAGAAGGATAATTTAGTAAATTCCTTGGGCTGGGGCAACGAGACTTCCAAAGAGAATACTTAAAAACAAACAAACAAACAAAAAGTTTCTGACTGGGTGTGGTGGCTCATACTTGTAATCCCAGCACTTTGGGAGGCCAAGGCGGGTGGATCACCAGAGGTCAGGAGTCCGAGACCAGCCTGGCCAACATGCTGAAACTCCGTCTCTACTAAAAACACAAAAATTAGCTGGGCGTGGTGGCACACTCCTGTAATCCCAGCTACTCGGGAGGCTGAGGCAGGAGAATTGCTTGAACCTGGGAGGTGGAGGTTGTAGTGAGCCGAGATTGTGCCACGGCACTCCAGCCTGAGCAACAGAGTAAGATTCTATCTTAAAAAAAAAAAAAAGGGGGGGGTGTTTCTAAACTCCCCTCTAAAAGTGGTGAATCCAATTAACTATAGGAGCTTTTTCTTGGTTGGAATGTTCCAGTTTGGGACCAGAGCTGAACTTCGAGGAACAACCAAGGAGAGGCAAACCTCTACTACAATGGTCAGTTTATCCCCATGAAGCCCTTTGCCTCCCCTCTAAGAAAAACTTTAAAAAATATTTAAACAAATGTCTGTTGAATGAAGTGTCAAAATAGTAATCTAGCTGGGTTGCCCACTTACCTAGGTCATGCCCACGGACCGCAAATTGATATCTGAATTAAATTTATTAACCACGTGAAGTGTATGTTTACTGTCTTGAAACAGTAAGGGGCAAATCTTATGACATTTTTAGAGTTTGGAGTAGAGACAGTTTGCATAATGGTGGGAATATGAGATGCCTAAATCCCAGAAGGTCCCATAAATGGTGTAGGGTTTCAAGAGCTGTTTTCCAATTATTCAAGCAATGTATTTTGAGTTCCAGGCATTATACCAAGTGCTATGGGTACAGAAGTGAGACAGTATAGACGGTCCTCCTGAGAGAGACTGGGGGAAAGTCAGCAGTAATCACATAGTGAGTACATGTATAATTACCTAATTATAAGCACAGTAAAGGAAACATATATGCTGCTATGAGGACATACAATAGAATGAATAGACTTAGACATGTCAGAATGGTAGAAGCAGCTTTGTAGAAGCAGGAGGTGCTCTGGTGGGACTGATGATGAAGCTGCCTTACCTAAGCTGTATGTGAGTCCCTGAATTAGGTTGGGCGTGTGTTTGTGAGCATGTGAGTAAGTGTGTGTGTGTGGAGGGGGTGGGAGGGAAGAGCAGATAGGAGATAGGCTGAAGAAGTTAGTGCCTGTGGCTATTCATCTTGGTATTTAGAGAGACGATCTAATCATCTCTTAGCAAAATAGCAGAAGGAAGACACAGCAAATACACTAAAAATATGAGTAGCTTTCCAGTGCCTCAAATAGTCCTGGGTCCTCAGTAGGTGCTTACTGAAG
Organism: Macaca nemestrina; assembly: GCF_043159975.1. NCBI lineage: Eukaryota > Metazoa > Chordata > Mammalia > Primates > Cercopithecidae > Macaca > Macaca nemestrina. The sequence goes on from NC_092131.1 coordinate 46,439,070, forward strand.
ACTAAGTGAGGGAAAAATTGCCCAGGTGCTGCAGTATGTGCCAGGCACTATCATAAGGTGCTTTACACAAACTTGATCTTCCCATGATAAAGTCATTATCCCAGTAGAAATATGGGGAAGCCCCAGTCTAGAGATTTTGAAAAGCTGGCTCTAAGTCATAGAACCTAACATAAAAGCTAGATGTTTGCTAGAGCTACAATGGACATAAGAATGAAATCAGGCTGGGTGCAGTGGCTCATGCCTGTAATCCCAGCACTTTGGGAGGCTCAGGTGGGGGGATCACTTAAGGCTAGGAGTTCGAGACCAGCACAGATCACTGGAAGCCAGGAGTTTGAGATCAGCCTGGCCAACAGAGTGAAACCCTGTCTCTACCAAAAAAAATACAAAAATTAGCTGGGCGTGGTGGTGCACCCCTGTAGTCCCAGCTACTTGGGAGGCTGAGGCAGGAGAATGAATCACCTGAACCTGGGAGGTGGAGGCTGCAGTGAGCTGAGATCATACCACTACACCCCAGCCTGGGCAACAGAGTGAAACTCTGTCTCAAAACAAAAACAAAAACAAAACAAAGAGATCCTCTGGTTTTTGTCTTGCTGGATCTACTAAGATCTGGCCAGGCTGGTCATGACAGGTTAGTATGACATATGCTTTGACAAATTAGAAGATACGCTTGACATTTCCAGTAAGGCTGCGGTGCTACATGTTTAGTGCTTTTATTTGTCTGTGGTACACAATTATCTTGGGTTTCAGAATTCATCCTCAAAGTATTCCTCTGAATTAGGAATTCCAGTAAGAGTTACTGGCCGCAAATGACAGACACTGACTCTGGTTAACTTCAGCAGAGAAATTCACTAGAAGGATATCTGGGAGCCCAGATAATCAATGTCAAGCCCAGAGAATCAGGCTTGACAAATAGAAAACCAAGGTGGCTTGGTTTCCAACTTCCAGCCAAAATCACAGTACAGGAAGGGTCTGGTTAAACAATGCTGCTGCTGAACATCATAGAGCACTCCTGGCACCATCACCAGTCCCACAAGAATGGATTCCAAGATATCCTTGCACCTTCAAGTCACCTACTCCAGACTCACAATTCCAGGTGGAATTCTGCTGTGCCTGGTGGGCCACACTTAGGTCACCTGCTGGTGCTCTAGCTGTTCCTGCTTCCCAAGTAATAGGCACAGCTGGGAGTAGGGGAAGGCATAAAATGGAAAGAGGCACTCACTCTCAGGAACTTCTGTTTTTAAACAATGAACAATTGTTGTAAGAATAAATTTCAATTTTAAAGATATTCAAATTCAGTAAATATTTCATGTATGAACTAAAATTTACACACAACCAACAAAAATGTGACACCGTGCGGTTTGCAATCTGTTTCATTGTTTTAAATTTTACAATCAAATTAAAAACTCCTTATGGTCAAATAGGATGGAAATAACTCACATTTTGTGTACAAGAAGCAACAGTCCAGCTATTAAAGCATAGGCCATAGCATTGCTATGTTATTATTGCTTGTTTCGAAACTGTTTACGTGCAGGAATGTGTAGCATCCCACAGGATGGAAATAAAAAATGTGCTGAAGGGAGCTTGGATGAATCCCACCTGTCTCAAACTTACTTTCCAGAGGAATGCCTGTGGCTGGGTCCACCTATGTCAGTGGCAACAGCAACTTCAGCAATTGTTTAGAGCTTGCAGGGAAGAGTGTTTTATCAGTGACATTGTTTAAATTGTCAGCACTTGATGATAATAAGCAGCAGACTGACTTGGAGTCAGTTTTATTACTGTCTTTAAATTTTCACCCCATTACTGCCTGCACTCGCTCTCTCTCATCTCCCTGCCCATTATACAGCACTGTGGGTGCACCATTACAGGGGAAGCTGGTGATACACACTGACTCCAGGGACACTGTACCGGAGACACAGCAGAGGGAAGGGCGCGCGGGTATTATCTATCCAAAAGATCAATAAAGACGAAACAAGACAGCTTCCTACTAGGGAAGTCTTAGTGTGGCTCATTGTTATGCCAAAGTCCCGTGTTCAGGATCCAGCAGGAAGGTTGTGAGCCCAGGGCCCTGTGGCCCAGTTAATTGTCCCCGGCTCAGCCCTGGCCAGCTGCCTCGGAAGTGAACGCCTTTGGCCATGCTGGCAAGAGGGACAGGAGAGTCATCAGTTCAGATCACATTCATTGCTCTTGTGAGAAAGACAAGAAAAAATACACAGTCTGCCCATGATGTGTCCTCATCTCGTGAAAGATGGGACACTACTGACTAAAATCAGATTCCCATCCGAAAAGCACATCTTCCGCTAATTAGGCACATTAGCTTTGTGCAAAGTCGGGTGTAAAATAACTTTCATTTCACTCATTTCAGAAGACAGGGCAGATGAGGGCAAGAGGATATGCCCCACATAACAAGATCTATTGTTCGGTTTTTCAGGAAGCCGTGGCCTGAACAAGGCAGTGGGGTTTTCACAGCTGGACTCACCCCCAAAAGATGATTTTATAAATAGTGTTTTTGTTTTTCACCTTTTCAACTTCATTCAAAAATACAAGGTTTACCTAACCCTAACTCCCAGATGACAGACATAACGAATTCCCAGACATATAGACTTGGCAGTGACTGCTTCACCCCTGAACGGTTGCTTTGCACTAAGCGCTTCTGACACTAATGTTCATGCTTAAGCAAACACATAGGAGAGAAGAATAGCTCTGTCAGCCTGCCCGGGCCACTCAGCACAATGGGAGCTGCAGCTGTCCTGGATCTCATTAAAACAGGGGCAGGGAGACACGGTCCTGTAGACACACATGAGGATTCTCAGATTCACAGACCTTTGCTTACATATCACACACCATCAGCATCAAACAGCTGACGTCAAGAAGTTTCTAAGAAAGAAAACTTTACTGGTTATTAATAAGCCTGAAATATTTGTGTCTCTGGATTCTCTGCCATTCTTCTTTTTCTCTTTGGTTCTTTTCTCTTTACATGAAAATACTCACTTTTGCAAAATGAGGCGTGTTAGAGAATCAGATGATTTCTAGAGAGAGCTATGCTTGGGACCATTTCTTAATCTTTTCCATCATTGCTGGTCCCTTGGAGTGTCTGTGTTCACATTAGCATTTCTGTCTGGAGCTATGAATTATGCTGTCAAAAAGAATTTCAAACTAGGTTTGTTACCTGGATACCCACAAATATGCAAGGTCTGTTTGTATAAATCTGAAAAACCTTCCTTGTCCTTAGGAAACCAGGCCATTCTGCATATTAGGAAGCGGACAGTGAATCCAGGCTTCCGTTAGTTCTCTGGGCCAGTTGGGGAACAGTGCCTGGATAAATAACAGTAGAAGGAGTCCAGAGTCCGTTCTTGACTGGGGTGGCTGTAATCCATTCACAGGGAGGGAGACGTCTCTGGCTGGAGATGCAGGGCTGAGCATGCCATCAGACATCCCTAAAGGCAAGCTTAAGACCACATCCCATCTGCCTACAATCACAGCAGTCACTATCCCCTCCACATGGTGCACAATATGCCTCAGAACAGTCCAGCTGTTAAAGCACAGGCCAGAGGCAGGGACCAATGGAAGCAAGAGCAATGCAGACACTGGAGGGATGATGGGGTTCTGTGGGTCCTGAACCATCTGCACCCAGAGTCCACCAGATCTGCTAGGAGAAGGCTCAGCCGTGCTTCTCTCATCGGAACGGACTCAAGCATTGGCATCTGACAATGTCCCCCATATGTCATTCTCACTCTTTTCATAGCCCACCTACCCCCAACCCATAGCCCAACCTGGAGAAGCCCACTGTGAGTCAGGATGATCATGTCAAGCTTAGGACCCCTGGTGGCACTACGCCCAGCAGCATCCTCATGAAGAAAAAGCCCCCCAGTGGCTTCCTGTCTCCAGACACACTGCCCAGACGGCCGTTGTCAGTTTCCATCACCCAAATCCCTTCAGGCCAAGCCCACTGAGATTGGCTCACGAAAAAAGGGAGGGGAGAGAGGCAGCTGATGCTGACAGGGCCAGCTGCTTCAGCGTCATTTCCTTGCTGCCGGTGCTGGGCAGATGTTCTACTGTCATTTCCCTTGCTTCTCACTTCTGATCACTCTCCTGGTAACTTGACTTTACCTAGTTGAAGGTGTCTCCAAGTGCAGTCTGTGGTCCACTTATAGGAGAATCACCTGGGATGCACCTTTAAAGTGCAGGTTCAGAATCTGTGTGTGTGACCCTCAAATTTGTTCTTTTAACAGATACCTCAGATGACTCTCATGCACATAAAAATTTCAGAGCCACTGAAGTTCTTTGACCACTGGCTCTATGTATTTATATTTTATTTAATTTGGACCTCAGGAGAATAGAGTAAATCACTCAGTTCATGCACCATGGCCATCATCAATATGCTTTGGTGACCCATCCATGCTGCTATATGTAAATCTCCTTTCCTGCTTCTGGCTTGAATAGTGGCTCATCTTGTGTTTGTTTATGTTTAACTAAACCATTGCTTTATTAACAAACATCAGTCCTTGTTTACACGCACACACACACACACACGTGCGTGCGCCATGATGGACAGCTTTGCATGTATTCTTATGATCTGCACATTAGTGTTTTCTTGGGCACATACTCAGGGCCAAGATTGCATCCTTGATTTCTCTAGGGACTCCTAGATTGCTCTGCAGGATGGCTTCATTTATTTCCACCCCTCTAGCAGTGTGTCTTTTCTCTACTTGATTTTATCCAACTTTCTGTAAAGTAATCTCTCATCGATGTTTTAATTTGTATTTCTCTGATTGCTAGTAATGTTTGGCATCTTTGCATACACTTATTGGCCATTAAGCATTTTCCTCTTGTATATTTTGCCTGTTTTCCCTTTTTATTACTGTTTTGCAGGATTTTCTAGATCTACATCCTTTGGTTTGGGATGTCAATAACATCTTCTTCCAGTTTACCTGTTGACTTTGTAGTATTTGTTGGAACAAATCTTTAATTTTGTTTTGTAGACAAATCCGTATTTTTTTTCCTCCTTCTGGTTTGTACTTTTGGGTTTTCCTTAAGAAATGTCTCCACTCAAAAGTCACAGAGATATGCACGCATATTGTTTCCTATCACTATACACTTTTATATTAAACATTTGGGCCTTTAATCCATTGGGGTTTCTTTTAAAATTGTCTAAGGTGGGGCTGAATGGAGTCAATTTTTCCAACACCATGTACTACTTAATCTATTGCTTCTGTAGTGATTTGTGATGCCCCCCTCTATCATATAACATGTTCTCCTCTATAGCTGGGTCTAATTCTGGGTTCTCTATCTTGGTCAACTTGACTTTTTCCCCCTTTTCTTAATCATGGCTTTGTGATGTGCCTTAATACCTAGCAAGGCAAATTTCCTTTTTGCCTACATTTTAAAAATTAGCTGTCTGTGGATATTTATTCTTCATATGAATTTTAAAATTGTTTTTCAAAGTCCCAAAAACTTGGGGTGGGCATTTTACTTGAATTGCATTGGATCTACAGCTTCAGTTTGGGAAGAACTGATACTCTTAAAATGTTAAATTGTCCCACACAATCAGCATATCACTCCATTTATTCAAGTCTTTGCTTGTATCTATTATTGGAATTAAAATTTTCTCCAAAAAGTCTTGTGCATTATTGTCAGATTATTTCCTAGATTTAAATTTTTCCTTTCCCATTTCTTTTCTGGATCGCTCTATTGATGACTATTTGCTTGGACCTTTCCTCCACTCCAGTCTTGTTTTCCCTTGAGTTCTGATACCCTTTTGGGTCCTCTTTGCTTTCCTGGCTTCAGCCCTCACTACTCTGTCTTTACAGTTCTGCCTCCTCATCCCATTCCCTTGATCTGTAACTACCTGGTCACTAGGTGTGACCATTTAGATCTTCATTATTCAGAGTGCTTCAGAGATGTCACCTAAAGCCATATCTGACATGAAGCCCAGGATGTTAATGAGGCTTATGTCTGAGCATAGACTATAACTTATATGGAAGTAAAAACAGAACTAATGATCTGTGGCCCAGCTTTAGGTCATAAAATGCATGCAAAATTGGATTTGTTCCAAAGGATATCAGAAAAAAAAATGGCTCCTGGCAATATAAAGCTCAAATAACAGTAGCATAGATGATAAAGGCATCCGTGATCTCACATAACAAGAAAGCTGGGGTATAGTTCCAGGGTTGGTACAGGAGCTCAATGAGATCATTTTGGCATTTCTTCAGGTCTTTCCCTCATGGTTGCAAGATGGCTACTGTAGCTCCAAACATAATATCCTCATTCCACCACATTTTAAAAGTGAGGGGTTGAGGGCAGAGAAGACTGAAGAGAGCTCTACTTATATTCTTTATTTTCCATCAAGGACAAAAATCACCCCCCTCGACTTTTCTTTCTAGCTCATTAGATAGAAAAACATGGCATAACTACTCTGATCTATTGCTGGTATAGGGAACAGGATCGCCTGTTCATGGCAAATTCATGATTTATAAAGTCCCTGGGCTGGACATTTTGTCAACCAAACAAAATCAGTCTTCTGATAGGAAAGAACACAGGCAAATGGTGTTGAGTAGAAAACTAACAAGATTCCTGGTATGGATGGGAAAAGATTTAAGGCAAGTTCATCTGTGTTCTGAAATATCAGGGCCCTGAAGTTAAGAGTTTCTTATTTATTTATTTAGCAGTATTGATTGATCTAGGCACTGGGAACACAATAAAGAACGAAACTGGACAGGATTCCTAGCACCACCAAGATTGCAATGCTGTATGGGAGAAAATATCAAATTAATGTTCTTATACAAAAAAATAAAGTTACTAATTTAGTAAAGTGTTATAAAGGACAACAACAGGAAATTAGGGAAGTATATGATGAGGGTAACTGTCCTGAAGCAGTGTGAGTTCTTTCACATCCCTGGAAGGTGCTGAGAAGGTTGATGGTCCAGCAGAAGCCTGAAGCTGCCATGAAAGTCTATGGGACTAGGAGCAAGTGGCTGGGGCTCTGGAATCTAGTGGAATCTGTCCATTGAGCTCAAACAGACCAATGGGACCAAGTACACACACCTGTCTCCCAGGCCAAGGAGCAGAATTGTCCAGCTACTCCACAGCAGAGAGGAGAAAGGCTCAAGAGGACACTGGATGGGTTTAAGGATTCCATCTCTCCTCTGCTGCCACAGGGTCACTGACCCATAGACCTTCCCTCAAACCCCCAGATACCATCTTGGAGGAAAGAAGCAAAGGCCATCTTGAAGACTTAACATTTTTCCCCAGAGATCTTATATCCCTATAGAAATATTACAAGTATTACATCAGTATGAAATGAGTGCACTGGACAAAAATTAAGGTTGTTTCTGTACTACTCAGCAGATGGAGTTCGTGAGGAAAACTAGAGAAAAAATTCATTTTTATTGCAACTGAATGTTGTATGAATATATTTGAATTCTTCACAACAACCTTATGAGGAAAGTACTATATTGACTCTGTAAAAAGATAAACGTAGGCACATTAAAATATTAAAGAGTTAAGTTGATCAGACAGGGCTCACAAATTGAGCAGCTGCAAGCCACAGGTTATTTGGGGCTCCACTGAAGAGCATAAAGGGAAGGCCTTTTTATAGAGTGAATGCAGAAGCAAGGCAAATAAAATATTTGGTTAAAATGAAGCAATAGTCTTATTTAGATCATTCCAGTGAAAAGTCCCTAGCGAGAGGTTAGTTGGTGGTTTTTGATTGGCTAATCTTAGGTTTCATTTTACCTTTTACACTGAGCTGGATTTCAGTCTGTTTACCTAGGAACCCAAGGCACTGAATTATTTTAACAACTCCATTTTTTTTTTTTTTGAGTCAGAGTCTCACTGTCACCCAGGCTGGAGTGCAATGGCGTGATCTCAGCTCACTGCAACCTTCGCCTCCCAGATTCAAGTGATTCTCCTGCCTCAGCCTCCTGAGTAGCTGTGATTACAGGCTCATGCCACCACACCCAGCTAATTTTTGTATTTTTAGTAGAGATGGGGTTTCACCATGTTGGCCAGGCTGGTCTCAAACTCCTGACCTTGTGATCTGCCCACCTCAGCATCCCAAAGTGCTGAGATGCTGAGCTATCACACCCAGCCAACTACTCCATTTTATAGACAAGGAAATTGAGGCTCAGAGAAGATAAGTGACTTATCTAAGGTCACAAAGTTAACAGGTGGCTGGTCTTGAATTTTAACCCAATGTGACTTTAAAACCTCCATGCTTTTGATCACCGCAAGATACTACTTTCTACAGTGGTACATGCAATAAGAAGTATAGATACATTTTCAGGATAATATGGAGAAGGAAAAGATGATTTCTAGAAAGGGAGAACCAAAGAAAGCTCCTTGGAAGAGGTAACAATTGATTTTATCTTTCCACCAATGTTGTTCATCTTTTCCTCTTTAACATACAGTGGTAGGCAATTGTCGGTTTTGTCAACTAACTTGAACATCTGGATCACCTGTTTGTTTCTACTGTCTTCTTTCTCTCAGTTTTTCAGTTATGTGAGCCTGTCTTTTGTCGTACCTCGTACATTTTAATGGCAGGCCAGACATTACCTACGCAAAATTGTAGAGACTTCAGATGATAGCTTCTTTCAGAGAGGGGATACCCTCCCCCTGCTGTACAGACAGAATGGTGGCTGATCATGTTAATCCAATTAGTGATTTGCTGAGTCAAGGTTGAATTATAGCTCTCGTAAGTCTCAGCGCTCCACAGGTTCATCTCTGACCTCCTGGATTTCCAACAAAGGCCCTTTTGTATTCTGCAAGAACCCTCCCCCAGCCAGTAGTAAACTCTAATCTTAGTCTTACAAGAATGCTGAAAAACTGCACTCTGCTCTTTAGAGGCAGGTTTTCCACTTGCATTTTAGAATCCCTGCTCTGAAGCAACCCAGTAGGCAGCAACATTCCTCAGGTCAAAACAGGCTGTCTTGTTTGAGGCCCTTTCAAATCTTCCACTAACACTCTTATTTTCTCTATTCTGAGCAGTCTTTTGCCAGCCTTTGCACTGCATTTCGCACTGGGTTCTCAGCCTCCTGCAAAAGGCCCTACTGGTAAAAGCAGCTGCAGAAGCCAGCTCATTCTCCTCAAGTTTCTCTCTCCAGTGCATTAGCCCTTCCAGTGTTCCCTGTCTCAGCAGCTCTCACCTTCCCTCAAATAGGTAATTTCTGCATTGTATTTGGCTTTTCTAATTATTCTAGTTGAGGGTGCTGGTCTGCTGACCATTTACCCAGAAGAGGAAGTAAGTATAACTGGAAGGGTAGAGGGATAGGAATATGTCAAGTGACCTGCTTTAAGAAGCACCAGTGATCTCCCTGTCACCAAATCCAGTGGTGTTTTGCTTATCCTTAACCTCCCTGGTCTTTCTGTATTATCTGGTTTCTCTTCAGGGGCTCTGCATTCTTTATCTTTCTTTCTTCCAGAACTTTGCCCCTAGTTTCTCCTCTAGCTCCTCTTTCATGCATATTGTTACTGGTGTAACTTGAGACTCAGTGTCCATCACTCTTCTTCTACACATCCTTCCTTGTAAATCTCCAGTCGCTGGGCTTTAGCAGTCTCCCTGTGTGGATAATCCTGGCTCCTCTGCTAAGAGCCTGGAAACTCTAATCTCACACTGATAGCCATTTATATTTGCCCATCTGGACGGAAGCAATTTGCAATCTCTTCCTAAAGAGAAAGAAGAGGCACAGGTGATTCTACAAGTAGGGGTAATCTCTGAGAAAGCAGAAATGCTGATGCTAAGAATGGGAGAGAGGTTTAGAGGAGGCACTGGCCTGCAGGAGATAACACTTTACAAGCAAACGAGAGGGAAGAAAATTATGAAAATACGATTTTCCAGGGAATGTAAGAGACTTATATATAATCATTATGAGATGTGTAAAGAGGCTGGGTGCGGTGGCTCAGCCTGCAATCCCAGCACTTTGGAAGGCTGAGGTGGGTGGATCATGAGGTCAGGACTTTAAGACTAGCCTGGCCAAGATGGTAAAACCCTGTGTCTACTAAAAATACAAAAATTAGCCAGGCATGGTGGTGTGTGCCTGTAATCCTAGCTACTTGGGAGACTGAGGCAGATAATTGCTTGAACCCAGGAGGCAGAGGTTGCAGTGAGCTGAGATTGTGCCATTGCACTCCAGCCTGGGCAACAGAGCGAGACTCCATCTCAAAAAAAAAAAAAAAAAAAAGGAAAAATGAATATGTGTAAAGATTCTTGGAAATAGATGTTACAAGGTGAAAAAGTTTCATTATAAATTATAATATGCAAGTACCTTAATATGTAGACATTATATAGATAGTATTTCAAATTAGTAGGGAAAATAAAGATTATTTAATAAATAGTTTTGGAAATAACTGGTAAGCCATTTGGAAAAAAATAAAATTGTATCCAAACCTAAAACTTTAAACTTTAAATTAGAATAAATTTCAGACAGATTAAATATATAAAAGTAAAAAATAAACCTGGCTGGGTGCGGTGGCGCACACCTGTAATCCCAGCACTTGGGGAGGCCAAGGCGGGTGGATCACCTGAGGTCAGGAGTTTGAGACCAGCCTGGCCAACATGGCAAAACCCCATCTCTACTAAAACCACAAAAATTAGTTGGGCATGGTGGTGCCTGCCTGTAGTCCCAGCTACTCAGGAGGCTGAGGGACGAGAATTGCTTGACCAGGGAGGTGGAGGCTGCAGTGAGCCAAGATTGCACCATTGCACTCCAGCCTGGATGACAGAGCGAGACTCTGTTTCAAAACAAAACAAAACCCTAAATGAGTAAAAAGGAAGCCATAGGATAGATTTTTTTTATAATCTTAGACTGAGAAAGTCCTGACTGAAAACACAGAAGCCATAATAATAAATTTATTTTTTAAGACAGGTTCTGGTTCGGTCACCCAGGCTGGAGTGCAATGGTGTGATCATAGCTCACTGTAACCTTGAGAATTCCTGGGCTCGAGCAATCCTCTTACCTCAGCCTCCTGAGTAGCTAGGACTACAGGTGCACGCCACCACACCTGGCTTTTTTTTTTTTTTTTTTTTTGTAGAGATGAAATCTAACTATGTTGCCCAGGCTGACCTTAAACTCCTGGGCTCAAGAGATCCTTCTGCCTTGGCCTTCCAAAGTGCTGGGATTACAAGCACAAATAAATAAATAAATAAATAAATAAATAAGAATTTTAAAAATGCTAATAGTAAAGTTACAAGATTGGGAAAATATGTGCAACTGAAGTCACAGATAAATCACTAATTTTCCTCTTGTCTATGGAGCCCTTATGAAGCAATAAGGAAAAGACCAATAACATGCTCAATAAGAAAGACTAAGAGTTCAAACACTTTACAGAAATACAAATTACCTTCAAATATATGAATAGATTCTGAATCTCACTCGTAATACAAGAAATACAAATTAAAACTACACTGAGATACTATTATTTACCTAACACATTAAGGTAACAAAGGTTTACAAAAAAAGGTTGGCAACACACTGGATCAGCAAAGGTGTGAGGAAATTCGTACTTTCCACATTACTGAGAGGGTTTTAAATTGGTACAATCTCTAAGAGGGGAAATGTAGCAATTTCTGACAAAATTGCAAATGTTCATATCCTTGTATCCAGCATTTCCCATTCTAGGACTTTATTTTTGATGTAAATTTGCTGATATATAAAATAATACATTAATTGTAGCATTATTTGTAATAGCAAAATTTGGAACAACATGAATGTCCATCTATAGGGGAACTGGATAAATAAGGTATGCTTTATTCATGCAATAGAGTGTAGTGCAGTCATAACAAAGAATAAGGTAGTTCTTTATGTACGGATACAGAACATTCTTCAGATATTAAGTAAAAATATCAAGATGCAGAACAGTGTGTGTAGTATGCTACCCCTTCTGTAAAAATTTTCACAAAAGAATATCTGTATGTACTTATATATTTTAATATGTCTAAATAACTCTGGATGGGTTAATAAGAATGTAGAACTTGGTTTTCCCCAGGATGGGGAACTTGGTCACTGAGCACTGGATGGAAGGAAGTTTCCTTATCATATATCCTTTTGTACATCTGAATTTTAAACCATGTGACGATATTTTCTAATAAAAATGAATTAAACTATAAAATATCTTTAGGAAACTAAACATATTTTTAAAACGTCGGTGCCCTCAGATGGAAGGTTGTTTGCTAGCGAATGACTTTCCACGAGGTGGGAAAGATAAGAGAGAGCCTGGTTAGCTTTTAAAGAACGTAATTGGAGAGTTTTCCCAATAAAGAAAAGAAAACACACAACCCTTCTCCGATTATCAGTGCTTCCTCCCATGCCTTGGCTATAAAAAGCTTTTCTCCTTTGCTTTGCTCACAGAGCTACACATTTCCTGCCTCTCAGCTGTCTGTGCTTGCTGATGTCTGACCTAAATGACCTTAACATAGCCAACCAGGGTGACAGTGACACTACTGAGAAACGCCTGAAACTTTTTTTTGAAAGCTCAATGCTGGGTAAGCTACTACTACTGAAGCACATGTGCACTTGTGTGCTATTTAGTGTGTCTGTGCTCTTTCCTTTTTGTGAGTTTTCTGAGGACTCAGTCAGTTAACATCAAAGGGCTCCTGTACCTTTAACTTCCCTCTCAAACTGGTGCTCCAGAAACTGCTCATTTTCCCTTAAAGAAGTCAGATGCTGGAGATCTAGAACAGAGAGGACCATCCTTTTACTAATCCTGTGTTTGCCATCTTTGACAAACTCTCACTGTGACCATCTTCCTCCAGCATGGTTTTAGGGGTATATACCTTTGTTCTAGTCTCAGTTCTCTACTAAATAGTTTTGGTCTAGTCTTGGCTTAGTCTCAGCTCTGCTAGCTATGTTAACATTGAACAAGTCAATTTACACTTTTGGAACTCATCTGTGAAATTAGGAGATTAAAATAGAAAATGTGTAGGTCTATCCACATCTGAAACTCTAGGAGTTGGTGGGTGGGGGTGGGAGAATTCCCTTCTCTAGCACATCTCCAAAGTAAATAAAATGACATTGCTCTTTCTATTGAAAGTGGCAGTCATTATTCTAAAAACTTGAGGAGTCTTTGGAATGAGAACTTTCAATCTGCATAGTCAAAATAATACATAGTTCTAAAAGACTGACATATAAGGCTACAGTAAAAAGACAAGTGACAGAAGAGCTCAAGGATCTGTAAAAATTTAGAGTATGGCAAAGAAGGCATTTCAAATCATTAGAAAGACTATGTGGACTATCCAGTCCAAAGGTTATTGGGACAACTTGTTGACAAGTTAAGAAAAAGCTAGATTCCCTACCTCACTCCACACATCAAATAAATTCCAAATGGTTTAAAAATATAAATGTAGAAAACAAAAGATGATAAAAAAGTACAGATAAAAAAATTATATCATTTTGGAATTAGGAATTCCTTTCTAAGCATGATTTAGTAGTAAGAAATATTAAGGAAATCATTGAATACTGGCCACTTAAAACTTCTATGTGTCTAAACTACATACCATAAGTTATGAAAAACTGAAAAAAGAATTCACAACATATGACAGCAAAAGGTTAACATTTTTGAATTGTGAAGAACTCTTGGAAATCAATGAAAAGGTAAGATACAGTTAAAACATGGTCAGACGAGTTACACAAAAAAGGAGAAATGCAAATGGCCAACATGAAAGCTATTTCACCTCACTAGTATAAAGAAAATGCCAATAAAAATAAAAATGAAAATGCCTTTTAACCTATAAAACTGAAAAAGGTTTAAAAGAATGATAATAACTAGTGCTGACGAAGGCATGAGATAATAGGTACTTTCATACACTTTAAAGGGAATGTAAATTGAGTCACGCTTTCTGGAGGGCAATTTAGCAAATTTAAATAGTATTTTTAAATGTATATACTCACATTTAAATGTTCGACTCTAATAACTTATCCTAAGGAAATAGCAGGATAAATGCATAAAAATGCCTGTACAAGAATGTTCGTTAGCACATCATTTATCATAATAAAACATTGGCAAACCTAAAGATTTGTCAAACAGGAACAGAAAGCTATGAAATAATTTTAAAAGATGGACAGAGATGTCTTCAATATATTAAGTGAAACAAGAGATTACGTAATGAAATATACAGTATGATCATATTTACATATATTTTATGAAAACCAAATGTTAATAACTATGATCTCTGGATGTTCTGAATAATAGGCATTATTACTTTACTTTAGGCTTATGCTTACTTTTATTTTCTGATTAATCAAAAATAATGAGCATGTATTATTTTTATCATTAGGAGAAGCAATAAAACCATAACCCTCCTTCCAAAACTCATGAATGAGCCTTAGAGATGAAAAGAAAACAATTGTAAATGAGCAATGCAAATATTTCCATGACACAGTCACCATAGCAAAGTGACCATAGGAATAATGTTTAATACTAATCATCAGTGTCTGTCAAATGTCTCGGCAAGATTTGCTTCCTCTACTGCAGATGGAAAGCTGAATTTTCCAGTGACTGTCCCATGAAGTTGCCACTTCACAAGGTGGGTTCCAGCAATAATATTTTGAACAAGATCTGACATGGTCTTTGGTCTCCATTTTCCACAGAGAAAAGACACCCAAGTCAGAAGCAGCCTACGGTTGTCTTTCTGTCTATCTCACTCTCTTTATCCACCCACCTCCAATCTCATTCCCTCCTTTTCTTCCTTTACCTTTTTCTCTTTTTCTTCTCTCTTCACCCTCCTTCTTCTCTGCCTTTCTTTCTTTCTTTTCACGCGTTCTTTCATCAGACATTTCCTGAGAGCTTTTTAGGATAGCAAGCACTGTTCTGGGCACAGAAAGCAAGTTCAGGACCATCATGGGAGCGTGGGAAATAGTACTTTTCAAGGTCAAATAGTACCAGGATTTGGGGATTTACTTTACTTAATACTGAAATGCTTGGATTGATATTGTTATTACAGTTTTAAACATTCAGAATTCATAAACTTTAAAGCTTCATTAAAATGATATGTACAGTACTTTTCAAGAGCACACATTTATAGCACACATTAAAACCTGTTTCAAAACATGAAGCAAATGTGTGTGTTTATAAAGGTATAAGCATAACCATACAGTCTTATGCTATTACAAATCAGCAGACAAATGAAAAAGATAATATGAAAAATAGTACTCATAAAATGAAATTTTGATTAATTTGAAAAAAGCCATCATTGAAATACTAGAGTAGCAATATACATTTGACTGTTTTTAACAGCACAATTTTTAAAGCAAAGTGCTTCAGTGTATTGCCAGTGTAGTTTTATGCAAATTGTTCCAACTGTTGAAAATCCTCTTTCCAACTCTGTGCTAGTGAGTGAACAGTGAAGAGATAGTAAGGATTAACTGCAAATTATTTCCCTCTGGCTGGGCATGGTGGCTCACGCCCATAATCCCAGCACTTTGGGAGGCTGAGGAGAGTGGATCACCTGAGGTCAGGAGTTTGAGACCAGCCTGTCTAACGTGGTGAAACCCTGTCTCTACTAAAAATACAAAAATTAGCTGGGCATGGTGGAGGGGTGCCTGTAATCCCAGCTACTCGGGAGGCTGAGGCAGGAGAATCACTTGAACCTGGGAGGTGGAGGTTGCAGTGAGCCGAGATCACACCACTGCACTCCAGCCTGGGCGACAGAGTGAGTCAAAAAAAAAAAAAAAAAAAAAAAAAAAAGTATTTCCCTCTGACTCATTCACCTTCAAATTATGATTTCTTGCTTTATACCACAGGAGTTGTGGGGATTCTCAGGAGTTGTGTATGTGTGTGTGTTGTGGTATGTGTGTAGTGTATGGTGAGTGTGTGCGTATATGCATATAAGTGTGTGTGTGTGTAAAGTGTCTATGTGTATGTATGTACACATGGTATGGGTGAGGGTATTGACGTGGATAACTGTGTGGTATGTGTGAATGTTGAGGGAGCTGTGTATGTGTTTGTACATGGCATGTGTGGTGAGTAGGCGTGGATTACCATGTGTGGTCTATGTGCATGGGTGAGGCGTGTGTGGTCTTGGGTGGGATTCTTGCAGGGAATGGCCAAGCTCTCAAACTCTGCAGCTGGACTCTGAATGTGGATCTTTCTCCACCTAATTTTGGCTAACTGTGATCAGAAGGCTGAGTTCAGTGCTTTGTTTACACTTGCAGGGGCGAATTGCCCTAAGACCAACAGCACTAGTTGGTGAGGCCCAAGGACTGATAAAGAGGGTCTCCAAGTCACTCTTGCAGCTGCAGAAGGGGACCTGCCTTGCTGGAAAGAGGCCTCCAGGAGACTCTGGGAAGCCCCAGGGGATGTCAGAGAACCAGGACTGGAGGGTGCCTCAGAGAGTATCCAGACTAGCATTTGTCAATCTGAGGACTTTACATTTTAGTGGGTAGTAAAATCCATTTACTGGATATCTAAGAGCTATTTGGAAGAACAGAATGAAATGCAATAGAACAGACTAGAATGAAAATAGTGTACATTGTACTACTAAGAATAAGTATAGATTCTTGGAACTTCTGTTTCAATACTCTCTCTCTCACTTGTGTGTGTGTGTGTGTGCTGGGTTATGATGTAAGATGAATTTGTCATCATTGGTTGTAGTTATTTTACATTTTTATTTTACAGTGAGAAAACAGAGGGTACCTGAGGTAAAGTGACCTGCCTTCTAAGGTCACAGTGAATTACAGGAAGAGTCTTTCCATGACAGCACATGTTCCAAGAGCCAAAAATGAGTCACTAGAAAGGACCAGAATAAAGACTTCTCTTTCTACTAAAGAAAGAGTCTTTTTGAGGGAAATAGTATTGCTTCTCAAAATATTTAAACTTGTTGCAATTTCCAAAGGAGGGAATTAAATAAGTTGAGTGATGTTTAAAGTCCCCTTTGAGTTTGATCATTCTAAGTTCTATTATTTTAAGGAGGTCAGAGAGAGAGAGAGAGAAATAAAGAATGTAGGTGACTCAGTTGTGGTCTATGGGAAAAACCATTTTTATCTAGAAACAGTCAATATGAGTTCAAGGTTTCCCTTTGTCACTGTGGGTGCTGGGGCAAGTCATTGGCGATCTCCCCACAACTACTACATTCTTCCCATTTCACAGATGTCTTGCAGGAGTCCAATGTGCTCATGCATGTGAAATCCTTGGAAAAGCACAACAGTGAGGCAAGAACTGCTGTCAGTGATTCCCTCATGACCTGTTCTGGTCTTTGCATGCCACCTTGGAGCCAGTCTTTGCAGTGCCAGGTATGGACACCTAAGACCCACCTGGGCACCCTTCATTGACCTACACAGGGTGACTTAATGTGCTTCTTACCCAGGTGAGAATTTGAGTTAATTATTACATATTTAAGGGTTTTTTTTTCCGGTTAGAAACATGCAATGATAAGATTCTTCTAGGAGCATTAAAATCAAAACAAAACCTTGGGCTGAGTGAAACCTTATATCCTGACTTTGTCAGCCACTGTATCTGCCCACATAATGACGCCTGTAGCCAGAACTCCCCTGTCCATCTCTCCAGTCTATATCTTGACCACTGCCCCCATCACTCTGAGTCCAGATCCAGACACACTGGGCTTCTCAGAGGTCTTCCAATATTCCATGCTTCCTCTTTGCCTTTGCACACGCTGTTCCCTCAGCCTGGAAAGCTCTTCCCTCCTCCTCTTCCCTCTTAATACACGTGCTCAGCCATCAGATCTCAGCTGAATTGTTACCTCTCAGAGGCCAAGTTCTAAGCCCTGTGATAAGCTTCATAGCACGGTGCCTTTGAAGAGTTATAAATACAATTTTACATTCATTTGTGGATTGTTTGATTTCTGTTCATCTCCTCAATTAGACAATAAGCTCTATGAGGGCAGGGAGGTTTTCTGTGTTTATCTCCTGCTGTATCCCCAGAAGCAGGACAGTGTCTATCACGTTGTTAGGTGCTCAAAAACGGTATGCTGAATAATTAACATGTCTGTAGGTCTATAGCTCACACTCAGAAGGCACATATTTCCTGCCCATTTCTGCTCAAGTTACATGATAGGCACTGAATAAACAAGGCTGTTCTTGAGCAATTTATTTGAATGTCGTAAATATGACTACAGATGCTTCTTCTGGAGAAGGTCTGCCTCAATCTCAACCTCTTTATTGCAGGAAGATTCTGTATTCTCAGTAGGTATACTCTGCATTTTTCTGACTAACCAACCATTTGAGATGCTGCAGGCTCTTCCTGCTGCTCTGTAACCCCTCAGTAGCTGAGAGGGGAGGGAATGGGAGTGAACCCTGGTTTACTATCTTCTTTTCATTTCTCACTCACTGTATACAGTGGAGATTCCAAAACGGTTGGCATTGGTCTGATAGGTATCACCCTGTTACTTGGATTCATTAAGCATCTATCTAGGAAGAAGTGTTTGGGCACCTGGCTATGCAATATTTAATAAAGAACATTTGTGTAGCATTTCACACAGCACCCCAGCCTGTATTACTTGATTTTAACTTCACAATACTATTGTGAGAAGATAGCATTTTCCAAATTTTACACACAAAATCCAAAGACTTTTTAAGTTACTTGTCTAAGGTCACACAGCAAGTATTTTTAAGAGCAAACCTGGTTCTTTCAATTTCAGTGTTTTATGTTAATATATAACATGCCCTTGGTACCTATGTTTGGCAGGCTCCATAACACATCATAATTATTCCTTATATTTTACAGCATTTCTTTTTTTCCAAATGTGCTATGTTAATTCATGTGATACAATAACTTCCTGAGGTAGGTGGGGCAAGTACTCATCTCATTTTTACAGATAAGTGAGTAGGTTTCCAGTGGCTAAATGACACATCTCATTAGTAGAATGGCTCAAGATAAATTTCGGTTCTCTGCTGTCCAGGTGACTACCTGTGGTAGACAGAATGGCTCCCCAAAGATGTCCAAATCCTAACCCCCAAAACCTGTGAATATGTTACCTTACATGGCAAAAGGGACTTTGAAGATGTGGCTAATTTAAGAGCCTTGAGATAGGGAGATTATCCTGAATTATCTGGGCGGGGTCAATGTAATCACAAGCGTTCTTATAAGAAGGAGGCAGGTGGGTCAGAGTTGGGGAATGAGCTATGATGATGGAAGCAGGGGTCATAGTCAGAGAGAGAGTGGGCGAGCTTTGAAGATGCTATGCTACCAGCTTTGAAGGTGGAGGAAGGAGCCACAAGCCAAGGGATGGAGGTGGCCTCTAGAAGCTAGGAAAGGCAAGGAAACAGGTTCTTCCCTGCAACCTCTAGAAGGCAAAGGCCTCGCAGACGTCTTGATGCTAGAATTTCTGAGTTCCAGAACTATAAGATAGTACATTTGTGTTGCTTTAAGCTACTAAGTTGTGGTAATTTGTTACAACAGAAATAGGGATCTAATACACCACTCTGAACAATGACTGACCTCAGCAGGGAAGATAGTACATTTGTGTTGTTTTAAGCTACTAAGTTGTGGTAATTTGTTACAGCAGAAATAGGGATCTAATACACCACTCTGAACAATGACTGACCTCAGCAGGGAAGGAGACAATCAGACTACTTCCCGTTAACCCAAAACCCCAGGCCTGGAGGGAGGAGGGCAGGTCAGACCCGGGGCAGGTCAGAGACAGGCCTTGGGATGCTGAGAGGCCAGTACTCTGCAAGCCTCTGCTGTCACACAGGGAGATGTGGGCCTGCTGTTCTTCTTGCTAAAGTCTTCCAGTGGCCTCCCAGGGCATGGGGAGTAAACCCCAAACCCCCTAACACAGCCCACCTCTCTAGCCTCATCTCAGCCCATCTCTCCCTCAGTCACCACACTGCAGATGTTCCTGCCTTCTTCCTGTTGCTAGTCTTGCCTTAGAATCTCACAGGGAACCTTCTGATCACCTCCTCAGGGAGCATGTACCTGACCACTTCTCCAAAGTGTCCCCCAGTCATTCTCTGACAACTACTTTTGTTTTCTTTATAATGCCCGGTAATACCCGTGACTTTATTTTTTAATATATTTTTTAATTTTTAGTTCTGGGGTACATGTGCAGGATGTGCAGGTTTGTTACATAGGTAAACGTGCGCCATAGTGGTTTGCTGCACCTATCAACCCATCACCTAGGTATTAAGCCCAGCATTCATTACCTATCTTTTCTAATACTCTCCCTCCCCCTACCCCATCCCCCAACAGGCCCCAGTGTTGTTCACTCATATTGTCTGTGTCCCTCACTAAAATGTATACCCATGAGAACTATCCATGTCACAGCTCTGTCCCAAGTGCCTGAGTATGTTTCCCATTCAAAAAGTATTTGTTGAATGGATGAATAGACCTGAGGCAGCCTTCCAACAGGAGCACCTTTCTTCCAGCATCGTCTCTAGCCCTGCAAGAGGAGTTTCTGCTTAGATAATATGAATGCCGAGAACCATCAGAATCTTTTTCTCTGCAGGATTCCTGGCTGCCTTTAGACATAAGCCTGGCACTCACGTCTGGGCCATGGTGTGCTCTTGTTGAACATAATTTCCATAGAACAGCAACATCAGATACAGCCACTCTGTGACTGTAATGGAGCAAAAGAAAACAAGATGACCCTATAATCTGTCTAGACCCAGACAAAAATAAGAACATTGTCCAAACCACAAGAATGACCAAAGATGCTCCTTTCCTGGCTAATATGAGCCACTTCTGCTTCTTTATTAATTATACCTTTAGCCTCATCCCATTCCTTCTACCTTCTAGGTAAGAATTATTAAAAATCCCAGTCCTAAGATACCCAGTCCTAGAATTACCTCTGCTTCCTGATAACATCCAAAATCCAGAGCAATCTCTCCCTTCCCTGAATCCTCCCCAGTATCACCTAACCCAAGCCCAAATCCCCCAAGAAGTCCTTGATCACATCCTCTTACTGAGCTGCCTCATGGCTACCCATGCTATCTGTGTGTTATCCCTCATTGCAACAAGTCCATAAACCCAACATCGTCTGACTTCAGTTCTGTAGCGGGAGGACATTGGCAAAGTGGACTGGAAGGCAGGCCCAACTTTTTTGCTATCTGTGAGGGAGAAATTCTAGTTGGGCCAACAGGTCAGCTAGAAAAGCCTGAACTGCTTTGCCAATGAAACAATAATACTGGATGCATCTGGGTGCACATTACCCAACTGGCACAAGACAGAGGCTGGTGGGGTTCCTGGTGGAGCTGCTTCCTTACAGGTGCATGGCAGGAAGGGGCCCAGCAGGGGCAGATGTGGCCTGCCTGGCTGGCCTCAGAGGTGCCTCTGCCCAAGCCACAGCTGCTCCACACTGCTAACCTATCCAAGTCAATCTCCTCAACACAGTGCAAAAGCCCCTCCCGCTTCCACTGTTTTCCCTGCCCCATTTCCTGTGCTTCTACATTCCCCCTCAGACTCTTCTCCCTGCCTGAGCTAATCTTGTTGATTCCCCCACCGCCTCCCTCCTCCACGCCACCCCACAGCTGCACCTCTGTCACAGGTCTGTGCATCTGCACCAGCGGGGGTCTGGCCTCTGGCCTCCTTCTGCTTTTAAAGCCCTGCTTAATGATTAACTCACATCTTCCCCAAAGGCTTCTTGGTTGAGCCCAGTTGGCTGCCCAAGCTGATAGCAGCTGCTCTCAACATTTACAAAGGGAGCTCCAGTGATGGTAGCTGACCGGAGTGATTTACGGGGTTTGGCTGTGGTGGGAGTGGGGTTCACATAATTCAGCTCCATACCTAAAGCCTCAACTTCCCCAGGGCAGAGGTTTTTTTTTCCCCCTGGGTTTTTGACCACTTCCTCCCCAGTACCCAGAAGCTGACTAGCCAGTGCTCAGCACTCCGGAGGCTCAGTGCCCTATGAGAAGGTCAGTCAAGAGACCGTCTCCTACAGGACTGGGGAATGATCCTGCTTCTCAGGTGATCAATGCCTGCAGCTGGCAGGAATTTTCAGGGATTCTAGAAGCACGTCCATTATCTTGATGGGCCCAAGTTGTTCCTAACTCTGAGCTTCATGGCTTTCTATCCACAAAACCTTGATCCTGGGATATTTTTACTTCTCAATCTAGACATCTGCCAACCTGTCTGACTACCACAGGGCCCAGCTCAGTTTAGTGAGGGGTAGAGTTAATCTCTGATGTCTTTCTCATCAACCTCCTCAGGTAAACACTGATGACTCTTTAGAGAGCAAGGTTAAAATTACATCCAAACAAATTTGTATTAAAGGGGGGTATTGGGATAAAGGATGCTCTGCTACCTTACAGAAAACCAGGTTAATCTAAATGCACAGATGTGGGGAAATGCACAAGATAGGATGTTAAGTGAAAAAAGCAAAGGTTACAAAATAATATACACATCATGAGCTCATATTTATACTCATATAAATATGAGTATTTAAATATGAGTATAAGTATATAAATATGAGTATTTTTATGTACAGAAAGAGTTAAAAGGATATTTACCAAACTGTTCCATAGCAGGAGTTATGAAAGGGCTTTCAATATCTAACCTTTCTAAATAATTTCAATTCTTTTACAAAGTTATATTTGTTATTTTACAATGATTCAAAAATAATTTTTTAAAACAGATTTGGGATAGCAGCTCTTTCATCCCATTTAATTATATTTTTTGAATCTACAAAAAATACATAATTTTGCTTCACCATTTAAAACATACTGCTTAAATGAGGCTTTATGTATACCTTCTCTGTTTAAATTTTTATCATTTCCAATTTATTCTTTACTTTTTAAATATCTCAAAGCACTTTGGATTTGCCACAAGCTTCGTATTGATGCTGTCCTGTGGAAATTCGAGAAGGGATCATTCTGAACCCCTCAGAAAAACAGCTCCTTGGGGAAATGGTTGAGCGGCAGTTTTTCATTGTATTCTTTCAACATACATTATTGAGTGCTACTGAGTACCAGGCTGCGTGCTTGATGCCAGGGCCTAAATAGTTGACACAAAAGGAATTGCAATTTAAAGGAAACACTGTAGGCTCTTCTGGTGCCCTGGAGCCACAGGCTTGCCCCAACAGTGTAGGGTAATGAGAACCCAGTACCTCTGCCTAATGGCCTCAGGGGCTTATGCCAGTTAGGGATTGGGTCAGATGCTAATAACAATTGCCAAAAATAACACAGGCTTAAGTAAGATAGTTTATGTTTCTTTCATTTAAACAAGCAAGTCTGGAGCTCAGCAGTCCAAGGTTGCTACAGCAAGTCACGGTCACCAGGGACCAGACTCCCTTTGCCTTTCTCAAGGTCACAAGTTGGTGCTAGAGCCTTAGCCATCTTGTCTTCATTTCAGGCAAGAACCAGAAAGAAGAGGAAATAGCTAGAAACACCAAGTAAACATATATACCCCTTTTAAGAAGCTTTTCTGGAAGTCTGACCCAATGATCTCTGCTTCCATCTTATGGGCCATAGCTGCCTGCCAGGGAGGCTGGAAAATAGAGACTTTAAGCCAGCCACACTGCCTCGCCATATAAAGTAAAAAAGTGGCTTTTAAATACTGGGTGGGCAACCAGCAGTTCCTGCCCCAGGGTGATAGGTGAAAAGGTGACTTTTCAAAGATGGAGGCCTCAGACCTGGAGGGTATTTAGATTTGGAAGTAAAATGGCTCAAGTAGTGACATAAAGAAAGGAGGAGAGAGAAATTATTCAACAAAGACTGATTTGGAGTCTAGGGTCTTCAGGTACTCCAGGTAACAAAGGGAAAGAAGGCCCCACTCTTGGCCTCAAAGTCCAGTGGGGGTGGACATCTCACCAAATACTAAGGAATTAAATAAGATAATACTTGTAAAGCCTTCAGATGTCACCTCTCTTTTGAAGTCTTCCTCAAAGTTAGTCATTTTTTTTTTTTTTTTTTTTTTTTGCTTAAGAATTCAATAGCATAGT
The DNA here is from genome assembly GCF_043159975.1 of Macaca nemestrina. Classification (NCBI taxonomy): domain Eukaryota; kingdom Metazoa; phylum Chordata; class Mammalia; order Primates; family Cercopithecidae; genus Macaca; species Macaca nemestrina. The sequence goes on from NC_092131.1 coordinate 46,462,891, forward strand.
TTTCATACCTAAATCCTAACAACTGGCTGGGGTTCCTTGTAATTTTGTATGACTGTCACCCCCATTTCCCTTTGCTACCTGGAGTACCTGCACACTCTAGACTCTCAATCAGTCTTTGTTGAATAAATTTCTCTCTCCTTGTTTCTTTATGTCACTTCCTGAACAATTTTACTCCCAAATCTAAATACCCTCCAGGTCTGAGGCCTTCATCTTTGAAAAGTCACTTTCAGGCTCAGGTCTTCTCAGGCCCGAGACAGAGTGAAAAGAGCACATAGGACTGGCCTCAAGTAATCTGCTTCGTGCCTTATCTGCTGTGTGGTACTACAGTAATTGCTTACCCTCTCTGAACTGCAGTTTTCTTCTCTGGGAAGTGGGGATACTATTAGTGACTGTGTGTGTGATGTGAGGATTGAATGAATGATTTCAGCATGTATCTGGCATGGAGCAGCACTGAGTAGACAGTAGCATCTTTGGTTTTCTTTTCTTGTTATAGCTTCCTTCCTACTCTAATAGAGCACGTCCAGGCAAGTCAGAAGTAGCTAGCAATCTTTTGAGCTCTTCCTATGTGCCAGTCTTCTTCTTCATTTAGTCCTAGTAGTAGGACCTGAGGTAGTAGTACCTGAGGTAGGTACTACTATAACCGTCCCCATTCTACAGATGAGGATACTGAGGCTCAGAGAATCACCCAGCTAGAGGACAGAGGCAGGGCCGTAGTCTTCTGGCCACAGAGGTCATGCTTCTAACTGCTACACCACACTGCTTTTCATGTTGCACTTGGCAACTGTTAGCCTCTGCTTGTCTACAATTGCTTCTTCCACTGTCCGGTCATTGACAATTTCCCTGGGTGCTCCAGAGCCCACAACACTCCAGGGATAAGCCAGGAGGATTCTGGGTCAGTGTGAGAGCTTAAAATCCCCCACAGAACCCTGGCAGCTACATACTCCCCAGAGAACGTTATAAAAAGTTCAGCTTCTGAGTATGAGAACAACTGTGACCTCAGACCAGTTGTCATCATAAGAGGCGCCCCTACCTTATGAGAATCTAGCCTCTGAAAAATTCAAAATTTATATACATATATATATATATAATCAATGTGTGTGGGGGGAGGATGATGTACATTACATAAAGATAATTCACTTTATAAAGTGAGCCAGACTTCCTTTATTTAGCCATCTTTCCTTGTGCACTTACAGTGATTTAATTTTTTAAACATTCCATTTATATGAAACTTTACAGGAACATGTCTATTAAGCTAAGTGAGATACACCCATATAATTTCACGAGCTTTATATTGCAAGGAAACTGCTACAAACCCTGTCTGAGACGACCCTTTCCCTTTATTTTTCTCTTCCAAATTTCCCCCTGAGGAAAACTTTTTGAATCCTGTTATAGGAAGAACATCATTGAAAATCATTCAATTATCACGAAAGAAAGAAGTTAATTTTAGCTGTGCTGGGAGCTTCCACCAACCATTCCCATCCTTTTTTAGCACTGGAAAAGTACAGTTTCTTTTCCTAGAATTTTCAAACGTGGAGAGATCTGGGAATCAGTAGTTAAGGATCTGGCCGCCAGCCAGGGGCAGAATGCTGATGACATCATGGAACTTAGAGGCCAGTAAAGGAAGCGACTGTTCAGAGAGTTGGCCTCCCAAGCAAGGTTGGCCTTGGCTGTTCTGGGCACACTCTCCCAGTGGGTGGATTAATGAGGTGCCTTCCTGACCAGGCTGCCAGTGATAGGGCAGAAAATTGCCAGCAAGGCGAGGGCAGAAGGCAGAGAGGGAGGAAGGAGAGAAGGGGTGAGAGTCTTTAAAACCTTGGAGAGAAGAGTGAAACCTATACTTTCATTACATCTTGTAGTAATTTAAAATCATACTTGAATGTGAAACAGAATCTATAGGATGCCAATGATTAGAAGCTCCTCAATCACCAGCCTGAACTGAAAAAGAACAAGGAACCCAAGCATTTAAAGCTTTTTAGGAGTGGTCTTCTAGAGGAAACCAGAGCCTGCTGTAAGTTTACATTTCAGGAAAACCTGGCCTGGTGAAGCCTGCCCTGACTCATGCTTATGAGCTGGAGCTGATGTTCATTGCTGGGAAAGGTCGATTTTCCTTCTAAAGCAATGAAACACAGAGCTGGGACCCAGGACTGCTCAGAAATGTCCCGCAAGCTCTTCTGCACAACCCTGTACCTACCTACATCTGTTTCTTTAACTTATTTTTTTTTTCTTTTAGAGATGGGTCTCCTTACGTTGTCTAGGCTGGATTCAGATTCCTGGACTCAAGCAATCCCATCTTCCTCATAGTAGGGACTACAGGTGTGCTGGCTTACCTACGTCTTTAAATAGGGCCTTACTAGGGTGAGGCCAGCAGGTGTATAGGGCACAAGATTTAAGGAGGTTCTCACTCTCTAGGCTGCGCAAGTGCGGGGTTGGCTCCTGAGAGTGGCTGCCTCCTTAAATTTGCGTGCTATGCACTTGCCTCTCCTCACTCTCCCTGCCCTGCCTTTCTAACTCCCCATTCAGTAACCCCCAAATTCTAAGTTAATCGGTTAGGGATGGGGTATGGACATTTTAAAATGCTCCTCAGACAATTCTAACGGGTAGTCAGGATGGGGAGCCACTGCTTTAAGTGAACAAGGGTTGGTGGTAAATTGAAAGAATCCAATTGAAAGCCAAGAATCAATCTTGACTTTATCTTTTTCTATTGTGTTAACTGGGGGAAACAATTCTTATCAAATTCATTTTGGTTCCGTCTGTTCAATAGAAGTCACAAAGGGTCCTGTACAGGGTTGCCAGATAAAAAACAGGACACCCAGTTGAACTGAATTTCAGATAAACAACAAATAACTTTTTAGACTTATCTGAAATTCAAATTTAACTGGGGATCCTGTATTCTTGTTTGCTAAATCTGGCGACCCTCGTTTCTCATGACAAGTCAGACATGTGGATTTAACTGCATAGGGCAGCATTTCCTAGTTTGTAGTACGGAACACATGCTAAAGTAGATGTAATGTATATTATACCAAGAAAAAAAATTTGAGTTTGGCAAACATTGGGTGAAACAAAGTTAACTGGGATTTTTGACTGCAAAACTTCTCAGAGTGTTTGATATGCAAATATGCAAATGTTCAGTGACCCCTCAAGTTGGAGACTTGTGGAGTTCCCAAACTTACATAATGGGGGGCATCTTACATAACTAATGTTCCAGTAAACTTACTGCCGAAAACACTACTGGGAGAGGAGGGGGTGCTATTGAAGGGTTTTAAACAGGCAAGTGACAAGATCAGACTAATGATTGAGGTAGATAATTCCACCTTCAGAAGTACCAACTTGAAAGGAACAAGCACAGAGCCCAGGCAGAAGGCTGTGTTATTTTAAGAGGGCTGCCATGACTAAGTGCCACAGACTGGAGCTTGAACAACAGAAATGGATTGTCTCACAATCCTGGAGTCTGGACTTCTGAGATCAACGTTTGTCACAAGGGGTGGTTTCATTCTGAGGACTCCTTCCTAGGTTTGCAGATGGCCGGTTCCTCCCTGTCTTCACATGGTCTTCCCTCTGTGTGCATCTGTGTCCTACTTTCTTCTTATAAGGACATTGCGGTGGCTCATGCCTGTAATCCTAGCACTTTGGGAGGCTGAGGCGGGCGGATCACGAGGTCAAGAGACTCAGACCATCCTGGCCAACATGGTGAAACCCCGTCTTCACTAAAAATACAAAAATTAGCTGGATGTGGTGGCACATGCCTGTAGTCTCAGCTACTCGGGAGGCTGAGGCAAGAGAATCCAGGAGGTGGAGGTTGCAGTGAGCCGAGATTGTGCCACTGCACTCCAGCCTGGCGACAGAGCGAGACTCTGTCTCAGCAATAACAAAAAAGGACATCAGTCATATCAGATTAGGGCCCAGTCATATGACCTCATTTTGCCTTAAAGGCCCTGTCTCCCAAAACAGTCATATTCTAAGGTGTGGAGAGGTTGTTGAGGGGATATAATTCAGCCCATAACTGAGAGCTATTATAATAAATCTACTGAAAGATGATGGAGGTGGTGAATTAAGGCAGTGGGGATGGGGAGAAAGATTGAATCCCAGAAATATTAAAGAACTAGTAATGAAAGGACAGGGGAATTGATTAGACATGGTGAATGAGCAAAAGTAAAGCATAGTTTTGAGCAAAGAGTAGCACTCAAATATTTTTGTTTCCATCTCTTTGCTGTTTCCCAAGTCTAGAATAGAATCATATAACACAAATTCATGCTCATAATGCAGTGTTTGATTGAATTCATTTCTGGGATAGATGCATGAACAACACAATTATTAAATATTTCCTGGCTGGGTGTGGTGACTCATGCCTCTAATCCCAGAACTTTGGAAGGCGGAGGTGGGAGGATCAGTCGAACCTAGGAGTTCGAGACCAGCCTGAGGAACATAGTGAGACCTGTCTCTATTAAAAATGCAAAAAATTAACTGGGTGTGGTGGCACACACCTGTAGTCCCAGCTACTTGGGAAACTGAGGTGGGAGGATCACCTGAGCCCAGGAGGTTGAGGCTGCAGTGAGCCATGATCATGCCATTGCACTCCACCCTGGGTGACCGAGTGAGACTGTGTCTCAAAAAAAAAAAAAAACAAACAAAAACACCACATTTCCTATTTGCCAATATGTCCACTAATTTTTATATTGGGATGATTGACTAATCTCTGCATCATCTCTCTTCACTCTTGGAAAGAGATGTTGAGCATCATGGGTTTGCTGATCTGTGCCAGATTAATGCTGCTCCATTAGTCTCCAAGGAGAAAAAAGGCTTGGTGAAGAGTCTCTGACTTGGAAGCAATGCCTTGAACAGACCTGGCTCCCTTGGGGGCTGTGGTTTTCAGGGCCTAGTCCCTGTCTTCAATCTAAGAATTAGCCAGAATGCAGCCAATAACTTTTAGAAGTGGAAATCTTAGGCAAGTTTTGATAGTATTAAATCACTGGGTGGTTTTGATAGTAAAAAATCACTGGGTGGTTTAGACAAATGGAAATGTAGCCATAGGACATTTTGAGCAGCAGCCTTCAGTTTTACATATTCTACAAAACAAAAAGAAACTTTTGTTATCACTAGAGTTAGGACCAAAGACCCACAGGTCAAAATACCCTCCAAGCACCAGTCTTTGGGCTCTCTTTCTGGCCTCCTTTGACCTGGCACCAAGAACGTCAACAGCTGGACCGCCATGGTATGAAGCGGGTATATTGGTAACACTCTAAAAATCTGCCAAAACTACCACAAGGACCTATCTTTGCTGAAGTGGCCAGAATTCTTGTTGATACAAGTGTTCTTTCAGTTAAAAGCCATAAATTCCTTCTGGTTTAACTAAGGACAAAAAAATTAGTTGGGAGAACTTGGTTCTTTTCCTTTTTGTCTCCTGAGGATTGATGCATTGCTCAGCCTTTTGGCCTCTCCAACAAGTAAGGAAGGATGCTGGCCAAAGTGCAACCATTGTCTGTCATCTTTGACTCTTTGGAGTCTGTAATCTTCCATGGTTTCTTCCTCTCGGCCTACACTTGAAGTCTATCTCCTTCCAAAGAATTTCCCTTAACCAGTTATCTCATAGCACTTAGTATTTTGCCTCATTGTAGAACTGGAGGCTTGCCCTGAACTCCCTGTTCAAATACTATCTCCTTGAAAGGCAGAAAGGAATTCCTCTGTGATCTCCCGTGGCTCCTAGTACATTCCTTGATAATGGCGGACAGCACTGAACTGGTCCTGAATCGGATGCAGCATCTCTGCTCCAGCTGGGCCTGGTCTTAAAAACTACCCCTGGTATACACAATGCTCAAAAATTACAAACGTGCTCTAGAGTTGACATCTTTTCTCCTTCAATCTAATTTAAATTTATCCCATAACAATTTAAGTCCATTTCATACATTGTTTGCAAAAATGTCCAAAAATCATTCTCTTCCTTGCATCCATGCCCCTTTGCAATGTGGTTTTCTAGCTTGTCTCATCAAAGATAATTCTCCACCCCTTGAATGTGGGCTAACCATGATATCAGCTTTGATCATACATCGAAGCAGGAGTGATGTTGTGCCATTCCAAAGCCTAGGCCATAAGAGGCCTTGTGATTTTTCTGTTATCTCTATCAGAAATCTGCCCACTACCTACCATGTAAACAAGCTTAAGCTAGCCTGCTAGATAGTAAAGGACCACACAACCAAGTCAACCCTGTAACCCCTGTGGCCTCAGCCAACAGCCAGTTAATCCTCAGAAGCAGTGGTCCTTAGCTGGACTGTAGTTGACAATGGATGCATGAAAGCGCCCAGGATACCAGAAGAATGTGCAGCTGATCCACCCCAAGTTGCTGATTTGCAGAATCATGAGCTAAATAAATAGCTGCTGTTTTAAGCCACTAGTTATAGGGTTGTTTGTTCTGCAGCAATAGTTAACTAACACACCATCCGAAATGTTCAGATACTTGAAGAATGTAAGAAACTTCTAGTCAATTCACAGGCTTCTCAAATTTATGCTTTGGTGCTCTAAACTCACGGCAATAAGAGAGAAAATAGGAAAAAAAATAGTATGGATAAACACCTCTACAAACCAGAAATCTCCCGTGTTCCAAGATAAAAACAGGAAGGAATCAGTGGGAGTTTAGTCTCTGTAAAGGGAATGAAAGAGTTCCACCTGAGGCAGAGTATGAACGCCAATTACCACTTGAAGCCAAAGGTTGTGGGAATGGATGACATCCCCACTTTGCCAGCTCATGAAAAGAAGGCTTAAAAATCATTGTCAAGTATTACCACTCCAACCAGGCATTCTCCCCGACCTGACTGCTAAAACCGAAAATCAGTTCTCCGCCCTCATTTTACTAAGCAGAATTTGATAGTTGATCCTCTCAGATTTTCTTCTTTTCTGCATGGGGATACATAATGCTTTCCTGGTTTCCCTGCTACCTCACAAACCCCTTTTCTCAGTTTCCTTTTTAATGCTTTTTCCTTTTCATTACAAACTCTTAATGTTGGAGGACACATGGATCCAGTTCTCAGTTCTTTATCCATATGCACTCTTTTGGTGATCTTATCTATGCTCATGGTTTTAAATATTATCCAATTCCTACTTCCAATTTAAATCTTCAACTCAGACCTCTCTCCAAGCTCCAGGCCTCCTTTTTTTTTTTTTTTTTTTTAAAGAGGAAGATATGAAACACAAATAGGCTGAAATGAAATAATACTGTATAAATATGAAAATATACAATTTGAAATCTTTGAAATCAAAATTATAGTTATTTAGAAGTTCCATAGAACAAACTCTAGACTCATAGCAATTACACAGGGAATTAATGAATTGGAAAAGAGTACTGAGGAATTATCCTTACATAGCCAAAGACAGAGGGAGATTGAAAAATACGAAACAAGATAAGGAACATAATTTGAATAGCTACAATAAATGTTGAATGGGATTTCTGAAGAAGAAAATAAGGAAGAACAGTATTTGAAGAGACAAGTAGTAGAGACTTCCATGATTGAAAAGTGAGAGATGTCCTTGGGCTAAAGGAGCACTCTGGGGACTTAAGTTGAATAAATAAAGAAAACCCACACCTACCATACACACTGAAGTCAGATTGCAAGGCATCAACATGAAAGCGCTGAGAAATCTCCAGAGAGAATGACGTTGTTTATAAGGAAGTCATAATTGCACTGACAACAGATTTCTGATCACAAGTAACAGAGTTGGAAACTCTACTAAAAGAACTATTATAGGATGTTATTTATTAGGAAGAAAAGTGAGTCTAAGGCATGAACTATATATAAGAAATAATGATGCATGTAGAAAGTGGTAACATTTAACTTGCTAATTAACATTAAATTACTCAGATTAGTTTAATTAATTACTGACCATAAGGACATACATATCGACCACATGTTTAATAACTTTTTTTGTATTTAAAAGATGGTAAAATTAAAGCTCTGTACAGCAATAAGATTGGGGGAAAGGAGCATCACGTTCAATCTCTGAGGCATATGTGATATTAAACAGGACAGAAACTGAATAACTCTGGCCTTTGGTAGAAAAGTTTACGATTAAGTGTACATGTTTTAAAAATTAAGGGGAATTGGCCGGGTGCGGTGGCTCACGCCTGTAATCCCAGCACTCTGGGAGACTGAGGCAGGTGGCTCATCTGAGGTCAGGAGTTTGAGACCAGCCTGACCAACATGGAGAAACCCTGTTTCCACTTAAAAATACAAAAATTAGCCATGCATGGTAGTGGGCACCTGTAATCCCAGCTACTCAGGAGGCTGAGGCAGGAGAATCGCTTGAACTGGGAGGCGGAGGTTGCAGTAAGCCAAGATCGCGCCATTGCACTCCAGCCTGGGTGACAGAACAAGACACCATCTCATTAAAAAAAAAAGGTGGGGGGGAATCACTGAAATCAACAAATTTATATTTATTAAAATACTACATATGGAACTTTATTAATTCAGTGGAAGGCAGAAAAGGAGAAATTTACAAAGCAAGAAAAAATTATGGTAAGGAGAAAACCCAAAATAAGAAGGCATAAGTTCAAATAAAATAAATATAAGGAGATTATATTGATCTTCTAAAAATAGTATCGATTTGTTTTTTAAAAAAGTCCAGGTATATGTGCTTCTTATAAGACACACAATGAAAACAAAACCAAAGAGAAAATCTGAATGTAAAAAAATAAAAATAAAAAAGGGGTTTCATGCAAATAATAATAAAGAAGAATCTGGTATATCAATATTCATATCAGGCTAAATATAATTTAAGGCAAAAGCCTCTACATAATAATAGAAGCAACAATCCACCAAGACGTAATATTCATGAACTTGTCTGCAGCTAATAGCATAACTCTGAAAACCACAAAGTCAAAGCTGAGAGAATTAGGAGAAATCGCCAAACCTCCAATCGTAGTGTAGATTACTGAGATCAACTAAAATGAAAGTTTAGCAAGAACTTAAAAGGTTTAAACACAACAAATCTACCAGATATATATAAAAAAAAATTCCTTATACCCAACAGTAGATTCAAATACATTTTTACCTCTTACCTCCTATTAAAATCACAAAAGAAGTCTCCACAAGAGTGAAAGAACTGTCATAGAGACCATTGTTTTTTGACTACAGTGCAATGAAATTTGAAATCAACAATGAAAAGAAGTTAAAAATAATAATTACAACATGTTTGGAAACTAGTAAAAACAAAAATCCTTCTAAAACATGGATTAAAGAGGAATTCACAAAAGAAATGATAAAATATTTAGAAGTAAATGACAATGAGAGTTCCTCATATCACAACCTGCAAGATCTGGTCCAGAAAACAAAACAAAAAATGCTGTTAAGAGTATTTTTGAGGTAACTAACAAAATTTGAACAAGATCTGTAGATTAGATAATAGTATTATATTACATTTCCTGATTTTGGTAATTATATTTTATAGTAACAGAATGTCTTGTTCTTAGAAAATATACACAAAATATTTAGGGATAAATATTTTGAAACTTACTCTGAAATGGATCAGATGATGATGATGATGATGATGATGATGGTGATCATATCCAGAGAGAAGCAAAGTGAATGTGGTAAAAGTTATCCCAGAAATGGTGAATCTGGGTGAAGGGTATACAGGAGTTTTTCTTATACTATTTTTGTAATTTTTTCATAAGTTTGAAATTACTTCAAAATTAGAAGTTTAAAAACCTGTAAGGTGTAGTTAGTGCTAAAAGATTTTATTTTAAAATCTAAATAGTTCTGACCTTTAAAAGGATGCTGATTTACCAGTCATAATTTCCCTTCTGAAGGTTCTCTGTCTCACTGATTAGATAAAACAAAATCTGTAGTCTGAGAAAACGGGATGTTCTGCAAATTAGCACAGTTGACCATGATACCTGTTGTATACAAAACAGCGTCTTACAGTTGCCAGCACCATTCATTAGCAATTGCCTTGGGGATAAACATAGGCCAAGGACTAAACAGTGATGTCACACAATTGTTTTAAACAAATGAACCAAAAAGACAACTTGTGCCACATTCCAACTAGGTCACAAAAGCATATTTAAGGAGCTTCAGTCCTGGGATTTCTCTAAGCCTATTATAATACTCTGTTTTGACTTTTCTTTCCATGTGCCATAATTCAAAACAGAGACACTCAATCTCCTTTTAAATGTTTCCTGAGAAATCTGCCTCTTGACTTCATGAGAGTGCTAAAGTGACAACACATTACTGAGAGATTGTTTCCAGGCGCTCAGCATTATGTAGAAAGATTCTGTGATGGAGGATGAGAGCAGACATAGGGACAAACATTGTGGGATCACCAAAGAGGAAGAGAGAGGGTGGAGGGAGAAACAGAGAGATGAGAAAAGAGACAGAGTATCAACACGTGGTCTCGAGAAGAGCTTTAAGGATAGGTTCAGAAAAACCTACTAGTCCCAATGTGTTCACAAGATCTCTCTGTTGGACAAACCTTTTGAGTTTGGAGAGAGTTTTAGACTGGGGGCCTTAGGAGGGTTGCATGGTAGGGAATAATTGCTGGAGATGGAAGAAGTGAACATGGATTCTAGATGTGTGATGTCCCCACTTTCCCAGCAGACAATGGTGGGCAGAGTGGGGTAGGCCAGGGGGATTGTTTGAGGACCTTACCCATTTTGCAGCAGATTTCCTTTGGGGGCCTCCTATGGGATGCCACTCTCCCTGGCCCACCAAATTTAGTCTTGGTCCTTTGTTACCTGGCAAAGACACAGCAACATTTGGGTCAATGGCACTCACAGCTTATTGACAGCCAGAAGACTAAGCAAATTATGCCACTTTTAGAAGATAGGAGTTTAGGTTTTTAATGAATTGTCCATCTCTTCATTTATGTTGGTCTATTTTAATCAAGATTACTTCGGAAGACAGAACATAGGACCCATCCTAGAAGTACACATTTCATTACTGGCTAGTATAGAGGCTCAGGAGTTACTTGCAATTTTCTATCTTCTGCCTGTACTCTTTGGGAAGATGGCCAGGCTATGAGGGTTCCAGTCCTGGTTCCTATTTAACGTGACCAAAGCCCTCTTGTCACCACTTCCTATAGAAAATCTTGCCAGACTGAGTGGATCAAGTCGAGAATCCCTGATCTACCAGACATCAGGGCCATAACCTCTTTTTTTTCTTTTCTCCTTTTTCTTCTCCCCTCCCCTCCCCTCCCCTCCCCTCCCCTCCCCTCCCCTCCCCTCCCCTCCCCTCCCCTCCCCTTCTCTTCTCTTCTCTCTTTTTTTGAGGCAGAGTCCCGCTCTGTCGCCCAGGCTGGAGTGCAGTGGCGCGATCTCTGCTCACTGCAAGCTCCGCCTCCCGGGTTCACGCCATTCTCCTGCCTCAGCCTCCTGAGTAGCTGGGACTACAGGCGCCCACCACCACGCCCAGCTAATTTTTTTGTACTTTTAGTAGACACGGGGTTTCACTGTGTTAGCCAGGATGGTGGTGATCTCCTGACCTCGTGATCTGCGTGCCTTGGCCTCCCAAAGTGCTGGGATCACAGGCGTGAGCCACCGCGCCCGTCCGCCATAATCTCTTTCTAACCACTATTCCCCCACATTTATTAGCTTTTAAGGAAAAAGAAGAAAAATTTGGACTGGATGAAAATAAATATCTCATAAAGCAATCAGTGGGGGTTCTGGTAGAATTTTTGGAGCATTAGAGGATTAGTGCTGAAAGCAGCAGTGTTTAAACTTTTTCTATTAGCTCAAATTTATACAGATGCCAAAAATGCAAAAAATAAGAATAATAATAATACCTCTACCAAAGGGTTTCACCAAATGGTATTTGAATACCTCCAACTTAGAAAAATGAGGTCCAGAGAAATGGAGAACCACACCCCAGACATGCCAGCTATTTGGTGACAGCTGTGTAACCATAGCCCTTTGCCCTTAGAAGCATTTACTCACGTCTGGAAATCACTGCATCATTAAAAAAGAATGGCAGGGACTGGTTTCTGTCTTCAGTAATTTACAGTGTAAGAAAGACACTGTGCGAGTCAGTGCACACACAAAACTGTTTTTCAAGCCCTCCAAAAATTGGCAGCCAGGCCAAAATGTTTGGTGGAATTTATGCCAATATTCAACAGACTATGCCTCCAGGAATTGGTACTCCCCTATCCCCAACCTGAGGTACAGGCCATGGAGACAGTGCAAGGAAGCAAACACAAGGCAGAGATGCAGAGTGTGTTTATTCTTAGGGACCAGGGGATGCATCTCACGATAGTGCCAGCATTCTCCACTCTGGACAAGACGTAAATTAGGCCTGCCATCACAAATGCTTAGTTTGGCACGACTTTTGTTTGTTTGTCTTCCAGGGAGAATAGAGAGAATGGGTTGGAGAACACTATTTCACATAATAACATGATTATACTTCTATACTATATTTAAACTTTGCAAAGTTCATCCACATACTGCACATTAAAAATGTTTCACCAGAACTCTGTGAGCACATAAGAGTAGTATTATCATTTTCCTGCAAACAAAGAAAGTGAGGACAGAGCAGTCAGGTGGTTTGTCCAGGGCCACCGCATCAGTTGGTGACAGATGGGATGATCAGTCAGTAACTGAGGGAGGAGCACATCATTTTATTCCCATCAGACTCTAGACTGGATTTAGATTCTGCTTTTTGGCCAACATGGTCTTAGACCCAAACAGAGGGACTGGTCCAATTTGGAGGAATAAAACAGAAAAGATATTCCGATATGCATGGGTCAGAAAGAAAATTGCACAGCAAGGTGACTACAATTAATAATAATGTATATGTCAAAATTGCTAAAAGAATGGATTCTAATGTTTTCACTACAAGGAATTGAGAAGTATGTGAGGTGATGGATATGTGAAGAGCCTGATATGATCATTTCATAATGTATACATATATCCAAACATCACATTGTATGTTATAAGTATATACAATGATTGTCATTTTAAAATAAAACAAAATTTGAAAAATTACAGAAAGACGGTAACAGGCATCATGGAATTGCTTCTGACATCTGTGTTCTTCAGAATTGTTTACAGAACACTTATATCCAAATACAGATTTGAATTGGGTGGGGAAGTTCTAGCACCATAATTTACATATTCTTTGGAACCTATTTGCTGGTTGAAACTGTGCTTTTCTATGAAAAATTTTAAGGCCGTTTATTTCACCCCTGAAGTAAGGCTGAGCAACATTTTAAATGAAGAGTGGACTTTGAAAGAAGCATTCGTGAGAGTGCCAAAGCGAGCTCCAGGAATGAGAGGACTAATTTGGCAGCTGTCAGGACAGATCAGTTCATAGAGTGAGAAGTGGGTTGAAGGAGGAGCTCTGCCTGCAAGGACAAAGCTGGGCATGTAGGTCCAATTTTTCCAGCAGCCTCTCTTTCGGGGAGCCACCCCAACAACCCTGCGTGCCTTGCCACCTCACCTGATGGAAGTAGAATGCTACCTCTGGCACAAGGGCCATTTCTATTTTCATGGCATTACTGGGGCCTGAAACATCCATGCTCAGAAGTTGTCAAATAACAACAGTTTTTTTTTTTTTTTCAGCAGCTTGTCTGAGCACTCCTGGAATTCCTTTAAAATACAGAAGGATGAGTAATCCTGGTTCTCATTTCTGCAGAGGGGGCTGGGAAAGGCCCAGGCACAACCTGCCAATGTTGCAAAATTCATAAAGCAAATCAAGTGAACAAACCGCTCCTTTTCAGATCAAAACCTGTTAAGGATTGCGGTGTCTTTTTGGCAACCCAGGGGTTATTCATATGCCTGTTTCAACTGTTCCAGTAGCTTCAGGAAATAGCAAGGTGGAGCAGCCCGCAAGAAAGCCAGCATCATCCTCAAAGGATGCTCATAGCTATGGAAGAACCAACTTGGCTAAAAACACTTTTCAAGTAAGGAACCATTTCCCCCTCAAAGAGATTTTCTGATCACCCCAGAAAATGATCCTGGGAACTTCTGAGTCACAGAATAAACATGAATAGCAAAGAATAAGTTTACATGTTTTGGGAACATGGAACACTTTCTTTTTCTAAGCCTCTGACAGCCGTCCTGAGGAGTGCATCTGCCTTGAGTGCAGGGAATTGAAAATCTGTCCTTGGTGTGGCAGCTGACTAGCTCATTGACCTTGGGTTAATCATTTAATTTGGGATCGGCAATTCATAGTCAAAACCATGATTACTGTGATCCAACAGAAGCGAGCCTGCCTGGGCATGGGGACCCAAAGGTTATAATTTTAAGGATTTATTCCTTGGGAGTGGAGGCAAAATGCTGATAGTAATGAAGTGGCCCAGATTCAAAAGCCTGAACAGTGAGTTTTACCAGGGCCCCCATGCCATTCAGTAAGCTCTCTGGGATTTTCAGTGGGCCTGGGGAGGTATAACTCACTTTGGCTCAGAGCTATGAAAGCAGAACTTGGGTGGTTTATTAGAATATACAATGGAAGAGTTGGATGAGACCTGAGTAATGATGTTTTTGTTCACCGCTTGTCTCATCAGAGCAATCTCTGGACACATAAATTTAATGTTCTCATCCTCTGCTTAAAACGGCCTTCCACTGTTCCAAAATAAAAGCCAAAGTCCTCAATACTGTGTATGCATGTGATCCAGCCCCTGCCTACCTCTGTATATCTTGGTTTTCCCTGTTCCCTTTAATCCAGCCACAAGGACTTTACTCCACTTCCTCCAATGAACTAACTGTTTATATCCTGAGCACTCTCTAACTCCTCTTCACTTTTTTTTTTTTTGAGACAGAGTTTCACTGTTGCCTAGGCTGGAGTGCAGTGGTGCGATCTTGGCTCACTGAAACCTCCGCCTCCCGGGTTCAAGCAGTTATCCTGCCTCAGCCTCTCAAGTAGCTGGGATTACAGGCACCTGCCACCACACCCAGATAATTTTTCTGTATTTTTCGTAGAGATGGTGTTTCACCATTTTGGCCAGGATGGTTTCGAACTCCTGACCTCAAGTGATCCATCTGCCTCGGCCTCCCAAAGTGCTAGGATTACAGGTGTGAGCCACCGCACCTGGCCCCCTCTTTACTTTTTAATTTTTATTCTTCTTTCAATGCTCAGCTCAAATGTCACTTCCCCTGAGAAGCATTCCCTGAGGCTTCCCCTCCCCGTACACATTAGATCAGATAAAGCTCTTGAAATATTATTGCAGAACATCCTATTCTTTTGCTTCAGGGCCTTTATCACAATTGATAATTATATACTTACTTTTACTTATGGAATTAATTCCCAGTCTCTCTCAGTAGATTACATGCTGTGTCTGTTTCACTTGCCATTGTATCTCTAATGCCTACTACAAGTGCCTGGCAGGCGGCAGACATGACTGCTTGTGAATGAATGAATGTTCTCAGTGATTCTGTAAGGATGAAGGTGATGTAGAGTAGTAGATAGTAGCTCTGCTCTGGAAGTCCAGAGTCTGATTCACACCTGCAAGCCTTATTGGTCAATGACTACTGATATTCCAGCCACCCAAACAACTGCTTTCAGAGAAGCATTAATACCTGTGAATAAAACAAATCTACTCTTTTCGTATGTTTGGTTCAGAACACTAGGGGAATTTGAGAAGAAATGAGCCAGCCCCAAGCTGTCCTGGTTTCTTTTATTAAGAATAGGCCATGATTTGAGCACATTCTACTACTTGCCTCACTTCTGCCTATTGCTGGGGATTGCACAGGGAAAAGTGAGAGTCTGTGTGTTGGGACTCTGACTTGGTGTGAGATTTAACACAGAAAGACCCTGAAGAAATATGCTGACAGTGGGGTTTTATCTCTTCAATGCACTGGAGACAAAACCCCTGCTTTTAAAAACAACATTCATACAGAGCCAAGGATGTCCCAGTGTCAACAGTCCTAACCCTTTCTCAGTCTGCCTAAGAGGTCGTTGGTTTCAGATGGATGAACCAAGGACCTGCTACTTAGAGACTACTGTCTAGGTCAACCCAACTGGCATAAGTAAAGCACCTACTGTTTATAGTAGGAGGCTGCAAGATAACAGGAGATGCAGACTATTGAAGGCTACTGATCTATCTGTGTAGACAGGCAAGAAAAAAACAACTGGAGAAGAATTCCATGACTATACAAAAAGAAGAGTGTGATGGTATGGAGACTATTCCTGAACAGTGAATTTCCCCTGCATTAAGGATGAGATCCCTATGAACTGGGATCATTCAGGAAGTCTTCTTGGAGAAGAAAAGTGTGAGCATTTTGGGAAAAAAAGTTGGATTGGCAAAGAGAGCTGAGCTGTCAGTAGCTGGGCCCATAGTAAGTAGGCTGCCTGGAGCTGGGAGTTATGCTAAAGGAGTTGTAATTTGGGATGCCTCTAATTAACCATTTTGGGAAAAACATAATAAATCCCTTTGTAGCATCTATAATAAACTGCCCAATATCTAGGTCGTGGGGAAAAAGTTTTATTCTGCATTTCACGTGGATGGTGATAACACTAGACAATCTCAGCATCTTTCTGATTCTCTTGCTAATCCAGGATTCTAAGTAATAATCACTTTGTTCTACAACCTGAATCTAGCCCTTGTACTGTGCAGTTTTTTTTTTACAGTTATTTTTCCTGTTCTCTGAATCAATCTCCATGGAAACATAAGTTTTAACCAGCTGTGTCCACTGAGGTAAAGATGCAATAAAAGGCACAGGGCATACATACCACAGCAGCAGTTACTTCCCACAAGGAACCAGAGATTGGAAGTGAAGCTAAAACATTTTCACTTACAAGAGCATCTCTTTCAAGGTGAACCATTTCCCCAGGGAGAGTTTCCAGCTCTGAGCAAAGGCAGAACAATAAAACATCAAGGATGTCTTTCTAAGGCTACAAACAGAGTAGCTAACACCTTGAAGTTGATCTGCTTCTGAGTCCTTTAAAAGCCAGGACAGCAACAAAGTGCCCACATTACATTTTCTATAAGCTTGCTAAGCATCTCTTTTCTTAAACCACAAAACCCTAGGTATTTGTACAGAACAGGCAGAAAGGGAAGTCCTAGGAGATCAGGACCCTGTCTCAGCAGGCATCACTCCAGCCTATCTTTTCCTGAGTGGTTTTCTGTACTTGTCTTCTATCTTTTCCCTTCTGTCCCACTCTGGAAGTCACTAGTCTGTGCCTTCCTTACCTCCCATGGTTTCTGCACCTTCATTTCCAAAGGCAAGTGAAAACAGTGCCAGGCTGTGCACATGGGTAACTCCAGGGACTTCTCCTCCTCCCATTTCCCCTAAAGCATTTGACAGTTAGACCTTGGAACTGAGTCCAGCAGCACTAGGTCAGAGTGATGGCTAAAGCTAAAGGCAAACTGGATTCTGTTCAGGAGGTTCTCCTTTGTCATTTTCATCTCCAGATAGAAGACCTCTGTCTTCCCAGAAGATTAAATAATAGAAAAGAATAATAGCCCAAGGCGGGTGACTCTGCAAACAGGTGGGTGAGGTCTCTAGTTGAGTGAGGGGGTGTCTGTGGGTTGTGGGTTCTTCTTATGAGCAGGGCTTGGAGGAATTTGGTCTATTTGTTGTGGTTTTCCCAGGGGGAAGTGGGGAATGGCTGGGACTCTAATGATCATTATCAGAAGACTTTGGATTAGGCCTCTGAAACATTAAGATGTGAATCCTCTGGCAATCCTGCTAAAATGCAGATCTCCTTTCAATAGGTCTGGGACAGAGCCTGCCTTTCTATCAAGCTTCTGGTGATGGGATGTCGCTTGTCTCATCCACAATTTGAGTAGCAAGAGGTTAGCTTTTCTATTTACTGCCTTTATATCCGCAGTTGGGCTATGTCATTTTATCAAAACAATGTGGTAAGAGTGAGCGCCAATTACTAGCCTGTTGAATCATCTATTGTTAGAGCTGTTTCTTTTGGGTACATTTAAGAGTCCCCTCCCTGTGGTTTCCCATTGCACAAGAAGCCCATTTGCCAGGCAATACCTTGGGCAAGCAAGCTACTGTGCAAAATGGCATTGCCTCTTCCTGCTGCCAGCCAGGCGGCTGCTGGTTGACAGTGGAGTTGTACAGTTTATGTGATAGTGATGACAGCGCTGACTCTGAAGGGTACTGAAGATTCTGAAGGGGCACTTCGCTGCAGCAGCTTCACCTCCCACTTTGTTTTACCCACCCCCCAGGCTTGTGGGAGAGAAGGATCAGGCAGAGCTCTGCACATGCCACGCCAGGGGTGGGGGAATTATTTTTTTTGTTTTTTGCTTTCTCTGCTACAGGACATACCATGCCTTTTACAGATATTTATAGGACAATTTCCCCCCTGAGCATGCCCAAGCATGGGGGATGGTGAGGAAGATGACTGAAGGGAGGAAGCAGGAAAAGGGGGTGCCTGCAGGTATGAGGATTGGAAGGTGGGGAAAACCCTTCATGCTTGGTTCAGCCTTCAAGGAAAAAGAGGGGTTGACTAGATTACAGATGTTAAACCAGGGGTCTGTGGTTCAGACCAGCAGCTCTCTGCACTTGTAAGCTATATTTGGCTGGTGTGTTCATTTGTCTAGGGTAAGAGCCCCTAGATTTCAACAGATTCTCACAGAGTCAATGATAACACAAAAGGTTAATCAGCTCCATTTCCAATCAGGATCACCTGCAAGTTCCTCCCAGAGCAGATATTTGGAGCACTAGGCTTCTAGAAGCAGCAGACATCAAGTTCGGGCCATGGGATTAGGGTGGACAGGGCAGCCATTTGGAATCATTTTATACCAGAGGCAGAAGAGGCTCAGCCAACAACAGCCCCATTTTACATGGCAGAAGCCGAGCTGCAGTCAATTCAGTGATTCCTCCTAAAGTAGGGAGTCAGAAGCTGAGCCTGGACTGGAACCTAGGCCTCCTAGCAGACAGAGCGGAGGTCTACACTGGGGAAAACCCTTTAATTCTGGCAGTTGCCTGGAAAGAGCAAGACATTTATGGCCAGAGCGCCAGGAGCCCAGCTGGTTATTTCTAGCTTGCTGAATGTCAAAAATCCAGGCCGCTTCTCAAAGCAGCCTCTACTTGTCAGACCAAATCAAGGCATCAGCGCGTCAAGCAGGCGAATCCTCTGCCCCCGGCACCAGCCTGGGGGCGCACGCCCTGCCTCCGCCCCGCCCCGCACGGCGCACCTGACCGGTTCCCGCGGTGCGCCTGACCGCGGGCGGGCGAGCGCTGCACCCACGCATCCGGACGCCACTCCCACCTGCACCCCGGCGTCACGCCTGAGTGCAACCTGCAGCCTTCACCCACCTGGGCGGCTGCCTGGCTTTGCTCAGGGTTGGAGCCAGCTCGGCAGCCTGCCTTGGCCAAGTGTGACCAGGGAGCTGGTCTTTGACCCTAGCGGCAGATTGGGCATGACAATCTGGTCTCTTGTGGAATCTCCCACTTTCACCTTCTTTTCTTCTTAGCAAAACTCCCACCCCAGCCTCTACCCCAATTCCTCGATAGATCTAAATCAACGGGCATGTTGGTACCTCTGCAGAATCAATCCAGTTTTACAGGAACAAAAACGAACCCCAGTCCTGAGTGTCTGTTGGTTTCCCGTCCCAACTTCTGTTCATTCAGCAAACATGGGAGCATCTACTGGCTGGGTTTGGACACAACAGACTGACCTTTACCCCAGGGAACTGGCAGCCCCCGGGGAAAAGAGAAGCGGATGCTTTTAGGCTGTAATGTAATGGTCGCATGGGAATTTGCTAGGGGACATGGGGGCAGGGAATGAGCATTGTAGGCAGAGAGGACAGAGGCTGGTGACAGAACATGGCAGGCAGTAGGATCTGCAGGAAGGCAAGGTGGCCGGTGGGCACAGACAGATGAGGGCAAGTAGCAGTGATGGGCTGAGGAGGAGCCAGGACTCAGCCAGAGAAAGGAGCATTGACTTCATCCTGAGAACAATGCAGGGCCTTGGAAGGTCTAAACAGGGAAGTGACGGATCCAATTTGCTTTCTTAGGTGGGACTGGAGAGCAGAAGTCCTGTAAGTCCCAGCACAGGGGCAGCAAGCGGCAGCATCGCTGAAAGTAGCAGCATTTTCAAGGACATGGGTCATGTTCTCCCACTTGGGGATCAAATTAACTAAGTTTTCTTCTATTTCCACCCGCACACTGCTGCCTTATTCCTATCCCTGGCCCCACTGTGAGTGGTTTGGCCTTCTGCCTCCATTGGCCCTTAACTAGCCTTTAGGTAAGATGCTAGGTTGACCAGGGGTCCAGAAACAAATGACTGGATAAAGAAAACATGGGGGGTGTGTGTGTGTATTTAACAATGGAATACGACTCAGCCATAAAAAAGAATCAAATTCTATCATGCGGTTCTGTGCAGCAACATGGGTAGAATGGAGGGACACTATGTTGAATGAAATAACCAGGAAGGCAAAGTTAACCACTATATGTTCTTACATGTGGAAGCTAATAAAACCAGTTGATCTCATAGAAGTAAACAGTAGCACAGAGGACACTGGAGGCTGGGAAGGGATGAATAGGGAGAGATTTGTTAAAGTCAACACAATTACAGCTAGATAGGAAGAATAAGCTGTACTGTTCTATACCACTGTGGGATGATTATCTATATATTTGAATATAATTTCAAATAGCTAGGAGGAGGATATTGAACGTTTCCAACACAAAGAAATGATAAATGTTTGAGATAATGGATATGCCAATTACCCTGACCTACTGTACATGATACATATCAAAACTTCACTATGTACCCCATAAGTGTGTACAATTATTATTTGTCAATTTAAAAATTATTTTAAAAGATGCTAGGTTGACTGTACTCCCAATCCACCAACCTATTTTCAACCATCCATTTGCTCATTGACTCAATAACAATTTCTAAAGTGTTGCTGTGTGCCAGGTGCTGAGTTAGTCATTGTGGAATACAGAATGCGATACTCATACGTTTCCTGATCTCAGAGAGCTTAGAATTTATCCAATGTCCAAACTTGCCAGTGCATCAGAATCATCTATAAAGATTTAGAAAAAGATAGCCAATTGAGCTTCACCCCAGTCTGACTGAATCAGAATGTTTCCGGGTAAGTTCCAGGAAGCCATATTATTAAAATTCTCCTCCAGGTAATTTTGTTGAGCAGTCAGAATCTCTGATCCCTACAGGAATGCCAAACTGGAATTTCTCTGGTGACCTTTCCTCTACATAGTTGAACAGACCCAGAGTCTGGCTCCTGACCATAAGACAGAGAAATCACCAGAGAAGACGGGGCAACCGCAGTCCAACTGAGCTGTAAGCCTGGGAACTGCTCGCTCACCTTCAAAAAAGCAGGAGGGGCAGGTGGGATGGGTAAATGTAAGGAAAGAGAAGAATGTACTGGGACGGCAGGCTGGGTTGTGCATGCCTAGAGTGGAAGATGCCTCTCTATGTAAATTATATAAATTGTCCATTTAGAAAGCAGAAGACCAGTTCTCTGGCTTGTTGAAACACACATTCCTTCTTTCTCAGCCACGCCTTGATTACTATGGCCAAGTAGGGATGACTGTGCTGGCCAATTTCAAATGGTGGCCCTGATGAATAATAACAAATATTTCCAAGCGCTTTATACACAGACCCATGTCCCCACCAACTAAGTCTGAGTACTAGGGCAAATTGAAGCAAAGGGTGGTGGGGGGTGATCCTGTTAGCTTGCTGTCCTCAGAAATAACCTCTCCAAGGGACTCTAAAAAGCAGAGATTCTGTTGGATCATGCCTGGGAAACAGGTCTTCTTGGAGTTTGAGAGGATTAAAATTTTAGTTCCAGTTAACTTTCTGTCTCTTGGTGAAGACGGCTCCAAGAAATCTAATGGTGAAGTATTTACTTGTTGACAGCTAATGATGAGCCAGCTACTGTGATGCCTTAAACATAAATATACTTCCAATCTTCCTGGGAAGATAAGATACAGTTATATGTAAAAGTAAATAAACGTAAGACTTATTTCCAGACAACACTAGGAGAGACAGTTTTGTGGGTATCTGAGGTTCTGTATCCTGAAAGCTTATCTGAGCAGTACGTATTTGAGAGCAAAATACTCTGGGTGCCATACACACATGTAAGACATCATCTTTGTCCTCAGGAAGCTTACCATCTGATAGAAAAGACAGGACACATAAGTACATAATATAAAGAAAATAGTATAGGCTAGGCCAGGCACAGTGGCTCCTGCCTATAATCCAGCACTTTGGGAGGCTGAGGTGGTGGATCACTTGAGGTTAGGAATTCAAGGCCAGCCTGGCCAACATGGCGAAACCCTGTCTCTACCAAAAAATACAAAAATTAGCTGGATGTTGTGGTGGGTGCCTGTAGTCCTAGCTACTCGGGAGGCTGAGGTGGGAGAATCGCTTGAACCCAGGAGGCAGAGGTTTCAGTGAGTCAAGATCATGCCACTCCATCAACCCTGGGTGACAGGGTAAGACGCTGTCTGAAAAAATTAAAAAATAAAAAAAAAAAGTATAGGCTGGGATAAGTGAGTGATTCAGTGGTAGCTTTAGTGTCAATAGAACTTGCACTGAAATATTCAACTTTTTTCCCACAGCCCTGGACAACTTTCAGGAAGACAGTTCTGATCTGTAGCAATTAACACATGGTCATCCTCAGAAAAAGGCTAAGGAGGGTGCCACTTGACCTAACAGAATCTTACATGTGCCAATAATGTGAAGGCTCGATGGGTGTTTGTACTTAGTCCTCTCTATTATTTCCCAGAGATACCCAGAGCTTAAAATGCAGACACCAAGAGCTTTGAGCCTAGACATTTGGATGAAAAGTGATTTCCACCTGGAGAAAGTCATTGCCCTTCTGTGCAGAGGTAGGTGCCCTGATACTTGCCTGACAGCTGGAAAGGGTGGCTCAGAAGAGGTAGGCGGGAGAAGAGGCCACATAGTATCTCCCTGGGCCTCCTGGTGAAAAACTTGTGTGTGTTTTTTCAGGCCTGACCATAAACTCAGGGAAAGTTGACCCCTACACCAGACCTGGGGCGCAGCCCATGCGTGGCAGTCTCTGGAGGGAGCTTTCAAGGTCTCAGGTCTCTCTGGCTGGTCATAGTCATCACATGTTTGCATTCCTAGCCCCTGAGCCTTCATTCCTGGGTTCATTAGAAGCCTTGGGGAGAGGTGTTCTTTAGGCGCCTCTGCTGAGGCCTCCTTTGGGTGGGGCAGGGAAGGGAGAGAAACTTTGAAGTCACTTTTCCCCACAATGACTCAGAACCTAGTACTTCCACTCCTAGCCTTCCCGGTCCCTTGCTCTTGGCCCCAGAGTCCATACAACTTCCAGAGCCTTTTGTTCAGGGCCCTGTCAGCAGTGAGACCACCCCAAGCCCACATTCCCGCTGACCTGCTTGACCCTGGGCCCCTGTGTGTTCCACGGAGGAAATGGAACGGGGAGAGGCCACGCTTTCTCTGGTTTCAGATACTTGCTTATACCATTGCAGGACATGATTGAAAGCTTGATTCTTTTGTTTTGGGCTTGTTGCCTTAATTGACTATTGTGACACCTGGCAGCTCCCTCTCCCAGTTCAACTGAGTTCCTGACAGAGGGACTCCGCCTTCAACCCGCCAGGGGCAAACACTCAAAGGATGGGCTTCATTACTGTTGCGGGCTCTGGCTTCTCCTCCTATGTTTCTAATTCATTTCTAGATTCAATCTCTCCCTCTCCATATCGCACATTCACAAACATTAACTGCCCGAGGACCAGGAGAAGCACAGGGCCTGCCTCGTTATTCCTCCCTTGCATGCTGACTCTTCCACGGGGGCTGGGCAGAGTCAGCACACGCAGGAGGGGAATCATGAGCCAGGCCCTGGCCGGATCCAGATTTCTAGACATGAGAACTACCCAAATCCCAGAGACCCAGTTCTTCCATCTACTTTACTGAGGAGGAACCGGGGAGTCTGAGAAGTGACTTGGCCAAGGTCACCCAACTGGAACCCAGGTCCTAAGCCTTGGGTTTGAACTCTGATCATGACCAGACTGCCTCCTTGAATCTTCTTTCTACTTTCCTGGTACAGTTTCTGTGCAGAGCTGAGTCCTTGGGTGCCCAGGACTACACTAAGCCCTCTCAAGTCAGTACTTTCTAGGAGGCGGTAGCCTAACTGGAGAGAGAGGTGAGGCCAGGGGTTCCCAGACTTGAGCAGGCATTGGAATCAGCTGGTGGGCTAGTTAAAACACAGATCTGCTGGCCCCATCCGAGGGCTGCTGATTCAGTAGGCCCGGGATGGGGTCTGAGAATTTATACTTCTAACAAGTTTCCAGGTGTGGCTGATGAGAACCACTGGGCTTAACCATAAACAACCCAAAGTAACAGAGGCAGTGAATGGAAACTGAGCAAAGGCAGGCAGAGAAAGGAGAGGAATGAGGGTGACATTGTTTCTCAGGGGAGGAAATGAGCTCCAGGGGCTGGTCCCTGGGAGGTCCTTCTCTTCCCTCTACCTTCATTTACCCTGACTTCGGGTTTATCTAGAAGTTTCACAGTAGCATATAAATTCCCCCTCTCTGCTGGAGGGCTCTGGCCAACAGGTGAAGCCAAAACCATCACCTGTAGGAGGTTGCTTAGAGCTGGCTCCTGTCCCAACACCCTCCTCTCGGCTTCCCTGTTCACATTGCTGCAGCCTGCACAGCTGCCTGCCTCCCATGGAGCCTGGGGGCACCTGTCCTAAAGGCCTCGAGGATGAAGAGTCGAGGAGGGTGGTTGTGGTGATCTCACCCACCTCTCCCTTGATTCCTCCATGTACTCACACAAGCCCTGGAAGGCCAAGGACACTGACGCTCAGAGAAAGCTAAGGGAGTGGGTACATTACAAAAGGATTGGGAGAGGGGGAGTGGTAAAAACTCCACAGCTCACATTCATTGACTCAGCTCATCTTTCAAGGCCCCAGTTCTCCTGAGTCATCAGTGAGCATGGACTTGCTTCAGAGTCACTAAGGCTGAATGTGGGTCATTGGGATCTAAACTGGTGTTTAAACGTAACCGCACAGAGGTGAGTCAGACACACACACACACAGAAAAAGAGCAAAAGAGAGAAAGAAGAAAGAAGGAGATTTAGCTCTCTCTCAAGTGGGGGTGAAAATCCAGGAGCGAATCTGAAATGATCCACCTCTCCAAATCCATCCACTGTTTAATTAGCTCCATGTAGCTATAGGGAAATTGAGGCATAACTGCTGTGTCCAGTAGCCCAAAGTCGTTCCAGGGACAGCAGCAACCTCAGGAGGAAGCCAGAGATTGGCCAATGGAAAGGCAGAAAGCAGAGACTCTCCACCCAGGCGGAGGCACCAGAGGGCCCATGGAGGGAATGGACAGCTGGCGTTATGGTCCCCCTACGTTTTCCCAAGACTCTTCCAGCTGTCTAATGGCCTACTGAGGCTGCTCCTTGACCTTGAGTACAAATGGCCCTCATACCCAAACAGCCACCTGACCAGAGCCAACCGACAACCTCCGTGAGCTTCTCAGCCCCAGGCTGGCTCTGCAGGTAAGAGACAGATGTTATGTTGAGGCCAATGTAAGCCGTGCCAACCAGCATGTAGAGATTTCTACCTAGTTTTATTGTTGTGAACTCCAGACAAGAGACTTAGAAACGATGTATGATTTTCTACATCAAAAGCCTGAGTCTGAGGCTTAGGGGTCTGTCTTCCCTTTTCCAATTCCCTTTGTGTGGTGCGGGGCGTGGGGTGGGGCAGAATGGAGAATCGGCTATGGAGTTCCCATCTCTAGTCCCTTCCAGAACAGCCTGTATATGGCTAGTGGGCATTTCCCTTCCTGGAGGGGAGGTGGGGGAGGCCCTAGACGTGCTTCCTGGAGCCACAAGGAAAGGGGAGGCTGCTGATTCACCAGCAGCTGCTTCCTGGAATGGCAGTTCCGGGCTGGCAGGCGAACAGTATTTTTCCAAGGTGATCTAGGGCTGTTACAACATTCCCGCTCTGCCCCCATCAGACCTTCCTGTAAGTCAAACCAGAAAGTTACCCAGACCACACATTCCTGAGCAGTCAAGCACAAGATTCCAGAAACAGTGTTTCCAACATGTCTCGCTATCTCTCCTGGGACCTGGGATCCAGTCATCCCCGCAGAACTTGTGCTTCCTCAGCCAAGGCCATGCGTTTGTCGCGCTGGCCATGGAATCTGGAAGCTGCTGTGTGGCTCCAAGTCAGCTGGGACGGGAAGGCCTGCCCTGATTCCCCTGACGGATGGCCAGCTGAGAAAGAGCAGAGCCCTGAGCTAGCTTTGTCCCCACATTTCACAAAGCCACTTTCTCTGGTCCTGCCCAGCTTTCTGAGACAGAAAGCTACCATATCCCAGATTGAATCAGTGTTTTTTCTTTTTTCTCCCCAGAAATAAGGCACAGGTTTGGAAGTGTCTCTGTTTGACTCTGGTGTTTGGTTCTCTCCCTCACATACAGGGAACATGAAGGAGAACCCATCTCTGCTACTTTTGAAGTGCAGTGGCTTTCACTTGGAATGGAAATCTTTACAGGTGGCACCGGGGGCTGTGCAGAGACGACCAGGGAGAAATTCCGGACTTCTCATGTTCTGCCTCTGAGACAGACTGTGGTGGGAAACACAAACAATACAAATCCTTGGTTCCATTTTCCTCATCCCTTCCTGGCAAATGAAATCAAATGAGGGTGAGGGTGAGGGTGACTGGGGAATAAAGCAGGGGGAGTGAAGAGATGGGGGCCTGCTCTTAGAAGCAGGGTCTGAACTCCACCTGCTCTGGGATGAACTGGAAAGTGCTTCTTCTCCTCCCTTCCTTGTCTGATGGCTATGGGAACTTTAGATGGGGAAATACTGATACACTGATCTCTCAACCAAATATAATTTGTATTAAGAATTAAGAGTTCACAAGTTATTCTCTGTCTTTCTCTTTTTTTTTTTTTTTAAAGAAACAGCCTTGCCCTGCCGCCCGGGCTGGAGTGCAATGGTGTTATCATAGCTCACTGCAGCCTCAAAATCCTGGGCTTAAGTGATCCTCCCACCTCAGCCTCCCAAGTAGCTAGTACTACAGGCGCACACCACCATACCTGACCAGTTTTTCTATTTTCTGAAGAGATGAGGTTTTGCTGTGTTGACTAGGCTGATGTCAAATTCTTGGCCTAACACGATTTTCTCCCTGGGCCTCCCAAAGTGCTGGGATTAAAAGGAGTGTGAACCAATGCACCCAGCCAACTTATCCTTTTTTATCTTCATCACAATCTTATGAGGTGGGTATGGTTATTAGTATTGTCATTTAATAGAGGTAGAGAACAAGGATTGGGAGTGTTTAACAGCCGGCCCAGGATGAATGCATCAAGTTTCAAATCCATGTCTCCTGATTCCAAGTCCGTATTTCTCACAGTCCACATTATATACTCAGCAGATGGTGTTGACAAGTTCTCCGAATCCAGGAGGCAGCTCTGAGCCTCAGGAAATAAGCTGCTAGAATCCCAGTTAGGGTCCTAATATTCTAAGAGATACAGACCTAACAGAGAAGTGTGCTGTGCCTGTGGCTTTGTGGCAGGGTTTGTCTACAATAAGCACATGTGGTGTTCACAGGGCTTAACTCACGGCTGTAACAGGAGCTTCAGAACGGACAGGGCAAACAGTCCTCTTCAGTAAGTACTGCTGGCCATGTCTTACCCTCTCAGATAAATTGCAAAAGCTTTTTAAACTCTCTCCCTCCCACCCCTTATTATAGAACCATTTCTCAAAGCTTAATTCAATACTTTATTTCTGCTTTCCAACAGTTATACACCTTATCTCTAAGAATAACCATTTTTAATGCCTTTGATTTTTCCCACTGAGCTCTTTGCCCCACGATTGTCCAGTAGCTGGGAATGGAGACTGAGTCTGCACTTTCCATTACCTGGTAAACAGCGATCCTTCCTCCTCCCCGACCCCACACTCCCGGAACCCTGACTTGGTTCTCTATCCTTGTCCTTCAGGAGAGAATGAACCTCTCTCCAGCCCCCGGGGGCTAGGGTTTTGTCCGAGACTTCGACTCTCAGCCATTGGTTTGGTATTCTGACTGCGCACTGGAACCATCTAGGGGGCTTTAAAAATCCCACTAAGGCCAACAGGGGCTCCAGGGCTCCCTCAGGAGCTGTGGCTTGGCTCTCATTTTTCCCTTGCCAAGTGATTGGCGTTAGGGATGGTCATGTGACGCTAAACTGGCCAATAGCGTATGAGGACGCGAGGCTGTGAAGCGTCTGGGAATATTTTCCACAGCTAAAAGCAAAAAGCTGAAATTCAGGCCTGTTTTCTTTTTCTCCCTGGAAGTTGTTCTCTATGTGCCCCAAGGGAAGGAGCTTAATTTAGTTAGCAATCTACGGACATCACCTCATTTGATCCTCACACTACCCTTTGAGGTAGTTAATATTTTGGTTTTAGTTATTAATTTACCAACAAGGAAACTAAAATTTCTTACTTTTACAGACAAGGAAACTAAGGTTCACAGAAGTTTCAGTATCTCCAAAATATATCCCTTTCAATGATAACAGCTGAGCAGAGTCAGGGTGAACTTGGTCCTGCCTGGTTCCAAAGACCATGATTTTCTCACTATCTCCCTATTTGCAAGGTTGTGCTGGTAAGCTGTCTAAATAATAAAACTAATAAAAGGCATGGCCAGCTGCAGTGGCTCATGCCTGTAATCCCAGCACTTTGGGAGGCCCAGGTAAGAAGGATCGCTTGAGGCTAAGAGTTCAAGACCAGCCTAAGTTGATAGCAATAACTCATCTCTACAAAAGTTGAAAAAAAAAAATTAGCTGGGCATAGTGCGGGAGCCTGTAGTCCCAGCTACTCAGGAGGCTGAGGTGTGAGGATCACTTGAGTCCAGGAAATCCGGGACTTTGAGGCTACATTGAGCTAGGCTCACACCACTGCACTCCAGCCTAGGCAACACAGTGAGACCCAGTCTCAAAAAAAAAAAAAAAAAAAAAAAAAGTCCTAACTTTTAGCACTTACCAATTTCCATGGTGTAAATATTCCCACAATAACCAATAACCAATTTTAAGCTACCATTGTGAGCTCTCCAAGCACTAACTTGAAAGAGATGTGCACAATCAGCTCTCATAAGCCAGTGTGATCCAGCTCCAGCCAACAACTGGAAAAGGGGGCAAGTGCTCAAACCTGGTCTTTGACGCTAAAACCATGTTTTCCTTCATCCCCTTACCAGGGCTTTCTCTGAACACACACCTCCCCAGAGCAGATCTTTACACTGGCATTCTGCATTGTTAAGAAAGGTGCTTAGCTCTAGTTCCTAGAAGGCAGAATAAGGATAATGAGGGACAAATCAGTAGGGGTGAACTTCAGAGGCTTCCTAATGCCTCCAGGATGCTAATGATGCAAGCAGGAGCCCCAGAGGACTACTTATCATTCTGCATGAAAGCGGGCCAAAAGAACCCTTGCCATTCGTTTGATCTTGTTGCCATCTGAGCTGCTGTGCCTTTTGTACACCCTGCTGAGCCCCTAGCAATGCTGTGCACAGATTCATGACTGTGTGGTACAGTGAGAGCAGCAGGGGCCTGGGCATGTGGCCAGTGGAAACATGATGGTGAGCCAACTCAGGACTGCCCCAGTGGGCCCCCTAGGGCAAACACCACAATAATAGTGTGCTTGCTAAGCCCATTCCACACTGTGGTACGCCAGCCTCTCAGGGTTGGGAGAGCCCTCAGGTCCAGGTCCATCATCCCCACCGAGGGTTGTAGACTGAAGATGTCCAGTGATCTTCCCTCCGAAGGAAGTCTATTACATATTTAGGGACCTTGGTGGAAAAGTTCATATTTATGCTATTCCGTAACAAATTCAGTAACTCCTGCTGCAGCCTGAGGTGCTCCTAGTTCTAACCCTGGGAGCCATATGTTGCCAGACTAGTCCCTCCATACATGGCACACATATCAGTCAGGATAGGCTAGGTTATGCTGCAGGGACAAACACCGATCATAATCTCAATGGCATGAAACAGCAGTAATAAAAACCATAACAGCAACTAGTATTTCTTGCTCATTCAAAATGTCCATTGAGGGTAAGCTAAGGATCCTATTCATGTTAATCACTCAGGGGCCCAGGCTGTCAGAGCCCAGCCACCACCTCTCATCATTGCCGTTCACTGGAAGAGAAAGAGTGTCTCACCAGCACTGAAATGTTCTGGCTTGCAAGTACTATACACCATTCTGCGCTGGACTTGTTAGCTAGAATTATTCATATGACCTCACCTGTCTGTGCTCAGGAGGCAGAGAGCTGGAAATAGTTGGGAAGCAAAAATACTAACTATCACATTAGCTTTTCACATATTTGAAGGTGGTTATGCTGCCCACTTGCCTTTTCTCCAGAGACTCACCCATTACCTCCTCACTTGCTGTGCTACATGTTTCTGCTCCCTTCATCACTCAGTTCACTCTCCCCTGAACATGATCCAGCTTTGTATCTCTCTGTGGTGGTATCTAGAGCTGAGTTCAGTTTTCTAGGCATAGCCTAACCATGGCAAAGCTCAGTGGAGTTCATCCTTCCCCATATCTGAGACATCACACTCATAATCCTTGAGGCTAAGATTGCATTTTATATTTTTTTGGCAGCCACAGCACCATTGTGTATTTGCTAGATTCTAAGCCCCAGAATGGTAGGCGCTATGACTTCCTTGCTCATTGTTCTGGCCCTATCACTTGGAAAAAGGTCTGATAAATCCTAATATTTGTCAGATGAATAACTATATTGAATTTATTCTCTTTGCCTCTGCCTAATTTTCACTCATGCTGTCAAGACCTATTGTCTCCATCTCATCCCGATATAATGAGCTTTTTCAGACCCAAGTACAGTTTATTTCTTCAATTTGTTCTGGCATACAGCTATGAAAGAGTGTTATCTTTGGAGTCAAAAAGTGTGTGTGTGACACCCAGCTCTGATTTTATCATTCAACAACATATATGTCTTAAGCACCTACAATATGCCAGGTGCCATGGATACAGTTATGAAGAAGACAGACCACAGGGCTGCCTTACCACTTGGTTAATTTGGGTAAACAATATAACATGTCTTGATTAGGATGTAAATTCCATGAATGCAGGGATCTTTGGCTGTCTTTTTCACTCTAGTTTTTCCAGCAACCACAATATGCCTGAAATATAATAGGTGCTCAATAAATATTAGTTTAATGAATGACTGACTCTCTAAACTCATGTGCTCTTCTATATCGGAATCTTCTGGGAGGGCACGAGTAGCCTGAAAACAAAGTAGCCCTTTGTCCCTGTTTGATTTTTGTGTTTAGTCATAATGTTGATGGTATGAAATCTCAAATAGGATTAATGTAAGACTTGAAATTTGTCTGTTAATCCAATGGGAACAGGGGTTATGCAAGGTTGCAGAACCACTATTCCAGACGGACACTTAATCTATTAATCGCCACATTTTCGGTATCATTGTGTCTTGAATACAGCTTGGCCACAAGGAAATGGGGTGAGACTTTGTCATGTATGTCACTGAAGTTCAGCTATGCAAAAACGTTCACCTATCCTTGATCGACCAGTCCAGGAACCATCAGAGAAGAAAATGAGATTTGACTGTAAGACCTGTTCTTTATAAACCCCTGCACAGCCCTAATGATCAACACCACTTCCAGTGCTCATAAATTACTGCTTCAATAATTGTTCTGCAATTCTGCCTATTCTCATTGAATGCTTTGTATAATCCCTTTATCTACTTTGGGCTACAATTCATTTTTATCAGTGAGTATTGTACTTGTTTCATCTCAAAAATCATTCTCCTTGAGAAAAAAAAAAGAACGGAGTTGAGGAATCCTGCTTTCTCTTTCATCCACATATCCTCTATTATCAGAAGGGGGCTTATACTTCTTGTGAACTTCTTGTGCTGATTTTAACTTTAGAAAGCTCTCCTGTTTTCCATGTATGAACAAGCATGAGAAATGTGAAGGGCAATCAGGTATGAGATATTGTCAAGTATGTGACGTGAGGGACAAGTGATCTATGTGAGCCTGAAGGGAATCCTGGGATTGAGAGAGCACGCAGAGAAGGCACATAGGTGTGCTAGGGCATGGAGGTTGTACAGAGATGGATAGGGAGAAAATTTGAGTGATAGAGGTTTTCTATATGGTGGGAGTAGTGTGGGTTGGCGTCTATCAGGGGAGACCAACTGACCATATCCCCCTGTTCACTTTTAGCCACAAGTACAAGGCTATAAGAACTCAAGAGGTCATCTAAGTTATTTCTGGCTCTGTCAGGTCAAATGACTACTAGACTATCCTGGTTTCTAATTTGAAATGTATCCAAAGAAGATTCCTGTCTCACCCTCTGCAATCCACTTGCATGTCTGACCACACTCAATACCTACACAATCTTCACTTTGTCTAGCCTAAATTCTTCTAACTGTGGTCTAAGGCCTTGGAAGAATGACGCCTCTGTGGGGTAAGAACTGCCTTGGTGGCATGAGAAAGGCAGCCCTGAGCAATCTGGAAGGGCTGTTGCAAGGGGATAGGAGTACTGAGACCTTTTCCAGTAAGAATACACAGGACTATGGAGACTCTTGTTTTACTAGAAACCTTCTTCACAGATACCTTAATCTAGGAAGAAAATGCCTTTGGTTCTTGGTTCTACTATTGGCTTCAAATTCTTGGGCATGCCAGACCCTACTGAACATCTTGACACATGTCCTTTCTTCTCTGAACTGGCCCACAGGCATGATGAGTAACCAGAGGGGGCCCAGCAGGTACTGATGATGGGTGTGGTCCCTGTGTTATTCGGTCAAAGCAGCAGAATCTCAAACTTAAGACTGATCCTGCATGCCAGTTGGGGCAGGATGAACTCAAAACATCCTAGGAGAAGAAGAAGGTCTCCTGAGGAGGTTCTGCAACCAGTTAGAAAAGTGAAATCCCTCCAAATTAGAGTGGCACGGCGTTGGCATCCAAAGGAATGGGCATCATGGAGAGCACAAGTGTCCCACTCTGTCCATTTTCAGATGGACATCACAAGCAACCCTCCCTTAGCCCTCTGTGGGAGAGCTGACAATAATAGCCAACATCGATTGAGCATTTCTGTGTCCCAGTCCTGTAGCGAATGCTTGACATACATTATCACAGTTAATCCCTGCAGTATTAACAGAAGGCAGGCAGGCGCTATTCTCACTCCCATTTCACAAATGAGAAAGTTGAAATGGAGAAAGAACTACCTTTTCTCAGGAACATTCAGTAAGTGTGGATTCAGCCCCCAGGGCTGCCCACTACTCTTACCAGCCAGGGCTCTTACCCATGTGACATCTTGCCCCCTAGACGGCATGGGCAGCATAGGGTAGGGTGGCTCACCTAGGCACTCAGTGCTGCTGACACAGGGTGATGCCAAAGACGCAGAAACACATGGGAAAAGTGACTGCCATTTCTAGGCTCTAAAAGAGCCTATAAAATAAATAGGCAAATCAAAATTGTATGCCATCTTCGTGGTCAGAAAACCTTGCTATATAACAATTGGGCTCTAAGAATCAAGTGGTGCAGGGAGAGAGTGCAGAACCAATTTACTCCACTAGGGAGTAAAGGGTCAGGAAGCAGGAGGAGGGAAAGAACAGTTGGCAGGGCAATGGAGGTAAAGAGACAGGGATAAAGCCCAGGGTGGTTCCCTTAGCTTTGGTTCCAATTCAACACAGGAACAGAAGGAGACTACAAAGCTCCCTTTACAGCTGCACTCTGGCCAGCTTTGACCAACTTGCAACTCAATTCAGAGGAACATCTCAGCAAAGGGCTCATTTTCATCGCAAACATCTACTACGGTTGTACTGGAGTCTTATCCTTGGATGACGTAAAATGAGAAGTTACAGGGCCCAGTGTGACCCTGAGCCAGGGGCAATCACTGTGGGCTGTCTAGTCATTTTAAGTCAACATTGCTAGATTAAGCAACCAGGATGACCAAACCTGGGAACAATGAACAGCTTTATCATGTTGGCATGTGAAATGGTCAAATCTGTGGCTGGAATATTTTCAAGGCAATCTGCACTCAATTAAGATCCGGGGTGTGGTGGCTCATGCCTGTAATCCCAGCACTTTGGGAAGCCGAGGCGGGCAGATCATCTTATGTCAGGATTCGATTAAGATCAATAAATGATAAATGAGATACTTTTATTTTTGCTTTTATTTATTTTTTTGAGACAGGGTCTCCCTCTGTCGCCCAGGCTGGAGTGCAGTGGCGCAATCTCAGCTCACACTGCAGCCTCCACCTCCAGGGTTCAAACTATTCTCCTGTCTCAGCCTCCTGAGTAGTAGGGATTACAGGCGCCCACCACCATGCCCGGCTAACTTTTGTTATTTTTTAGTAGAGATGGGGTTTCACCACGTTGGCCAGGCTGGTCTTGAGCTCCCGACCTCAAGTGATCCACCTACCTCGGCCTCCCAAAGTACTGAGATTCCAGGTGTGAGCCACCATGCCTGGCCTATTTTTGCTCTTTTCTTTGCTAACAAGTTACACCAGCTCAGCTCCATAGCTGTAAACATGCAGCTGCCAAGGTAGGTTCCAGGCCGCGCACCTTCTTCTTGATGCTGCTTCATGAGCCGGTGGGGTGGGTGATGAAGAGTTACTAAAACATGAAGTGGCTCCTCTAGGAGGGAGAAAGGACTGGAAACTCCACCAAGGCTCAGGAGTGACCTTAAGGGTTCAGATGGGACTCACGGGCTTCAGAGCAAGCCAGACTATTTCCTCTTCCCCTGCCTCAGGGAGGTTGAAGGCCCCATTGCATCACCCTGGCCTGCCCCAGTTCCAAGAACTGGGGTTAGCAGCTCCAGCCCCTTGATATGCAAATCATACAGTCCCATTGCTGATAAACTCTTCTACCCATAGGAAGACTAATATTGTCCTGCCCAGCTGGCAGTTTATCTTGGTGCTTCCTGCCAACCCCACAAAGGTGGAAAAATAGAATTTGCTTTCATAGAAAAACTCCACTGAAGTGGGCTAAAAGTAGGGACCCTGGAGTTAAACTGCTTGATCCAAATTCTGCTTTAGTTGTGTGACTTTAGACAAGTGACTTAATCTCTTTGTACTTCACTTTCCCCCATATGTACAATGAAACTGAGAGTACCCACCTCATGGGGGGTACTGAATAAGTGAATACATTTAAAGTATTTAGAACAGGGCTTCACATATCATACACATGCAACATGTTAGCCATTAAGTGAAAGCACCTTTTGCAGTCAAAGCCTGATCCACATCCCAAAGCAAAGGCTTGAAGTTATTGTCCTTTCAAACACTGAAGACCATGTGTCTAATTCAGTTAGGTCAGTGTGGAATAGCTTGGGAGAGTAGGAGCAAATGGATGAGGACTGGCTGGGAAGGACAGTGGGATGATAAGGCCTGAGGATGTCTTAAGATGGACCTGAGGGAGTGAAAGTTCCCAATGTGACCTCGTCTTGACCTCCATGCTGCCCACTGTGCTGAGGGAAGCCAGCAGCCCCAGCGGACTCTGGCCCAGCTGCTTGAAAGGCTCACTACCCGTTCCGTGCCAGCCTTCTTCAGGAAGTGTGGGCAAGACAGCCTTGTGATCCCTTGGAAGTGGATGCCAGGTCTAGCAGAACGGAAGAAAGATGTGAAGTAGAATTATAACCAGGAATTGAAGACTCGTTTGAGCTTTAGGTAAATATCCTGTATATCTTCTCTCTTCTCAGATATAAACATTAGCTGTTGAATAACCTGATAGGCATGGAATGAATAGCCTCAAAAGAATGGACTCAACTCAACTGGGGAACCCAGGTAGTGGGCTTGAGAATCAATTATGAAGAAGGAAGTTGCTGAGTGATCACAGACTTACCAAA
Organism: Macaca nemestrina; assembly: GCF_043159975.1. Taxonomy (NCBI): domain Eukaryota; kingdom Metazoa; phylum Chordata; class Mammalia; order Primates; family Cercopithecidae; genus Macaca; species Macaca nemestrina. The sequence goes on from NC_092131.1 coordinate 46,498,571, forward strand.
GACAGTGTTTTGGCTCTGTGTGGCTATGATAATGAGTTTTGTGAATGAAACAGGAGGCATGCTTTATTTTTTGTGGTTCTTTACTAGAGTGGAGTTAACCATACCAAAAAGCTAATCAATCCCACAGAGCAATAGAAGAGCCAAAGTAGAGGAGCTCTGAAGGCCAAAAACGTCCCAAAGTCAGAGTGATCTCTCCCTTTCCCAGACTAGAGCATCAAAGATTTAGACCCTAGACCTGGGTCTACTCTTTATCAAGCCCGAACCCTTTGGGAAACCAATGAACTCAACTTCTCTGAGCCTTTCTTCCCATTTGTAGTATGTACTGCAGTACTCACACTATCATCAGTGGGAATAGTGGGCATGTCATGAAGATCTAGTGGCATGATGTGGGTGAGAGTGATGACTATGAGTGCTAAGTGCTACACAAATGGAAAGGGAAACTCCTAGCTACTCTATTCATTCAAAAGTAAGTGTTCACATTGGAATGCAAAAAAAGAACCTATGACAGAGAAGAGACTGTCGGTACTAGCCAGCTACTCCTCAGCTGCTCTGTAATTCCCCATCCTATCTGTAGTTAGAGGGAAGCCGTGTTTTAGCCAGTCAGTGTGAGAAGAGGTGAGGTGTGTCCCTCCTAGGAGAGGTAGGCAGGCAGCTGGTGCCCCCTCCATGTCTCTTCCTTGCTCTGGAGACTTTGGAAAGCTACATTTTCCAGATGGTGTAGTTATAAGATGGAGGAGGATTGTTGAACTTACATGCTACTTTATGTGAATGAGGAATCAACATTTATGATGTCTAGCCCTGAGATCTTGAAGGTTGGTCTGTTACAGCTATGCCTAGCAGTCATCACCCTCATTCAGGACAGAAATTTTGGTAAGAGACAGGCCACATCTACTTCAGAGAATCACAGAAGCTTACATCATTCTCTCCTCTCAGGAATTTTCTGTGAGTTGAGTTCTACCCATTCTGCTCGAGGTTTTATTTTGATTGGAAATCTACTGTCTTAGTGGGAAGGAGACAAATCATTCTAGTCAAAAAACTGCCTTTTGCTACAAAATGCATTTATTTCCAGTCAGACAAAATTCTTGAACTGTATATTCGGGTACATATTATAAGGTCATCTTTGATATATGCCCTGTTTACAAGATCCATTTCTAATTATTAAAGTGAATATCAAACACACATCTTTGCATCTTAAAACATAAATAAACTGCTAATGTTTATAAGCCATAAATCTGGTCACTGACATGAGTGGCCTGCAATTCTTCAGTGATGAGCACACAGTGATACAGACATGATCAGATTCCCCAGGTAGGCAGGCAGCAGGCACCTGTAATTCGCCCGCTGACTGTGCTGCTGTGGCAGTGACCCTTCTTGTGAAAAAAGAGTTATGTGCAGACAAAAGTGTGACATATGCAATGTGGAGAGGCATTTCACAGAATGCAAACACCATTCAGGTAAATTAGTAGATTCCAGAATGAATGAAAGCTTAATGAATGCAAACCTGTTGTTTACAATACTGGGTATTGTGGCACCTTTTCACTGGACACTTTAATAAATATCTATTAAAGAAAGTAAGGATAAGAGAAGAAGCTGAAGCAGTTGTCTTGGTGCACAACATATTTTCAAGATTGGGCTTTAGGTTGTGAGTTTCAGAGATACCATTTTTTCTTTCTTCAGAGTAAATCATTCTATTTGGAAAGCCCTTCATTTTCTTAAAAAGACCTTTAAATTCTTCATTAGCATTAAGAGACTTCTTGTAGACTGCCAGGAATTGGGGTTCATTGGCTTAAAGAAGAGCACAGCACAGTTGACAGAAAGTCTTGGTTTGTGTCTTGAATTAAGAAGCCTGATTGGCTCAGAATTTCTCAGATCTACTTTATTCTTCACACTTTCCCTCCTTTTGGCTCCTGTTAACATCCCAAGCCCATAGCCACAGATGCTCATAGGTGGAGCAGTATACTTCATAAAATCTCATTTCAGTATCAACGATTTCTACTGCCACGGCTCCCTCTGGACTCGAAATAGTTGATATCTTAAAGTTCCATCCTTCACAGAGTTCTCCACTTGCTCCTTGAAGGTAAGGTTCTTGTTCTAAGGCTGATGCTGGGAAGGTCCCATAGAGGAAATTCCTAGAAAATCTCTATTCCCTTCGGGTTCTTGTGCCCTCTCTCTCACTCCCCATAAGGCTACGGTTGCAATTCTGAAGACACGTAGGAAAAGTTTCTAAACTCATCCTGGTTAATCATTGGAAGATGTCCCTCATCAATTGGAGTTAAAACTGGCTCTTCCTTTATGAAGTCAGGGTCAAAATTACTGACATCTTCTCGGGATTTCTGCCAAAAAAAGGGAAACAAGGGTCAGATTTTATGCGCTTGAGGCTTACTCATCTTGCATGGGACATAGCCCATTCCAGTGAGTTCAGAGGAGTGCTCTGTAGCTTGTTCAGTAGCATTATTTACACTTATTGTTATGATTAAACCGTGCTTTACAGCAAGTCTACTGCATGGTGCATTATTATGGCATTTGGCAACCACCAATTCACTAATTCCATGAAAATCTTGCTGAGCAGGCCTGTCTTAATAGGAGGCTAAGGATTAATTTGGTCATCCAAAAGCAGCTGGCTCACTCACCCTTTATTCTCATTTCACCAAGGTGGCGTTTCCCAGCAGGTCTCGCTGAGGGGTGTGCAGCTGTATTTGTCAACAGAGGTTGGTAGGTTCACATTTGTCCTACCTATTGTTTGCACAGAGTTCTATACATTTGAAGAGATCTTCCCAAAAGGCTTCTTGGAAGTGCTGAGCTTAGGGAGTAACTGTCGGTCGTTTTACTCTCTAGGTAGATGCGTTACGCCCTGCTGGACCAGCTGTGCAGTCAGGACTACAGGCTCCAGGCTCTGAAGGCCATGCTCTCCCTAATCCCAGGGGGGCTGGCAGAGGGCTGACCACTGAAGGAACGGCTTTACCTCTGGGTGCCTGGCATCCAACAGCCTAGTAGGCTGTTAGTGATTAAGTGCACTGTATGTTTTTAAAAGTTGAGTATTTTATATTTGTATAAACAAATGCTGCAAAGATCATTTCTAAGTGAGTATTACACATTTCACTGCTCTTACCTGGATCAATGATATTTCTTTATCACTCTTTTTTTTTTCTTTTGAGACAAAGTCTCACTCAGTTACCCAGGCTGGAGTGCATGACGCAATCTCGGCTCACTGCAATCTCCACCTCCTAGGTTCAAGCAATCCTTCTACTTCAGTTTCCTGAGTAGCAGCGATTAGAGGCGTGCATCACCACACCAGGCTTTTTTCTTTCTTTTTTTTTTTTTTTTTTTTGTATTTTTAGTAGAGACGGGGTTTTGCCATGTTGGCCAGGCTAGTCTCAAACTCCTGACCTCAAGTGATCCGCCTGCCTCGGCCTCCCAAAGTGCTGGGATTATAGGCGTGAGCCACCATGCCAGGCCTCCCAATCACTCTTGATCTATCGCTAGCCTGGCTTCTCTGCCTTCCCACTGTGGAGCTCCTGACCCACAGATGAGCACGAGCTCAGCTCTCAGACCACAAGCGGGACCACCCTCTGGAAGCCCACCCCCTCAGCTGCAGAGCTTGGAGAGGAGCCCCTGGAGCTCCCAGTATTTCTTTGGTCAAAGGGAGCCTGGCCTGGGTTCTGCGCTGCAGCAGCTATTCCAGACCCAGGCTCTCCCAAGCCAACAGGCCAGGCTCAGTGAAGTAAGCAACATCTCACACCCTCTCTGCTTTCTCAGGGGCTTAGAAAAGGCATAAAAAGTGCCCCAAGGAGCATGAGGAAATTGGCTAGAAAATGACTTTCTCAATTAGCCAAACTCTTTTGGGGAAACCTGCAAAGTTTCAGGCCTCTTCTACCCTACAAGATTTTAATTTAGGTTAAGGGAAGTTGGAGATTGGGTAAACGAGAGGTGAAACTTCGTAAGAATTAACCTGGGCACATGAAGACATGTTGTCCCATGGACAAGGAGCCCAGGTTCCCCCCAGGGGAGGCTGCCCTGTGCAGTGACCGGCTGAATTTCTGGTCTGTCACCCACAGGGGCTATCTAGCTCTTCTATGGACTTTGGTGGAATGCTGTGACATCTGAAGAAAGGAAAATCTCTGTGACAGCCTGGGACACTTACGATTCTGGGTCTGAAAGGTGGTTCCAGTTGGCGATGGTTCAGCTGGGCCCAGTCGATTTCCTTAAAAAACGGATGTCTCAAGATGGCGTGCTCACCTCCCTGAGTCAGGCTGCCCAAGCGCATGGTGGGGTTCTTGGTCATGAACTGAGTGAGAGAGACAGAAAGTGTCAATCATTCATTCACATACAACCAGCATGTCACAAGACAGCAGGCATCAGCCATGGCAGAGGAGCTGTGCGAGACTTTCTGGCAGGTCTTGCTTAACTAGCTGGGTTTTCCATCACAGGCAGCACAGTCAGTATGAATCATGCCTTAAAGGCGCGATTGCCTGTGTGGATTTATGGCTTTTCCCACTTCCATTTCAGACATGGCCACTAAAAGAAAGCAGGAGGGGCCAGTTTTCTTTTCTGTAAACACCATGTATTTTTCTTTCCTCTTTAAAGAAAAGAAGCTCTTTATAACAGTGTGCCTTTCCCCAGCACTGCAGTTGTGGGCAGCAGACATCTTCTGAATGGGGCTACTTTCAGAAACAGCTGTGCCATTTTTCTGAGTGACCTGACCAGCTGGCCAGCATTCCCGCTCTCTGACGAGACCACAGAGAGGAGAGAGAGTCGTTATTTTTGAAGATCTGTGTGCAGAAGCAGCAAAGGTGACATACTGAAAAGGTCTGTGTCCTGGCTCTAGAAAAAACCAAGTTGGCCACTTTTCTTTATGCAGTGAAGATATCATAGCTCTAGATGAAAGGCTTTTCTTCAAGATGCTCCCCCCACCGCCGCTGTTTTCAAGTAGGTTCAATGACTGAGATTCCATTGCTCCATAGACCAAAAACTAAAATGAGCACTGCCACACAGCTAAGCAATGTGTGCATACAGCTTCTCCGTATTTCCATCAGTTGGGAAACTTCCTTACTGCCGGGTTCCTATCAAAATATGCTGGGCTAAATCTGCTTTCACAAAATAGCCAGGAAAGATGTTCTGATCACTTCCTGAGCAAGGACTAGTACAGGATAATTCACTTTTCATGGCCGGAGTGTGGTTCTCAATTTCAAAGACATTGAAACTAATTTCCCATATTGAAAGAAAATTGTCTTGGATAAAAAGTTTTGTTTTTGTTTTTATTTAAATCAAGCTATCTTTAAATAGACTTATGACAGTCCCCAAGCACCTCTTTCCAAATCTGATTTGTGAACAAGACAAAAGTAATGCTGTGTTTATAGAAATTGTTTTGGAGCAGAATTTACAGAGAAAATCTTGTTGAAGGTGCAGACACGGAAAGACGGTATTTGGAGGTGGCCCCACCTGCCATGCCAGGTGTCCAGAGGTGTCAAGCTGCCAGTGTCAATTCAAATGAAAATGATAATGTTGAAGGAGGCTGCAAAAGTTCCTAAGCAACCTGATGGGATATAACCTTGTAAAATGCTTTCAAAAAAGCTTCAAAGGGCAGCTAATAAATGAATATACTGACAGGGTTCAATTGCTTCTCCTCTCTCCTAGTAACAGGGATTAAAGGCCACAGGTGGTTCTGGGTTGAAGGCAGGACCCAAAAGTAAAAGCAGCATTCAGAGCGGCACAGGCCCAATCAGAGCAGCTGCCATTCGAGGCACTTACAGTGGTCACTGGGGATTCAGGAGATGCATATCTTATAAGTAACTCAGTTCTGTAAGAGATAGTAGTTAGTTCACACTACGTGGGCTCTCACTGAGTAAGCCTGTGCAACGCAGGCAGGAAGGGGGAAAATGCTTACAAAAAAGAAATGAGCAGATTCTTGTGTTAGGAAAGTCAACGGGATACAATTCCTGATGGAAGAGCAGTTGCTATTCTAAGAGCCAGTTAACAAAAAATAATGCTGCAAAAAACTCGGGAGACAGGACGGCAGAACACACCCAGATGGCCTGTGGGAAATTCCCAGGCCTGCCAATGATGTGAGAGAGGACATCTTGTGAATGGGTGGGTACAGCTTGTTCTTCTGGGCAAGACAAACAGTGCGGGACTCTATATGCCAGGGTGGCTGAAGCCCCAGTGTCCAAGAGGCTTGCCCATTCCTCCCTGCCCCTGGCACTGAACCCAAGCTTCCATGGGGCACTGTGGAAGAGGCCTTGCCTGATGACAAGTAGACCAAACACGACCGTCCGTCCTCTAAAAATTGCACCCTTGGAATTGGGGAAAGGCAGAATAACCCTTTCACTAGCTTGATACTTAGCCTCTTGGGCTTCTGATAAATCCTTTTGAATAACCAAGCAGTTTTGTTTTTATTTTTAATACCTTGGCCTGAGCCCTTTAGATGCAGCCATTCTCAACTTACAAACACACACACACACACACACACACACACACACTCTTTGATTCAATTGACAAAGGTTTTTAGGGAGTCTACTATATGTAAGGCAGCACACTAGGGGTTTCTTGGGGACATGCGGATGACAAAGACAGTGTCTCTCCACCCAGGAGCTAATCGAGAGAAGGGGAAGAGTCAAGCAAACTTCATAATACGCAGCCGGATGAAATGAAAAGAGACTTAGATCAAGTGCTGTGAGAGTTTGGAAGAGGGACGGGGCAAACAACATTGGGGCTGGTGGTGGGAAGGCAAGTGACAGCCTCATGGAAGAGGTGGCATTTGACCAGAGATGAGGATGAACAGAATTAACATAGTAGGCATGAAGGAAGAAAATGTGCCTGAGGACACAGCCAGCACAAATGCAGAGGCATACAAGTGCCTGGTACAGCTGGCATGCAGGGATGGCTGAGGAACCGCGGGGGCAGCCAGTGGGATCCATCAGAGCTGAGTGATGAGAGCTGCACGGCAATTTAGGGGATGACTCTAGCCACAGTGTGATGAGTAAATCTTAAATGGAGAGGCAGCGCCTGGTGCTAGCAGTTCGAGGCTGAGACAATAGCTGAGAACACACGAGAAGTTCAGCAACTAGGAGAGTTTCTAGTTAATCGGAAGGAAGAGTTGGAAGCACATTCTAGAAGGCTGTGGAAGAATGAACACAATCCACCAACTGCCTGGAAGGGGAGTGAAGAGTCCAAGATCATAGGTTCTCCCTGGCTGCCTGATGGGGCAGTGGTGTTGAGTAACAGAAACAGGGAACAAAAGAGGAACAAGAGATTATTCTTTGTAGCATGAGTATTAGTAGCAGTGTTAGTAGTAGTAGTAGTTTTGTTAGTGGAACAAAGACAAAAACAGCTCACACTTAATGAGATCCTATAGTCTGCCAAATCTGGGAGGTTGATGGGCTCAGCTTTGCATTGGAGGTGTGTGGGCACCCATGTGCAGATGAATTCTAGGGTAAATCTGGGGTGCAGGCCAGGGCTGGCCATCTAACGCTCAGAGACATTGAAATTTGAGTAACCACTAAAGCTGGGAGGATAGGTTAGAGTGGAAAGGGACAGAGACAGACCAGAACTGAGACCAGCCCTAGGTCTCAGACACATTTTATTCGGTCTACATAATGCATTTTGAAATAATTTTAATTACTTCTCAAACATTTAAACACCAGGAAATGTCATATCACATGAAAAGTCAGGTTTTCCAGCTTCTCATGGAAAATGAGATGCTCAGGAACACGGCGCCTGCACTCCTCTTCCATAGAAATGGCCTGGAGTGGAGCAGGGGCTGCTGCTTCTCATGGGGCATCAGAGGCCCAGTCAGCCACATGCTCCACCACTCCCTATCGCCTCCCACCTGGCTGGCATCACTCATGGACTTTCATGGCTCCTGACCCCTGGCATAGAGTGGGAAGCAGCCAGGGTGGCAGCTGGAGGAGCTCATGAAGAGGCCAGAGGAGGATGAATACCATGAAACAGAAACCAGGACTGGAAGGAGAAGGGTCCGGGGTGATGCTAAGGGGGTGGAAGCTTTGTGTGTCATGGTGGTGGTGGGGTGGCCCTTCTACCACTACCCCCCTCCAATGATGTGAAGATGAGCAGGTAAGGGAACACTCAACATTAGTCCCAGGGCTGAAATCTTTCACAGTTCACGTTGGTGCAGATGTGTGGAGTTGGAGGTGGATAGCTTCCCATCCTAGGCTGGGCACGGGCCTTTCCCTAAACACTCTGTTTCTACTGCTGTCGATGGTGACAGCATAATCCTTTTGCAGAAAACTTTCATTATTTGCTTATGTCCCTAATGGGACCCAAAGGCCAGTAAGTTAACAACTGTGCTGCTCAGGGCCATCACTTTCATCCACATCTAAGGTCACACTGAAAAGTTGCCTCACCTCAGCTGACCTTCTCCCTGACTGTGATCCAAGAGGGAAAGTCGGCCAAAGAGGAAAATAATGTGACTTCATGAAATATTCTGCACACGTTTACTGAAGGAAGCAGAATGTTTTCCAGGGCCAAGAAAAGCACTTTACAGGCTGCAGAGAGTGAGGGGACCAGGGTGGAAAATCTGGATTCTCCCCCAAATGTAAGTCTCAGACTCACCGCAGAGCAGCAGAAAGAGAAGGGTCAAGAACTCGGGGAGTCATTGTGTGCTCCCCTTCCTGCTGTGGCCCTCATTACAGTGGAACTGAACTAGAGGATGCTCAACGACTCAGAGGCACACCTGGCCCTGAGAATGAGACACTTAACAGTTTTTTTCCCAGACTACAGAGTAGGTGTGGCTGCAGGGGAAAGCAAGCAGACATGCTCCCTCCTGAGGCTAGCTCTAACGGGACACGTAAGGGATTGGGGCCAGGTTTGTATAAGAATGTCCTGGGAGGCCTCCTGCAAGCCAGGGAAGGCTGAAAGATATAACAGCTTCTCTGACATGGAGGGTTGGTCAGGATCTGCAGCATCACTGCTTGTGTTTGTGTAATTTTTCACCACTGAGTTACTGTGTGACCTTGGACAAATTTCTTAGCTTCTCTGGGCCTCAGATTTCTCAACTCTAAGATGAAGACTTTCCTATATTTCAAAAAGTTATGATGAGTCCATGAGAGAATTAACATAAAGCGCCTGGCACAAAGAAAGCCCTCAAGAAATGCTAGTATTGTGACTATCTTGTTGCTGTCCTATGCTCGAATACACTGTCCCTAAACACTCTGTTCCCACTGCTGTGAACAGTGGCAGCACAATTCTTTTGCGGAAAACTTCCGTGATTTGCTTATGTCCCTAATGGGACCCAAATGCCAAACTCGTAAGTCCATCCTGTTCTACTTAAAGGCAGCGGCACAGATAGAAAGCTGCCGAAAGACCATACTCTTTGGTCAGCCTTGACCCTGAGGCTCAACTGGCTCTCCCTGTTCCTCGACAGCCAGGAAAGAGAGAACAAGTTCTCTTTCTGCCTTCACTGTCCTAGGCTCCAGTAGTGCAGTGGGAGGAATGGTTTTTGGAAAACAATGTTTTTTTTCTTGCTTTTTAAAAAATTTTCTGAAATAGGATCTTCCTATGTTGTTCAGGCTGGTCTCAAACTCTTAAGCTCAAGTGATTCTCCTGCCTCAGCCTCCTGAGTAGCTGGGATTATAGGTGCGCGTCACCACGCCCAGCTAATTTTTGTATTTTTGGTAGAGACGAAGTTTCACCATGTTGGCCAGCTTAGTTTCGAACTCCTGACCTCAAGTGATTCGCCTGCCTTGGCCTCCCAAAGTGCTGGGATTACAGGTGTGAGCCACTGAACCCGGCCTACAAACAATAGTTTTAATGTGCAACTGTATCTGTATTAACAACAGAACAGAGATACTAAATGCAGCAAGATGGGTGCAATGGAGCAGCTTCTTTACAAATCTGGTGTCAGGTATGGTGCTTATCACATCTTGTGGGCTGTGCTACACATGAGGCAGCTTCAGTTTTGAGTTGTTGGTTGTTCCAGATTATAGAGTTTAAACTAATGCTGTGTCATTATGAGTCTTGAAATAACCGGGCCTAAATGTACTTTGAAACTCACTAAAATATAAGAAATGGCTAAAAGTATTTTTTTTCTCTTTCAAAATCTGTCTGATTTCATAGGAAGAGGACAAGTTATATAAATAAAGCAATTAGTCTAATAAGATTTTCTTCCAGGAGCCAGAGAACACTGTATTTTCTACCCAATGGCTGGATTTGGCTGTTGGGCAAACAAAATGACCTTCTCCATTCATTCAATTTCAGACCTTAAACAAAGGGCAGAGAGAGAGAGAGTTAGCAGCTAATGCTGGCAAGTTAGAAGGGAAGGAAATCATGCCACAGAACCTTCCTGCCAATATTCCAGAGCGATGATCCTAAATGGGGAAAAGGCATTTTATGGCTCTAAAGAGGGTCCTGGGGAGAAAGGGCAGAGAAAGAGCACAGGACACAGAATAGAGTATGGCTCACAGCCATGACGCCCTACCTCGCTATGGCCATAGACCCTAATGGCCACCTGGGGCTGGCGAGAAGCATATCATGCATGCGTGTTGCAGGCGCGTGTCCGTCTGAAGGATGCTGCTGGCACACACAGAGTCCGACCCAGTTATGAAGACCAACCTTCTCCTTTCATACCCATCCTGCCGGCTGTTGGGGAGATCTGGAGACACCCCTGTGCTAGCAGCACCCTCCAGTTCAGGGCAGTGGTCATTCAGGAATGTGGCTGCACAGTATAAGAAAGACACCAGGCTTGGACCTGGCATTGATAAGTCACTTTTCCATAGGAGAAGGCAGTGACAGACATTTAAATGTAAGATGGGGCTGATGCCAGTCCACTGGGGGTGGGATGGGGCTTGATAGGGTGGAAAGGACAGACAAGAGACTTCCGGAATCACTCTGGGGAAACTGTGATCTTCCCAAGTTCAGGTTCTTATACAGAATGGTGCTGCTATGGAATACTGGACGAGCCAAGAGAAGGAGAAGTGCTCTAGCCTGCTCAGATTGGAACTGGATGGAATTTGCTGGGGAGGGCTGGAACTAGTAACCTGCACACTCATAGCAATGGCCCACCCTGCCAGGTATCCAGACTAGTTTGAGAAAGGGGAAGCTACAGGAGTGGAGAGAGTAGAGAATGATACAATTTGATACAAGTTACCGCTTAAGAAGTGGTAGCCATTACTACTATATATGTATGCTGCATACTCTTTTGTTGCACTAGGCATTACGTATTCCAAATTTGTTGGATTTAATCCTTACAGCAACTGTGGTTATTACTCCCATTTTAAAGATTAGGAAACTGAGAAACGGACCCATCTGTAACCTGTCACATAGTTTGGAAGTGCTACAGTCAGGATTTGAACTCAGACCTTTGCTCTCAGTCCCTGTGCTAGACTTCCTCTCAAGGCTACCAATCTTCTTATTTGGATTCTGGGTTAAGATACTTGGACCTACAGGTGAGGAGAATCACTACACAGTTTACTTTATTTTCTCCTAATAAATGACACTCAGGACTTCGCCGGATGAGAATTCACAGCACTCTGTGTGTTTCCTTATGTTGTACTTTTTGCTGGCTCATGTGACATTCTTTTTCCTCTGATTCTATGGAAGGAGAAGGGCTGAGAAGTACATACAGTGCAGGTGCTAAGTGAAGGAAGAGAAAAGTACCAGGGCTGGAAAAAATCCCAGGCATCCTTCCGCCTGAACACCTGGTTTTATTTCAAACTACTGAGGGTCTTTATGCTGGAAAAGATAGAAGGACACTTAAAATTTTCAATACTCAAAGAGCTGTTGGCCAGAAGAGGGGTTAGACGAGAAGTAATTTCAGGGAGAAATAAGTTCAGGGAGTGGAAGTTAAAGGAAGCATATCTAAGCATATCATAAGAAAAATGAAAACACATAATGTGGTTGTAATACTCAATACCATTAAGTGATGAGAGGGCTTCCTGGCAGGAACAGGATTGTGTCATTGAAAACATCTGAAGCAGAGCCGGACTGGCCTGTCCGGCGTCAGGTCGGTGGCCACACCAGCGGCCTCCACAGTCTGTGCCCATATCAAGGGACTCTTTTCTTTCTTCTCTTTTTGCATTTATCACTAAAAACTCTGGGAGGAGAAAAAAAGCTGGCATTTTGAAGACTGTCCTTCCCTCAGCTACAGATGCTTTGTTTTCCTTGAGTCTGAAATAGGCTTTTCTTTATAAAAAATAAAGTGAAATAAACTTGCTCAAGCTGATCTCCCTGAGCCAGTGAAGGAGGAAGTGGGCATGCTTGTATATTTGAGAATGCCGGCGGGTCAGTGCCTTACCTGGCAGGTTGTAACTGACCGGCATCAGAATATTCTGTGCGATATCTCCAGAGACACACTACACAGTGTACATTATTTTCTCTTGATGAAACTCAGTACGGTAAATGCCCTATACCATTCCTGCAGCGGGGCAGGGGCAGTGCTCAGATCTGTGGTGGGCTTGCTGGCTGTGTTTTCCATGCTGTCTGTGACTGGAATCCAGCAGCCCTTCATGAGCACGTACTCAATTCCTTTCCAAGGCTCCCAACACCCCACCTTTCCTGTGTTTTATAATCATGATTGCTTCCCTGTATCTTCATTCCTGTCATGGGACAATGCTGATTAACGGTAGGTAAAGGTTAGAGGCGAGTCTCGGAGATGGAAACCCAAGGCCATGCGGTTGCGCCAATGCCCACTGTTAGACAACATGCTTTTATTCCTGACAAACCAGTCTCAAGCAGCTCTGACTGATGGGGCGGATTTCACTGCTCTCCAATGACTTCCAAGTGTTAAGAAAAAGCTGCTGCTACCCTACATGCCCAAGCTATACAAACTACTTTTTTCCAGGTATGATTCCCCAAATGTAGCTACTGAAGAGAAGTGAGTGCTAAACAAAGATTCCCTAGTGGGGACTATACAATATCCTTTATTCTTCTCTGATGAAATCGAGGCCAGTACCCTCCTTTATGCTGGATATACATTATCTTTGGCATCCAAACCAAATCTAATGATCAACTGCCCAAAATTATTGACCTTTGATAGTTGGCAAGGACAAACAAACAAAAAACAACAAAGTCAAATACTTTTGTTTGCAAGAGGTTTTCTAACTTGAAACAAAAAGCTTTTCTGACCCACAGACACTGGTTAGCAAATCTCCACACAGGAAAAGTTTCCAGGGTCATTTTACAAAAGCTTTGACATCTTTATCTTCCTGCCAGAGATGGAGAGAAATGAGACATGCAGCATGAGTACTCTATTTAAAATAAAGAAAAAAAATCCTTCACACAGCTATCAAAATGTAAGGACCTCCCACCTTAGGAAACTTACAATCTAATGAGGGAAAAAGAAGTAGAGAACAAGAACTTAAACAAAATTATATGACTTAAAAAGACCCAAATACAAAATCTCTGGGAAGAGCAGTGTTTTTCTGTTTTCTGCAGACACTGGCCTTGATCTGTAAGCAAATGGTTCCTTTTCTGAAGGGTGTTAACCTCACTAGGGGTTTCGGTAAGAGGCCTGTGGGGCAGCTTCCTTTCCTCAGACAGGCATTCCAGTCCTGACTGCCAGGCTGCATGTTAACCACTCCTCTTCCTCAAGGATCTTTTGATAACTTTCTTTTGGATTTCACCTAACAGTGTTTGAAAAACCAGCCCTAATGATCCGGGATTGGATCCTCTGCGTTATTCAGGTCCCATTTTTCCTTCCTCTTCCCCAGCCTTCTCCTGGCTGACCACCTTTGCTGGCTTCCTTGAGCATTCCAGCCTCTCCCAGGAGGGGAGTAGGGAAATGGAGAGGAAGACAGTCAATGCTCCTGGAATTCACTGCCTGGCGACAGATGTGGGACACACTCAGGGCTAAAAGAGGATCCCTGAATTAACTGTGGTTCCCCCTCCTTTGTGCATAGAGGCAAGCAGGATTCCTGCAGACAATGCTCGGATGACGAAATCTGAGAGGCTGGATGACAGAGAAATCCACACGCATACATACACACTTTAATTTCTATAAAGCTTAGGAACAAAAGCACTTTATAATCTCCTTCTGAGGCCAAGTTTACAGTGCTTCCAGAGTCGACAAAGGTGACTCAGGAGAATGCACCCAGCTCCTTTCAGCACTTGTTTAGCCCAGGCACCTGTGTGAGCTCAAAGACAAAGGTGCCGATTTCACCTGAGTGGAGCCTGAGCCACGTGATTTCTTCCTGGCGATGATTCAGCAAAGGAGTACTAACCTCTGAGACAAGGCTTCGGCTTCCTGAGCTCTGCTGACTCGCCTGGGACTTCCCTAAACCTTTCTGGACCTAGACGAGGGCAAACCTCAGCGGAACCTCAGAAGCCCTAAGTAAATGACAGACTTTCTTTTGCCTCATCATTATCAGCATTTTGGTATAATTTACTGCCAGCCTAAGAAACCTGATGGCATGGTGACACCAGAAAACAGGTAGTGTATATTCCCAAACCAAGTAAAAAAAAGAAAAAAAAAAGGAAATAACAGCTGGAATGCCCTTTATTTTTTCTTTACACAAATGTGTGTGTCATCATATGCCTTTGTTCTGTTAGCTTCTGAGGACCCTGCCAGTGTGAATACTCCATTCTCTGCGAGTCGCAGGCGAGGCTGCTTTTGAGGCACGCACATGTTAAGTATTAAACAGAAACATTTGAAACAAAGATGAGAAAAACAGAAGTGGAAGCAAGAAAAATAGTCTTTCCAGTGTGCTTATTTGGGTGCATATAAAATTACTTTTAGATGTGCGATTACTGGTTAATGATTTAGGGAATTCTTTTCAAGTAGAAATCCTGGGCTAAAAACTGTGTGTGCTCTAACTAACCCCGTGCCCACTGATTCTGCACTCCATGGGAAAAGTTCTCACAAGCAAGTCCTTTGTCCACTACCCACATCTATAGGAAATGTTTGAACAGCTACACACAAAGAACTCACAAGTCCACAACCTTGGGGGTGTTGTGGGTGGAGAGGGCAGTGGTAAAGGTGATGACAGGGAGGGCCTGTTGGGACATTAATATTAGATTAGGGGTGAAGAAGATGCTGGACCCTGCCTTGCCAATCACACAGTTTTAGAGGAATGCTGGACAGTACACACCCTCCCCAATCCTGAATGTAGGCACTCGCTGACATCACGCCACATGAAGCCCTGAGGTCTTTAACATCTGTAACTCTATGGTATGTAACATAAACAGGTGTCTGAACAGTTTCCCCAGATACAGAAAAACAATAATACCTTTCATTTAAAAAGGTAAGAGGGAGTTCAACAAGCTTTCCTTCTTAAATAAATCTCCATCTCAGGAAGCCATGGAAAGATGCCCCTCCCACACTGAGATGGCAGAGAGAGGCACTGTGAAGGGTGGCTTGGAGATCTCAGCTCTTCCTGCCTCCCAGTGGGAAAGGGCAGATCCAGCCGGGAAAGGATCTCCCAGGGCCCCAAGGAGGCAGCATGGGGCAAAGTCCAACAATGAGGATTCTCTCCTCCTCTGGTCTCTTTTCTGTTACAAATGCTTCTTTGGGGTACCCTTTGTTACTACCCTGGGGGTTGAAGGACACTTCTTGAGAAGGCATAGAGTTTCTCAAGGGATGCTGAAGAAATGAGTCGTGCTAAAACCACCAGGTGGTTTTGTCTGTGGCAAAAAATCATCAGGGTGACATAGACTCCCAGGCCAGGAACCTGAGACTCTTACATGGATTTAAGAGATGTGGCCAGGATCCACAGGGCAGCTTGTATGTGGCTCACATCATCTGCTCTTTCTGTATATTTGTATTGTAAACCATTTCCCCTCATTTGTGAAGATGGAGATCACTTTTTCTATACAGGTTAGAAATGTTTCTTCATACACACATGCTGAGCTTGTTTGTATAAGATATTCATTTATGTGGTGGTTTTAAAAACTTTTCCATTGTGGAAATTTTAGACAACAGTAACACAGACCCTCATGTATACTCATCACTCAGTCTTGATGGTTACTGACACATGCCCAGTCTTGTTTCATCTGTTCCTCCCCACAACTCTTGAATTATTTTGAAAGAAATCCTGGAAGTCACTTAATCAGTAAATACTTCAGTCTGTTGGTCCACTCTTTATACAATAGCCAGGGTGATCTTTTGCACATGAAGTAGTGATTGCATCATTCATGCTTGCTTGGAATTCTTCAAAGACTTACGTTGGCACTTCAGATAAAGTCCAGTCTCCTTCGTGTGGCCTAGGATATCCTTTGGGCTCTCACTGTTCCCTCAGCCTCCTTCCCTGAAGCTCTCACTGCCCCACCCCTTCGCTCATCACACTCTAACCAGCCTACCACTGAGCTACTCAAATGGACTGCTCCTTTCTCAAGACCTCTGCACACTTTCAAGCCTAACTTCTCTTCAGTCTTTTTTAAATGTCACATCCTCCAGATGGCCTCCTTTGGTGGCCCAGGTCATGTTAGATCTGCCTGTTAAATAAATGCTTTCAAAGAACTTTGGATTTTAATTTTTTTTCTCATTCAATTGTAAGTATACAGTTAAGGTACAATTGCTCTTTAAAATTTCTTTCTCCCTCCCCACCCCAACTGGACTGTGAATTCCACAAGAGCAGGATCATATTTGCCTTGCTCATCACTGGATTTCTAGCACCTCGCACAGAACCTGAGTATTGCAGAACCCATGCCTGCTATGCACGTATACGTTGATATAAGCCTATTATATAAATAAACAGATCAATATCTATTTGGCTATTTACACCCCACCTATGCGTCTTTGGTCAAGATTTAAAAGCTCCTGGAAAAACAAAAATACAATTTCCTTAGGAATAAAAGCCTACCGCAGCCTTGTGTAAAATAAAGCACGTAATAACCTTGATGATGTTGCTGAATTGTTCAAGGAGAAGATGAGGATAATAACACCTCAAAGTGTGTTGTGAAATTACTACTCACAAGTTAGCAATACTAATCACTTACTCTTGTATTGTGCATTCCACTTGGAAAACGCTTTCATGTATACTGAGTTATTTGAAGTGCGCACCGTAGGTGTTATTATCACACCTTTACAGACTGAAAACCAGTGGCAGGAGTCAAATGAGGTCTAGGGTGTGTTCTTTCCGTTCTAATATGTAAAGTCCCTTCATCTCTCTGGGCCTCAGTTTCCTAATCCACAGATGAGGAAATGTGGACAAAATATTTTTAAACTATTTCTAGCTCTACAATTCTGTGTTTATGCTTCTAATGATCACACAAAACTATAAAATTAAGGGCAAAGACAAATAATTACAGTTCACAACTTAGCACTCATGATTTCCCTACTGTTTTTAGAACTATGCAAAACACCATCCGATGGATTCAACTATTCACATCAGGAACTCTTGAAGTCACCAGGCTTCCAGAATGTCTGATCTTAGGTGGACACAAAATTCTGGAAAAAGGCGTCAAGTCAATAGTGGTAAAGAACACAGTATACCTTGATCTGGCCCTGTGCAACCAAATGAATGCTTGTTCAGAGTGCACGTACCACATCTTATTATCTATTCATCTGTTGATGGACACTTGGGTTGCTTCTACCTTTGGGCTATTGTACGTAATGCTGCTATGAACATGGGTGTACAAATACCTATTAGAATTCCCACTTTCAATTCTTTTGAGCAAATACCCAGAAGTAGAAGTGCTAGATCATATGGTAATTCTGTTTAATTTTCTGAAGAACCTCCCACCATACCATTATCCACGCCAGTTTACATCCTCATCAGCAGTGCACAAAGGCCCCAACTGATTTAAGTAATGTGTTAAATGGCCTTTGATGAGTCACAATTTCTCAGTGCTTCATGGTTTCCTCCTCTATAAAACGAGGGGGTGGGAATGGACAATCTCTAAGTTTTCTTCTGGTAGTAAAATAACTATATTGGCCTAATTAAATCAAGTTGCAATTAGAGCCAGAAAGCAGCCTGAGTGGTTGGCATAGCACGCCTTGCTATCTCAAACCCTCCTCCTAATATGACAAATACTTTTGCAGAGATAAGGACAGAGTGTAAAAAACTCATTTCATGCATGCAGCTCTCAGCGGTAACAGTGCAGGACACTTTCTGGTAGGTACCCTGTGCCAAGCACTGCTTCAGGCACCCATACATGTTACCTCATGCCAACCACGCAGTAGCCCTGTGGGCTGGATACCCCACCTGCTGAGGCATGGAAGAATTATGCCATTTGCCCAAGGAAATGGAGAGGAAACTAAGGCATGCAAGACTTATGCCATTTGCCCAATGTCACACAGCCTATTAGTCAAAGGGCCAAGATCTGCCCCCAGGCAGCTCTGCTCTGGAGGCAGGTTCTTAACCAACCCAATTCTGATGCCTTTCCCTCCTCAGTGTGTCTCCTCAAGTCTAGTCTTGAGTGCTCTGAATATTTCTTTCTTCTCTTTGATCACATTTCTATTTAAATGTCTCAGTCCCCTGCAAAGACTAGCTGAATGTTCTCATCTATACCATTTAAGCTTCTTGTTTTTAGGCATGGAGAGTAAAATGTACAAAAAAAAAAAAAAAAAAAAAAGAAAGAAAAAGAAAAAGAAAAAAAAATCCCAGAAATCCTCTTAGTGATTTTTTTTTTTTTTTTTTTTTTTAGTAATTTTATCTGACAATATTTAAGTGTTTTTAAGAAAATTACATTGAAGGTACATGCCTTGAAGGAGGAAAACACGGAATGCTTATTGTGTGCCCGGGAAGTTTACCTATATTATTTCATATAATCCGGACAATCACCCTTTGGTATGGATTTTATTACCTCTATTTTACAAGCAAGGACGCTAAGATTCAGAGAGGCACAGAGGCTCGCCAAGGTCACTCAGTCGGAAGGTAACAGGAGTGGGAGGCAGGGCTTGCGCTGTGAGCCCAGAGCCCCTGCTCCTTCCTATGTGGAAGACGCCCAGAGAGAGTGTCAAGTGTCACTTAGGAAAATGAGTGCTAGACACATGATATTTAACAGTCGCAGCTGCTGCCTCCATCAGTGGAGCAGCTGGCATGAGAAAGGAGCTGAAATAAAGAGAAGTGAAGGGACTTGTAATTTCCCAAAAGTGAACCTGCAAGGAGAGAGAACAACTCAGTCTCCACTGTATGCGATTCTTCTTAGGCACCAGAGGCTGTTTCCTCTTGGAGGAAAGACCATGAGGCTATTACTGGATAATATATTTGCTCGTTACCAAAAATATCCATATTTACATAAAAGATATAGCTTGAAGTAACTGAGCTCACCTGGTTAAAAAGAAACAGTCTTAGAAATTCCATATGAATCTTAACCTTGCTTAGTACTTGTCCTAGGTTCTAGGCTAAGGGAATGATACCTAATTTCATATTTAGTTGGAAAGAACTCTCTCAAGAGGACTCTGAAACACGAGAATAAGGTTGAGGACTTCTAAAAATGTAAAGACAAAAAATTAGGAATATCCAACCCAAATGGTGATGTGGCCTCTTAAGATTTCTACTAGACCTAGATTCAAAAGGCATATGGTATCTATCAGAGAAACACTGATCTGGATTGCTAATCCAGTGTTTATACCACATTAGTTGAGTTCTAAATACAAAAATTTCTTGAGGCATGGACTGACTTTTATTTCCTACCCTTCATGGTACCAAGCCTAGTGACCAATGCTGACAACAGGCATTTCTTTATGGCTTGAACCAGTATTTTCATGTGAATTATGAACTCTGGGATCCTTCATCTAAATATTAAAAACTACTAAATCAGCTACAGTAATTGGACTAAATATGTGGGGTATGGAAAACCGTTAGCATGATGAAGGTGGCTGTTGCCGGCCACAGAAGGCTGGCATGCTTTTTCGCAGAAAGCCCGGTTCTGGGCCATGGAAGTAGGAAAATGATCATGCAAAGTCCGCCTCCCTCTGCAGCATGATGAGGCTGTGTTATTGTGGTTTACGTTATCAAAATTGGCTGCAGCCAACCCAGGTGAGTACATTTCCCTTCAGGAAGTTAAGAAACTTCATGGCACAAATCCACGAAGACAAGCCTTTCTCTATGACTTTTTTTTTTTCATAAAATTACAAAAGCCATGTTTATGGTTTCCTCTAAAATTTCCACTAATATAAAAATGAACTGTTCTTACAAAAACATGTTAGATAGGAGACATTTGGTAGAATCCCAAAGTACTGTGAGATTTTTATTTCTGTGAGATTAATGCTTTCTCAATTTCAGGAGGGTACTGGCACCTCAGCTTGAGAATCGAGCCATGTGTTATGATTCACTTCGGTAATATTTGCCTCAGAAGGATTTCTGTGATTATTCCTCTTTTAGTGATGTAGAGAATTCTCAGGGACAATCAAGCCTTCAGCCCCAGTACACAGTGACCCACATAAAAAATGTCCTTGAAATGGCACTGATTATAGGGCTAGAAGTTTCTAAAGAGAAACAAGTCTTTCAACATGATAGCAAATACTTCTCACATTTCGCTTTTGCCTCAAATTACTGAAAGGATATAACTTAAGGATAGTAATTCTTATGCCATAGATACTATCCAACAAAATATAGATTGTTCTGATTTATCCCTTCTCGAACAACTGATCTTTTATTTGCCTTTATATCCCCCCTCTGCATATAGTAGGTGAAAAAACATGATTTTAGAACTCAACTAATGTGGTTACAGAATTGATCCAAATTACATGTACTTTATTTTCAACATAAAGGCGTCCAATACATGTTTTTCCTCAATTCAAAGGCGTCCAGCACGTGCCTTAAATGCACACACAGAAAAGACTTTCTCAACATGATCCATTACAACACTGCACCTGCAGGCTGGGCGTGGCACCTGGCTTGCCTAAGAATAATTTGGAGGCAAAAGAGATCTGCAGAGGTTTGGAAAACCTTCCTTCTCCTCTCCCAGCCCTAAGAGAAAGGCCCTTCATCCTGCTCCTTGAAGATGCCAACAGAAACACAACTGATATAATAACAGGCTGGGAATGGCATTCGCTTGACCCAAAACTCTGGCGTGGCCTGACTGTATGAAGGGGAAACATCACCTCCCCTCAACTAAAGTTTGAAGTGCTAGAAATACTTGCTATTTGGCAAACAAAGTTATCAAGGACTATCAAAATTGGCCCCAAAATAACTATTGCATAAGAGAGGGTGTATTGCATAAGAGAGGGTAACAGCCTGAGAGAACTCTGGTTCTTTGCTTCTTTAGATTAGAACACAAATTTTAGTTAGAGCTAGTGGTTTACTGGTGGGAGGCACTGAAAAGACACCAGAAGCACATAAAACAAGCTGGTCTGCAATAGATCAGAAGCTAGCTGGGTAAGCCAAACTTACAGATTTGAGGATCCCTGTGGCATCTTCATGGAGCCAGGTAGGGTAGACCACCTCGTCATTCAGTATGGCCTCAAAGAGGTCATCTTCGTTCTCTGCCTCAAAGGGCGCGTGACCGCAGAGCATCTCATAGAGCAACACGCCCATTGCCCACCAGTCTACTGCAGGCCCGTACAGCATTTCCTGGAGGATCTGTGCAAAGGGGGCAGCGGGAGAAGGTGGTTCATACATCAGATTAACAAATGTGTTCTTCATAACTAGGGAAATTGATGCACTAGGAAATATCAAAGTTTTTTTTTTTTTTTTTTTTTTTTTTTAAAGTCTCCTGTGCTAGCATGCATATTTCATTCCACTTCTACAGAGTGGTCTGTTTTCCCTGTGGTCAACTCAGAGATGCCTTCTCTGGTATGGTGAGCAAATATTTATGATTGGGCCACAGTGATGGGCTCGTGCAGATCCCGAACAGAAAGGGTTCTGGAAATGTATCAGTGAGGAAAAAAAAGGAGACTGGGTTCACTCACTCATATGGGAAGGATTCAAGAGCCTTTCTTTAGTTCTGCCAAATGATGCTGAAATTAAATCACTAAGTAGAGACAAAGAGGAAAATAAATATAAATAGCCATGAGTGGCGTTCACTTTGTCTTCATTTAGTGCTAAAGCCCAAAGCAACTGCAAAATCTACAAATTTTTTTTTTTAAACTCAAATTCTTATTAGAGTGACTTAGGCCATTTTCAGCCATCATTCGCCCAATGAGCCATAAACGAGTCTAGAGGTGTCGGCTTTCAACACTGCCCCCAACGCTGCAGCACATAAAAGCAGCCAGTGGCATTTCTGGTCAGTTCCTGGAGAGCTCAGATTTCAGAGCTGCATCAAGCAGCTGCACTCACCTCTGGAGCGATATAGTCTGGCGTGCCACAGAATGTGGCCGTGGTGACGCCATTGCAAATCCCCTCCTTGCACATTCCGAAGTCTGCCAGTTTACAGTGACCCTCGTGGTCCAACAGGACGTTGTCCAGTTTCAGATCTCTGAAAGATACAAAGAGCAGCATGAGATAGGGCAGCCGGACCCCAAACCATCCACCTCTCAGAATGGGCACTCACACACACACACACCCCCCCCCCACCCACACACACACACACACAAGTGTGGCCACATGCGGCCATGTGAGCCTCTCTGTGCTATCTGGATGACAAATTTAGATCAAGTCTCAGAACTTGCCTCATGGCTCCAAGATGATGGGCCCATTAAGAATGGGCTAACCACAGGAAAATGTGGGCTGTCCTTTAAAAACGGAGGGCAGAATGTGGCTTTTCTAGGCTTTCCACTTACCTTGTACTCAGCCTATCCCCCACCCTCCACTCTAGCACCCATCTCTACCCATCAGAGTCAGAGTGAACACCCATAGGGGAGGTGGCCACTGTGTGCCAGGGGTGGTGACAGGCACTAGGAGCACAGCTGATCTTCATCTGCAAGGAACTCACAGTGTAATGGGAGACAAATATTTCCTAGGCTAGAAGCTCCATGACGGCCGGGATTGTGTTTATGTGGTTCGCCATTATGCGTGGCATAATGTACTTAAGAAATACTTGTCAGCCGGGTGCCTGTAATCCCAACACTTTGGGAGGCTGAGGCAGGTAGATTGCTTGAGTTCAGGAGTTTGAGATGAGCCTGGGCAACATGGTGAAATCCCATCTCTACAAAAAATACAAAAATTAGTTGCGCATGGTGGCATGCACCTGTAGTCCCACCTACTTGGGAGGCTGAGGTGGGAGGATCACTTGAGCCCAGGAGGTTGAGGCTGCAGTGAGCTGAGAGTGCACCACTGCACTCCAGCCTGGGCGACAGGGTGAGACCCTGTCTCCAAAATGAAAAGAGAGAAAAAGAAAGAAATGTGTGTGTGTGTGTGTGTGTGTGTGTAAAACAAATATATATCTTATATACAGACACACACACACACATATGGACAGGACAGACAGGGGAGGGGCAGGGGAGGGGCAACACACCAATTGCTGTATCATCCTAGTGGCATGATGAAGGTATGAACCAAGTGCTACGAGAGAAACATAAGAGAGAACAATTCCTTCCAGTGGGAGGAGAGAGAGACAGCCTCACAGCAGAAGTAGAAGTTGAGCTGGGTCTGAAAGCATGAGTCAGAGTCTCCCAGGCAGAGAAGGGGGAGTGAGAAGGCCGCCATGGAGAGGCGGATGGGGCGGGGACATGGCAACAAGCCCAGTGGTGTGGCTGTGCAGGTGGACTCAGAGAACCCTGGGTATGGTGGAGGAGGCTGAGGGGCGGGCAGCACAGGACACAGGAGTGCTGGGGCCATGAAAAATCTCAGGGCTACAAGGAAAGTTAAGTCCTTCAAACGATGAAGGGTCCTGAATGTCACACTAAGGAATTTTGATTTTCAGATATTAGGCAAAAAGAACTTCCTGATGCTCCCTAATTAAGGGAGTAACTGATTCCTGGCTGGACAAGAAAAGATCAGTTAGGGGAGGCTGAAACCGTCCAGGGAAGAGATGTTAAGACCTGAACCAGAACAGTGATGAATGGAATGGAAAATAAGGAGTCAGTCAGGAGAAAGGAAGCAGGGCTTTGGTGAAAGCAAAATCAGTAATAAGGCTTGATAATCACTTAGAGATGGGCAGAGAGAAGCAGCAGAAACGACTCCTGGGTTTCTGTCTTAAATCCAGTAGGTTTGTGGGGATGTTAACCAGGAAAAGGAAAACCAGAGTGAGAAGAGGGTTTGTTTGTGGGTACCCCAGGTGCACAAGAAGCCTAATAGATTATGGAGACTCTGGTTCAAGGCATTTTCCACTCCTCCTCCAATCCCTAAGAGCAAATTCACGTGGAAGGAAGTGAATACTCAGCAGCAGGATTGTTTAGTAAAGAGTCCTCAAGGTCAGCAGGAACATGGCCGTGTACTGATAAAGCTGTCTATAAATAAAAGGCAGTGCTCTCTTAAAACAACCCGCTTCCCAGCACAGGCACAGGGTTCTCCTGTTGCCAACCATTCCCCAGGGCACTGTTACAGAGGGAAGGTGGCACTGCTAGCCTCCCAGGCACAGTCTAGACCGGACAGAGCAGCAGCTTGGCCTTTTGGGTGAGACATTTACACTTTGGTTTTTAAAGGAACAATATGCTCAGAGGCAACCCACATAGGCTGATCAGTGACGAGGAGGCTGCAGGTCCCTAGGGTGGCCTGGAGCTTTGTGGTTAACTGCCATTGTGGGAGGCTGCCATGGCCTTGGGCCGCCTGGAGCCCCCCTCGCTGTGGCATCTTCACAGTGGCTGCAGCTGACTGCTCTTTCTGGAGTGTCACATTCACTGTGGGTTGTATCAGGGCACTTGAGGTTCTATTTTCCTGCCTCAGTGTGAGAATCAAGGTCTGTTGGCCTGCATGGCCCAAGGCAAAAGGTTGGTGTCTGTCCAGCCTGGATCACGTTGCTGGCTTGGAGGAGGTAGGTGATGACAGAACTGGCATGACTGGTTTCCACACAGTGTCCTGTGAGTTGATACAGCCTGGCCATGCAGGTCTTACAGAAAATGGCCACTAGAAAATGCCCAGGAATGGAAAGCAAGTCTGGTATTCCAGGAATCCCCAGTAAGTGTGGTTAAAGCAGCACAGCTTTCATGGCACAAATCAATGGAACGTAGAACAGACTTCTCTGCTCTTAGCAGCAGCCTCCTCAGGTGTCAGGGGCATAAGGCAAAGGCATGCTGAGTACCTGTGCACCCACTTCAGCGAAGCAAGCTTTCTGTGTCTCTAACCCAAACCCAGTCCTGGCTCCAAATCAGCCCTTCTCCATGCAGAATCCCATGTCCCATATAAGTGAGTGTTTTCAGTGGGCTGATTTGTGGAAGCCGCTTCCTCCCCTTGTCCCACCACACGCACACAATATGAGCACAGCCAATTTAACCTACAAGAGGTTGCGATCACAGCAGCGCAGGTCGGGAGCAGGGGTGAGGATGACTGGGGTCCTGTCCAGTAAAGGAGGCCAACACTCTCAGTTCTTCCACAAGTGTTTTCTGACTTGGGAGGCACTGTAAGGCCTGGGTGCCTGGCTCTTCTGGGGCTGAGGGCACACAGTAGAGAGGCACCTGGCTGAGGTTGGACACACTAGTCTGCAGCCCCAGGAGAGAGCACAGCCGGGGGGACAAAGCCCATGAGCCCAGCTTTATCGACACTGTGTCCTAGCCTGACAAGCCAGGCCTGTGTGGACCTGAGCCCAGAACACTCTCACTCACATTTCCAAACAAGGTCACTGAGTTTCAGAATTTTCCCGAAGCCAGTATGCCTGCTGAGGTCTTGGAAAGGATCTTCTTGGGCAACAGAAACAAGTGCTAACAGAAATCCACAATGGTCTCAACAGTTGACCCGCAGTTGCTTAAGAGTTTGTGACTAATGTCCCAGGTAAGAGGTCTGACTGCTTATTACTCAGCTGCTGTCATGGGCAGCAGGAATTGCGCAGGGAGGGAAAGTGCTGGGCCATCAGTTTTGTCCGTCAACTATTACAATCAGCTCTGCATGGGGAAGTCTTGGGACGCAGCTCTCAGAAGACACCAGTGGGCAAGACAAGAATGTGACTCATCCTGGTCACAGGATGCCCGAGGCCACAAAGGCAGGTTAGACACCTTAATCCTGATTTCAATCTAATTTTAGGCATTCTCAGAACTGTATGAGCCGTAAAGGAAACGCCATGGCTGTTCTCACACCAGGTGCTATCTAGTAAGACAGATCACTCAAACTGGGATCCCAAGAGGGTTCAATAAAGAGCATAATGTAATTCCCGGTTACCAGTTCTGCCTTCAGCAAAAGTATCTCATACCTGCTCTGTGAAGTCTGTTCTGATGTCCCCAGAGAGTCATAGTAATATCAACTCTGCTTCTAGGGTGCCCAGTTTATACTTCTATGACAGCACACCCTGCACTGTATTCCAGAAGGCTCTGTCTGTGCACCTGTCTTCCTTCTTAGCAGCTCCAGCATGGTCCTGGCAGGAGGTGCTGACCAAAGGGATACACAGAAGCATTTCAGGTGGACCCCAATATGACTGCCCTGGCTAACTCGGAGCCTATCTTATTTTTAGGGGATGGAAGGACACTCCATAAACTTTGCTCCAAAGTACTTAAACTTATAAAAAGCCACATGTTTTACCCCTTAGAGACAGACTCGAGAGGGAAAAGAAGAAACCTGAAATCAAAATTTAAATTCTTCTCTTTGGTGAAGCTGGAGAAAGAAAGAGATTTTGAAGGGTCAATTATTAAACAACGAGGATCAAGCAGAACGCTTATCCTTGTGCTGGCTTGCATCCAAACAGAAGAGCAGAACATGGAGGGGGTGACTCAAACAAAGCCAAAGATTACGGAGCCATTTACAGTCATGGTCAGCTTCCACTCTAAAGGGAAATCGTGCCTTTATTTTTTTTTTTAAAGCAAAAGAAGTCACCCTAAGCCTCCTGACTTTAGTTTGAAATATGCAGAGGTCAGTTTTTGGCTTAGGAGTGCCTCAGCTTCCTATGCCAACATGTAACTCAGCAGCTGAACTTAACAAGGCTACACAATGAAGATTACAAGTTCATACAGGGCAGAGGCTCAAATCCTAAAATGCCAAAACCACAATTACCGGCTCGCCATTCATTAGCTCATTGAGCACCGGTATTTAATAGCTACAGCTTTTGTCATGCAAGCATAGAAGGGTAGAAAGAGTTATTCTATCCTCTGTGCTTGTCTGAAAGCTACATTGTTCTTGCTGGGTAATCAGGGTTACTTAAAATGCCCACAGTAGTTTCAGAGAGAATTCCCAAGTGATTGAAGACAAAGGAGATTCAGAAATTGGATTTATTTTGTTTCCACCATAAGCTATCCCGAGAGTAATAAAACAGATTGACATGAGTCTTACTGCTTAGATCACTAGAATCAGTTACTCTTCCAAAAGAAATAAAGGAAAGCGAGCTGAGAGCTGGCTCCTTGAACAAGAATGAATCTAGGAGGCTATTTATATGAACTATTTTTAACATATTTTTCAACTTTTATCATGGGAAATTTCAAAATAGACAAAAGTAGGGAGAATGACACAACTCTCCTATCGATCAAACAGCCTCGGCGGCTGCCACTGCACATTCAAACATGTTCCCTCTCTACATCGACTCCCTCCCTCCCTGATCCATCTTTTATCAGATTATTCTGAAACAAATCCAAGACATGAACTATATCATCTATAAACATTTAAATATCTGAATCTAAAAGATAATATTTAATAAAGTACAACTTTGATACCCGTTATCATAAAATACACAGTCAATTTATGATTGTCAGCATACTGCCATTTGTCTGTTGCTCCTTTGGGGGTGGTGAGTCTGTGGGTCTGTCCAGAAAACCTGGAAAAAAGCTTTTGTGAATAACAACAATAACAGTGTCTTCAGTGGTGAACATACACTGAATGTTCATCAAATGCTAAGTGCTTTATCCATATTATTTTATCCTCAAAA
The DNA here is from genome assembly GCF_043159975.1 of Macaca nemestrina. Classification (NCBI taxonomy): domain Eukaryota; kingdom Metazoa; phylum Chordata; class Mammalia; order Primates; family Cercopithecidae; genus Macaca; species Macaca nemestrina. The sequence continues at coordinate 46,526,285 of NC_092131.1, forward strand.
TAACCCTATGAAGTAGGCTCTATCTCAAGATCATATAGGTAGACAGGGGTAAAATCAGGATTCAGATTTACTTCTGCTCACCTCCAAGGCCTGGGCTTGTAACTTACTACACCAGGCCCAATCCCTTCTATGTAGTGGTGTCACTGGCCAATCCTCCTGACAGACTGTTTCCCGAAAGGACTTTAATTGAAACAAGAACCACCTGAGAGAATCAATAAATATCCTAAGATGGCACTATGATAAAGGGATGTTTTATGCATATTACTATGAAATGCATAATCGAAATACTGCAAAGCAAGGTTCTTTTCTTCTTCTTCTTCTTTTTTGCTTTGCTTCTTAGCTTGTGCATAAATAAATAGTTCAATGGATTTTACAGTCCTTGAGGATACAGGAATAGGGGAGTGCACAGCAAATCTCTCAAGTGGTCAAATGTGCAGATCATTTGCTGCCTTCCCCTGAGGAGGAGGAACTAGCATGTAGGTAAGTGTGAAAAGGGGGCATCTGCCAAGTGAGTGAATGTGGGTTATGATCTTTTTTTTTTTTTTTGAGACGGAGTCTCGCTCTGTCGCCCAGGCTGGAGTGCAGTGGCGCGATCTCGGCTCACTGCAAGCTCCGCCTCCCGGGTTCACGCCATTCTCCTGCCTCAGCCTCCCGAGTAGCTGGGACTACAGGCGCCCACAACCGCGCCCGGCTAATTTTTTGTATTTTTAGTAGAGACGGGGTTTCACCGTGGTCTCGATCTCCTGACCTTGTGATCCGCCCGCCTCGGACTCCCAAAGTGCTGGGATTACAGGCGTGAGCCACCGCGCCCGGCCGTGGGTTATGATCTTAATTTCAGAATAAAACTACTTAGGACTGGCTTGTGTTTCAAGTGTCTCGGTTTATACTTAAAATTGTTTCAAAGCAAGACTGATTGTATTAAATTGGCAAAAGACTTTTGAAAAGTCACGGAATTAGCAAAAGTGTAACATTTGGTTTCATTTTGAGTCAGACAGTAGTGCCATTCAAGTTTCACCTGACATGAGATATCCATCCCTTCACCCACCCAACCGTTCTTTGAGTATCGTCCATGAGCCTGCCATATGCCAGGATCTTGGGATACAATAGTAAGCAAAGGGGGCACCATCTCTACCCACAAAGGGGTTAATATATGGTGGGAGAAGCAGACAGATCACCATACAAGTAAATTTACAATTATCAACTGTGATGAGTGCAATGAGGAGAAAACATGGGAATAGATCAAGGGATAGCCTGACCTAGCACTGGGGGAAGATTTCCCAGGAAAGTGACATTTGAACTGAGCTGTGAAGATTATTAACCAAATGAAGAGAGAGAAAGAAGGGAAAGTGAGGGTAAGGAGAATTTCAGAAGGAAGGAACAGAGGTGAAGGGGTTCAGTCAAGAAATGAAGACTAGTGTGGTTGGAGTCCTGGGTGGCGAGAGAAGGGAGCATGGAGACAGGAGAGAGCAGGGACCAGATGAGGCAGGGGCCAGTGAGGATTTCAGTCTTTAGCCCAATAAACCATGGAAAACTCTGAGTCAGGAGAGGGGTGACATTAGATTTTCATTTTACAAGACTCCAGATCAGAGGAGTTGAGAATGAACACGAGGAGATCATTTGGGAAACTACTAGAGTATCCAGGAGATAAATGATGGTAGCCTGGTATAGGGAGGGCGGTAAGGTAAAGAGAACTAGATGTGTCAAGAACTATTGGGGGAAAGCAACGGAATTTAGTAATGGAAGGATGTAGGGGATAAAGGGAAGGAGGTATCAGCAGGTTCTCGATCACAGAATTTATTTTGGACAGATTGAGCTACTTTTTTTAGACATACAAGTGGAGACATTTAATAAGCAGCTGAATACACATGGCTAGATGTCAAAGGGAAGGCTGGATCAGAGCTACAAATCTGAGTCATTACCTGGGTGTGGATGAGTTCACCTCGGGAGAAGGAATGAAATGAGGAGAGAGCCTGGGACTGAGCCTTGGGAAGAGGATCTCCTGAGGCCAAGATCTCTGGTCTTCTTTACACTGAGACTACAAAAACTAGTGATGAATTATACTCACAGTAGGGTAGTGGAGCTGTGTACCTAGAGAGTGGGGCCCAAATCTTTTGCCTCCATATGGGCTATCTATAGTCCAGGTAAGCTTTAAAAAGATTAAGGCCGGGCACAGTGGCTTATGCCTGAATCCCAGCACTTTGGGAGGCCAAAGTGGGAAGATCACTTGAGCCTGGGAGGTCAAGGCTGCAGTCAGCCATGATCACACCACTGTACTCCAGCCTGGGTGACAGAGTGAAACTCTATCTTAAAAAAAAAGTAATTAATAAAATAAAAAGATTAGAAAAACATCAACCTTGTACATTCAGAATAACTCAATGAATTATTTTCAGGTTAAATTCTCAATCTCTGCTATGTGATGTGATACTCTTGTGAGTGTAAAATTAAGAATCTTATTTTACAAAGATATTGGCTGCTGCATCCTATGTAATTAGCAAAAAAGCTAAATTATGTATCAATCGTGGAATGGCTAAATTATGGTATTTCTATGACAGAATCTTATGAAAGCTGCCAAAATTTTATGAAGGACTAAAAATGTAAGGAAATTTTTATAACAGAATCTTTAAATGTTATTTGAAAATGTTTTTTTTATTATAAAAGGTAATATTTTCATTATATAAAATTGATCATTCCTGAAAAAAGTACAGAGAAAATGATGATGGGTTCAAAGTCTTCCAATCTTTTCTTCTCAATGCTACACTAACACAATATTATACAGCAACATACTTTTCTCACTTAACAATTGTCTTGGACATATTTATACCTCCTATGCCTCTGGCTCATTCTCTATAATGGTTACATACAATTCCATTATAAAAATGTACCACAATTTAACCAGTTCCTCTCCATAAACATTTGGGTTATTTTAAATTTTTTGCACCTTCAAACAATGGAGTAATGAACATGATTTGCACACTTGTAGGAGTGTTTATTTAGGATACATTTTTTTAGATGTGGAAATGCCACATCAAAGGGCATAAATATTTAAAATTTAAACAGATGTAGAGATATTGTCTTCCAAAAGGGTTGCATCAATTTATATTCCCACCAGTAGCACATGAAAGTGTCAATGTTTTGGCTTCCTTGTTCAGGCTAGATGGAATCATCCTTATAATTCTTGCCAAACTGCCAGTGAAAAATGAGCTCATTGTTTCAACTTCATTTTTTGACTATTAATGCAATTAAGCTTTAAGTAGAATATATGTTTAAGGGCCATTTGTATTTTTTCTTGCCTATTCACATGGTTTAACCATTTAAAAACTTGAGTTGTTTATCTTTTTGATTATTTTTTAAGAAGCTCATATTACGGAATAGTAATAATTTGTTATATTGGTTGTATGGGTTGCAAATATTATTGCCTGGTTGAAGTTTTGTTTTGATATAGTCCAGTTATCGATCTTTCCTTCATAGCTTCTGGGTTTCATGACTTACTTATATAGGCTGATACAATGCTAAGTGAAAGAACAGGATACAAAGTTATATTTTCAATATTCTCTTTTTGTTACAATTGTGAGGGAGAGGGATAAAGAAAAGGAGAAAAGACAGGAGGAAAAAGGAGATGAGGAAACACATAAATGTCTATTTCCAAGTGATATGCTTATGAGTGATTTTTGTTTTCTGTTTTGGATTTTCTAAATTTCCTACAGGAATCATGTGTTACTTTGTTAACCAGGAAAAAAATCATTAAAATGTGTTTACATATTCTAGCTTTAATCCTTTTTTTGTTTGTTTGTTTCTGTAGTATTTAAGGCCATAATTCCCAAGGAAGATGTGCAGGGAAAAGGACTCACTGGTCAGAGTGGAAAGGATTTCTTTTGGAACCCAGGCTCCAAGGGAATGTTGGAAAAAAACATCTTATTTGCTTAGAGAACCTGCACATTTGTAGACTTAGAATTGAACTTGTTGCCATCAGTTCATTTTTTTTTTTTTTTACCACAGAAATTACTTAGTGTCTACTAAGTGTCTATGATTGTTGTGGATGGCATTTATATTTTCAATAGCTCCACAATGTGTCCCTGAAGTCTGAATGAACTTAAGTATGAAAATGAATTTCCTACTAAAAGCAGCAGCATTCCTAATTATTAAATGAGGTCCCTATGCCATTTCTCCTCACAGACACTTAATCTGGTGTTCCTGAGACTGACCTATTGGAATATCTGCTGAAGACCATGTATATGAGATGTGAACACTCATCATTATGAGGCTGAATGCAAAATAATTCATTTTATAATGAAGCAAGTCAGTAAAACAATATCCAGCCAGTAAGTGTCACCAAGGCTCTTCTGAGGCTCTTCCCCACTACCCCCTCATACCTCCTCCCAGCAGCTACTTGGGATGAGAAATGACAAAAATGACTCTTATTTGAATCTGGTTATTTTACCCTCTTTAAAACAGAGCCAGGGCAGGAGAATTGCTTCAGTCTAGGAGATTGGGACCATCCTGGGCAACATAGTGAGACCCTGTCTCTACAAAAATTTTATTTATTTATTTATTTATTTATTTATTTATTTATTTATGTATTTATTTATTTATTTATAGTCTCATTCTGTAGCCCAGGCTACAGTGCAGAAGCGTGATCACAGCTCACTGTAACCAGGACCTTCTGGGCCCAAGCGATCCTCTCACCAGCTATCCGAGTAGCTGATATTCCACGCATATACCACCGGCTAATTTTTTAATTTTTTGGAGAGATAGGGTCTCGCTGTATTGCCCAGGCTAGTCCCAAACTCTTAGGCTCAAGTGATCTTCCCTCCTCAGTCTTCCAAAGTGCTGGGATTGCAGGTATGAGCCATTGTGCCCAGCTATACAAAATTTTTAAAAAAACTTAGCCAGGTATGGTGGCACACTCCTGTAGGTCCAGCTACTTGGGAGGCTGGGGTGAGAGGATTGCTTGAGCCCAGAGGTTGGAGGGTACACTGAGCTATAATTGTGCTACTGAACTCCAGCATGGGCAACAGAGCAAGATCCTGTCTCAAAAAACAATAATGAAACAAAGAAACAAACAGGGCACAGACTCACAAACTAATTCCCATAGACTAGGTGTTGGTCTTCATCCTGTTCTGAGTGTTCGATGCCCTTGACATGTAGGCAGTATGTTCCCACCGTCAGCACTGCAGATACACAGGACCAACTTAACTTGAGCAAAGGGACTGAGAGATTTCCCCTCACTTTGTCTCATGGTAGAAAAAATAGACCAAAAAACCCCCATTTGCTAACTCTCTGGACAAATACAAGAGGAAATGAGTTTGATAAACATCCTCAGTGTACCAAACATACATGTCCTTAGGACCATCAAACAAATGAGCCATCGAGCTGACAGCTGAGCCTCATAATTTTTTTTTTGTTTTTTTTTTTGCATTCCACATCCCCTATCACCATCCCACCCAGGAGAGCTGAAATTCCCTGGCTAAAGCGGTGCAAATTTATTTAGCAGCTCCTTACAGTACTTTTATTTTATGGTTGCCAAGAAAACCTCTCTCACGGACTCTCCTTGCCAAAATGCTCAGACATGATACCTGGCAGTGGGTCAGCTTATAGATGCACTCAATGATGAAAAGTAGGAAGGCCAGAGGACTTCAGGCAAAGACACCAGGAGACAACAGACCCTTGGCGGCTAAGGGTCTCCTGACCATAGGGCCTTGCTCTGATAACACAGACTGGATGCTGTGGCCAACGGTACACTTGGACCTGACAGTCCAAGGGGCATAAAACGGCCAACAAGCCAAATATCTTCCCCAGTGCAGACTGCCAAGTGCAGCTGACCCACAGAAACCACTGGGTCGGCTTTGCTTCCTGGAGGCAGAATCCAACAAGGAAATGAAGGTTTTCTGACAGCCAGTCACCCAAGGGCAGGAGGACAAACAGCATCCAAGAGCCATGGCAGATTCTGAGAGCCACCAGCCAGGAACAGGATAGGTATGAAGGACCCCTTACTGGCTGGCTGCCTGCAGGGCATGCGCATGAAGATGACAGAGTGGTTTGGAAGATGAGTAATCAGAACTCAGTTCCCTCTTTAACATTAATATCTTAATCACAACCAGGGGTGGTTGTGGCACAGAATAAGGATGGGCAAGGACAGATGGGTCCTGCTAGCCTTATGTTGGACACATGGCACCAAGACCAACAAACGAGTTCATAGAGTGAAACTATTAAATGTTCCAGGGCACACAGTGCTAGGTAAATGCTAGCCATTATCAGCACTGTCACTGTGGCTGTTATTAAATGGATAAAGCTATGGCTCTCATCCTCAGGAAGGTAAGCCAGACACCTGAGCTGTCATACAAATACACAGAGCAAAGAGTAATGAGACGTCTTAGCCTGTCTACCCATCCTGGTCCCCTCTAATGGAAACAGTGCTATTCTTACTAGAGGAATATAGACCCCTATCAGCACTGAGGCCAGTTCCCTGAAGACACTCAATTGTCAGAAAATAGCGATGTCCTTGCTTTGCCAGCATTGGAATTTTTCTTCGACTTGGGAAAAGCAAGCAGTGAAAGTTGCAGCCATTTGCTATCCCAATGCAAGGCTTTGCACAAAGTGTGAAAAGGGAGGTGATGATGAGGAATGCTTTACGACAGGAAAGAGTAGAATTTACGGGACCAACCTCAGGAGGGATGTGCAGGCTGCTTTTGGCAATTGGCTAAACGCAAACCGTTGCCAGCATCAGTAACGCCTCACGCAGTATCAGGGGGGAGGCAGCCTGCCCACTAGAATCAGAACTGTGGCCACCTCAGCAGGTCTCATCTGGTTCCCTGCTATCCCCAGGAGAGATTAAACCTGAGCCATCTAAACAGAAACCTCTGAAAAACCCAAGAAGACGCCTGTAGTTCAGAATCACTCACAGGCTCTTGGAATTAAAAACATACCTCACATTTTACTTCTGCATTACAGATGATATTGCTTGGTTCTCTAATTATGTTTTGCATAAAAAGCTTTGCTTCTCCCAGTTGGATTACAAACTCTAAGGTCAGGTCTGGAATATTTCTCATATCATCTCTAGAATATCAATCACGGGCTAAACACAAGATGGCAACACACACAGTAAAGTGCTGGGAACTTTACTGATTTCCTACCAATACTGGACTCACACCATAGTAACATGTGCAAAAGGCATCACATTTTCCCCTAAGAAATCTCCCTTGGGAGAACTCACTGGTACTTCTTCAGCACTTACTCTGGCCCCAGCACTTGGTTTTGCAACCAAAAGGCCCAGTTTTCCCAAATAGCCATTTAGTTGTTTTCTTTAAATATCTAAGTACTTACATGTGGAGACACTGTCTGAAGAATGTTTCTAATTTTGTGTCATAGCATTCTTAATAAAAGTCATTATTAAATGTGCAAGTGTGAGTCATTATAACTTCCTAAGATCTTAAAAGTAAACAGAATTCAAAAATCAGGGAAAATTTATTTTTTAGCCTATGTGTGTTATTTTTACTTTAGAAAGTGCCACCACCATACATGCTACCAAAAGTAGCAGATGACTGGACTAACATTCTTCTTGCCTAAATGCTGGACTAATCTTGACCCAATAAATAGTGGCTATTTCAGTTTGGAGCCCTGTGCCACATAGAGAGATGAGCCAAGGGCAACTTCCCAACCATGCTTTTACGGTGGCCTCCCTCAATCTGCTTACCTCCCCTACTCAGGTGGACTTGGGGAGGTTATACAACATCTCATCTGTCTGTCTGATTTCAATGGGCAGCATATTGTGAGTCTGTGCTATGGGCACAGACTTTGGAGCCTGATTAGCAGAATTTAGTTTTAGTTTTACCAGCTGTGTGATCTTGGGCAAGTTACTTAACCACTCTGGGCTTATTTCCTCATCAAGAAATGTAGATAACAACAGTTTCTGCCTCATAGAAATTATGAGTTATTTAATGCAAACGGCTTAGCATAGTGCCTGGAATGCATTAAGTGCTAAGGAGCCCTTGGCTATTATTTATTCATCAACAAGAAAGATAATATCTACATGGCCTATTGTCATGATTTTTATCAGAATCGATATTGATAAAGAGTAAAAACAAGCTTTGTAAATTCTAGATAACTACTGCAAGCTTTTGCATTTTGGGCAGGTAGGCCTACTATTAAGTGACACATCTGGCTTATAAACTACTTTCTGGGTAATAAAGCCAGGAGCCAAGGCCAGATGGGTCATACAGTGTCATGGTCTGTCACCAGGACCTTGGGGCAACAAGCAAAATGCCTCCAGAACTGGTTAAACCCCACCCGCCACAACACCCCTGTCTATTGACATCTCTGCTAAGACCAAATTCTGATGCATTAAGGTACAGGAATTAAGATCTCTGTTTAGTGTCAAATGCCTAGACCGGTACAATGACAAAAAGCAGGTTTAAGTTGAGGTTCATTTGGTTCATCCTAGACTATCAAATGCCACTGAGTTCACCACAGGTGACTGGTTCTGGCGGGTAGAATAAGTTGAAGGAGGATGAGGGAAGTCACTGAATCCTGTTGCTATCCATTCCACCACTGTGGCTGGAGAACTTTATTTCCATTCTGGAGAATTTCGAATCTCCAGAAATAAAACACAAAATTCCTAGGAAGTGAAACAGTATCTGTACTTCACAATGTAATCAAATAAAATTCAACTGTACAGCCAGTCCTTGTTCTTCACCCTCTCCCTGTCTAATTGCTTAGGACCTATACCCAATGGCAGATGCTGGTTTGACACACTCAGTGGTGTGATAACACCCAGATCATGCAAGGCTACCTGCAGACTTTTCTTTTAAAATGTTCACTGTTATAAACAATTCTGTGATAAATGAAGGAATCTTTTTGACATGTCTAAATCTATGAATATTTTTATCATGTATTTTCACAAATAAGCAATCAACTCCAAGTGCCGTGTTCACATTTAAGAATTTAAATCAATGCCACTGCACTGGTGTTTGCCTTCCTTGGTCATGGGGACCAAAGGAGGCAGGCAGAGAGAACAAATTTCAAAATCCTGCCTGGGCTGTTATATGACTTATTTCTCCACCTAAAATGTAGTCTCCATGAGGAGAGGTGACTCATTGCATTCATTTCTATATCTTCATATTTCGGAGTGACCTTCGGTGCCTAACACAGTGCTTTGCAAATAGCAGGCCCATAATAAACGGCTGTTAATCTGAACAGCAACTCCCTCCCCGAACATTGGGTTTGGCTAGGTTCCGAGGAGACCGCAGTGAGGAAGGATTAGGGAGGATGTGGGGGGACTAATTGGGAGCTGGGTGGATTCTGGTTTGTGCTGGGACCCTGGTACCCATCTGGGACCTCTAGGGCCAACATGAAGCTGCTATTGCCTGCAGAGGTCCCCTGTCTTGGGGATGACCTAAGACCAGGACAGCACACTTTGTGGCTCTGTGGCTCTCAAATCCACCCCAGACCAGGTGTCAATCCGTCAAGACCAGTCTAGAACCAAACCGATTCCAAGAGATAACAATGTGCCCTGCTTGGTGACTGCCACTCATGTTTGGCTTATAGATGAGAAAAACCTTTGTTCCTTTTTTTTTTTTTTTTTTTAAAGGAGAGGAGTACTAAAAATTCCACTGACTGCCCAAACAGGATTTACATGAATTTAACTGGCTACTGAAGGACACAGTGAACTCTTGGAGTGGCTTCTGTCATTAAGACAGGGTCTGTGAGCAGACAGGTCAGCCAGGTTGGGCAGCAGGCTGGTGTCCTGGTATCCCCAGCACTTTCTGATAGACACAGATTCTTCCCTTTCTTCAGAGGCAGTAGGCGTGGGTGAAGCGGGGCAGGCATGCTGGAACGCTCGTGCTATCTGGTGACTGTTCAGGTGAGTTAGTCAAAGGACAAGAAGAACTGTCTTGAGTTAGAAAGCACAGAGTCTGGTCTTAGTTCTGTCACCTTTCTGGGCCTCAGTTTCCTCATCTGTAAACTAATGGGATGGGACACGATGATATTCCCTCCATATTTCTCACATCAGTCAATCACTATATCCATATGTCCTCCTCTGCCCAGGGCAATGCTACTCAAAGTGTGGTCCACAAACTGCTGCTCATCTACAAACTGGCACTGACCCACGGTGAGGTAAGAGTAGAGGCACAGAGTTTTTAGGAACTTTTATAACTATTTGACAGTATGACAAACTATCATACTGTCATACTATATGACAATATATGTCTGCTGAATCTAATAATAAACATGTGGGCTTCAGATTTATATGTATTTTGAAATTTCATTTTTCTAGTAATTTACTTTTAATATATTTTATAAAAAGTATTGGTCCTAATTGGACGGAAAAAGGAAAAATTAAAACACATTGGTTTACCACCACAGATAAATGGAAGAGACCATTTCTCTCCTGGGCTGACTTCTGCACTCTCAACTGAAGCGTCTCTGTCTCCAAAGCCTCTGCATCCCTTCCTTGGCCAAGTTTGGTGTCTCTCTGCCTGTGCTCCAATGGTGTTCGGTACATACATCTAACGACAGCATTTCTCGCACTGACTGTATCTGTTGGTTTCCCTGCAGATCTTCTCCAGGCTTATTTCAGCTCTCTAGCCCCAGAACAAGGTATCTAGCACAAGGCTGGGTAGCCAATTAAGTACTAACTGAACTGAACAAACTCTGAGTTTCTTACCTTAAACTTTGGTTGTATTCCCTTTATCCATACACTCCTTGAGTGTAAAGTGTAAGGTTCTGTGCATGGTGGATGCTGAGGAAATGAGGAAGCAATGGTGAGAACTGCTTTCTGCATCTGGTGGTAAATCTTTTATGCTACCAATCCCATTGCGCTGTTCCTTTTCCAGCTCTCAGTCTGATTCTACTGTTACTGTAAGTGTCAGCTTGGGCAACACAGTGAGACCCTGTCTCCATAAATTTTTTTTTAAAACTAGCTGGGTGTGGTGGTGTGTACCCGTAGTCCCAGCTACTTGGGAGACTGAGGTGGAAGGATCACATGAACCCAGGAGTTTGAGGATATGATCATGCCGCTGCACTCCAGCCTGGGTGACAGAACAAGACCCTGTCTCCAAATAAATGAACAAACAAACTTATTTCAAAAAACCCAAAACCAAGAAAATTGGGCTTGTAGGTACAAAAGTCAGTGACTAATGTGTGTGGTTGGTAATTAAAAATCCTTACAAACCAGACAAGACAAATCACTCCTGTACATCTTGCATAAAATTAAAAGGTCGGTCAGGAAGAAAAGGAATGATGAAATTTCTTAAGTTCATCAAGCTGAAAAGCTCATTTGATGCTTTGGGTTTTTTAAAAAAGGCATTTCATGGAAAACTCCCAAACCAGAAGAGATGGAATATTACATAGGAAACCATTTAAAAGCTCAGAAAATCCTTTAAGCCCAAATCAAAGAATGCAATTCCCATCATATGGAACTCATTTCTTTTTGAAAGTCAGTAAGTCAAAATTTTTTTACCAGGAATCGGCTGGTTCCCTCTGCGTTTTTTCCAGAGAAGGCAGTTTGGGAACACAGTTCCAGAACCTCAGCCTCATGAGTTCTACTCCTGGATTTTCCTGGATTTTCTCTCTGAGGCTGTGGAAAAATTCTCTTTCCCTCTCTGCTTCTGAGCCCTACTTTAAACAACAAAAAAGAAACAAACAAGCAAAAAAAAAAAAAAAAAAGGGCATGTGATCATCTGCCCAGTTTCTGGATGTAGTGTATGAAATCTTGTCCCCCGAGCTCCCTGAGTGCTTCTGATCCCCAGAGCCAGACAGCCTATGCTCACGTAGAGTTTGTAAAACACAAGCAAGCACCACAGACACGACGAATTTTCCCATTAGAAAAGGAACTCTATTCCTCAAATTAAGAAACACAGAATCAACTGACGAAAAAAATTTACCAAGATTCAAGATCTGAAAAACATGAATTATTTGAAAGTAGAACATTTCAACTGTCTGATCTAGGTTTAAATAAGCTAGAGTGCCAGCCACTCTGATAAAAACTGCAGTTTCACTCTGAGTTTTACAGCCTTTCCATACAATGTTCTATCTGCCCACAGAGCCTGGATCCCGTCGACACAGAAGTGAACTTGAAGTTTTTGATCTGGGTTGCGTGACACGTTCCTGACTAGGAAGGTGGTGCTATCTCTCCTCCTGTAACTTTCCACTGATGCAAAGGAGGTCACAAGCGCCAGGAAGCAGCAATGACAAGTGTGTGTGGGCAGAGGATCATGTGCCAAGGTGGGGCACAAGCTTTCTCTTTCGCAAGAAGCATTTGTGCCATCTTATTGGCACACATTGGGGAGGCTGTGTGCCTTTGTAGTTTATGCCATAAAAGAGCCAAGCCTCCAAGCTATGGCTCTGGGAATGCCTTTTCTTTCTTATGTGGTTCAGGAGGCAAGGAGCTTCCTTCACCCTGCCAGGCCCTCAGAGGTGAGGACTTGGAGCCATCCGAGAGGCTCTGGCAGTTCTGGGTCGGGGGCTGCCTCTAGCAGGCTGGAGCCAGGTGTGACAGGTGAGTGGCCTGGAAGGGTGCCCTTTGCCCTCCTAGGAGCCCCCCAGGCAGGCTCTGCAGTGGGCCTTCTAAAGGAGGCTCTGCAACATGTATTCGCCCTGGACCACGGTCACCTGCCAGGCATTGGCTCTCAAGAGCAGAACCACAGGTTTAATAATTCTACATCCCAACCAAATGGAGACAGTTAATTATCCCACTTGCTAGTGCCAAGGAAAACTCACCGGCTATATGAAAAGGAAGAACTGATGGATAATACGAGCAGAGGCTCTACTTGAGTCATTAAACCAAAGTAAGATTAGAATTCACTGTGTGGTGACTCTATTTTCAGGCAAATTGGAGGCAACTACAAACTTAAATCCTACCTAAGTCTCTCACCACTCTTAAGTGTCTCCTCTGGAGGCTCCTCCTCCTCCACCCTCCCTAAGGATAGGTGGTTCCCTAAGGTTCTGTTCTTGGCTCCTGCCTGGGTTTAATTCCAGCATTCCTGCCACACCATATGGTACCTTTGTGCAATTAGAAAAAGGTGCCCCTTTCTCAAGACATCTGACTGCCATCTGCCAGAAAATTCATTGTCATTACACAAATCTACGATGACTAGGATGCAGTGGCACTCCCTAGAGTTGTTTAGGGCCCGATCTGCCCAGTTGTGCACAGTTGCCCTGCCTGGCACTCTACCTGTGCAGTTGAATCCCATGAGTTCAAGTATTCCCCTAGACAGATGGCTCCCCAATCTAAATCTCTATCCCGACACCTCTCTCTGGAGTGCCAGGCCTACATCTCTAACTGCTTTATGGGCAAAACTACCAGAAGTGTTTCTTCAAACACAAAAAAATAAAAACTAAACTGTACTCTGTTGCTGTCCCTACTCAGTTAAAAGTTCCTTCACTGGAAATCTTGGAGTCATCTTTAATGCCTACTCCTTGGTCCCCCATTCACATCACTGGACTCCCTTCGATGTGAATCGCTCCCCCTCTTTTCCTTTCTCTTCCCACCATTACTGGCTTGCCCCAAGCTGTGACTGTTTCTTGCCTGACCTATGAGAAGACCTCCTACTTGAACTTCTGGCTTCCAGGCTCACTCCTCTGTACTCTAACACACTGCATTTATTTCCTGTTAGTCTCTTTCTCAAAAACCTCTGATGGCTTCTGTTGAAAGGCAAATAAAGCCCACACTTCCTAGCCCAACATTCAAAACCTTCCAGGTTCTCACCCCCACCTAACTCAGTTGCCACCTCTGCCCTGCTCCTTCCCAGGCTCTGGCCCTCTGGTCATACGGAGTCCTCATGATTCCTTAGCACAGGATGCTTTTCTGCCTCCATGCCTCTGTCCCTATTGCTATGTCTACCTAGCATGGACTTCCCTGTTTCACTGTTAATGGAAAACTTGCATATCAGGCTCAAGTGTCATCTCTTCAAAGCCTCCACTGAATCTCTCCGTCAGCATCCATAGTTTGTTTTGTTTTCTTTTGTTTTGAGATGGAGCCTCACTCTGTCACCTAGGCTGGAGTGCAGTGACGCAAGCTTGGCTTACTGCAACCTCTGCCTGCCAGTTTCAAGTGATCCTCCTGCCTCAGCCTCCCAAGTAGCTGGGATTACAGGAACCCACCACCATGCCTGGCTAGTTTTTATTTCATTTATTTATTTTTGTATTTTTAGTAGAGACAGAGTCTCACCATGTTGGCTGGGCTGGTTTCGAACTCCTGACCTCAAGTGATCTGCCCACCTTGGCCTCCCAAAGTATTGGGATTACAGGCATGAGCCACCACTCCCATCAACATTCATAGTTGCCTTTTCTAAGCTCTCATTGTATTCTGTTTGCATTTCACTCTGAGCATTTATGGTACCATATCTTACACTGTCAATTTATATGTGTTTGGAATTACCAGTAGTCTAAATCCTGAGAGCAAAGATCCTGATTTATCTTTTGATCTTCAGAGGCAAACAGCACAAAGCAGGTGCTCAGGACCTGTTGAACCTGGTAACTTAATGGTGGAGAAATATCCCTCATGGTCAGACAAAGCCCATGGATGGCTTAACAATGGTCTCTGAGCCTGCATGTTTTCAAAGTGTCAGTCAACAAAGGGCTAATGAGTGTGTTGGAGTATGCCAGTCATAGGATGAAGGGCATTGTCCAAACTAAAAACGTCATTTAAGACACAAATACATATTTATGCTGTAATTTACAATCTGCATCAAATGCAATTCCTGGAAACTGCAAACTCTGGTACCTTGGAGAGGGAATGGCAGGATTCAGGGGCCTCTTTCTGGAGTCCACTTCTGTCTCTGCATAGCTCTCCAGACCTTGGACTGGCTCAGACCCAGCACTCAATGCTAATAATGCATTACAGGAATATGAACATTAATCAGAATAATGGTCACCTTGGGGAAAGTGAGAACATGGATGGGAATCAAGTGAGGACAAATGGGATGCATACAAATCTAATTGGTAGCATTGTCTTGAGAAAGTAACAGAAAAAAACTTGACTCTAGGTTCTGACCGAGTAAAACAGTGTCCTCATGTTTCACTCTTCAAGATACATCTACAGAGTCAAGAAAGTTAGCAAGGAAAGACCATTTACAACACATGGCCTCATATGCAAGATAAACTCAACCATCTTATTCATGTTTTTCATCTTTACCATTTGTGATATTGGGACATCCAAACCCACTCCTCTAATCTGAGACCATATCCCCCAGTTTCTGGGAAAGAAATGACCAGGAGCACAAAGATACCCAGACGGAAACTGGGGAGGGGTAGACTGACTGCTTTTCTGACACAGTGGACTTCATACATCCTCCTCCTGCAGACCAGAATATACAAAAGGAAGTACTTTCAAATTTAACTGATCATTTTACCCAACTATCAAGGCTCTGTCTTGTTTCCCTTTTGCTGTCAGTAAGATGGCCTTAATAATACTGTTAACAAAGCCACCCTCTGTCACTGTGCCTAGAGAGGAAACAATTCCTCTGTCACTACCTAGAGAGGAACACAACTCTAATCCCTGCATCGCTTTGATTCATGAGCTGTGCTGCTCCCTCCCCTTTGATGCTTCTGAAACAGGAATGTTCCTTAAAACTAATGGCCAAAAAAAAAAAAAAAAAAACACTTGCCAGCTGCTAGTATAGTCGTTTTAATCAAATCAGCAATCATGGGCATTTTGTGATCTGTGGTTTTTTTGAATCAAGGAAATACAGTAGCTTTTATCATGTCAACTGCCATGTCAATTGCCATGTTAAAGGTTGGGGGACCAAAAGGAAGAGGATTTTAAAAAATAACTGCTTTGACATACAAAAAGCTGTAGATATTTTATGAATGCAACTTGATGTGTTTGGAGAGGTGTATACCTCTAAAGTCATCACTACTGTCAGTGCAATAAACCTATACATCATCTTCAAAGGTTTCCTCCTGCCTCCTTTGTGTTTTTTCTTGGTGATAAAAGCACTTAAGACGTACTCTCTTAGCAAAATTTTAAGTATACAGTACAGCATTGTTAATCATAGGCCCTATGTGGTACATTAGATTTCCAGAGCTTATTTATCTTGCATAACTGAAATTTTGTACCCTTTGACCGACATCTTCCCATTTTTCTGTCCCCCAACCACCCTTGGCAACCACCATTCTACTCCCCGCTTCTATGAATTTGACTATTTTAGATTTCATACATGAGTGAGATCATGCAGTATCTGTCTTTCTGGGTCTGCCTTATTTCACTTGGCATAATCTCCTCCAGGCCCATCCACACTGTCTGGAATGATAGGATTTCCTTCTTTTTTTAAGGCTGAATAATATTCCATAGCAAGTTTTCTTTATCTATTTGTCTGCAGAAGGACATTTAGATTGTTGCCATATTTTGACTATCATCAATAACGCTGCAATGATCATGAGAGTGCAGAGATCTCTGAGATCCAGATTCCAGTTCCTTTGGTTATAGATTCAGGAGTGGGATTGCTGGGTCATATGATAGTTCTATTTGTAATTTTTTCGAGGAGCCTCCATATTTTTCTGCTTAGTGGCTGCACCAATTTACATTTCCACCAACAGTGCATAGGGTTTCCTTTTCTTCACACCCTTGCCAACACTTGTCCTCTGGTTTTTTGATAACCATCCTAACACGTATAAGGTGATATTTCATTGTGGTTTTCATTTGCATTTCCCAGATGGTTAGTGATGTTGAGCACCTTTTCATAAACCTACTGGCCATGTGCATATCTTCTTTGGAGAAATGTCTATTCAGGTCCTTTGTCCATTTTAATCAGGTTATTATTACTATTATTATTTTTTGCTATTGGGTTGTACAAGTTGCTTATATGCTAGGGATACTAATCCCTTATCAGATCTGCAACTATTTTCTCCTATTTCATAGCTTGCCTTTTCATTTTGTCAGGTGTTTCCTGTCCTATGCAGCAGCTTTTTAGTTTTATATACTCCCTCTCACTTATTTTTGCTTTTGTTGGCTGTGCTTTTGGTGTCCAAGTGAAGATGATTTTAGCAGGGAAGTTTAGGGCTTAGACATGTGCATTCACCTTCAGAGAAAACAGTCTGTGGTCGTTCCATTTGAAGACCCCACTGCCTTAGAAGAGGCTTCGTGGAGGGCCCCTGCCTGTAGGAGCTTTCTTACTGTTCCACACTATTTCATTAAATGCCGGTTCAGGAAGAGCCACTTTGTGACCATAGGGAAGATCAGGCAGCTGGGTCCCTGCTTCTTAGGGTTTTTTTCTCTACTTGGGAGCCTGAGAATAAAGAGCCCCAGGGCAGCTGGTTCAGGGCTGCTTCCATCCTTCATGGAAGTCTGAAGAGAAACTTTCTGGAAGAGTGGCAGGGGGAGGGGTTGGCTAAAGAAGAAGAGAAGATGAGCTTTCCAGAGAAACTCATGGGAGAGCCTGGGGGGTTCACATTTGGTTCAGGAAGGCCAGCACTGCACACTAGAAATAGCCCCCATCCCTGGACTGGCCGGGACACCACTTACCTACCCCCCGACTTCAATCAGAGCTGGGACGTGCAGCCCCACTGACGTGAGGCCTGCTTGGTGCACCGAAGTTCCTCCTGCTGACTCACACTGAAGTACTGCCGCAATACGGAGAAATTCCATGACCAAAGACAGTATTCCTGACATTTTCCCAAGCACTCAGATTTTCCAGTAGATTACACTGAGCACAGTAGTTCTGTCATCCAAACTGCGTAGGAATAGCTCAATGTTTCCAAAGTGAAGTGGAAAAACTCACCGTGGTAGTAAAATTCTAACGCTGCTCTCTTTTTCTCTGAGACCCACAAGGGGACCTATTGAAATGTAGGACTGAACCAGGCCTAGCAGGCGCTGATGTGGAACTAAAGTATACCTGAGGACTCTGGAAAAAGTGAATGCATGACCAGAGCCAAATGCAACCTGAGGACACTTCCTGCGGGTCTGGCCTGGGGCTCCTCACCTTTCTTAACTGAGCTTTAGGTGAATGGATATGCCAGTCCCCTCTGCTTAGAACCGTGAGACAGGAGTGTCCTCATTGGCCTCCACTCTGAAGGTATTTGAGTTTGAAACCCCAGAAAAAATACTGTTATAGATTGAATGTTTATGTATCCCCAAAATTGGTATGTTGAAACTTAACCTTCAATGTGACTGTATTTGGAGGTGGGTCCTTTGGGAGGTGGCTAGGTCATGAAAGTAAAGCCCTTGTGAATGGGATTAGTGCCCTTAGAAAAGAAATCCGGCTGGGTGAGGTGGCTCATGCTCGTAATCCCAGCACTTAAGGAGGCCGAGGTGGGTGGATCACCTGAGGTCAGGAGTTCGAGACCAGCCTGACCAACATGGAGAAACCCCGTCTCTACTAAAAATACAAAATTAGCCAGGCGTGGTGGCGCATGCCTGTAATCCCAGCTACTCAGGAGGCTGAGGCAGGAGAATCACTTGAACTTAGCAGGTGGAGGTTGCAGTGAGCCGAGATCATACCATTGCACTCCAACCTGGGTGACAGAGCAAGACTCTATCTCAGGAAAAAAAAAAAAAAAAAGAAAAGAAAAGAAATCAAATTCTAGGGAGCTCTCTCACTGCTTCCACCATGTGAAGACACAGCGAGAAGGCAGCTATCCACGAACCAAGAAGCAGGCCCTCACCTGACACCAAATCTGCTGGTACCTTGACCTTGCATTTTCCAGCCTCTAGAGCAGTGAGAAATAATCTTCTGTTGTTTACAAGCCACTCAATCTATAGTGTTCTGTCACAGTAGTCCAAATGGAGTAAGAAACACTTTAGACATTCAACAGTGAAAGAAGTGGGGAGAAAGGTATCTGTCTCTTCACTTCCTTCAGCTCTATGAAATAAAACCACAAATAAAAGCTCACTTATTTCCTTCCATGTAACTTTCACAATTGGTAATTACTTTTACTTGTTTATGTGCTTACGCTAGAATGCCTCCTTCCTGTGGGCAGTGAGCGGCCTATTGTGGTCACTGCTATATCCCTACGCAAAAAATAGGTCTCAATGAACATTTGTTGAATGAGTAAATAAATGACTGAATGCATGGATGGATTAATAAATGAATGCAAACCCATGAAGTTATGGCTACAGACAAATTTATACCTCATGTAAATATATTAATGTCATACATAAAGGACATAAAACAAGAGGCATAAAGGAAAGGCAATTTCCCCCAATGTGTCTTTGAAACTAAGGTAGTGACTGATGTTAAAAAAAAAAAATCTGTTCCTAATGCTTTAGTTACTAAATTTCCAATTTCTGAATGAGAGGAGAATACTCCATCAAAGGAAAATGCTGGAGAAATTCCCGTCCTACAGAGGGACCCCTCTCAATTTGTAAAAACACCCTTTTTGGTTTGGTTCTACCATCTTAAAGAAAAAAAAGTAGAAATGCAGATACCCCTTTGTAGGATGACCATGCAGTGTACCGTCCAAAATGGGCCTCAGATGGCCAGGTGCGGTGGCTCATGCCTCTACTCCCAGCACTTGCGAAGGCCGAGGTGAGTAGATGACTGGAATTCAGGAGTTTAAGACCAGCCTGGCCAAAACGGTGAGACCCCCCATCTCTACTAAAAATAACAAAAATTAGCCGGGCATGGTGGTGAGCACCTGTAATCCCAGCTACCTGGGAGGCTGAGGCAGGAAAATGGCTTGAACCCAGGAGGTGGAGGTTGCAGTGGAGTACCACTGCACTCCAGTCTGGGCAACAGAGCATGACTGTCTCAAGAAAAAAAAAAAACAAAACACCCCAATTAAAAAAAAGGGCCTCTGAGAGTAAAAGGGGTCATGAAGGGGGATTATGGGAGCAAATTTGGACTTTTCTGGGCAAATGATGACATGGGGTCTGACCTACCTCTGCACCAGGTAAGTTAATCTAAGCTCATTCAAAGTTAAAACAATTTTAAAAATAATTCTTCCATTTAAAATGTGTTGTTTATTGAACTCTTCTTATCTTGAACTCTGATGAGTTTTTATATTGAGAATTAATTCTTGCAAAGTAAAGTATCTTGAGCTTCTCCGGTAAGTTTTTGATTCTAGAGTTAAATCTTAAAACACAAAGTATAACACAGGTCACTTTCCCTGGATGATATATCAAGTGAGATATTGTGAAAATACTCTGCATGGTAAGCCCTCGACTCTACCTCCTTCTTTTTATGAAAACAGAATATATGGCACAAAGCACAGCTGCCCCTGAGCCATGCTTCAGAGGTAAAGCGCTTTGTAACAGACTCACTTCCTTTCCTAGCGCCACAGAACAAAGATTACACTCAGCCTTCCTGGCCATAAAACCTTCAGTTTTTCCCATTCCTGCTGCCAAAGCTGAAATGCCGAGAAATGCTGGGAACCTGGCCTGTGATTATACACACTTCATATTTTACATTCTGAAACCCCAAGGAATAAGCTGTCGAGAACAGAGTCCTATTTCTTAAATGGCAGTTGAACAGATACAACGCTCAAGCTCTGTTGAGTGCGGCTTAGTATTTGCACAGGCAGAAGCAGACAAAGACTGCACAGATTCTGCCAGTCTGTGGGCACCTTCCCGGCATATGTGGCAGACCTCAGTTAACTTTTCTCACTTATTTCTGTTTTGTTGTTTTTTAACCTTCTGAATTACTCAACCAGATTCTTACAGGAAAAAAAAAAAAAACCAAACCACTAACACACATACAAATCAGTCACAAGGAAACTCAGTTACGGCTTCTGACGAGTTTGAACCTGTCTGTTTGCAAATGAGAAAACAAAATTTCAGTGTTCTTTAGGCCAAAATAGTATCTACCCTGCTCCCTGGTGCAGCAATAAAATGGACAGCCCCACAGTAATCAGATTTTGGGTTTGCTTTTGTCAAAATTTTCCTCCTCAGTTTTGTAAGTTGATTTCACTGCCACAGTGTATTTTTCTCAATTCCATCTTCTGTGTAGGAGTCAAAAAAAATAAAATAAAATAAAATTAAAAAAAATAAAAATTTAAAAATAAATAAATAAATAAATGAATAAATACATAAAAGCCTGCTTCCCTTCCTCTCCTTCATTCATCCCTTTCCTTCAAGAATCAACCCAAGAGCCACAGATCCCCCAGGAAGGGCTCGAAAGGGTGAATTTCATGACTCGGTGTCACCTGCCTTCCTCTGCTGCTCGGCCCCATTTCTTTGTCAAAGGAATGTTAAAATCCTCACTGGGTGAACTTGGGAGAGGCAAGCTTCTAGCTGCTTGGATTAAAGACTGAATACCCCCTCTTGCTTCATTTGCAAGATTTGGGGCTGCTCCCACCTGCTCTTAGAGGGCAGGAGCTCATTTTTAATTTTTTCTCTCTTGACAGCATTTGGGACAGTGCCTATAGAGAAAGGTGTTTGAGAACTCCCTGGTGAATAAGCACTCCACTCTGCACAACAGAAGGCACTCTATAACCACGGTAGAAGTATGTGCTGCTACTCTTTAATCCAGTTATAAATAATGACCGGTGCAACTGCTCTACCTGGAGCAGTAGTACCGGAAAAAATCTTTCTTTGTAGCTTGTAACTGCAATAAACATTTATAAGACTGTTGCATGATCTGAAAAAACTAGCAGTTTCTCCAACAAGAGATAGCAGAATTATTTACAGGACTTGAACTGTCACCCACAGGCCCTTCTGATAAAAGAAAAGATTGGCTGGGCGTGGTGGCTCATGTCTGTAATTCCAGCACTTTGGAAGACTGAGGCATGCAGATCACGAGGTCAGGAGTTAGAGACTACCCTGGCCAACATAGTGAAACCCATCTCTACTAAAAATGCAAAAATTAGCCGGGTGTGGTGGCATGTGCCTGTAGTCCCAGCTACTCAGGAGGCTGAGGTAGGAGAATCACTTGAACCCGGGAGGCAGAGGTTGCAGTGAGTGAAGACCATGCCATTGCACTCCAGCCTGAGTGACAGAGTGAGACTCCATCTCAAAAAAAAAAAAAAAAGAAAAAGAAAAAGAAAAAAAGAAAAGATTGCCTACCTATTACTTTTTTTTAAGGGTTTAGATTTCATCTCTCTAAAGACTTAGGGAAAAAAATCTCTGTTCTTCAAGTAGATAATATACCACCATTTGTTTTTCAACAGGAGACATTCAAATGCAGAGCTTGCATATGCATAGACCATTTCTGGAAGGACATGTAAGGACATGTCTCGAGGAAGAGGAATTGAGAGGCTGGGTACAAGGGTATGAAGAGGATTTAGCATTCACTGTAATCATTTTAGAAGAGCTAAAAATGTCCTTTTTATGTATATGCATTAATTTACATTTTACAATTAAAGTGACATTGCTCTTTAGTCAATAAATGATACTGTGTTTCCACCCATCTTCTTATCATTTATCTCCCCACCATGAATTCCTGCAGACAAATGTTGGCTCAGTTGCTAGAAATAAAACAGAAATGAAGACAAGAAAAAAGAAATATTGCCATGCCCTGTGCCAGAAATTGAGGGATAACAAATGAAACGAACAAGAAGAGCTCAAGATATAAGCCCTTACGTAGCCGTGACAAATGAGGAAACGTATGAGATGCTTGGTGTTTAATGCTGTACTGTCCTGCATACGTCTCTTCCCTGCCCATCTACTGCCTCTCACACCTCGCTGGCTGATTTCTCTTCTTCCACGACCCACCACTCAGTCCTTTGGCTTATTTCCTTTTAAAAATTTTATCCTCAAAAAAGTTAACACATTCTCACCACAATCAGACAATATAAGATACATAATGAAAAATTAATAACCACTCAACCCATCTCAAACTTTTGTTTCTGTTCTACAACTTTCCCCACATACATGTCTTTGTTCAGATGGCTTTTGCTACTACTTTTAATGGGATTAAAATAAGCACACACCCCTCTTTCTTTTTTTCATTTATTTGTCTATCAGGGACAAACCATCCAGGTCAATATATGTAGATCTAATGTATTATTTCTTTTAATTGTTGCAAAATATTCCACAGTATGGGTATAACCATAATTTATTCAACAATTTCCTTATGGAATCTGTCTTTCAAGTAAATTCATTGTTTAATTTCCTCCCCTGGATCACTCTTCTTCTTAACAACTGATAATGTATATGGAGGATTCACTGATGTCAGACACTGGAATAAGCAAGCCACATGAATTAATTTTCACAGTAACCCCATGGAATAGATAGTACTGTCATCCTCATGTAGATGAAGAAACTGAGACTTAGAGAATTAAAGAGTTTGTACAGTATCACAGAATTATAGTACACTGTAGGGGTAAGTTTTAAATCTAAGCATGACTTCAAAGCCTTGTTCTTAACTGTAAGCCAATACTGTCTCATTTTCATGCTATTCCATGCAATCAACCTGAGTCTGTGGCCACAATCTTAAATATTAGCTGGGTATTTACAACTTTGAGATGGACCATTTGAAGGAGTTCCAGAGGTACCTCTACTTTGACATATCCAAAAGTGATGTCCTTGTCTCCCCCATTCCCACCCCTGTGCTCAGCCCGTGTTTCATCTTTGGTAATTCACCCTTGGGCAAGTCACAGATTGACCTGAGAGGAAAATATCCACTTTGCAGAGCGGGCTGTGCACAGAGATCCTTAGTTCCGGGATTTATGACTACCTTCTCTATTTTCATGTGCATGTAGAGGCTGAAGCTATACTCTCAGATAGATGCAGGGATTAAATTCCTGAAATCCTCACAACAGGAAACTTTAAATACGCTTTTTTGAGATCACCACACCAATTAACTTTCTACCATGCTTGCTATTCTATAGTCAGCATCAACAATATCCAATTAAAGACCAAGGACAGGCATGGTGGCTCACGCTGCAATCTCAGCACTTTAGGAGGCCCCTGTTGGAGGGGTGCTTGAGCCCAGGAGTTCCAGACCAGCCTGGGCAACACAGTGAGACCCCATCTCTAAAAATATTACAAAAATTAGCTGGATGTGCTGGCACGCACTTGTAGTCCCAGATACTTGGGAGGCTGAGGTGGGAGGATGGTTTGAGTCCAGGAGGTCCAGGCTGCAGTGAGCTGTGATTGCACCACTGCACTCCAGCCTGGGCAACAGAGGGAGACCCTGTCTCAAAAAAAAGACCAAGTCTTACCCAAAAGAAGTAACATGAGCTATAATAACATAACTCAGTTCAGTTAGCCAACTGCTAGTTCAGATAGTTCTGATTTCATAAGAGAAGAATGTGACAAGTCAACTGGATACTGACCCAAGCATCTAGAATGCATAACATGGATGGTTTATGGATTACTGAGAAAACAGTAATCCTGAAGAAACAGCCAGAATGAGCAACTATCAGGCTAATAGCATTTCCTTCGTTGACAGGTAAACTAGATTGGGAGGCCCAGACTGACGTCACGTATCTCCACAGCTTTCTTGTAAGAGAGTTGTATTTTTTAAGTCTACCCCTTATAGGTGGTCCAGAACCAGTGAACTGAAGCTACCGGGAAACACTGTTTGAGTCAACAGAAAGGTGAAATTTCCAAAAGTCGTAGATCCCTGAAAATGGAGGAAGCAAGTTCCTCTTTGCCCATAGGCATTTAAGTACAGAAAAAAAATGACTGTATGGCAGATGTTAGATATTCACGCTTTGAAAGAAGAGGGGTATACAACTTTGAACTCCATTCCAACTTCAAGATTCTAGAATTTTGTCAGTGGAACACAGTAAATTTTGATGCAAATGCCAAGAGCAGGGTAGACCAGCAACTCTGTACACGAAAGTGCAGGCTTACATGGCTACTCCAGAGGTCTGAGGAGCAGTAAAAACGGAGGAGCAAGATGCGAGAGGCCAGGCAGTCAAACCGCCACCTTCCCATTGCTGCACCAGCCACACATCTAGCAAACCAGACACCCCCAGGACACTGTTCTCCAGGGTGTGGGGTAGTTTGCCTGTCAGGTTTCACTAACTTCTCTTTGCAACTCAGCTGAGAAATTCATCATGTGGGAGCATTTTCACCAAAGAGCAACAGGGCACTTGTACCTCTTTACATTTGTACTTAGGAAGTTTACAGAAAAGTACAATTTGACATTTGCAAGACAAAGGAAAAAATTCCCCTTTCAGGGACATGCTGCAAACTATTTATTATCAAAAAGTACACTCTAAAACCACAGTGCACTCAGCTTTTTTTCCTGCCAGGCTTAAGTACTGGGATCTAGGAGAAGGATTTGGTCACAACACACCTCAAAATAGAGCTCCAAGACTAACATGCATGGCTTAATGAGCCAAATGCATGACAACGCCTCGGTCTAATCCGTGGCTCTTCTCTCGTGCCCGTCTACTGTGTGTTCCACTGTAGCAGGAGCAGTTTTCCTGAGGGCTAAAATCATTTCCAGGTAGATTTTGCACTATCAAACCAAATAGCTTCAAAACACATTGCTTAATGTAACAGAAAACACTGAACACATGTATGAATGAATGACTGTGATGGACTGAATGTTTTGTGTCCTGCCAGAATTCATATGTTGAAGCCCTAAGCTGTAATGTGATCGTATTTGGAGGTAGGGCCTTTGGGAAATAACTGGGGCTAGATGAGGCCACAAAGGTGAGGTCTCATGATGGAATTTGTGACCTTATAAGAAGAGACACCAGAAAGTTTGTACTCTCTCCATCCCCTCACCACATGAGAACACAGCAAGATGGCAGCCACCTAAAAGTTAGGAAGAGAGCCCTCACGAGGAACCAAATTGGCCAGCACCCAGATCTTGGAATTCCCAGTCTCCAGAGCTGTGAGAAATACATTTCTGTTCAAGGAATCCAGTCTATAGTATTTATTATGGCAGCCTGAGCAGACTAAAACAATGACTTTGTGACTTCCATAGAACTGGGTTTTACAGACAAGCAGTGGTCACAGCATGAGGTTGGGGCTTGACAGAACTTAACTGATAAAACAGCAGGTTACCAATTTCTGACATCATGTTGAAAAACATAGTATCACATGAGATCACTTCTAAAATAGCATTTTCGCCCAGGTGCAGTGGCTCACGCCTGTAACCCCAGCACTTTGTGAAGCCCAGGTAGGGGATCATTTAAGGTCAGGAGTTTAAGACTAGCCTGGCCAACATGGTGAAACCCCATCTCTACTAAAAATACAAAAATTAACTGAGTGTGGTGGTGCACACCTGCAATCCCAGGCACTTGGGAGGCTGAGGCAGGAGAATCGCTTGAGCCCAGGAGGAGAGGTTGCAGTGAGCTGAGATCAAGCCATTATACTCCAGCCTGGGTGACAGAGTGAGACTCCATCTCTAAACAAACAAACAAACAAACAAACAAATAAATAAGATAGCATTTTTTTTAATGATAAAAAGACAACATTTGTTCAATACAGAACATTTGAAAACCATCAAAAAGAAAATAAAAATCACCTATATTACCTCAGACAACCACTGTTGATGTGCTTGGTATTTATCCTCCTGTAATTATTTTTCTCTACAGAAAGTAAAACTGACTGATGGGATGAAATCTTTCTTTGGGTAGTCTCTTCTGATCACAACTGCCATTACACTCATGTAGTCAGTTTAAAGAACCCATCCTCTCATACTGAAAAGGACACTCCTGAGAACAATTCTACTTTCAAGACACTCAATAGTTCAATAGTTTCAATGTGGATATCCACAGTCTACAATATCAACACAGAATCACTGGGTGCCTATGGGGGTGTTTGGGGACTAACTGAAAGGGGTACTAAGAAACTTTCTAGGATGACAGAAATGTTCTGTATAGTATTTGGAGTATGGATTACACAATGTGTACATATGTCAAAATGTATCCAATTGTGCACTTAAGATCTATGAGGGGAACTAGAAAGACAGCACCAATACCTGTCACTGGAACATGTGTTTGATGCTTTTTCCAAAAGTGGTAGCAGACAGAATCTTTAAAAAGTGAACATCACTGAGCATGTACTACATACCAGGCCCTGGGCTAAAGGCTTTACATGCACCTCCACACCACAAACTTAATTCTAACAACTACTCTCAGGTATTTCCAGGACTTCCATTTTACCATTGAAGAAACTGAGGCTTAGAGAGGTAAAGTAACCTGATCAAGATCCCACAACTGAGAAGTGGCAGAACCAAGACTGAAAACACCAAGGTCCATTCTACTCAGGAGCCCCAGCTCTTATCCACAATGCCAGCTCTAAAAGTCATTAATGTGTGTGCCTTTCCAGGAATCTGTTCTAAGGAGAGAATCAAAGATGGATCCAAATAAATACATATGAGGATGCAAATGCATCACTACTACAGATGTGCAAACATGCTTTTCAGTCAATCAGAGAAACTTTTCAGAAGGCTTTATTTTAAAAAGACTGCTCTGAGTTCTGAGAAAATCATGGGTTTGGGCCAGAATAAGACAATCAATGGGCAGCTCTCCCCAAGCTGAGTGTCATGTCATAGCTCTGTCATGAGGAGCAGGTGGGTTAATGCAGAGAGCTCAGAACAGAGCCTGGCTCATAGTAGGTGCTCAATAAATGGTAGCAATCATAATGTACTCTCAGTCCTAACCTGTCATCTTAAAATAGAAAAAGCATAGACTTTGAGGCGTTGGTCAATTCCATGAACACCTAAGAACATCTAACACTCCTGTCATTGTCCTACGGGGTGGGCTTGGACAGTCACAGTCCCTGCCCTCATGAGCCCACGTGCTGAGGGGAACAGCCTATGGAAAGCACTAAGGGAAGGGTTCCACAGGATGCCATGGGGGCAGAGGGGGCACCTAACCTAGATGGAATCCGGAGGGTAGGGGAGTCCAGGAAAGGCTTCTCAGAGGAGGTGATGACTAAGCTGAGACTGCAAGGATTAGTAGCTGGAAGCTTGGCAAAGAGATGGGGCAGCATTCTAAGCAGAGGAAAATGCGTGGGGAAAGGCCTGATGGGTGAGGGCACTCAGCACCTGCATGGATTCAAAAGGATATCACGGAGTGGCATTGTAGATTCCACCACATACTGTGTTACCTTGAACAAGTCCTTTCATTTCCCAGAGCCTCAAATATAGGATAATGTCACTTACCTTTGTCTGTAAAATAAGGATACAGTTGTCATACAGAAGCTACAATTGAACAGAGGAATCTATCCTTACAGGACAAATGCTCAACACATGTGGTTAGCATTCTGTGTTGTGGAAAGGAAAAAAAAAAAGGTTTGGGCCCTCGACCCCCATGACACCCGAATTCATCTGCTCCAGCCCACTGGTTCCTCTGCTGCTCCTTGATCCCCCTGCACACTCTCCCTCCAAGGACTCGGCCTAGAACACTCTTCTCCCAGATGTTCACATGGAGCTGTCTCCTCCCATCCTTAGGTCTTTGTTCATCTGCTCAAATGTCCCTTATCAGAGAAGCTTTTAAAAATCTCTATGTCAAACAGTAAATCTTTGTTCCTGAATTTTATATTGCTCTTACCAAGCTTTTATCCACATGCTGAATCACCCTAACATTCAATATATTTTCTTCTTTTGTCCTACTTTTGTCTTCTTTCTATATTTTGTCCAACTACTTGTGCTAGAAGTTAAGCTCCCTGAGAGGAGGGGGTTTTGTCTGTTTTATTTCCTGTATTTTTCCAGAGCTCACAGCAGTGTCTGGCACACAGTGAGTGCCCAACAACAAAAAAAATGATTTGTTAACGGAAAGAACAAACACCCCAAGCTCGAGGGCAGGACCTGCCTTTATTTTTCTTTTACTCCCTGAGAGCCTGACAAAGCTTTGCGTTGGGTCGACTTTTCATAAACATTTGTTTAACTGTACAATTCAATTACTTTTTACAAATGGTTGTGTTCACTTAATATATAAAGATTAAATGACTGTATTTTTCTTGCTCAGCAAATAAATCCAAGATTGTCTGTAATTATAATGAAGCAATTCGTTGCTTGGTCAATTTGGTGGGAAGAAGAGGAAAACTGGTGGCCTGGTTTCATTAGCTGGTGAAAGCCACTAACACATTTATCAATTAGTTCCAAATAGCCTTCACTGATGAAAAGGCCAAACCCTGATGATGCCAAACCAGGATGAGCATTCTGGTTTAATATATGAAGTACAGAAAAATGATCAAGGTGTCCCAGGGCTTAAATTTCTCTCTGTTATAAAGTTGGGTCCTTTGAGAAACTGCATTACTGGGATTACACCCTCAGGATGTTCACCCCACTAATGGTCTGAAAAAGTTCTTGAATCTCCTCTTAAATTAACCATCAAACATCTGCTTTAATACCAGAAGGCGTAAACTCAAAATGAGGTCAACTGCTTCCCCTAAACATTAGAAACTGTTGAAATTGAAACAAAATGCCAGAGTCTAGTCTTCAGGTTGTACAAACTGTCACATATGCCCTAGGACTTCCTAAAAAAATTATCTCAAGGGTTTACGGTAAGTACGTGGTAAGTATATCAATCACTTGCCATTTCAAAATATTGTGGAAATACAGAGAAAATGATTTGGTTTCAAAGAAAAGCATGACCAGAGTTAGTTTACTACAGAGACTAGTCTTCAAAAGGTTGATTTTTACAAGCTAAAACTCCAATTTCTATGAAGAATTACCTGTTATTCAGGCAGTGTCTTGAGGATAATTGCTGCCTATGCCTATGGATACAAAGAAATCCCAAATCAGGTGACAGCACATATGCAAAGATAACCTCTTACATTGACATGGCATGTTCCAAAAAGCATTTGCATTTGCACTTCCATCTGATTTGAGTTTTACAAGGACCCTGCTGGGAAGCTATGTCAATGGCACCCCCACTGTACAGATGGGCCAAAGGGCTAGGGGCATTCAGCAACCTGTCCACATCCCCAGGACCAGGGCTGGGTCTAGCATGCCGGGCTTCTGAAAACCACGTCCAGCATTCTTTCAGTAGGAAGAATACATGCAGCATCACACACATACTTTAAAGTAAGTGATCTTTTTCTACACTTTTATGGAATTATATTTCTAATAGACTGGCACTTTGGGGATACTTACTCTAAATGATGAACATACCAATTGTTTCTATAACCCTGGAGCCAAATTTAGGCAGATTTCTAATGGAGTCTGGTTCCCCAGGGTTCTGTCCTTGACTCGCACTGTTCCATTTAAGAGACTCCTATTGGGTGATCTCATCCAGTCTCGTGGTCTCAACTAACAGCTATGTCCTGATGACTTACAAATATTTAATTTCAGTCCATCCTCTTCACTGAGCTTCAGACTCCTATCCCCCTGCCCACGGAGCATCTCCACTGGAGAATGCCTCAGGTAGCTGTCATACAACCTTTCTAAAACTTCTTCCTCTTTTGCCTAGACTTCTTCCCAGGCACATGATCTCTCCTAGCTAATGGTACTGCCATCCACTCAACCTTCTAGCTAAACACCTGGAAATGATTTCCGGTTTCTTTTTTACCCTGAATCCACCCAAATATTAAGTCCTATCAGCTTTACTTGCTATTATCTCTTATGCCTTTCTCATCAGCTGTACCATCACTGTCTTAGTTCAGGTCCTCATTATCTTGTTACTTGGAACACAGAAACTGCCTCAAAATGAACCTCTCGCCTGCAACCTGGCTGCTACTTACCATGCATATGTCCACACATGCCATGCCCCCTGCCCGCACATAAATGTAAAATATAAGCCCACTCATGTCATAAAACCTGCCGAGAATTCTTCAAAGGTTACCTGCTCCATAAAGCCCAGACTCCCTGGCATGGAATTTGTGTCTGACACGGCAAGTTTTCTATCAAATAATGATTCTCTCCCTTCTTAATAATGGAATGCTGATTTTTAGCTGGAACATGGCCACTTGCAATACTGTATTTCTTGGCCTTCACTGGAGCTAGATGCAGCCATATGATCAAGTTCTGGCCAATTCCATGGTCAGTACTGTGTGGAATTCCAGGAGACCCCTTAAAGGGAGCTGACTCAGTTAGGAGGAATGCCTCTGGCCCTTCTTACTACATGGAACTGGAATAGAGAGATGATTCCTAGTTCTTCAGCAACCATTTAGACAAGGAGGTGACCCTGTCTTCAGCAGAACAGAAAGCACAGAAATCTGGGTTGCAAAATGAATCCATGGAGCTTCCATGGCGGGGCTGGACTACCTACCTCCAGACTCTTCACATGAGAGAGTACTGTTCATCTGGCTTACGCCACTGTCATTTTTATGTTTCCTGTGATAGGCAACGGAGCCAAGTCCTAAGTGACCCAGAATTCAAACATCTCAAGAACAGTAAGTCTTAACACTTCATTTCTGCTGCCTCCTCTAGCCTGCCCTTTTCCCATGCCTCAAACTTCAGGCTCTAGTGCTACCAAAGTTCCTGCTGTTTTCCACTTTAACTACACATTCACCACACTTCTCTGCTTTGCTCAAACTGGCTCCCCTACCTAAACACCCTCCTTATCTTTGTTTAACTTTTAACTCTTCACACTCAGCTCAGGCCTCACCTCCTCCAGGAAGTTTGCCTGAACATCCATCTCAGGGCAAGTGGCCATTCTCTCTGCTCCTAAAATACCCTGGGCAAGCTCCAGTTTTGGAACCCAGCTGCCATGACTTATTAATGGTTATCTCTCTTACCCCACAGAAAGCGCCTCAAAGCGCAGACATCACATCTACTCATCTTGTATCTACACCTCCTAACGCAACATCTGGCACTAAGTGGCAGCTCAGGAGATACGTTCTGATCTCGACTGGATTTTCCTCACTGCAATGGAGTAAACAGGGTTGAATGCCTCAAAATGTCTTGATTCGCTCTTCATGTCAGCTCTAAGTTGAAGGCTGAAACAAAATTTTCTAGCCATACTTTTGTTTTCCTGGAGATGGAGAGCAAACAGCAGATGAGTCATCCGAAGAGAATATCCACTACGAGAAACAATTTTTGGACATTTCAGATCTGAAGTTCCTCATCTGTAAAAGAGAGCTTGGCCCTTAGCAACCTTTGAGGTCTCCTCTGGCTCTAATATTTTATAAACCCATTGTTGAGTATAAATGCACAGACCTAGACACAGGGAACTCACTGTAAATAGATGGCTCCTCCAGGGACTGGTAACATGACCGGCCTTACCTAACCTTCAAATAAATTATTTACAAGGAGTGTCTAATAAAATCTTGGAGTGATCAGCTGACTGAACACTGTAGGATAATAAAATGCCAAGTGAGGTAAGATGGGCTTCCTAGACTCCAGCCAGGCTGGCCTGCTCTAAAAACCCCTGACCTTGCCACACTCCTTCCTGTTACTGGGCATCTATCTGCGTTTGCTGTTTCTTCTGTCTCAAATGCTCCTTCCTTCCCTCTTTACTGTGACCTCAGCTCAAGAGTCACTTCCTTATAAAAATCTTCCGTCTTTCCCTAACTGGGTAGAATCACCCTATTCTACGTTCTCATTCATTGCATTGTATTTCTCCTCTTCATAGCACTGGTCATGGTTGCTACTTTTTATTGGTATAATCATTTGATCGACATCTTTCTCCCTCACTGGATCATACCCTCCACTGGCGAGTATTTTTGTTTTTGCTCATCAGTACATCCATATCCTTGGCAGAGGTTTGACGCTCAACAAATACTTGTTAAAAGATCTCCAGAGGCCGTGCAAGGGCGCAGAACAGTGGCGGATGAGTTTCACTATGGGGAAAGGGAAGACTCCATTTGAGGGAAACGCTGAGCTACTCTAATCAGCTGGAAAGCTCTGAGCTCTCCATCATACCCTTGAAGAAGGATCTTGGGAGTCAGGAATGGTGGTCACTTTCTGGTGAGAGTTGAAGAGCAGTCACTGAAGGAGGCCATCATGGCACAGCAAGGCATGACAAGCTAAGTAAGAGAGGAGACAAGCATATGACTAAAAAGCTCAAAGAGCCAGTATCAGTCCCAGGTGACGGCTCACAGCCAAAGTCTGATGTGAAAGTGACTAACATGCTGAGCATTCCCATGGCTGGCATGTACTGAATAAACAAGGACTGTACAAACGACAAATGACAATTTGTAGCAGTCTCTGCGGTATGCAGATCAACAGAGAAGAGACCTACTTCTTGCAGCAGAAGGAGTAACGTTAGCAGATGACAAAGGGAAACCAGAGTTGTTAAATTGTACTTTCATCTTTATCTAAAAAGATTTTCCTCACTGGAATGAGTAGAATGAATACAAATACAGAACTGAATTCCAACAGAGGTGAGGTGACAGTAAGAGCCCAAAATTTCAGGCTCAAATGAAAGACATCTGGGGGACTCAAAGTCTGCTGATAAGAAATACTGAGGAGTAAGAGAGGCCCCAGGAGGTGGGAATCAGAGAGAGATTGCCGCAGTTTTCCAGAGGGGAAGAAATGCAGAGAGAGAGAGAGAGAGAGCGTACACTAACTCGTGCATGTAAAATCCATCACTGGCCACAATTTTTTGTTTTGTTTGTTTGTTTTTTTGAGACAGGGTCTCACTCTGACACCCAGGCTGGAGTGCAATGGCGCAATTTCAGCTCACTGCAACCTACACCTCCTGGGCTCAAGTGATCCTCCCATCTTAGCCTCCCGAGTAGCTGGGACTACACAGGTGTGCACCACCACGCCCACCTAATTTTTGTATTTTTTATAGAGACAGGGTCTCCTCATGTTTCCCAGGCTGGTCTTGAACTCCTAGACTCAACAGATCTGCCCACCTTGGCCTCACAAAGTGCTGGGATTATAGGCATAGGCCACTGTGCCTGGCCCCAACACACAAATTCATTTGGAAACAGATCACTTGTGAATTCTTAGACCAGGAAGTGATGCTCAGAGACAAGGCCACTTGCCAAGCAAGGCTACGCCAAGCTGAGTTATCCGGAGTCAGCGAGGCACCTGTGGACCCTCATGAACCTTGAGAAACAAGAGCTAGATGATGTTGGCAATTGGTATATTCACCGATACCTCAACTATGTTCAGAGACTAGCTTAACAGGGCTTAATCTTGGGAATGAGATTGTTACTCTTCCCAAATTCTGAATTTTTAAAAGAGTCAAATTAAGTAGACATTTTTCTCTCAATTTGAGGAGAAATCAGCAGCTCAAAGTTGAAAAGTTAATGTGCCATGTAATCATGGGAGTAGAATGCAGCATGTTAGGGTTGGCAGTCAGCCTCTGTGGGGCAAAAGCTTCCTCTGTGGGCCACATCTGCAAAATGGGATGGCGAAATACCACGGGAAGCATTTGCAGCTTTTGGGGTAAACACTAATTACCACGAACCCAGCATGCCAACAACTGCATAAGGCACAAAGCAGTCAGACTCACGAGTTGAAAAGCCTGTGCTGGAAAGTGCTATGTGCCCAAGCATAACATGGTGAGGAGGAAGTGAAATTTAAACTGTGCCCTTCTATAAACTATTCCTCACCCAACATATTTCAGATACAGTATTCCACACTTCGTCAAAAACAGCAAATCAAATGTGTGCTGGCTGGCTTTAGGAGTTTGGGGTTGAAATGTCAATGACAGCTGAGTTTCCCTTTAATACAGTTGATGAAACACGCTGAAAGATGTTTGGTCAATGGGATGCATGCCCCTTTGTTTCTCTAACTTTTTTTTTTTTTTTTTTTTGAGGCGGAGTCTCACTCTGTCGCCCAGGCTGGAGTGCAGTGGCCGGATCTCAGCTCACTGCAAGCTCCACCTCCCGGGTTCACGCCATTCTCCTGCCTCAGACTCCCGAGTAGCTGGGACTATAGGTGCCCGCCACCTCGCCCGCCTAGTTTTTTGTATTTTTTAGTAGAGACGGGGTTTCACCGTGTTAGCCAGGATGGTCTCGATCTCCTGACCTCGTGATCCGCCCGTCTCGGCCTCCCAAAGTGCTGGGATTACAGGCTTGAGCCACCGCGCCCGGCCTGTTTCCCTAACTTTTCTGTAGGGCTTGACTCTGGAAAAAAGTCAACACCACGAGTAAATTATTCATGAGCGCTGTCTGGCCTCCCAATTGGCCAAGAAGCCCAGGACAAAAGAATGAATAGTCTTTTTTTCCCCTTAGGAGAACTGACTTGGTGACTGCCTCCTTCCCAGCCTACTCTTCTTGGTTTCTGGGCCACAGCAGGTTCCAGACCTTCCAACCAAAGGCAGAGGGGCAGGCCCTTCCCTTGCTGAGTCTCCCAGGAACTGG
The DNA here is from genome assembly GCF_043159975.1 of Macaca nemestrina. NCBI lineage: Eukaryota > Metazoa > Chordata > Mammalia > Primates > Cercopithecidae > Macaca > Macaca nemestrina. The sequence goes on from NC_092131.1 coordinate 46,561,269, forward strand.
GCTTTTGTTCCTCCACAAGATACAAGTGAATACATCTGAGAATCAGGGTCACAACACAAGTCGGAACGCATGCAAACATTACTGGTCTGTGTCCTCTTGCATAGGCACAGGCAGCTAAAGAAGAAATTTATGTCAGAGGAGCCTAAGGTACTACCTTCTGAAGCCTTCTTTAACAGTGACTTGCACATAGTATTATCTTTTATTTGCTGGAAAATAAACACCTCTCTCCCTCCCTTCCCTCAAAGAACCCAAACAAACAAACAACAGCTCTATTTGGATAGGTCAGAGGCATCTTCTGAGGAGATTATTTTTTAGCTCTGATAAAGGGCTTTCTGGGACACGTATGATAAATGAGGCTGTCTGATACTCCCAGGTTTCTCACTGGGCTCTTGTATCAAATCCACACCCTCTGTGACCTAAATGTGCCCTTTACTGTGTGTAAAGCCAAGGACTTGGCTTTCAAAGTCTTATCCTTAAGACTGTGTTCCCAGCCAGTATACTGAATGGAATTAAATTATCCTGTGAAATAAATCCACGGGATAAAAATAGCATTTGAATCTATCCTAATTAAATGTGTTCCCTTCAAAGTCAACCATATCAGTTAGAGCCTGAACATGGGATTCCAGTCCAAGAGTAAATTAAAATCAATTCTCAGAATCGAATCCCAGATACCATGAATTGAAATAAAATTTGTCAAGATGGGGGCTGACACTGCTTCACCAGAAACCACATCAAGTTACAGTGTCTACCCACCCTATTTTGAGACAAATGAGACAAGGAGACTGAGGGGCAGTAACATCCAATGCAGGAAAGCAAGCTCGCTGCTCGGCCCAACTCAAAGCCTCTGAGGATTCAAGAAAACTTGAGATAAGACTGAATTGCTTTTGCCCCCTCTACCTTATTTTCAGGAACTGAAGTGGTCCTATCACCAAAAAGGACTAAGAGGCTGACTCTGTAGTGTACGCTAAATCCTCAAGTCTCCCCTGAGGAGACAGCGGAGCCCAGTGGTTAGGACGATGGTTTGAATTCTGACTTCACTACCAGTTACCAGTCTGGTGATGAAGTCTTTGGAAGACCTAACTATTCATCTGAACAATGTGGATACTATTACTGTTATAAAATAATATTGTTAGAAGAATTAACAGAGGAATGCAAGGGAAGAGCTGCTCCTGTAACAAGTGTTCGTTTTATTGATTTATTGATTGATCAACACACAGGGTCCGCTCTGTCACCCAGGCTGGAATGCAATGGCACAATTACAGCGCACTGCAGCCTCAACCTCCTGGGCTCAAGCAATTCTCCCACCTCAGCCTCCCAAGCAGCTACGACCACAGGTGCTTGCCACCATGCCTGGCTAATTTGTTTAATACATATGTGTATATATATATATTTTTTATAGAGATAGGGGTCTCCTCATGTTGCTCCGGCTGGCCTCAAACTTCCGGGCTCAAGTGATCCTCCCCACTCAGCGTTCCAAAGTGCTGGGACTAGAGGTGTGAGTCACCACACCCAGCCCAAGTGTTCAGTTTAGGTCTTGTTGTTAATATTATTTTGATCTGCAAGAGAAGTCCCTGTCAAGTAGGGGAGTCATTACTTATATGCAGTTTTTAAACTACATGTGGAAACGTCTCTCTTTGGGGCAAGCGGAGTGGAGATGGCTGGATTAGCCGCAGAGAGGAGCACAAAAATGGAACTCACTGCCCAGAGTCTGATAGCACAAGGAGGACGCTTAATTCCTTTCACCATCAGAGATCATACCAGCAACCTCCACAAATCATACACTGGGAAGAAAGTGGAGAGTGGGAAAAAAATGCTCTCATCTCCACAGCCTGGTCAAGAAAGCTCAAAACAGGCTGCCTAATCAACCTGCAGCAGCCCCGTGACCTAAGAACGAGCAGAGATCCTGGACTGCATTCAAACAGGTGGCTCCGACTGCCCTTATCCAGGCTGGTTCCCAGCTCTGCACCCTCCTCCCTCCTGCACGGTGCCATGAGGCTGTGATAAATGCACTGTACGAAGTTGAGGTCTGGGGGATCTGCACTGAGAATGAATTAGAGGAAGTGCCTCTGTGGTGCCTGCCACGCCTGCTGTGCAGTGCTTGCCTTCCCACTTCACTCCAGCACCAACCACCAGTCCTACTGCATTCTCTCTACAAGACTTACTACTTGTTCTCTTCCTGTTTTGACTCCCACAGTATTTAAGAATATTCACTGTTTTTAAAGCTCTTATAATTTAATAATGATGTTAATACTATCATGAGTTTATGAAAGGAACTGCATTTAACAAGGTTAATAAATAGCAAATTTCAATCAGGAAATCCTTTACTTTGGCATTAATGCCCCTAATATATGAAAATTTTTCTCTAAGGAAAGCAACAATTGCATCTTAAGAGAAAAAGAGTTTATGTGAGCTGGGTGCAGTGGCTCACACTTTAGGAGGCCAAGGTGGGAGGATTGCTTGAGGCCAGGAGTTCAAGACCGACCTAGCCAACATAGTGAGACCCTGTCTTAAAAAAAAAAAAAAAGAAAAAAAAATAAAACAATAAAAAAGAAAAAAAGAGCATATGTGGCAATTAGGTTATATGATTTAAAGAGTAGAAGGACACTGACAGCAGAAAAAAAAACCAGGAAAATTTAAGAATAAAAATTGTCTAACATTCACTATTACATTTCTCACTGTCTCTGACCTTCTCTCTGACTAAAGTTACATTTGATATCTGTTGAATTCTATGACTTAACAACATCAAGCAGATTTGGAGCCCATTCAAAGTATGGTATATTATGATCAAAAGATTGTGTGTCACAAAATGGAGAATCAAATAATATTTGGGAGGGGGCTACACACGGAAGATATTATCATGCAGGACACTGCTCACGAGCGGCTCACCTACTTCCTGACTGGTGAGCCATGCTCCACATGACTGTGATTCTTCTTATAGCAACTTAGAGCAGGTTAGCCACACCCTTTAGTTAAGGTGTAGATTCTTAAAATGGAATAGAATCATGGTTAAGGGATTCACTTCAAATCTTAAAATGAAAAAAAAGAGAACAACACTGTGTTTAGCATCTTGCAGGGCTTGGCTATGACAGGTCCTTAATAAACTCTGGCTGAACCAATTGATGAATAAATAGTCTCTTCTGAGCCTCTTGGGCCTATTTTATGAATACCAAGTGGGGCAAATTTTAGTTTGGAGGCAGTGTTTATTACTGTCATTCATTTATCCTAATGGATCCTTGGAACCTTTGTGAGGCCTGGGCAACATAGCAAGACCTCTGTCTCTACAAAAAAATTAAAAATTAGCCAGGTGTAGTGGTGCATGCCTGTAGTCCCAGCTATCTACTTGGGAGGCCAAGATGGGAGGACTGCTTAGCCCAGGAGGTCAAGGCTGCAGTGAACCATGATTGCGCCACTGCACTCCAGCTCAGGCTACGGAGTGAGACCTTGCCTCAAAAACAAAAACAAAAACAAAAACAAAACTTCTGTGAATTTAATTCCAAAAAAGGTTTCAACTGATTATCATGAGAAGTGGAAGGATGGATCATGCCAGGAGAGTGGAGGAGGCAGCGAATTAGAAGTGAGGGCAGCAACCAAAACTCACCTATAGATGATTCCTTTATCATGGAGGAACATGAGAGCCGAAATGATTTCTGCAGCATAGAAGCGAGCTCGTGCTTCATCAAAACGACGAGACTTCTGAATGTGGAACATCAAGTCACCCCCATTCACAAACTCCATCACAAAAAACAGACGATCCTGGATACAAACACAAGAGAGGGTCCAATGTGGTGTAGCAATTAACCTAGAGCTCCATCAGCATCATATTGCCCAGGGCTGTGGCACAGAGAGGAGACTGTCAAGTGGATGTATTCCAGGAAACATCCTGACCATGGGTCAGAGTGCAGTGCAACAGGTCTGGTGGGATTAGAGCCCTGGGGCGGAGCAGCACCTGGATATCCTGTAGTTAGTTCCACACAGCCTTGAATTGCTACATGAAATCAAAAGTACAGAAGGCATCAGAAACCTTTGATTCGAGTTCCAGCTCTGTTCCTTAAAGGTCAGGTACCTGGAGAGAGAATGCAAATCGAAAGGTATATGCCTTTAATCTGGAACATGTGGGGTTAATTATCCAAAGTAAAGGACACCTAGTAGGTGCTCTAGTTCTCACAAGTGGGCAGAGAACAATCGCAGAAAAACAACACCCCTTTAGACAAGTCAGTCAAACGGATGTGGAGGCCGGGTGCAGTGGCTCAGGCCTGTAATCCTAGCAATTTGGGAGTCCTATGTGGGTGGATCCCTTGAGCCCAGGGGTTCAAGACCAGCCTGGGCCACATAGTGAGACCTTGTCTGTAGGAAAAAAAAAAAAAAAATTAGGCAGGAGGATCACCTGAGCCTGGGAAGTAAAGGCTGCAATGAGCTGTGGTTGTGCCACGGCACTCCCACCTGGGCGACAGGGGTAAGACTCCTTCCTCCAAAAAAAAAAAAAAAAGGCAAATGACAGCCTCATGGTAGCATCCACATTGGAAATACCACTCAGTCCTTCAAAAGACTGAGTCAAGAGTGGGAGTGTAGAAATGAGCGAGATGCCATCTCCCCTTTAAGTGACTCTCAACCTAGCAGGTAAAGTGGACTCTTAAAATAAAAGTCACTATGGAGTGTACTAAGTACTATGCAAGTGGTGTGAATAAAGTGCTATGGAAATCACGACTGCTTCATGAAAGAAATGTGTAGGTCTCATTTAAAAAGTGATCCAAGATTTATCTAAGTGTAAAACGTTTTGCTTCAAGCACCTCTAAGATCAATGGGTTTCCTCACTCCTTCCTGTGACATTTATGAAATTCCTAATTAGCTGGTGCTGAGTTCAGATGCGAGATCCAATAGACAGTAGAGCAGACACAGCCTCTCCCCATACAGAGTTTGGTGTGAGAAACACATTACTCCAAAAAGAAAAAAAAAAAAAAGTGACACAAGCAAATCGACAAATTCTGGTAAATCCTGTGAAGGAAAAGTGGAGGAAGTGTGACATCTGGTCACCTGCCTGGGGGTCAGACAACGTCTCTGAGCAAGTGAAACGTGAGCTAAGGCCCACAGGATGAGTGCCATTGACTTGGGACCCGTGATACCATTTTGTGGGATTGGAGATTATTTTGTGAGGAAATTGGTATTTTACCAAAGGATGCAGATATGCATAACCTATCTTTATTTTGAGGGGAGACAGGGTCTTATTCTTTCACCCAAGCTGAAGTGCAGTGGCGCGATCTCGGCTCACTGCAGCCTTGACCTCCAGGACTCAAGCAATCCTCCCACCTCAGCCTCTTGAGTAGCTGGGACTACAGGCATGTGCCACCACGCCCAGCTCATTTTTTTGATTTTTAGTAGAGATGGGGTCTCACTACATTGCCCAGGCTGGGCTCGAACCCCTGAGCTCAAGCAATACTCCCACCTCAACCTCCCCAAGTGCTGGGATTACAGGCGTGAGCCACCACACCCAGTCTTGAACCTGTCTTTATTTGTGGTTGTCAGTGCCACTGGCTTTGCACAGGGTGTTTCCACACATTCACAGCTGAACAATGGGCAGAGCATGGTGCGTGCTCCTGCTTAGCTCCCACTGCATCCCTGGTGTAACCACGCAGATCCCTATCAGAAGGAAGCACGGCTTGTGACCTCATATGCCCTATTTTAACTAACGCTTTAATTAGAAGGAAAAAAAAATCCCCTGAATTTATTAAACACTTCTTTCTGCTAAAAGTGAAGCAAGAATTTAATAGTGAAGAAGGAATGGCAAGATTCACAAAACAAAAACCACCACCACCAAGACAACTCTTCAGGTTGGCCAATCTAAGCCAACAGGCAAACTATGTAAATACAGCAAGCCATCTGACTAAGCTGCTGGCATTCATTTGAGGGTGACTGACAAGGGGAGAGGCAGAATTGGGTGGGACAAGCTTTGATGAGCAATGGCTGTCCTGTATTTTCTAAATGGGAAGGATTAAGGTGGAATTAGCAGGTTAGCAATGGGGTGGGCAGGGGATATACACACACAGGAAACATCCCAAAAAGCTGCATCTGCATAGTAAGTTTTTATGCCAATGCTGTGGCTGTCCATTTGGAGGGATGGCCACAGACGGCCTGAGGTAAAAACTAAGGTGAAAAGCCACCCTGAACCATCTCTGGGCAAGGAGGTCAGTCTTACATGTTTTTGTTAACCAGCCTGTTCATCTTCCTCGTGGATCTGAGTGGCAGTCACATGAATTCCAATTGCTCTGAACACCTGGCTACTGGAACTGGGTCAGTGGGGGAAGTGGCCACTCCTTAGGCTGCTATAAGTGGTGCACTTGGCAAGAGTTTTAAGGCAGCCGGCATCGAAAGCCTAAAGTCTAAAAGCCAGGGTGTGGGCTAAATTCCAGATCTGGGGGGAAAAAATCCTGCCCTCTAGGCTTGCTTCAGCCCAGCCCCATCCACAATCCTGGAGGCAGATTCTCAGATAATACACAGACTCCGGCAGATTCACCTCTGCTACACAGTGAGGGACCATAAGCTTTAGAATTCCGGAAAGATGGGTTCTGCTGTACCTGTTTCTTTTCATTCAGAGTCTCATTTCTAACCTCCCGTCTGGCACCACCTGGAACACAGGGTGTAATTCACAGCCCTCAGGCTATGAGCAACTCTTGAAGCAGACAGGAGACATAGGCCAGCTGAGACACGACAACAACTTAATGCAGAGTACTGGTCCATCCTATCAAAGACCTCAAATAATGTCACCAGGCATAAAAACAAAGATATGTTTATCAACAAGCAAAATGTTTTTGCTGTGAGGAAACCCTATGTTGACCTGCACTTCTGTTCACTCCATTTTAAAATGTTTGCTGCAGAGAGGGAAAGATTTGGCAGCAATTTCTCCAAGATTACTTTTGAAGAGAAGGAGATAAATGACAAAAAATCTCTAGTGTTTAGAAAAGAAGATGCAGGCCAGGCGCGGTGGTTCATGCCTGTAATCCCAGCACTTTGGGAGGCTGAGGCGGGCGGATCACTTGAGGTCAGAAGTTCAAAACCAGCCTGGCCAATGTGGTGAAACCCTGTCTCTACTAAAAGCACAAAAAAATCAGCTGGGCGTGGTGGCATGCGCCTCTAATTCCAGTTACTCGGAGGCTGAGGCAGGAGAATCACTTGAACCCTGGATGCAGAGGTTGCAGTGAGCTAAGATTGCACCATGCACTCCAGCCTAGGAGACAGAGGAAGACTATCTCAAAAAAAAAAAAAAAAAAAAAAGGAAAGAAAAGAAGACCCATACATCATCAGGTGGTGATGGGGTGAGGAGTCATCATCAGAAATAAAATTATATTAAGTATGTCCTATTTTTATTTTTAGTAGAGACGAGGTCTCACTACATTGCCCAGGCTGATCTCGAACTCCCTTCGGGCAAGTGTGCAATAAGTGATAGCTGCTGCTGAAGCTGCCGATGCTTGTGCTCTCACGTAGGTATTTTTCAGTTTAAAAAAAGATCATAAATGTGAATGTGCAGAGTGATTTTAGTTATAGCCAAAAATGCAGATAGATGCATAGAAAGGACAAAAAAGATGGCTACAGAGTGACAGAAGTCAGTTTTTTGTTGTGGGATCGGGGGTGACATTTCTTCTTTATACTTTTCAGTATCTTTCAAGGTTTCTATGATGAGTGTGTATTACATGTGCTTCCTCCATGTGTTTCTTATTTTCATCTGAAAGACGGAAGATAAGACATGGGAAAGACACAGTTGTGAGGCTGTTTGAGAGAGCCCTTGTTTAGGCAATGGGAGTTGGAAAGCAGCTACAAAAAGAAACTGTTGCATCCCCGCTGCCCATTATAAGGGAAACGAGTAACCACCCATGTCCCATAATGGCCTTTCTGCTGCCTGAAGTAACCAGGCCATTGGGCTTGTTGGAACGGCATCCACATTGAGAATCGGCTGGCTCTGGTTCGGGTCCCAGCGGCTCCACTTGGAGCCTGGTGCGCAGGCTTTACAGCATATACTACAGATTGCAGAGATCGTCTGTGGTTCCTTTAAGGTTCTGAACAAGACAAATGTTTACTAAACACACACATGGTATGCTAGGGCCTGGGTAAGGACCCAGCCTCCTAAAACTAATACGACTCCACACTGCTCTCAGGAAGCTCACGGACATGCAGGCACAGCATATCACCACAGTGTGTTAAGTGCAGTGGAGGGGAACAGAAGGTGTTATGGGGACACCGAGCAGGGCATCTGAGCAGCCTGGAGGTGGAATTTGGCAGGTGGGGTTTGTGGGGGAAGCTTCTAAGAGGAGCCAATTCCCCAGCCTAGAAGGATGAGGGCATGCAAGTCAGGCTGGAGTGGGGACTGAGGCGGGAGGTGTCAGGAAGACTGTGCCGCTGAAGTGTAAGATGTCAGGCAGATGGGAGGGACTGCAAAGGCAGGCAGGTTGTCAAGCGCTGGAGTGCGTGAGTGTGAGGCTTCGCTGTAACTGTACTGCTATTTTCAAAATGAAATGCAGAAAAAGCAAAAAGCTACTTAGGGGTGCTTTGTTTCACTCCATCTCAGGTCACCCACAAATGAGACGTGCAGGGTCTCAGCTGCCATTAATAAACATGATCACTCACTACTGGTCTGTACTAGAATTATAAGCCCAGTGCCTGGAGTAAAACAGGTGCAGCTATGGTGCTTGGCTTGAAAAAGACTCCAGTAATGTTGGAGCTTGCCACATAGAATAAAACAACATCAGCCACAAAAGCAAATCACTCCAGCAAAATTTTACCCCTTTGGAATTAATTCCAAAGGAGTAAAACTTTTCACATTTAGTGAATGCCCTTTACAAAGCTAAGACCTGTATTTGAAGTTCTGAAAGGAGGCAAAAGAAAACCTCTCACCTCCAGCTCTACTCTCAGTCTGTGCTATTTAAGAATTAGTATCACTGATGACTCGACAAACACCAAATCATGCTTCACAAATTCAACTGTGAAGCAACTAGGTGAAGCATTTTTTGGAAATCCTGCATTTAGGGAGGTACTGGAAGATGGATTATGGTTGTAGTGAGTCACTCCTATGGCAGAGAGGAGTTTCCCAAATCCCACTCTAGACAGAGATGGCAAAGATGACTGTTTCAGTATTTAAATCTGTGCATAGAACCATTTTGGTTTTTCTAAAGTCCAATTTCCTAGAAACTGAGCCTGCACATCTGTACAGCCTTACCTGAGGCTTTTGGTTCTGTCAGGTAAAGTCTGCCCTGACTTGTGTGGTAGGAAATCTCAGGGTCAGGAAACCGGTTTAACATCACTTCTAAAACCCTTTGTCCCTGCTCCTCTCTTTTGTCCCTGATTCAGCCAACCACAAATACAAGTCATTAACATGGGGTGATGAACACCTGTGGGAGTGAAAGCAACTCAGAAATCCCTTTGTCCCATACCCAGTGTGGGAGGCCAAGGAGCTGCTGCCTGGTAAATACAGAATTCCTGTCATCACTTGCTCTGATGACACTGACCTGCTGCAGTCTGGGTCCACTCTCTGTCCTCGCTATCAGTTCAGAACTATTCCTTCCCCAGGCCCAAGGGGCTAAAAATATCCCCTGAATAATGGTTGTCAGTATAAGTAGGGTGCATTCCCTAAGGTTCCCTCATTAAGGGCTGTTGGATAGAAGTTAAAGCTGATGGGCAATTTGTATGAACCAGAGACATAATACCTGGGTGGATGAAAGTGCTATGCCAGGATGATACAAGTGACAAGATAATGCTACCTAAGGAAAGTGACTGGAGAGCAAGCATGGACCAGGGCAAGATCCTGCAGGGTCACTGGGGCAAACATCTTTGGAGGCATCTGTTCAGCTCATGGCGATCCCTTCCTCAGCATTTACCCACTCTCCAGCCCAGCCACATGGGTAAACGCAAGCATCTGTGCACAACCAGTTAGATAGAGCGGCGCCTGTCCAGAGTCTCTTTTCCAGAAAACTGAAACTGAGATAAAAAGCTTTTAATTTAGTCTGGGTTGTGTGCAGGAACTGAGGAAACACAGGTTAGGAAATGGAAACTGCTTTTGCAGTGTAAATGTGGGAAATGTCTAGGTATAACAGAGTGGAGAAAAACTGGGTGGATGGATGAATGGACAGGTGGATGCATGAAGGAGAAGAATGAAGCAGAAACATAGAGTGAGGCAGAGACAAGAGATCAGGGAGGGTGAGTGAGCCAAGAGCAAAACTGCCAGGGCTCCTCATGTCCTTCCGGTTTCAGATCAGCCGAGACCTGGCCAATTCCTGCCCTTGGGTTGCATGAGACATCCGTTGTACCTCCGAATCTTTATTTTTAGTTTTTTTTTTTTTTGCATAGCCTTAAGTAAGTTTTCTTACTACCTGAAGTAAATTTTCTGCTACCAGGAGAATTTCAGCTAAAATACAATTTTTGCTTTTCTTTTTGAGACAGGGTCTCACTCTGTCACCCAGGCTGGAGGGCAGTGGCAGGATCATGGCTCACTGCAGCGCTGAACTTCTGGGCTTAAGTGATCCTTCCAACCTCAGCCTCCTGTGCAGCTGGGACCACAGGTGTGTGCCACCACACCTGGCAAATTTTTTGTATAGACTGGGTATCTCTGTGTTGCACAGGCTGGTCTTGAACTCCTAGGCTCAATCAATCCTATCTCGGCCTCCCAAAGTGCTGGGATTACAGGTGTGAGCCACCATGCCTGGCACACACACCAATTTTTTTTTTTTTTTTTTATACTTTAAGTTCTAGGGTACATGTGCACAACATGCAGGCTTGTTACATATGTATGCATGTGCCATGTTGGTGTGCTGCACCCATTAACTCATCATTTACATTAGGTAGATCTCCTAAAGCTATCCCTCTCCCCTCCCCCTCCCCACAATAGGACCTGGTGTGTGATGTTCCCCTTCCTGTGTCCAAGTGATCTCATTGTTCAATTCCCACCTATGAGTGAGAACATGCAGTATTTGGTTTTCTGTTCTTGCGATAGTTTGCTGAGAATGATTGTTTCCAGCTGCATCCATGTCCCTACAAAGGACACGAACTCATCCTCTTTAATGGCTGCATAGTATTCCATGGTGTATATGTGCCACCTTTTCTTAATCCAGTCTGTCACTGATGGACATTTGGGTTGATTCTAAGTCTTTGCTATTGTGAATAGTGCCACAATAATGTGTGCATGTGTCTTTATAGCAGCATGACTTATAATCCTTTGGGTATATCCCCAGTAATGGGATGGCTGGGTCAAATGGTATTTCTAGTTCTAGATCCTTGAGGAATCACCACACTGTTTTCCACAATGGTTGAACTAGTTTACAGTCCCACCAACAGTGTAAAAGTGTTCCTATTTCTCCACATCCTCTCCAGCACCTGTTGTTTCCTGACTTTTTAATGATTGCCACTCTAACTGGTGTGAGATGGTATCTCATTGTGGTTTTGATCTGCATTTCTCTGATAGCGAGTGATGATGAGCATTTTTTCATGTCTGTTGGCTGCATAAATGTCTTCTTTTGAGAAGTGTCTGTTAATATCCTTTGCCCACTTTTTGATGGGGTTTTTTTTTTTCTTGTAAATTTGTTTGAGTTCTTTGTAGGTTCTGGATATTAGTCCTTTGTAAGATGAGTAGATTGCAAAAATTTTCTCCCATTCTGTAGGTTGCCTGTTCATTCTGATGGTAGTTTCTTTTGCTGTGCAGAAGTTCTTTAGTTTAATTAGATCCCATTTGTCAATTTTGGCTTTTACTGCTGTTGCTTTTGGTGTTTTAGACATGAAGTCCTTGCCCATGCCTATGTCCTGAATGGTATTACCTAGGTTTTCTTCTAGGATTTTTATGGTTTTAGGTCTAACATTTAAGTCTCTAACCCATCTTGAATTGATTTTCATATAAGGAGTAAGGAAAGGATCCAGTTTCAGCTTTCTACTTATGGCTAGCCAATTTTCCCAGCACCACTTATTAAATAGGGAATCCTTTCCCCATTTCTTGTTTTTGTCAGGTTTGTCAAAGATCAGATGGCTGTAGATGACACACACCAATTTTTAAGGTGTAAGAAGTTTCCTTATTTATTTCTAAATCTGGGATAATAACACCTATAGCTACAGTGATCATGTAAAGATTAAACCAGAAGCCAAGTGCCTCACACAGTGCCAAGCCCAGAAAAGGATCTCAATCAATAGAAGCTATTGGTACCACTACATTATATAAAGAGGAGACTTTGTGCCCAGTGCCCAAGTCCCGGTATGACTAAGAGGAAGCCCAGGGCAGCAGTGACACCTGGACTCTGGGGCCAGGATGCTTGAGGTCCAAGAGCAACTCCTGCTGTGCTATATTTAGCTTCTCTCTGACAAAACTCACATCTGCAAAATGGGGATAATAAGACAACCCAACTCACAGGTTTGTGAGGATTAAATGATTTAAGCTAAGAGCTTCGAATAGTGTCTGGCATACCATAAATGAAATGCTCAAGAGATGTTAGCAACTATTATTATCCTCATCATCATTAGTGCATCTGCTGCAGCTTCAGCCCCCATGGCCAACTGCTACCAGGGCTCCAAAGGGCCTGCTGTATGAGGCATAGGAAGGCCCCTTGGCTGTGGCTGTGGCACACGTGGCAGTGAGCTACATGCCCTGGGTCTAGAGGTGATGCCTCCCTCATGGACCTCCAAGACTGGCAGAGGTGCACACACACTCACAAGTGGACAGGAATGAAACAGCAGCCGAAACAGCAGCTGCAGTAGCTCCCCCAACCCTCAGTGTGGGACAGGGGTATAGCGGGTCGAAGGAGGTGGAAGGAGTCCTGGCCCAGCTGCTGGGACACAGGGACGTTTCCTGATGCTATATGGTAATGGCCTTGACCGGATAAGGACTTTTCTTTCTGGGAAATGCTTGCTGAGCAAGGGGTTACAAACCTAGATTTGATAACCAAAACATACTAACCAAGGTTTCAGTTCTGATAAGTTTTCTAACACTGATTGGTAATTCATATTTTCTATTTTAAGGGGTTTATAATAATTATTATTGCAAAACAAATGCCCTCCTATGTACTACAAACATATTACTGTAAGCAAGACTTTTTATAGTAGTTATTCTCCCTTTCTATAAAGTTGATTCAATCTCAGAACCAGATTGCAAAAGATTTTTCTCCATTTAAAGTAAAAATCTGTTGTCTCTATGATTTAAAGACTGCATTTGAAGATGTATTATTCCAGAAACCGAGGCAGCAGGAAAGAGTCACCATACTCAGAATTTTCGTGAGGATGCAGATTACCTTTTGGAAATAATTCAAAGATAGACATAACATGTAAGTTATGAAAAATGTAGCTATTGCTTTAAGGCAATGTGAAGCTGGGAGCCACATCTATTCTTACTTACCCAAGCTCTAAGAACTGCCTTGGAGTATATCTATATGAATAACAAGCCCATGCTGTGCGAAAAGCTGCAGAGTGCTACTGACGGCTGGGGGGAAGGAGAAGGAAATCTCCATAACAGATAGCAGTGTTGAACTTCTCCTAAATACCATTGCTTTATTATTTTTCTCAGACAAAGTCATCTACGGGGTGAGTAGGGAGTTCAAATCAACAGGAAACAGTTACTGACGTCAAAGAGGTCACAGTGGAAAAGCACCCTCATGAGGAAATCTGATTGCACCATGTCTGAACTGGAAACAACTTGAATTTAACCACATTAAGAAAGATTACACAGCCTTCAAGGAAGAAACAATGAGAAGGAGTCTAATGGCTGCATTTTTTTTTTGACTTATCATTTTGCACAGCCCAGAAGATGTCAAAGGTTAATTCAATCACCCAGCAACCCCTGTGTCAAGCCCACAGGCAAGACACATCCTGTCTGAGCTCAGAGACTAGTCTTTGGGAAGGTGAAATATGTCCTGAATACAACAAACCCTTAGGGCCTTGCATTTCAAACCTGGAAGGACACACAGCTCTTTTCAAAGACCAAGTGTTTTCCTGGTAATCTGGATGCATTATAGCCATCTCTCATAATGAAACCCGACAAGCCTTACTGGCATATATATACTAGACTACGGAAACAAAGAGGAAATCTAGCTTGCAGTTTAACACACTGTGAAACATCCAGGCCAGGATGTTCTTTAAAGCATAAATAAGCGGTAACATATGATAGGGGGCATAGCAGAGTCACAGCACAAGTCCACCCTTCCTGATGGAACCTCCTTTGGCATTTCTGGTCCACATACAGCTTTCCAGTACCATGGTGTAGGGCTGGGCTGGATCTGTGCACTTGGTCTTGTTCTCCACGGGGGACCTGAAACCCTTGAAGGCAGAGCCCAGATGCTAAGTGAAATATCTTTAATAGCACTAAGCACAGTGCCTTGCCAATTGTGAGGGTTAATAAATGCTTCAGGAGTGAATATAACAGGAACCATTTTTGTCTCCTGGTACAATTAAACTGGCACTTTAGAAGAGCTGGAACAAACTGACAAGATTAGTTTCACCCAACCATTTTACAGAAGCAAAGGGCAAAGAAGTGAAGTACCTTGCCCATAGTTAAAACAGTTTGTAGAAGAGTTAGGTAGGAGAACAAGGTCTGCTGATGCTGTATTTTCCTTTATAGAGCTTTTATTTTTCTACTTATAAAACTAATTATATATCCATAGTTCAAATGTAATTACAAAGTAAATAGATAGAAAATTGAGAAGAAAATAAAGAAAATGAAAATAAAATCACCCTAATCCTGACAATCAGATATAGAAGTCTCAAACTTTTAGCTTCAAAGAACTGGAGATTTCAGGGCAAATAAGAAATTTTCAAGGTAATGTTAACAATATTTAATTTTTCCTTTGTGTCCTAATCATACTTAACATTCTATAGCATGTTTTAAAAACAGAAAGGAAAAAGTAAAAAACATACGCTTCTCTTTTCATTTACATTGCATATTATTTCCTGATATAATTAGTCATCAAGAACATGATTTTTTTTAAACAGTTGCATACTATTCCCAATGCCAGTTCTATGAAGTCCTACAATTAGCTTGACTTCTAATTAGGTTAATGAATATATGAGGACATGATAGCCTTTATGCCATGATAAAGATCATTTTTTTTAGCCTGGTAAAGCAGGCATTTCTGAGTGGAGATGATTGCTAACTGGGCACGGTGTTTTAATTGATTGGGCAATCATTTAGACATCATTAATCTTTAGAGCACCCCCTAGTGGTTGACAAGAACGTCTGAACAAACCTCCTAGTCAAAACTACCCACATTTGAAATACACTAAGAGTCACAAAGAAGATATCCTGGAAGACTATCTACTTTTAAAAAAAGGTTTAGCAACTTAACAAAAGCATCCACAATAGGATTTCTTTAAGTCACCATTTCACATAGTGAAATTTTCTTTATAAAGATTTTGGTTTAAGCATCAAATAGGATATTTAAGGGCTTAGTTTGTTCTAAGGGCCTATAGGATAAAGAGTAAAAATACCATTTCATTTATTTAGATCATTTTTCATGACAGAGATCCCTAAACTGTAAACTTTTAAGACAACCACAATTTCACTTCTCCCTCTGATCTATGTATGAATTTGACACTTTTGCCATGTGGGAAGATACTAGGGTTATAGTTGATTAGACACTTTGTCCAGTTAGAGAAGTAGAGATTATGGCCAAGAATATGCCGTATCTGCCTCAAGGTGATGCCTGGGAATCTACTGGCTGAGAATTCATTTCCTCTCCCCATCTGCAGTGTTGATGCACGGGCTGAAGTTTCCGTGTGGAATGTGCCTTTCACGTGTTATTTTGAGTTTGATTCCTCCACCATAGCCATGACAAACTCTTCTCTGGTTCTCTTTTGTTGGGGAACAAAATCTGTTCAAGCAAATGACGTGCCCACGACCTCCTCCTAAACCATTAAAAATTTTTTTTTAAATTATAGTTTAAGTTCTAGGATATATGTACACAATGTGCAGGCTTGTTACATAGGTATATATGTGCCATGTGGTTTGCTGCCCCCATCAACTTGTCATCTACATTAGGTATTTCTCCTAATGCTATCCCTTCCCTAGTCCCCCACCTGCCAACAGGCCCCAGTGTGTGATGTTCCCCTCCCTGTGTCCATGTGTTCTCATTGTTCAACTCCCACCTATGAGTGAGAACATGCAGTGTTCCCAAACCATTTTTGCAATCTGGATTACATATTGATCTCCACTGTCCATTAAGGAAGAAAGTTGCAGACCTTACTCTAAAGATACAGAGGTTAAATTAAAAAGAGGTGGAGCTCTAACAGGAAGAGAAGTAGTCACCAGAAACAGCTTAAAAGGTTTATATGGGAGAAAGCACATTGTGTTAACTTTGAAGAGAAGCTTCAGTTGGCTAAGTGGAGTTCAGATGGGTTGTTAAAACCCCCAAAATGAGCAGATCCTAAGATGGTGACACCAAGAACCTCATGCCATATCCAATAGAACTCTGAGTCTGTTAGTGAACTGACTTCATCTCAGCACTTGATTTATCCTACTATGAAACCACTTCCTTCTGATTCTTCTTCTTTTTCCACTCAACCTTAACCCTTACTTAGAATTCCTTCTTCAAGTCTCCTCTCTTCACTCTCTCTATAAACATCTACTGAAAGATTTTTGATTTTTTTTTTTAAGACAGAGTCTCGCTCTGTTGCCCAGGCTGAAGTGCACTGGTGCAATCTTGATTCACTGCAGCCTTTGCCTCCCAGGTTCAAGCGATTCTCCTTGCTTCAGCCTCCCGAGTAGCTGGGATTATGGGTGTGCGCCACCATGCCTGGCTAAATTTTGTATTTTTAGTAGAGACGGGGTTTTGCCATGTTGACCACGCTGGTCTCGAACTCCTGACTTCAGGTGATCCACTCGCCTCAGCCTCCCAAAGTGCTGGGATTACAGGTGTGAGCCACTGTGCCTGGCCTGAAAGATTTTATATTATAGTTTCTAGTTACCAAGAGGACATGGATGACACCAAACTGATCTCCCATCTCAACTGTGTTTCTGACAAACGAGCATCTTACCACTAAATTTCCCCCAAACTGAACTCAGGCTCTTCCATTCTCTCCAGGCTTCCAACTGGCCAGAGCCCTGGCTATTCCCACTTAAAAAGTCCTATCAAGTCTACCTCCTTAGTGTTTCCTTGACTCCACTCTATGATTGCTTCCCTGGGGTAGGCAAGTCTCCAGGTTGCGGGCCCAGCATCCTCACCAGATCTGCTGCCATTAGCCTCCCTCTGTAGATAGCAGCCAGAGAGAGCCTTCTAACATGCAAATCTTATGTTACTTCCTCCCTTAAAGATTTTGCTGGCTCCTTTTACCTAAACATTTTAGTCTAAGCTCCTCAGCAAAGGACATCAGACACATTATGACTTTGCTGCTTCATCACCACCCTCCCCCCACCACCACCATTTCCCCTCTTACAAATCTGCCTCATCTAGTCATTTGGGGTTTCCTGGGCATGTCCTACAATTTTAAGCCTCTGTACCTTTGCACTGCTGTTACCTCTGTCTGGGAGTCTATGCCCTCCTCCTGTGACTACAGGGTTCCTATTCATCTTCAAAACACAGTTCAGACAGCCCCTCCTCTGGGAAGTCTTTCCAACCTCCACGAGGATCAACCATGACTTTCTTCTCTCTATCACATGGTGTTATCATGACCTTTGACTGTAAGCAATTAAAGGGCAGGTCCACATTTTGTTCTTTTGTCTTCATCCCTGGCACATAATGTATGCTCCATAAACATTTACAGAATTGAATTTAAAATGCAAGATAAGTACACTATTACCATTCATTATAGTACACAAACAGCTAATGTCTCTGTTGGCCAGGGTCCACCTTCAATATTTAGAGACCATTCAGCCTTAAGATAGCATTTAAGGTGTCTACTTTTTGTTTTGTTGTTTTTCTTTTTTTGTGGGTTGTAAAAAATTGAGACAGGGGTCTCACTTTGTCATCCAGGCTGGAATGCAGTGGTGCAATCCCAGTTCACTAATGTAGCCTCAACCTCCCGGGCTCAAGCAATCCTCTGGTAAGGTATCCACATTTCAAGTTGAAGTGGCATTTCCACGTACGGGAAACAGAACAAAAAAAGCCAGCAAGTGGCTCTCCCTCAAAGCACAATCATATTGCTTTCAGCACGTTTTTCCATGCTGGTTGGGAACCGTTTTGTAAAACTCTGATTATCTGTTTGTACAATTCAGCCACATGTACCACACACAGGATGGGAATCTGACTCACAAAGTTCAGGGTGGGGAGGATGCTTTTCATAAAACGCCACTGACTCAATGCCTTGATGGTAAAGTGAAAGTGTAATTATTAAATGCTAAAACAAGACAAGCTGCAGTATTTCTACTGCTTGCTTTTAAAAAATAACCCATTTTAGATATATGCTCAGTCAGCTAATCTTTTGCTCCCTAGATGCCCCCAGGCTCTGATAATAATGCCTTATCGAGCAGCAGGCTTCACTGTTGAGAGCTGCCAGCAGCATGCCAGCCCTCACTCACATTAAACAGACACTGCACGCTTCCGCTGTCTCCCCCGAGCTCAGAGGCTCCATCCCTAACAGTGCCACTGTCAGTGCAGGCACCGACAGCTGTAATGAGCCCCCGACAGGAACTCTGCCTTTCTACAAACTCAGACAAAAAATAATGCTTATATTTTCATAAAGAAGGTCTGACACAGTTGGGCGTTGGCCTCTATAAAAAGAAAAGTGATAACCCATTTGATTTTTCACATCAAGGCTAATCACCTTGACAGTCATGTAAGGGAGCCAGGGGAGATTCTTCCCCCTGGGAACCAATGTCTGGAGACATGTTTGGTTGTTACAACTGGAGAGGTGCTGCTGGTATTTGGTGAGCTGCTGGTATTCTGGGATGCTGCTCAACATCCACAATGAACAGGACAGCCCCCACCCCCAACAAAGTAGGCAAATGGCATTGCACTATGCAAATCAGTGATTTTTTTTTTTTTTATTGCAAAGGATGAAAACTTACCAGCCACTAGATTATTAAAACAACCTGACCTGTTGGTGAGGGTCAAGATGGTGAGAGCAAAGTTCTGAGCAACGTGGAAGGGCACTTTTTTTGTTTTAAATCACTTACGACTGGTGATAAAGATCATTGTTTTAGCCTGGTAAAGCAGACAGCTCCGAGAGGCGATGATGGCTAACTGGGCATGGTGTTTTAATTGCGATTGGCCACAGATGTGTCCTGAAGCCCAAATAAGAGGCACAAATCAAGTGAATGAGCAGATCCTATATCTATGAGCTTCCAGAAGAGAAACTAGAAACCAGTCTTACCACTGAACTTCCCCAAAACTGAACTCATGCCATTCCATTCTCTCCAGGCTCCCAACCGGCCAGAACCCTGGCCACTCCTCCTTAAAAAGTCCTATCAGGTCTACCTCCTTAGTGTTTCCTTGACCCCACTCCTATGATTGCTGCCTTGGGGCAGGCAGGTCCACGGGCCACTGGCCCAGCGTTCTCACCAGGTCTGCTGCTATTAGCCTCCTTCTGTAGACAGTAGCCAGAGAGGAGCTCTGCCATATTTGTTCCCTATTTTTCTTGGTCGTGTCCAACTCATCTTGAACCGACTTTCACCACTGGTAGACATGATTGTAGAAGGTCTGGGCTTGCTGCAGGCACAGGTTAGTTTCCACTTCACATGCCCTCAGAGCAAACCGTGCAGTCTGTGGCTTGGTGGTCCCTGGGGAGTAAGGAGCCAGGAGAACAAGGAAGCTGACTGACAAACACTTCCCAGGGTTCACTGCACAGTGATAGAAGAATGTGTATGGAGAGGAGGGAGGAATTTGGCTGGCAGGGCTCTCCTCTTTTGTTTTGGTTGGAAATTATATATTACATCATTTTAATGTTTAGAACGTCATATACCACAAGAATGGAATTAAGAGACTCTGGGAAGAGTTCCAGGACTCCCATTTGTAACACCTAAGCCATAAATCATTCTAGACCAGAAGTGGGCAGGAGTGAGCTAAAAAATACAGGCTCTTCTGCTGTAACTAAGAATTGGAAACCTCCCACAGAAAGGAAACAGGAACTCCCTGGGTGGCCCCAGAGAAGAGACAGGGCATGCCAAAGCCCTCCAGCAAAAAGGGGAGGGTCTGCTGGCAAGACTGAGCCAAGCTATTAGCTTAGAGGGAAGGAAGGAAAAGGAACCTTGCAAAGAAAGAGTCAGTCGCTTTTGATGGCACATGGGTTAGTATAGAGATGGAGACAGGAGGTAGACAGGGTGTCCTCATAGCCTGATGCAGGGGCTGCCGGTGAACAAACTAGTCTAGCCAGCGGGATGAGAAAGATCATGCAAGTGGCACTGGGAGCAAATGCAGCCTATTGGGGCTGCTACTCTTGCCATTCTGCCTCCTGCTTTAAACCTCCCAACCCCTATAGTGACCCAGAATCCACTGCTAACCAGAGACAGTACCAAGGACCAAGGACTTGAGCTAACCCTCTCCCCAGTAATTTCACTGCATCCTACAAAAAATATAAGGGAGCACTTGATCTGCAAATGTAGCTTCAGACAAACCCCCCAGACTCTTCAAGCAGATGACTGCTCTGAGCCTGCCTGAAAGGAAAATCCAGGAATTGCCACAGGGAGCAGCCTGCATAGAGGGTCACCAGCTGAGACTACAAGATGAACAACCTGTTCACGAGCTTCAGCCTTATAAGCTTCCCAAAGAATGTCAGTTTCATGAGGGCAGGGACTCTTTTCTGTTTTGCTCACTGCTTCGTCCTCAAGGCTTGAAGGCGAGCCCTACACCTCGCAGATACTCAGTGCATATCTGCTGAATGAATGAACACATTCCCCGCTAACCTGCCAGTGCACAACTCTACGTGACAAGTCTGCTAACTTTCTGTTGACAGGGCTGTTTCTGTTCATGAGACGCTGTGGATAATTCTGGACCTAGAAGAGATGGATGCAGCTGGGCTCTCAGCAGAGATTAAGTAATTAAGGAAAACCCAAGTAGTTAAAAACTAGAATATATTACAGGGTATGATTTTGATCCAAAGCAGTCAGGCTTTCAGACTGCATGATTTTCTCTTCACGGTGGGGTGGCAGCCCCTTGGCAGCTACTTCAGGTCCTACCTGGCAGTCCCAGCTGGTCACAGCAGGAGTCAACCCAGCTTCCTAGGGAACCATCTGCAGCCCACACCCGAGGGGCTGCTGAAAGCTATTAGTTGGCTTTAGTCTCACAGCCAATCAGGTTGTACTTCTGAGCAAAGACTGGCACATACTTAAGAGTTTCCCCTAGAACCCAATGTTCATTTTCAACTACCTTTCCTTTTGTAGCATAAAGACTATGTTTACTACATGCTATCTACTGTATACTTTTCTTTCATGTGTATTAGTCTTCTCTTCCCAACTAGAATGAGTTTTTAAAAAACTGTTTCTAGCCAGGCACGGTGGCTCATGCCTGTAATCCCAACACTTTGGGAGGCCAAGGCAGTAGGATTGCTTGAGGTCAGGAGTTCAAGACCAGTGTGGGCAACATAGTAAGACCTCCAACTCTGCAAAAAATGAAAACAAATAAAAGAACTGTTTCTTTTGCCTAGCATTCAGTCAGTGTGATCCTGGATTGACTGATTTTTCACTAAACTACCTGGCAGAACACCCATCTCATTTTCACCCTTGGAGCAGTCCTGGCACTTGGTATTTCAATAAAGGGCCCTACTGAAGCCAGAGTATCTATAACGTGGCAGGCTTTAAGGGTTCCAAGTTGGGTCCAGGAAAACCACAACCAAGCAATCACCACCCTAAAAGCTTTCGGTCATGATGAGACACAGGGACAAATTGTGACCTGAGTTGTGTTCTGGTTACATCAAATATTTTAATTACACAAAACTCCATATACCATCTTACCAGACATGGAGGTGGCGGTCTACTCAGTCTCTAGGTTGTCAACGATAATGTCGGCTACCAAAATCGAGACCAGTTACAACGGAACAACCTCAAACTGAAAAAACAAGCCGACTATTTCAAATCCTTTTGTCACACCAAGTATCTTGGCAGTCCCATCCAAAGAGACAGAGCCAAAGACACAGCTTGAACTTCAGGTTCTCTTATTCCTATTCATTTTTGTGGCCCTATTTAGCAACAGAAGGTTAGAAAGCCTGGTAGCCTGAGAGGACAGAAGCAAAGGTCCCAAATAATCCCCCCAAAATCCAGATCCTGGAGACAGCCTATGCACATTTGGTCTTCAGAGAATCTTCAGCAGAGAAGGAGGCGGGTCCAACATATGTTGGCCCCAAAGTCAGATCTTGTCTGACTATGGAAATAAATCCGCAATTAATAACCTAAAAGAAAGATGGAACACTATGAATAAGGTAGGAACATGCAGAGACAGGACACACCATGCTCTGGCTCATTTTCTATTTTGATCGGAGCCAAAGGCAAACTGCAACCAATGACCCGTAGCAGACCAGATTGTATGTGTAGCAGCCAGTGCTCAGGGAGAGGGGGAAACCTAGTTCCAAACAGATCAGAGGAAATATCCTCAGGTATTTCACAAAAGGCCAAAAACCACCTACTGTGGAAAACTGCCTCTATTCCTGTCTAATGACAGTATTCTCAGCTGTACATATTAGAGACTCAAAACTTCTATTTGTGATATAATGGAAATGGCTTGTATACTATTTAGCAGGACAGTCAGGTCAGGAATCCATGCACTGACTCTGGCTTGCTACGTGATCTGGGGCAAGTCGTTTAACTTCTCTGGATCTCAGTTGCTAGGCCTTTAAAATGAGGATGATACTCTTTCCTGGATGCTTTGGGTATTAAATGAGATATTTTGTTCAATGGATATTTATGGAATGCCAATGTGCAGTTCAGTTTCATAGACACTGGTAATGAATATGAGCACCTAGGACATATGCTAGGGTCTCATGAACTGCCCTTTCCTTCTTTGCTCATCCCCTCCTGCAAAGTGGGTACCATCCAGTCCCCAGGAATCAACCAACTACCCCAAGGCATGAATAGAGGCTTCTTCAGAATCCCCATGCCTGTGAAGGGGAAAGTCTCCCAGCCTTTCGGCTATACGTTCCCTTCTCGTCTAACCCTCTGTCACGGGGCCTCTTCCCCTTGCGCTGCGCGTCACAGTAACACAGAGCACACGCAGTAAAGCCACTGCAGGGGCCGAGCATGCCTCCTCCTCCCCACATCCAGCAGCTGGCAGGGGCTCAGCCAAATACTCAGTGAGCCCGCGGGAAGGGAAAGGTGAGCTGGAGGCGCTGGGAAGCATCACAGCTGGACAGCGCAGGCTGCAGCCCCGCTACATCCCCACATGTTGAAGCCAGCTGGAGAGGCACTCCCTAAAAGTACGCTGGCCAACAGGTCCAGGAGTAAGGAACACACCTTTAGGTGGAGAGGCTTATCTCAAAATAAAAGGCAGGGGACCTTCTTAAAGACAAGTGGGCCAGCTAAGCCAGAATTAGAACTCAGAGCTCTTGTGCTGAAGGTCACGGTGCAGTTGTCTGCCTGGGGAAAGATTAATTCCAGGGCCACATGACTGCCTTGCTGCCTGGCTGCTCTCTGCCTCTCCCACTTCTTTGCTAATATTTAATACAACAACAATGGAGAAAGTAATACAAAGAAAAGAATGTTCCTTTGTACTCATGCTGCCAGGTACACCGAGCACACTGAGATCATTTTGCACCAGCACGTATGCAGCGATGGCATTTATTTCACAAGATTCCAAGATATTCTGACCTTCAAACACCAGGATTTCAACTTTGTTGGCCATTTGTTGGTTTCTTATGGAAGGCTATGGTCCTGCCAGGAACTCCATCCTTGCAGGCTGATGTCGTCAGGACGCCCCAGCAGGCAGAGGAGCGGGAGGAGGCAAAAGTGCTGGGCATCAGAGCATCCTGTGGCCACCTGAAAGCGGTGGATCCTAAACATAAACTTAAGTCATTCCCAAAACAATGAGGGGTACTTGGCTCAGCCCTCTCACCCAGTCCCAGGGCCTGCTCGTGAGAGGCTGTTTTGGGCACTGGCCACAAAGTGTCTTCCGTTTTCCAAATGGAAACCTTTGCTTCCATAAACTGGGTCTCTGAACAAAGCCTGAAGCCTCAGACCAATATTTACTTTGTCGCTCCCCCTTCCTGTGATGGCTCCCCTCCACCCCCAACCCCCTAGTCTTTGTTCCTCTCTCTCCAGGAGGAGAACCGAAGGGGAGGCCCCTGGGAGCTGGGGATGGGGGATGGGAGGCCTGGATTCCAGGACATCCAAGCCAGGGACTCAGCTGCTGACACAACCCTCACTGATTCAGATAAAAGGAGTGTGATGTGAATTTCGCCAGAAATGGGTCAGGGAGGCAGCATGTACTAGGCTGTATCCCAGGTCCTGAGAGACCAGGAGTCTGGACCCTGACTTAATAACGGCTTATTCCTCCTACCCCCATTGTTAAAGAAATGTAATCCGATTACCAAATTTGGTAAATAGGAAAAAAAATCATTCATAATTCCACTACCTTAATCCAGTCCCTGATAGCTTATTGGCATAATTTCCTGGCAGTCTTTTTTGGGGCGGGGGAGGGGAACGGGTCTGCTAATTCACTACCTTGGGCAGAACCCGACATGGATACAGACTGTTCATCATCATAACCTCTGTATTATTTCCTGGATTCTAACCTCCTATTTTTACCATTTTCAGTGACAGATTTTAGGCAAATGACTTAACTCCTCAATGTCTCACTTCTCCATTTGACATAATGAAGATAATAATTGTACCTATCTTATAAGGCTGTTATAGGAATCATGTGCAATAAACAATACATGTTAGGTGCTTATGACAGTGCCTTGCAATTTAACTACTTAACATAAAATTATCTCTTGACTGGCTGAAAAATCTCATCAAATAGTATATTATTGAAGTGTACCCCCATTGCTAAATGCTGAAGTTGTTTCTAATATTTTCCTATTATAAATAATGCATGACACCAAAGCAATCTTGACCAAAAAGAAAAAGCTGGAGGCATTATACTATCTGATTTCAAAATCTACTACAAAGCTACAGTAATCAAAACACTATGGTACTGGCACAAAAACAGACATATAGACCAATGGAACAGAATACAGAGCTCAGAAATAAATCCACACTTTTACAATCAATTATCAACAAAGATCCCGAGGACACACAACAAAGGACTGTCTCTTCAAAAAATGATGTTGAAAAAACTGGATATCTACATAGAGAAGAATAAAAATAGACCCTCATCTCACATCACATAAAAAAATCACTGAAAAATGGACTAAAGACTTAAACGTAAGACCTGAAACTGTAAAATTACCAAATGACGACTTAGGGGAAGAAATCTGTGACACTGGCATAGGCAATGACTTTTTAAAATATGACCTTAAAAGCACAGGCAACAAAAGCAAAAACAGACAAATGGAATTATATCAAACTAAAAAGCTTCTGCAAAGTTTCTACAACCAACAGAATGAAGAGACAACCTGTGGAATGGGAGAAAATGTTTGCAAAACACGTATCTGGATAAGGAGTTAATATCCAAAATATAGAGGAAACTCAAACAACTTAATAGTAAGAAACAACCCAATCTTAAAATGGTTAATGGACCTGAATAGACATTTCTCAAAAGAAGACATACAAATGGACAACAGGTGGTGGGAGTGTAAATTAGTTCAACCATTGTGGAAAACCATGTGGCGACTCCTCAAGGATCTAGAACCAGAAATACCATTTGACCCAGCAATCCCATTACTGGGTACATACCCAAAGGATTATAAATCATTCTACTCTAAAGACACATGCACATGTATGTTTACTGCAGCACTATTTACAATACCAAAGACTTGGAACCAACACCATGGCCATCAATGATAGACTAGATAAAGAAAATGTGGCACATATACATCATGGAATACTATGCAGCCATAAAAAAGAATGAGTTCATGTCCTTTGCGGGGACATGGATGAAGCTGGAAACCATCATTCTCAGCAAACTAACACAGGAACAGAAAACCAAACATCACATGTTCTCACTCATAAGTTGAACAATGAGAACACAGGGAGGGGAACATCACACACCGGAAGCTGTTGGGTGGGAGGACAAGGGGAAGGAGAGCATTAGGACAAATACCTAATGCATTTGGGGCTTAAAACCTGGATGACCAGTTCATAGGTGCAGCAAACCACCATGGCACATGTGTACCTACGTAACAAACCTGCATGTTCAGCACATGTATCCCAGAACTTAAAGTAAAATAAAAATAAATAAAAAGTAAAAAAAAAAAAAAACAAAAAACACACCACACACGCAAATAGCCAACAGGTATATTAAAAATGCTCAACATCACTAATAATCGGGAATATGCAGATTAAAACCACAATGAGATATTCTGTCATACTTGTCAGAACAGCTATTATTGAAAAGATGAAAAACAGGTATTGGCAAGGATGTGGAGAAAAGGGAACCCCTGTATACTGTTGGTGGGAATGTAAATTAGTATAGCCATTTGGAAAATGGTATGGAGGCTTCTCAAAAAATTAAAATAGAACTACCATATGCTCCAGCAATTCCAATACTGGATATACATCCAAAGAAAATGAAATCAGCATGTCGAAAAGAGATGACTGCACTCTTATGGAATAAACCTAAGTGTTCACCAGTGGATGAATGGACAAAGAAACAATGGAATATATACACAATAGAATACTGTTCAGCTTTTAAAAAGAAAGATATCTTGTCATTTGCAACATGGATCAACCTGGAGGACACTGTATTATGTGAAATAAGCCAGGCACAGAAAGACAAATGCCGCTTAATCTCACTGATATGTGGAATCAAAAAAAGCCAAACTCATAGAAACAAAATACAATAGTGGTTACCAGAGGCTGAAGGATTAGAGAGATGTTGACCAAAAAAGAAAACATAAATAAAGCACTGAAAATTAAACATCTTTATGAATAACATTTTATTCATTACATTATTTTTATAGTCTAGATTATCAGAAAAACAGATCCAAGAGTAAACATTTTGTGAGTTTTAGTTCAGGTTATCAAATTAGTCACAAACTATTAGCATTTGCAGTGCTATCAGAAACATATAAGGATGCCCATTTATACACCTGTAAGCAGTGTATATGATTATTAAAAAATAGGGGAAATAATCTATGGGTTCATAAACCTTTGTAGCAACCTTGATAAATTATCAAATATTTGAAATTTGCTTACTATTTCCTTTTTGCCAAGAACAAAAGGACCTATAAAATACTTACTTTCTCAGTGTTTGCTGTCCCCTCCATGTGGGTGTCCGGGCTGGCCACTGGGAAGCCCTGGGACCTTTTTTCTTTGGTGTGAGGAGGGAGGGGGTCATCACCACAATTGAACTGACTCACTTTTGAACAGCAATTCACACTGTACAAAATATTCTGCATTCTCTCATTTGACCCTCACAGCGATCCTGTTTTCATTTTAACGACGAGAACTTTAAGGCTCAAAGGAGTTTTAGGACAGACTCAAGCCATTTAGATGGTGGAAAACAAAGCTAAAACAGAGTTCAGGTTTTCTGTTCCCAAGGGCGATGCCATTTCCATATTGTCAGCTTGGACGGGGGCCAAGACAGACAGGAGGTGTTTAAGCCCAGGCTGAATCAACCAACTAAATGCAGAATAAGACAACATATGGAGTCAGAGTCAGCCTGACCTAAACTTGAACCTTGTCTCTGCCACTTACAATCTAAGGGATCCTCGGCTAGTTACTGCCCTGCTCTGGGCTTCAGAGAGACTGAGTCCACGGGGCTGCATGAGGGAAGTGCTGTTTTTACAAAGGCCCTCACAATGAAATGCTCTGCAGATCGAGTGGCTCCAACACCTCCTCTCACTCCTAAATTCTCCAGGGGAGACTGTCACAGTTCAGCATTACGCACTGATTAGCATCTCACTTCAGAAGCCAGGGCCTGCAACAGTGGGCAGCTAAAAAGTAAGCATCTTTCTGCTGTAATTTCTCATAGCAAGTAACACTTTCTGTTCTTCATAGTTTTACAACAGTAAATGGGAATTGTCACTGAGGACTTCTGACAGATGAATGCACAGCGAACAAATGCCATGTGTATTGTGGAGTCCGATACCTTGCAAACCTCAAAGAAGGCATCAGCGAGAGCAAAATTAAAATTGTATACCTCTATCTCAGCATGAGAAAAACTCCCTTGCTGCTATTTTTTTTTTCTTCTTTTTCTTTTTTGAGACAAAGTCTCGCTCTGTCGCCCAGGCTGGAGTGCAGTGGCATGATCTCAGCTCACTGTAACCTCTGCCTACCAGGTTCCAGCGATCCTCCTGTCTCAGCCTCTGGAGTAGGTGGAATTGCAGGCATGCACCACCACACCAAGCTAATTTTTATATTTTTAGTAGACGGGGTTTCATCACGTTGGCCAGGCTGGTCTCAAACTCCTAGGCTCAAGTGATCGGCCCACCTCGGTCTCCCAAAGTGCTGCCTGCGCTCAGCCTCACTTGCTTCTTTGAAGTGGGTTCCCACTACTTCTTTATGATTTAGCCTAAAGCAGGGGAACATTTCCTTTATCCTTTGCTTTGGAGACATCTACTACAATACACACATCTTAAACCGCAATGGCAGTTCCATGCATTTGGTTTCTCTGGAGGAGAAATAAAAACTTTGCGGTAATGACTGCCACCTTGTGGTCAAACATAAAACTTCCACTAGGAAAAATAGACTTCAATTCTAGTAAAGGCTTCACCCGCTAAACACTGGGAATCCCGTGTGGCCGCTAAAATTTTGGTATATTGTATAATTTATATATTTTCCTGGAACATTTTGATTGTATATGCTATATTGATTGGGTTCGCAATCTGTTCCAGGTTAATTTCTCATTTTACTCTACCATAACATGATCTAATTGCTGATGAGATCTTTGCTTATACTCACCAGAATTTCCTTTTACAGATCAAATTCCCCTGAGTTAGGTATGAGATACTTCTTTATTTGCTTCGGCAGTAGTAACTTGGAACCACTGCTGCTGCAAGACCAGGCTAAGCTCACTAAATACCAGTTGACTGCTTGACTCAAAGGTTACCAGCTGGTGAAGATGACCTAACCTCATGTCATAGGAAACCATGTGATCTTTGGCTCAGGCCCTAGGAAGGAGATCTGAGCGGTCACCCGGCTCTGCGGCTTGACCCGTGGTGTTCATGGTGGTGTTCAGGAGGCTGGCACTTGAAACCTTGGCGGGCAACCAGTATCAGCTACCAGCTATTCCTCTCAAGCCTGTAGCTGTAACTCCACTCCTCTATTCCAAGAAAAGAGCCCAACAAGGGGGTGAGGGCAGGGGAGGGGCTGTATGCTGGCAAAGTGCCCAGCAAAGGAAGGGCTTCAAGGCTACCCCAGGGAGCAGTGTGGGGCAGGGAGAATGGAGCTCCAGGGGAACCAAGGACCGGCCCAGCAGAGGGAAAGAAGAGGATGGGGGCAGGAGCAGCATGGGCACCAGGGCCATCAGGAGTCACTGAGGACCAATGAGGAGCAGAGGGGAAGGGAGAGGAGTGCAGGGGAGTCGAGGCCCATGAAGCCATTAGCTGCCTCCCCAGTTTTTTTTCTCTTGATAACGCTGGAGTGGCGTGGGAGTCCACGCCATGTATCTCCTTCAGTGCATCCTGTCACCAAGCTCCCAGACTTCTCTGCTCCACCCATTCTCCAGGCTGCACGTGTCCCTCCCAACACAGATTTGAATACAAGTGATCCTAAAACACACGAAAACGCCCAGCTTCAGTCACAGCTAGAGGAATGCAAGTTAGAACTTCAAATATACCATTTTTCTAACCTCTCAGATGACCCAAATGACAGATAGCATGCCGTGATGGGAAGGCGGGGGAAATGCATCTTCTCACTCAAGCTTTGGGAGTGTGAATTTAGAGACACAGCCCAGCAAGTAGGGAAGAGCCTGCCTGTACTCTGCCGTCAGACCACCTGGCTTCAAACCCTCTCTGCCACTTCGGAACTAAGCTTCTTTGTACCTACGTTTTCTCCTTGTGAAATGGGGTGATAATAACAGAACTTATTTCAGAGGGTTACTGTAAGAATTAAATGAGATAACAGACATAAAGCACTTAGAACAATGTGTGGCATATGAACAATAAAATGTTCACTATCTTTAACCACAATGGAGGAGAGGGGCAATTGGACTCAATCAAAATGTGAAATGCATATACCCTTTGACCAAGCAATACTACTACTAATAACGTGTCATACAGAAACACCAGCATAAGCACACAAAGACAAAAGTATAAGGGGACTCACTGCAACAGTGACTGAAATAAAAGACTAGGAACATAATACATAGCAACAGAGGAGGACAAGTTAAATTAATTATGTCATGTTCTAAAATGGAGTACTATGCAACCATTAAAAATGAGGCAGCTTGGTATATAGAAATACAAAACAATTTCCAATGTATACTATTAATATTATGTCTTTAAAAAAAAAAAAGTGGCCAGGTACAGTGGCTCATGCCTGTAATCCCAGAACTTTGAGAGACTGAGGTGGATGGATTGCTTTAGCCCAGGAGTTTGAGAGCAGCCTGGGAAACATGGCAAAACCCCATCTCTACAAAAAATACAAAAATTAGCCAGGTGTGGTGGCATGTGCCTGTAAGTCCCAGTTTCTCAGGGGGATGAGGTGGGAGAATCGCTTTAGCCTGGGAGCTTGACGCTGCAGTGAGCCATAACCATCACAGCACTCCAGCCTGGGTGACGAAGTGAGACCCTGTCTCAAAAAATAGATTAATTAAATTTTAAAAATACAGAATCATGGGCAAAGTATACTATTATTTGTGTTTTTTAAAGATAAATATGTATGCATATTGTGCTGTTATATATGCTTTTGTGTACAGAAAATTCTCTCAAAGGCTATAAATAAAACAAGCAATAATTGTTTCTTTCAGAGAAAGGATATGAATATTTGGAGGATACTTATATTACCTATTGCAAGAAATTAGATTTTCATAATTAAAACATACAACCTGATATGTCATTCCTCTGCTTCAACTTCTTCCATGACTTTCCATTGCTCTCAGGACTAAACTTAAACCCCTTAACGCAGCCTGCAAGGATCTTCATGGCCTGGCCCTGGCCCAGGCCCACCTCGGCTGCCTCAGTTCTCACCAGGCCCCTCTTCAACCTCAATATGCTGCGTGTGCTGAGCCTCCTTCACACCGGATGCTCTGTCTCACCAGCAGACCTATGGCGTGCTGTTGACGCTGTATGACATATTCGCCTTCATTCTCTGCCTAACTAATTCTAACTCATTCACCTGGTCCCAGCATGGCTTTACCTTCCCTAGAGGTGTATTGCCAGCCTCCCTGACCGGGTCAGATGCCCCTATCCCGCTCCCATGGAATCCCCTACTTCCTTGATGGTGGCACAGGTCAGGAACATGCCCAGAATTCACTCTCCCAGAATGTTTTTTGACAGCAAGATTCTGACACCTCTGTACAGACCCTCCCTCTCCAAGACCATTTTCCCTCTTCATTGATACCAGAAGCCCAATTTTGAGCCTGATTCTAAATAGAAGCAGAATGTCCTGCGCCAGGGGCTGAATCAAGGTTTGCGTGAACCAGTCATGGTCTGCCAGCTTGTCTTGGCCTGGTATTTGCTCTTGCAGCCTCCTTGCTAAGGGCATGATATGGTTTGGCTGTGTGTCCCCACCCAAATCTCATGTTGAACTGGAATCTCTAATGTTGAGGGAAGGGCCTGGTGGCAGGTGACCGGATCACGAGGCAGATTTCCCTCTTGCTGTTCTCATGATAGCGAGGTCTCATGAGATCCGGCTGTTTAAAAGCGTGTAGCATTTCCCCTTTGCTCTCTCTCTCCTGCTGTCATGTGAAGCCCTGCTTGCTTCTCCTTCACCCTTCCGCTATGATTCCGTTTCTTGAGGCCTCCCCAGCCATGCCTCCTGTATGGCCTGTGGAACCGTGAGTCAATTAAACATTTTTTTCTTCATAAGTTACCCAGTCTCAGGTAGTTCTTTGTAGCAATGTGAGAACAGACATACAGGGCAGTTGACCCAAGTCTAGGAAAGATCTTCCCTCCCTGAAAAAAGGAGACTGGCCATGAAGCCCTTCGGCCCCTGCCCTTGTGCTTTCTGCTTTGCTATCATGCCAAGGTGTGGCATCTAGGGCTGCAACAAATACCTTGGGACCCCAAGGGAAAGACATGCCCAATGTCACTGAGCAACAAATCCAACCACAGTACTGTTATCATCAGACTTCTCATTATGTGAAACAAGTAAAAAGTTTACTAATGGACCAAACCCATCTTTTCTATTTATTGTTTAATCCACCGCTGGTCAAGTGTTCCATTAACTATAGCCAGAAACATTCCTAAATGCATACCCTTATAGGGCAGACAGATTCAATTCCTAAGACCAGTCCATGGTTTCAGGCAAAGGGACACTGCTAAAGCCAGGAGCAATGCCCTGGGATGTTCCTAATCAAGGTACCTCTCTGGGTCCTCTCAGACCCCTCTTCTAAACTCCTGTGCCCAGGTCAGAACCAGCCCAGCATTTAGGAGCAGAGTCACAGCCAAATTCATCAAGATAATCAGCCCATGGCATTTTCTCTGTTCTTAGATTTCTGTAACCTTCACTCACCTAGAGAAGATGTATGTATGACGACCTTTCCGATCCTGGGACACACAACCCTCACATGCTCCTTCCCCAGACAGCGCAAAGGAAGGGGTGAACTCATAAGCTTCCATTTTTCCTCCAGAGGTTGTCAGAAGCCACCAATACCTCCATATGACCCTGCCTTGGGAGCCCATCCCCCCAAATTTCTGATACTCAACTTTACGAAATCTCCAGTATCTTATTGGCTCAGCTCTTTAAGAAAAGAGGCTGTGGGTGCAGTGAATGTGATTCATACTTACAGGGGTCTGAAAGCAGCAGAACAACTGAGTGAGAAAGGGGTGATTGCGGGCCAGAGACAGGATCCTTTTCTCGGTCATGGTGCATTCCACATCATCATCCTGCAGAATCACGTCCTTCTTTAGCACCTTCACAGCATAGAGGTCTCCTGTTTCTTTTATTCTTGCAAGCATCACCTATGGCAAAGCAAAAGGAGGGAGCATGAGAGAGTCCTCTTGGGGATCTTAGGGTGTGTGCAAACAAGGGGAAGAAAGAATGGCACATGTGAAATGTGAGTATGTGTGTGTGCGTGCATACAGAACATGCTTACTTCAACCCAAACAGTTAAAGCCAAGACTCACCTTCCCAAAACTCCCCTTCCCCAACACTCGGATGAACTCAAAGTTGTCGATACCAAGTCGGCTGGAAGAATTAACCCCAATCCCATTTCCTTCTTTGCTGCTCTCCTTTCCCTGTCGTCTTAGGGTCGATCTGGAAACGAGTTTCTGAAAGAGTAAGAACACAAAATTGCAGCAGGAGCATGGAGCACCCATGCACAAAGAAGACCTTACTGGCTGGGAGCAGTCTCACCCCCAGTATAATGCGGGAGAAAGATCAATTCAGCTTGACGGATGATTGGTTCTGCCACTCGAAGCTCCCTCGGTATCAGCTTCTGAATCTGTGCTTACTGCTTTGTGTGAAAGGTCAATTAAAAATACATCTAAGCCATGGAGTTACAGTTAGCGCTCAAGTGGAAGTGCATGGGAACACCAATGCCTTGCGTGGTCCCTCGGGTGCGTTCTGCGGTGGCTTTCCATAGGAAGGTCCGATTCCATGAGCGCCACCTAGTGTCCACTTTTTACAGAGAGCAGTTTTCATGTCTGCTCAGAGATTCAAGCATCATTCAGCACCAGGACACGAATGAAGCAAGGTTTTTAATCAATATTTTAAATTATATAGGAGAAATAAAAGTTCAGTGTGAATAGAACAATGATCAAAAGCATGAAGAATAAAAATTTAAATACCTAAAATCTCACCAGCCCCCTGCCAAAGATATCTATATCTATGTATAAATAACACACACACACGTTTTTATACTTGGTTAATTTTTAAAAACGTAATAAAATTATTGTTTCATAACATACGTTTGTATTTAAAAATTTGTCATGGGTATTTTTCATGCCTTTAAATATCTTTCAAGCACATGAGTTCTAATGGCTATTCAATATCCATTTCATGGATATCTCACAATGTATTAATTCCTCTGCTATTAGAAAGATGAGGCATCTCCCATTTTTCACCATAATAAATAACACCGTAGTGAATACACTTCATGCAAATCTTCAAAACAGAGTAATTAAGGGTCTAGCTCTCAAGCAAGCTGCCTGGATTCAATAACAGCTCTGCAACCTAACCTGTGACCCTGAGCAAGTTACCTACCCAGCCTATCCCTGCCTCAGTTTCCTCTTCTGACAAAGAGAAGGTTAAAGCATCTGCCACATGAGTCATTAGGAGGCCTAAATGAACAAATGCATATAAAGCACTTAGATTGGTGCCTGGCACATTTAATAAACTTAAGCTGTACTGTCATTATCATCATCCAGTTTCTTAAGATAACTTCCTGCAAATGGAATTCCTTGTGCCAAAGTGCTAATTTTGAAGACTTCTGATACACAGCCAACTTGCCATCTACAAAGACTGAACAATCTACAGTCCTACCAGCATGAGAATTCTAGTTTCAACACAATGAATGGAAAGTAAGTGTGGCTGCCTCAGTTGGCTTTCCAATTCCATGCTACTGAGTACCTGAGGATGTTGCTACCTAAAGGCAAGGTGACTTTTGCAGGTGGCCCACCTTGAGACATTTATAAGATAAGCTACCACTAGACAACAGATCAAAAGTCTAACATCCAGCCAGGTGCCAGATATCATGGATTAAGGATAGTTGATTCAAATGACAAGTGCATTGTCCATTCCTGAAGATCGTGCTGCACGGCCTTATCTTATTCCGACTGTATCTTAGAAGCCCTAGTTCAGGCTGACATCTTTAATCTCTGCTCTTCAGGGATAACTGCGCCATGCATTAGCAATCCCCGCACAATACTGGCATCCTGCCTGCCTACCCACAAGACAGACAGACCAGATTTCAAATACATTTTTTTTTACCATGATTTGATGAAACTCATTCATCTAAATCACATGTAACAGTCATTGCTGACTTAGTATGATCTAATATAAAGATTAAAATGTTTATCATAGTGGCAATTTATAAATTGTCAATAAAAGTCCCTGATCTACCAGGCAGGAGTCTTTCAGTAAAAAGGAAATGAGGTGCTTGGTGCTGACATTTTCAGGATTACCAAGAATCTCACAGTGATGGCACTTCCCTTCCTCAGTACCCAGAGATTAGTTAGTTAAGTTGATAATTTTCCTGAACTGGACACCAAGCTACACCGTTCAGATGTTACAGCCATGGCTATCTCCCATCTCTAGACACTGACCAGGAAGGCAGCAGTAAGACATGGGCTTGGGAAGCAGCCAAGGCTCAACTGGATGACAGCAGGTGGAGGTCATTCAGGGAGAGTGCTGACAAAAACATGTGCACTGCAACTGACACAACTCCACCCACTCCTGAGAGTCCAGAGGGAGGGACTCCTGTCTCTTGCTGAATGTGAGTGATAAATTCATAATCCATAAACAAAACCTGCAGAACTGCTGGACTCCAGGGCTGTGCAGAGCCTCAGAGATCTTCAAGTTGAACCCCTTTAGAGGTGAGGATGCTGACGCCCATAGTTACTGGTCACCTGTCCTGCCTGGTCATCAGCCAAGAGCATAACCCAGGATCCTGCGTTTTAGGCTTTCACCAGACCACAGTGACAGGAAGCTGACTTTAAAAAAGAAAAGAGAGGCCAGGCGTGGCAGCTCATGCCTGTAATCCCAGCACTTTGGGAAGCCAAGGCGGGCGGATCACTTGAGATCAGAAGTTCGAGACCAGCCTGGTCAACATGGAGAAACCCCCTCTCTAGTAAAAATACAAAAATTAGCTGGGCGTGGTAGTGGGCACCTGTAATCCCAGCTACTCGGGAGGCTGAGGCAGAAGAATTGCTTGAACCTGGGAGGTGGAGGTTGCAGTGAGCCAAGATCACTGCACTCCAGGCTGGGTGACAAAGCGAGACTCTATCTCAAAGAATAAGTAGAAAAAAGAAAAAAGGGGAAAAAAAAGGAAAAGAAAGAAAAAAGTCCTCCTTCTACTTTCTATTACTTGTTGCCCATGCTCATTATTTCTTGTCATATAACTGTAACTACAATCTTATCTGTGAAACAAATTGCTATTAAAAATGTGATTTTAGCCAGACACAGTGGTTCACACCTGTGTAATCCCAACACTTTGGGAGGCCAAAGCGGGAGGATCACTTGAGCCCAGGAATTTGAGACCAGCCTGCACAATAAAGTGAAACTCCATCTCTACAAAAAAAAATTAAAAATTAGCCTGACATACTGGCGCACACCTGCAGTCCCAGCTACTCGGAAGGCTGAGGTAGAAGGATCACTTGAGCCTGGGCAGTCGAGGCTGCACAGAACCATAATTGTGCCACTGCACTGCAGTCTGGGTGACAGAGGAAGACCCCATCTCAAAAAGGAAGGAAGGCGGGCAGGAAGGCAGGAAGGCAGGAAGGCAGGAAGGCAGGAAGGAAGGAGGGAGGGAGGGAGGGAGGGAGGGAGAAAGGAGAGAGAGAGAGAGAGAGAGAAGAGGGGAGGGGAGGGGAGGGAAGGGGAGGGGAGAGGAGGGGAGGGGAGAGGAGAAGAGGGGAGGGGAGGGGAGGGAAGGGGAGGGGAGAGGAGAAGAGAGGAGAGGAGAGGAGAGAGAAAGAGGAGAGAGAAAGAAAGAGAGAGAGGGAAAGAGAGAAAAAGAAAGGGAGAGAGAAAGAAAGAAAGAAAGAAAAAGGAAAAGAAAAGAAAAGAAAGGAAAAGAAAAGAAAAGGAAAAGGAAAAGAAAAAGAAAGGCAGGCAGAAAGGCAGTAAGTCTGTTGATTGTATTTGCTTAGATTAGGAACTTTGATGAGACCACATGCTCTCATTTGGGCTCACCACATCTGAACAACTTCTAAATTACGATACATGGAAAAAAAGTCTCACCGAGGTTGGAGAAATATTTCCGGGTTGGAGACCCATCCCCGCCAGGGTCTTGGCGAGCTCCACCGCATTTACCCCACAGTTAGGGGCCACGTTCGCTTGACATCGAATGTGCACATTCATTTTACATACTAGAGGGAAGAGGAAAACAGAATCCATGTTCAGAAAGGAACCAAGTCAACACGTGCTGCAACAGAGAACTTTAATAGCCTGAAAGATTATGACAGAGGAATTATAC
The DNA here is from genome assembly GCF_043159975.1 of Macaca nemestrina. NCBI lineage: Eukaryota > Metazoa > Chordata > Mammalia > Primates > Cercopithecidae > Macaca > Macaca nemestrina. Next base: position 46,598,477 of record NC_092131.1, read on the forward strand.
CAGCTGAACAGTATCATTTTCTCATAAAATTAAGCTCACACTAATAACAGTTCCTGACGTTTTATCTGTTTCTGTTTTCTGGAGAAGCAGAAAGCCAGGCATACTAAAGAATAATAGATTTTAAATACATTTTTTTCACCATGATTTGATGAAACCCATTCATCTAAATCACATGTAACAGTCATTGCTGACTTAGTAAGTTCTAATATAAAGATTAAAATGTTTATCACAGCGTCAATTCGCAGGCAATTAAATAACAAAGAATCATGTCAACTGTATTTTTTTCTGTCTCTCAATAGTGAAATAAAAGGTAGCAGTTTGAATGCCACATGTAGATCACTGTTCAAACAGGATGGAAATGGTGTTTCTACCAGAAAAACCTCTATCTGCAGCTTTCTTTCTCAGTATTGTGGTTGGGCAGCCCTCACAGCACAGAGATGGGCATCCTGTGAGCCTGTGGTTCTCAGCATTTGCAGCGTGTGGTTCTAACTGCTTCACAGTGGGGAAACGCAACTTTTAAAACTTTTTGAAGGTCAGAGTACAAATGGCAGTTGAAGAGGCGAGCAAAGCAAGCTAAGCTCCCGGGGCACAGGAAGCTGCCTGGGGACGATGAAGGATCTGAGGCGTTGTCAGCTGGAATAAATTCTGAGACAGTTTTTTGACATGGGCCCCGCTGATGGGAGGTGAAACTGAAGCGACAAGCGACACATTCCTGTTTTATGGAGTCAGTCCATCTTGGAAGCAGAGCCAGGTTTTGTGGGGCCTGAATTTACGTAATTTAGGAAGCCCTCTTTAAGAAAAAGAACACCAAATCAAGTAGAGGGCTTTGGAAGGTGCCCTTGAGAGAGAGGAGCCCTGAGACTTCATTAGCTTCATGGGAAACCCCCCCGCTCAGGAAGACAGGTGTAAGACACACGAGCCCACAGAAGCCTTTCAAAACCACCACGTGACCATAAAAGCAAAAATCACAGGGGCCGGATCGCCGCAGGTGTGCTACCCTCAGGCCACCAGGGAAGAGGACAATGTAGACGAGCCCTGTGCGTGGCTCTGCATATTAGCAACAACCATGCAAGGCAGAGGGACTTCCCACTGGGCATCTAGACCCAGGTGAGATCATCACGCTAAGATCAAGCTGCACCTGGACCAACGCCCTACAAGTTATCCACGAGCTGGCTACTGTTTGGTTTTATGAGAAAAAAATTATTAAATGGTGTTCTCCAGAGATAGAAGAATGTACCCTTCTTAAAGACAAGTGACTGGTCCCTTTTTGTTGACAGAAGCAGGCTGCATAAGTCCAAGCAGTCAATGGAAGTTGTCTGGCTATACTCAATGCCAATTCTACCTCCCCATTGCTCTCCTCAACTGGCAACTTGGGGTGTGTCTGATAAGGAAGGCGTCAGGTGCACCCCACGGCAGACAGATCATTACATTTCCACGCGAGACGGCTCAAGGCCAACAGCTCCCTAACTCCTAGCAGGACAGGGATCAGCTCTCACCTGCTCAGAGCCTTTGCTAGGGCCAATGCTCCAAACTCTCACTCCACTGGGCACAGCTGGTCAGATCCAAGCTCACAAGCAAGGCTTTATCTTCCTTCATTCTACCCCTGTCTCCAATCTCTATCAGAGTCCTCTTTCACAAGACCCAGGGCAGCTCTTTTTATTCTGTGACAACTCAATTCCTGCTGATTTCTGGTGAGATCATCAGATCCATTCTCCTGCCATTTCTTACTCTTAATCCAACCTTCTCATCTGGCCATCTTACCTCCTTACCTCCTCCTACCTTCCATTTCTTTGAAATTTTTATTTATTTATTTTCTTTTTAGTGTCTCACCTCACTCAATCATCTTCCATTTCTGACTAAGATCCCATCTTTTTCTCTTCCAGACACCTACTAAAATACAGTGTCTGGCCTGTATTTGTCAGCTAGCGAGCTAGATCATTGAATGTAACATTTGACTTCATGTCCTGTGGTTAGAAAATGTTGGCATCATATGAAGTTCTCTTTACATGCCTGACAAGAAACATGTAAGTTTAAAATGACTAAGATGTTAATTTACAACATATCTAAAATCATCGGTTCTAGGACACATTCTGAGCCCACAGAATTCTGAAAGCTTGGGGCACAGTGTTCCCATGAAGAGGTGGGTACCCAGCACCTCAGCATCTCACTTTTACACTGAAGTCCTTGTCGCATTATTCCCCAGAGCAGTGAGCCACAGTGATCGCAGAATGTTGGCACTTTGTAGTTGTGGATGCTGAACTTGTGTGGGATGTTGATCCCAAACCTCTGTTCTGCAATCTGTAAAAAAGGAAATAAAGGGACAAGTGCTAAAATGTCATACCAACATCTTTTGTAAAAACTGTAATAGGAGCCCATCAAATGCAAAGTGTTACTATGACACCTGAGCTAGGTATATTATTTTACTGTACTCGGCCCTGATTAATTACTCAGGTCTTACTAACCAGACTAAACACATTTTCTGATGAACAGGACAAGACAGAAATGTGGGAAACACATTTTAGATCATTCGCCATTTTGAGAAATAGAAATTAATATTTTCACTTCATCTTTCATATTCAGGCCATATTTCTCTCCTTGCCAATTCCCTAACACCCCCATCTATTTTCCAGAACCCTTTAACTTCAGGATTAAATGGGTCTTTTACGCACTATATATACTTGCTATCACTATAAGTTCTTCCAGACATTGTGTCATGGGGGGAAAAATAAAGAGACTCAGAAGCCATGGAACCACAGAAGGAATTTATTCCAAAGTGACATTAAAGTAACTACTTATTCAGTCCTTCCAGCCTTTCTTTGCCTGGCATTTGCAATCTGACAATCTGAGTTAAATCTCAGTTTCCAGCAAATAATTCCACTAGGCATGTACTCTGCAGTTCATACCACAATTTGATGCTATAACAACAGACCCATGCATGACAAGGAGTAGGGTAATCATTACTCCTCTTGAAACTTCTCTGGCCTCTTTCTTGGAAAAGCTGTGGTTTATAGCTCTAGGTATACTCTTTAGCAATCCTATATGTGTACTGTAAAGAACCATTGTGTTCCAGAGTCATTCTTCCAATGCCTCTGCAAACCTACTGCTAAGTGTCAGCAACACTCCATTTGCTTTTACCTCCAGAATTTAAAATGTATGCCTGTTGCAGATGAATGCAATATGAGTGGCAAGAATGATGCTGAAGCTTAAACACACACACACACACACACACACACACACACACACACACACACACACAGAGAGAGAGAGAGAGAGACAGACATCTTCCCTGAAATTTCTTAAGAGGCTGGAGAAAGCCAGCAATCTTTTTACTTAAGAAGTGTAATTTACAGTTATTAACATATGTGTCACATCAATTTTATGTTGTTTAACTTACAAAAACTGTGTGAGGGTAACACTGATCCTGTTTTAAGACTGAGGCAAAGAGAGATTGTAGGCCTTGCCTCAGCTCATAGAGAAGATGGCTAACAGAGGCTGGATTCAGCATTCAAATCCAGGCTGTCAGATGCCAAGTTCAGGGCTCCTTTCACTCTGCCAAAAGTCTCTCTAAATGAGTAGAATCAATCCATATAGCTTATACCCAGCCAACCACTAATGGGGTCCTCGCAAAGGAGGGATGATGCCACATAAGTACAGAAATACAAATGCCATAATTTAAAAAAAGAGAGAGAGAGAAATTTCTATTCTAATACCACCCTTGGCTTCAAAGAAGGTGGAAGGGAAATGGCAGGGGGAGGAAAGCAGAGGCTGGGGGACGGGGAGAAGGAAAGAGGGGGAGGAAAGGAGGGAGGGAGGGAGGGAGATGGCGGCACACAGCACACACAATATACATACACACTTAATCAGCAAACTGCTATCCTCTTACCTTTGAATCCACTTTGTTAATATTGTTTTGGCAAGTACAGGCTGTAACAATTAGATGATGGCAGCGTTTATGGACGACACAGGTGCACACTAGGAAATTAAATCCAGCAATTATACATTGATCAGAAGCTCACAGTCCAGCCAGTTACAGCAGAGTCAACCAGGGTTGCACCGTGCCAACAAGACTAGACTCGTCTGGCCCACATGACAGCAGCTGGTATGCCCATCCTTCCTATCGCCTTTGCCACCATCCTAACACAGACCTTTGCTCAGGCTCAAACTATCCATTATCAAGTCCTGGACTTATTTCTTCCTTCCTGACTTTATTCCATCCTGCACCCACCACCAGAGGACTCTTCTAACACTCTAGTCCCGTCCCCATAATCAAAAACCTTCCATGGTAATTCACTGCTGATCAACAAAGTTCAAATATCCCACCCAGGTTCCAGGCCCTCCAGAGGCTGCCCCAAGCTGCCTGTCACCTTTCTTCTATGGGATCTACCTGTTCCAGTAAAAACGACATGGGTTGCTCTTCCTGGAGCACATCTGCACCCTTCCAACAAACTATCAATGCCCTTTCCTCTCCCTGGGATATCTTTTTTGCCTATCAACTAACTAAATCTTAAGTTTAGGACAAGATGTAACTCAAAAAATGTCTCTTCCATGAAAATACTCTACCCCTACCCGCACTTCTAGACTGAAACTACCTGCCCTCCTCTGATCTCCCACAACCCTTAGCCTGCCCCCTCATTTCAAACCTTCCACCCAGCCTTGTAATGCCCTCCGAATTCCCTGCATGATGCCTTGAACAGAGGAGGCATTCAGTAAATGTTTGCTGAATGGCTTAATCAACTGTTGAAATATTTAGAACTTTCTGAATAACGTTTTTTTCATTCACATCTAGGTAAGTGATACAGCACAGATAGTCGAGCTTGTCATCAAAGGATAAACACACGCAATGAAGCAGTATAAAAATATACATCATCTTAAGATCTTTCAAGACATGTGGAAGGTTTTAGGATTAACTACATAAGGAGAGGTGACATGTCAGCAAATAGCATTATACCTTAAAACAAATTTAGCTTTCATCAGATTCAGTTCTCAGGAGAACCAAATTGAAAGTGTCCAGAGAACTGGTTTTTTTATATGAGGGGATCTCAAAACCATCCTTTACACAGAAAGACTTTATTTTTTGAGGTATTTGGTTTTTTCCTGGTTAGCTTGGTAAAGGCTTACCAATTAATCTTTTCAAAGAATCAGCATTTGATTTCATGGATTTTTTTCTGTTGTTTTCCTATTTTCAACTTCACTGATGTCTGTTCTAATTGTATTATTTCTTTTCTTATGCTCACTTGAGGCTTAAATTTATCTTCCTTCTTTAGTTTCCTAAGTGGAAATTTCAAATCTTGGTTTTAGATCTTTCTTCTTTCCTACTTTATGCATTTAATGATATACATTCCCATCTGAGCACTGCTTTTGCTGTATCACACATATTTTTATAAGTTATATTTTCATTTTCACTTGACTCAAAATATTTTTTATGTTCTCTTGAGTCTTCTTCTTTGACCCATGTGTTACTTAGAATGTGACGTTTAACCTTCAAATATTTGGGGGTTTTCCAGCTATCTTACAGTTATTGATTTCTAGTTTAATTCCATTGTGGTCTAAGAAGATACTGTTTATGGTTTCTCTTGTTTTAAATTTGGTAAGGTATGTTTTATGGCCCAGAATGTGGTCTATGTTGGTAAATGTTCCTTGTGAGCCCGAGAAGAATGTGAAAACTGCTGTTTTTGGACGGAGTATTCTATAAATGTCAATTTCACCTAGTTGTGATAATGCTGTTTAGATCACCTATATCCCTATTGATTTTCTGCCTGCTGGATCTATCAGTTACTGAGATATCGAAGTCTCCAACTATAGAAGTGGATTTGTTCATGTCTCCTTGTGATTCTATCAGTTTGTCTCATGTATTTTGATGCCTGTTGTTAGGTACATACATACATGTTAAAAATTGTTATGTACTACTACACTGGTCTTTAAATAAAACAAAACTTAAATAAAAACATTAAGTTTTCTTGGAAAACTGACCCTTTTGTTGCTGCCCCCTCTTTATTCCTGATAATTTTCCTTGTTCTGAAGTCTGCTCTGTCTGAAATACCTATGCCAGTTTGCTTTTGATCAGCGTTAGAATGGCATACCTCTCTCCAACCAGGCATTTGGTTTTATATGCCTTAGGGAGATATCACCAAAGTAGTGTCTGCATGTCTCCTAACTAATAGTCTTTACTGCTCTTTACATAGCAGGTGACCCACTGAAAATCAGGCCATCAAATATCCAGGCACTATACGCCAAAGTGAAAAAGAAAATAACAATAGAGATGTATCATACATCCCATGTTTTAAACTCAAAACCATAATCTTGTTTATTCAGAGCTTCTCAACTTATCTTGGTGTGCATAAGATGGGCTACCACGCACTGCAGGGCATATTCCTGTGCTCACAGGCCCACGCCACAAAGGGATAGTGATTCCGGCTTGTGAACTGTCTTTTCACTTGGGACTGAGATTAACAGCATACAGGTCAATTACTGCTGTCATATTGATTATACATTTGTTTTTTTCCGAACTTTGAAAGTTCAGTGGAATTGTTCATACATAGTAAAGTCAAAATTAGATCCAACAGCATGTCTTATTCAGTTCATCCAAGGGAAGTAATGTTTTACCTCACCTCTTCCAGAAGAGAAGGTGAGATTTTCTTATCCACATGTAGGCTACTGCTCTAGGATATGTGGTGCCATTCTATCAATCATCCACATAGTGAAACGGGTCCCATGTGTATAAGCTATGTGATGATACTCATGCCAAAGGTTAAGGGGGACCCAAATGACAGGTAAGCCTGATTGGTCTGGCCACATCACCGGACTGAGGGCTCTTCATCCATTCCTGCCATTGTATTTCATTCCAATTATGCTAGAAACAGTAGTACATTGGTTTCGTCTTAGATTGTGAAAAATAAATGTAACATGTAGTAACTTACAAGATCACTGACAGCTTAACTTTGAACATTTCTTACTTTTTTTTTGAAATCATAAAATTTCAAAAAACAACTTGGAAAATAGCTTATGTTCCCGGAAAAAGAGAAAACAATCGTGTGCTACTTTTCACCCCTAACAATTATCAATAGGATTGTAAAAAACAAAAGTGTATCTTCAAAATTTAAGAGTATGCTCACAAAATCACATTACCGTTTAGTACTCTCATGTTATTGCAGAGACAAAACTTTAAACAATGAAACTTTATTAGGTAGCCTGGCTTTAGAAATAAAAACATCCTCTCTACATTGTATAAAATATGGCCAAGATCTAACCAAACTGTATCTACTAGGGGGCTTCCTTTGACCTACAGAGAGTTATTTATCACAAAACTAAGGGAAGAGACTCTGTTTTTTCTTGGTATAATCATTTTTTAAACACAGGAACAAAATGAAACATGGTTTTAAAAACGTTTCCTTACCTTGGCACTGATAACCCTGTTTCCCAAATACTCCCCTGTTGAAGAGAAGAAAACTACCATCAGTCAAATATTTCAGCAATAAGCCTCTTATAGTCCTTAAGGAAAACAAATTTCATCCTCTCCTCCTTTATGAAAACTACAATTTCAGGGAAGAAGCAAAGACGACGTGCTTTCTGAGCCATTGTTTGTTACTATGAGACACAAAGAAAAAATCATGTGATGGATTAGAATGTGCTGTATGATACAAATGGGTGGATCACAACCATTCCCATTCCATCTGCCTCCACGGCAATTTCCTAAGTCCTCAGTGGCAATAAATCCTCATCTGTACGTGTGATTAAGCCTTGGCCTGAGGAGTTCCCACCTTATTCTCTCTCACATAAAGATGTACAGATGCTGAAGTAAACAGACACAGATACACTGTGGAAATGCACAGATGAGTCTACTGCAGCTTCCTGTCCCAGGGGACCTGCCCTTGTCCCTGTGTCCATATCACCCCTGGAGTCCACAGGTGAGCAGAGGTGCCGCCACAATATACCCTTCAGGCTCACCACTTCCATCTTTGTCTCTCCTGAATATATTCTACGGGTGATGGTGATGGTAATATTGGGAGTATTATCATTCTCATGAACAAAGACCACAGTAACTAAGCCCATAGGATGTGCCAGGCACTGAGCCAAGCGGCTGATATATACTGTTTCATTTAATCCTCACAAAAAGCCATGGGAGGCAGCACACAAAATAACATGGTTAAGAGCACAGACTCTGAAGCCAGAAGGCCTGATCCTTTGAGCCACAGTTTCCTCATCCATAAATGGGACTAATGATAACAGTTCCTACTGCACAGGGCTCTAATGAAGATTAAAAGTTGTAATATAAAATGCTCAGAATAGTGCCTGGCCCTTTAAGTACTATATGAAAGTTTATTATACAAGTAAAATAAGATTGTTGTCTCTATTTTGCAAATGAAGAGACATTGACAGGCTACATAACTTGCCTAAGTCACACACCCAGTTGGTGATGAGACTGGATGTCAGAGTCCATACTCTTAACCATATATATTAATATATACACCAATATTTTAAGTGTATGTGAGAGAGAGAGTATGAGTGTGAGGGTGTGTGGGTATGGGGGAGGGAGGCGTTAAAGGTTAGTTGGGTGCAGTTAATGTTTCTTTGGTGGAAAAAAGTCAGTGAAATGATCAAATAAGTTTCCATTACAAATGTCAGTTCAGGTCAGGGGCCATCACCACTAATGCCGACAGGGGCCTAGCACGTCATGTAAAAGAAACAGAAAGGTGTGACATGAAATACACTGCAACACGCAAGCACCCTTAGGTCACAAGTGAGAGAACCATGGAGAGGTGGGGCTGCGGCTAAGTCGAGCGCAGCCTGATGCAAAGAGGAAACATGAGCTCAAAAACACCAGGGCTGCTAATTCCCCCCTCCCCCCCAAAAAAAGTAATAGAATTTTTTTCCTAAATACAATAAATGTTATGACACATTTGTTGGCTTCATATCTATAGCCAGTTTAGGGTCTCAAAACTTGTTTCTTGATTAAAAATGTCTGAAGTATTAACTAGCCCTAGGTTCTGACTGTTGAAGATACAAAATCCAAAGTAATCACAGAAACCAAAATACAAAGTAATTGATCAACATTCAGAAACTGCTCTGACCCAAGGGCTTCTGCCTTCATTAAACAAAATAATTAAAGCTGACAACAAAAACATACTTCTCCTTTCATGCTACCAAACTGTTTTCTCCTTCTGAGATGGGTGTCTGAGGGCATCTTGCTTTCTTCCCTTTCCAAATAAATATGCTTAATTTATCATTAAAGATAACTACTGCTTAAATTTATTTTACATTTGCCACTGCGACTGAGACTTAAGCTTCAGTTGCATATCTAGTAAGATATTGCCCCAAATCTCTAGAATTTCTTAATGTTGAATCATCTTAGTTACTAATTGCCAGGGATTAGATTATAGTATATGATCACTGAAGGCTATTATCTTCTGCTACATACCAAGAAGCTGAAGACTACTTTGTGTTTAGTTTTCTTGCAACCATGAATTTCCATAAGTCATTATGTGACTCATGCCTTCTTAAAGCAATACTGTTGATTATTCTTTGGTCCTTAGGGGCTGATTATCCAATTTACTGATTGTCTATTTATTGACTTATTAGCTTTTTTCTCTGATTTATGCTTTTTGACCAGTTTAGGATTCATTAGCATCTTTACCAAGATGATTTTAAAAAGAAATAATATCTAAAACTTGGATCTGTAAATTATTTAGATGTTTTTGCAATGGAGATTTAAATTACTGGATCAACATATTAGAGTAAGAGGCAAAAATCAGATCCCAAAAGAACTCTTAAATAATCATGCATTCTGCTGAAGTCATACATCATCAGAGGAAGCCTATTAGAGAGAAGCTCTGAGGAGGACGGAAGTCAGGGAACTCCTTACCAGATAAACTCCCTGCAGTGAGAGCAGTAGGTGGGCTGCCTCAGATAGGTGGCCATGAACTTGTGTCCATTGATCTGGTGGACTCGCCTTCGCATAGCCCTTTGGCGCTTCCTGGTAAAATGTTTGAAGATCCGGTCTCTCTGGAGAGTAGCTATATATTAAAAGGAAGGAAAAAAAGAATACGATGTAAGGAACCTAACGCACCTAATAGATGAGAAAGTTTGATAGTTCAAGTACTCCCCAAATTATTTTTTCTTTCTTCAAGATCTAAAACATACCCCCCAAAATCATTATGGTTTCCTAATAGGACTCTTGTTTTTGTTTTTTTTTAAGACAGGATCTCATATTGTCACCCAAGTTGGAGTGCAGTGGGGCTCAATCACGGCTTACTGCAGCCTCGAACTCTCAGGCCCAAGTGATGCTCCTACCTCAGCATCTCAAGGTGCTGGGACTTCAGGCATGCACCACCATACCCAGCTAATTAAAAAAAATCTTTTTTTATAGAGATGGAGGTCTCACTATGATGCCACAGCTGATCTACAACTCCCAGGTTCAGGTGATCCTTCTGTCTTGGCCTCCCAAAGTTCTGGGATTACAAGTCTGTGTCACCACACCCAGTCATGTGGCTTTTTAAGGTTAGACCTATGCAAACCCCTGAGATGCCCACTGCCGGGTTATAACTGGCTATCATGGGCCAATCTCTTGCAGCACAGACCAAGGGTTTCCCAGGGTTCTGACAGGGCAGTATGTGACATCAACATGGTCTCCTAGCTCCAGTCTGGCTGTCTGTGACCTCACGTCTATCTATGGGCTGTAAGCATTTCTCATTATTCTTCTTTAATTCTGGTATCCTCGCACACTGAATGGGGGAATCGCCCACAGCACAGACTATGAGAGCTCTGTCCAAAAGCCATTGGTAAAGGACCACCTCTGCTAACCTGGAATAGGTAGCAATTAGCCTGGAATAGGTGCAAAATTCTTTTTCTAACCTCATGCCTTTAAAACAGTGGTTTCTAATCTGAGGACTCTGAAACTGCATCATTATGTCTTCCAAATAATTATACTAGAAGTTTTATAGTGTATGCAGAGACTTGTGATTAATAAAATATAGCTTATTTCCTCAATAATGCTTTAATCATTGAAACAAAGGAAATTTAAGAAATCATGAAAGAATAATTTGCTAAAAAAATTTTAAACCCTGGAAGAGACAGAATATTTCAAAGATAATCTCAGATACCTGTTAAAAAGGAAATTATAGAACAATAAGAAAACACAGAAAAATATTATACTCCTAGGATAAGATAAGGATAATAAAATTTGGCCGGGTACAGTGGCTCATGTCTATAATACCAACACCTTGGGAGGCTGAGGCAGGAGGACTGCTTCAGTCCAGGAGTTCAAGGCCACCCTGGACAATATAGTGGCCTGTCTCTTAAAAAAAATTTAAAAAGGGATAATAAACTCTAAAGCCATCAAAAGTTCACAGATTTGCAATTTAAGAAATTTAAACTTCTATCTGGCAAAAAAATACAAAGCAGAAAGTTGAAAGAAATAAACTGAGGAGAGGACTTATAACACATGACAAAGGGTTACTATTTATAATACACAGACATCAATTAAAAAAAAGATGAACAATCCAGTAAAAATGGGGCAGAGGATGTGAAGCGGCAATTCCTAAAACTGTAAGTGCAAACAGCCAATAACCATGCCAAGATGTCCAATCCTACCCAAGACGGACACATAAGAACCAGAAACTAAATCACATTTTTACCTCTTAGGTTGGCAAATACTTAAAAGGATTGCTAAAGTGTCCTTTTTCACAAGGATGAAGTGAAACAGGCACCCCCATCCTGTTGGTAGGAGTATAAACCGGGCTCCAGTCCTGGCCCTACCACACCGGCTCTCTTTTTCTTGCTAAGCCTCAGGGTTCCCATCTAGAAACCAGGTGGCCCCTTCCTCCTAGGGTTTTCCCAAGGACTGAATCAGGTAACACATTCAAAGAGCTTAGCACAAAGCTAGGCACATCGCAGCATTCAAAAAAAAAAAAAAAAAAAAAATGCAGTTATTTAGGGCAAGCGCAGTGGCTTACATCTTTAATTCCAGAAATTTGGGAGGCTGAGGTGGGAGATCACTTGAGCCTAGGAGCTGGAGACCAGTCTGGGCAACATAGTGAAACTCTTTTTCTCCCAAAAAAAAAAAAAAGCCAGGTATGTGCCTGTGGTCTCAGCTACTAGGGAGAAGCACTTGAGCCCAGGAGGTTGAGGCTACAGTGAGCCATGATTGCACCTCTGCACTTCAGCTGGGCAACAGAGCAAGACCTTCTCTCAAAAAAAAAAAAAAAAAAAAAAGAAAAAAAGAAAAGAAAAGCAAGAAAAAAAGTAATTATTTCAATAATAATTTTTGTGGAGACCAATGTGACAACACCTGTCAAAGAAATTGGAGTCTACTCAATAGATCTCAAAGAGTGAAATGCAGAAAGAGTCAAAATGAATTTGGCTAAGACACCAACATCTTCAGAGATTTCAGCACAGTTAAAATCATACCTGCCTCACTTTTTGTTTGGAGGTAGGTGTAATCTTTGGCAAACGGCCTAGTTACTTTCCTTCTTAAGTTTCCCATATGTCTCAAGAAGATAAAGATGCCCCCGTCATCCACCCTGTGGGAACAGTGTCATAACCAATATCCTGACAGGTTCTAAGGACTGCATAAGAACAGAAGTTACTACACTACACTGCCTTCTTCCATGCACGATACTTCTAGAAGTCATTTAGAAACCACGAAGTGAACAGATTTTAACATTCCTTTGCTTGCAGATGACAAAATTAGGCTAATGGTATCACTCTCTCTCTAGCCTCTGTTTTCACCAGCCTGAGACCCAGCTCAATACTGGCCAAAGCAAAACTTGTATTGAATTATTAATAGTAAACACTTATCATACATAGATGCAAATTAAGTTCTCCCTGAGGATCTAATTACCAAGAATTAACTTTTTTAATCCCTTAATACTACAAAGATTCGTTAAAATGCCAGTTCACTTACATGTTTAATATTTCATGAATTGAATCCTATTTTTTTTCTTAACAGCTATTGCCACTGCAATTTTCCAGTTGATTCCTTATAACCAGAGGAGGATTCAGGAAAAAACTGCATGCCAATCATTTCTTGCTGCCTTCACTCCTGATTTTTCACCTTCTTAAACTGTCCTTCCCTCTTTTCTTCCAACCATTAAGAGTTAAATTAGACTTAACCTATCTGCCTCGGAGCTTGAGCAACCTCCCCCAAATCCTAAAGCTGGGTGACATGCTAACCCACTGTTCCCACAGCAGCCTGGGAGCGCACCTCAATCTGTTCTCTCACAACCTGGGGCCGTGTCTCTTTCACTCCTGCCCCAGGCACGTCCCATGCACTTTTATACAGCGACATGGACAAACTTCACTCTGCCCTTTTACATTATTTTGCACGTGTGCCTCTTTGTTTAGAAAACAAGCATACACACTCACGCACCTACACACACACCTGGGAGTTTGCAAGACATTTAGTCACATAAAGAAATCTGGGGCCCCCATGGCTTCCAATAACTTTCAGTCACCATGTTCTAGACTGCTGCCATGAACAAAAGGAAACAGCTCTCCTCTTGCACTCCTTCTGCCTACAGACTCCAACCCCACTTCACCATCGGAATGCAGAGGGAACTTCCTCATTGTTTGCACTGCCTCCTGTTTATTTAGGACTGAGTTAAAAGGACTCAAAACACGCTACTGAATACTATGGTGCTTAAATCAACCAGGGCTTTGAGAAATCTCTCAGATCATATTTTAGTTAGACACGTCAGGCAACCCTAACATGCTCTGCAGCAAAAACTTGCATCACAACTTCTGTTCGGCTCCTTAGGTGCTCAATGGCTCTAAATAAATAGGAAGCTGGCTCTGTGCCCCGGCACAAAAATTCACATTCCAGTCTCCAGAGGGGTGCTGGCCTGGAGCCCTGATCTGCCTCACCAGGAGTGGGTTTTGAAAAGCCACCCATCCACAGGGTACAGAGTAATTATGTCAAATATAATGAAGATTAACTATTCTAAACTGAAACTCCATCTCTTCTGAACTAAAATTATATTTCCTAAAACTGGACTGTCATCCCATGCTCGTTTTGAGAACTTTAGAAAGCGCAAGTGACAAGGAGTCTCCAAACAACCCCAGGGTAAGTTTTCATTTGCAAAAAGTTGCACTGGACTGAAACTTGTGTTGGTCATGTGAGGCCTCTGTGGAGGAGGAGTTTGTCTCTGAGAATTCCTATTCTCTTGCTGGGATTCTGTAAACTGTTTCAACTTTATCTCAAAAACAGTAAATACATCACACTCTTTGGCCTTTTGTTCTATCTGCCTGAATTTATGGTTTTATATTCCAGCAGCAGAAATATATATTTGAAAGTACTTCTAAAACATGCCAACATGGGGCAAACGCGTGGATCACAGCTCCTCATTTTTAAAATGATTGTAAGCAAATTAAATCAGAGAAAATTTCTGGCATGGCACTTTTCAGTTTCCAGAATTACTGGCATAAAATGCACAGAGAATATAACTTCAATTCAGTGTAAAATACGATTTAACTCAAGTTTAGTTTGCCTAATAGCAAAAGCGCTGTGGTTTACTAAGACCTGCGGCTTATCTTTAAGGGGGCTACACTGAGAAGACAGAACAGCCTTCTATATGACGACAGACAAGAGAGTTTGGTGGTTGAGTCTGTGGAATCTGGAGCCTGGGGTGTAAAGACTGCTTCTCCTCTTATAAGCTCGGTGGCCCTGGGCAAGTTGTTTAACATCCTATGCTTCAGTTTCCTCATCTATAGAACATAAACAGTGTGTTCCTCATAGGGCCACTGGAGGACTCGGTAAGTTAATAAGTACAGCATGATTAGAGAAGTACCCGACAGGTAGTAACTTACCCAGTATAACTGTGAAAACCCTTACTTCACACTACCCTAGAGTTGTAGGAATAGAAAGGATTTTTTTTTTTTTTTTTAAGAGACAGGGTCTTGCTATGTTGTTCAGGCTGGTGTCGAACTCCTGGGCTCAAGTGATCCTCCTGCTTCGGCCTCCCAAACTGCTGGGATTATAGGTGTGAGCCACTGCACCTGGCCGATAGAAAGGATTTTTAATTCAAGTGTCTATTGTCTAGAAGAAGAATGAATACCTAGGATTGAGGCCTAGAGAAGTTAATGTACCCGAGAGACATTTAGCTAGCTTGTGCTAGAACTGAAATTAAAATCTTCCACACACCCTGCACTGTGCCCTTTATTAACACCAGGTCTCCTGGTATCCCTGGAAAGTAATAAATTTTCTAGTGAGGAAACTGAAACTAACAGGAAGGTTAAGTGAGGTCAAGCAGTCAATGACAGAAGTGAGGATGCCAGACTCTGTTGACTATTGTTGAACTACTGGATATACTACCAAATGTCTTTTTTCTTCTTCCTGAGATATTTGTTTTATCATTTGTACATATGGGAGAAAACAACTGTGAGAAAAACAAACAGAAAAATCTTAGAGTTAACCAAAAGCTACTAATCAAGAAAGAACCAGAAAATATTATGCGGTTTATATCCCCGGAAGGTAATGAGGTAAGGTAGCAAGAGAATTTTGCTTAACATCATCAAAAAAACTGAATAAGCAACTACCTGCATAAAAAATGATGCATAAAAATGTAAACAGAGATGATGATGATACCTGAGACAATAATGACATAAACAGAGATTAGGACATGTGTTAAACAAATGCCTGACTTAAGTTAACTAACTTAAGTTGTAAATATCCATTTAAATGGGTATTTGCAACAAACACACACCACCAGTGGGTGACAGTGACATGGGCACTGAGCGAAGAAATTACAGGAGTTGCAGATCTAGTCCTCTAACTAATTAAGGAAGACTTCTAGGTTAGCAATCTTTGGAAAAGAGGAAGGAGAACTTGGTGAATTAGAACAGGGAGAAGGTACCAGGAATTTTGTGCCAGCACCTGTGATAAAGACTGCAACAAAAGGTTTTGGTATTTAAAAACAGCAGCAAGGCCGGGTGTGGTGGCTCATGCCTGTAATCCCAGCACTTTAGGAGGCTGAGGTGGGCAGACAACCTGAGGTCAGGAGTTCAAGACCATCTGGCTAACATGGTGAAACCCAATCTCTATTAAAACTACAAAAATTAGCCAGGCGTGGTTGCGGGCGCCTGTAATCCTAGCTACTCAGGAGGCTGAGGCAGGAGGACTGCTTGAACCTGGGAGGCAGAGGTTGCTATGAGCTGAGATCACACCATTACACTCCAACCTGGGCGACACAGTGAGACTCCATCTCAAAAAAATAAGTTGAAAAAAAAATGGCAGCAAAAGCCCCCTCAATGTCACTAGCAGTACAGAATCCTCTGTGTTTTTTGAAAACAGCTTAACTATGTAACTCATAGTTATTTCCAAACTCAGATAAAGTGATTGGCCTCACTGTATTAGACCCACATCTCACTGTGGAGACCCAAATCAACGGGTGCTACACATTTCTCGGGGCTTTGGTTCCCTCCGAGGAATCTCAGCCCACACAAACACCAACCATCCTGCAAACTAAATAGGATGGCAAAAGAAGGAGAGGAAAATAATTTGTTACTAGACTGACTCTCTTGAGTAGGACGTACAGCTCATAGCACCCACACAAGCTGAACCCATGCTCACTCATCACTCAGCCTCCTCTGCCAGCAGAACAGTGATTAGAACAGAATGTTGTATGTGAGCATCTGCAACAGGGCCCAAGTTCCATCCAGAACCACGAGAAAAGCCTCTCACCACATCAGGATGGGAGAAGAGTCCTGACCTCCCATTTTCCTCTCATCATCATCTTTCCTTTTTCATGTGTGTGATCTGTGCAAACTCCAAAGTATAAACTCTCCCCTTCTCAGTCCTTGAAGAAAGAGGACTTGGCTCCAATAACAGCTCTGGTTCCTTTCTCTACAATCCTCTTTCTTAGTCTCGTTCACTGGCTTTTCTCTTCCACCCCGTTTTTAAATATGTGTATGCCCCAAGGTTCCCTGCATACCATGCTTCTAGTCTTTCTGGATGTTCATTCATCAACTGCCTGTACACTGAGGATTCCCAAATATACAGCTATAACTCTGGTTTCATTCATTCATTCATTTATATTGAGATGAGGTTTGTTGATATATATATATATATAATGATATATATATATCAACAAATGATAGATCTATGATATATAGATCTACATCATATATGTGTGTGTGTGTGTGTGTGTGTGTATATATATATATATATATATATATATATAGAGAGAGAGAGAGAGAGAGAGAGAGAGAGAGAGAGAGAGAGAGATGAGGTCTCATTATATTGCCCAGGCTGACCTCAAACAGCTTCTGGACTCAAGCCATCCTCCCACCTGAGCCTCCAGAGTAGCTGGGACTACAGGTGCATACCACTGTGCCTGGCCAGCTCTGGCTTCTAGCTAATAACCTTATTTCTAAGCAGCTTCTCAGCATCTCTTCAAGGTATCCTCAAGCTACCTAAAACTTGGCATTTGTTGGGCTGAACCCTCTTCTCAGCCTCCTCCACCCTCTCTTTCTCCTAGCTAATTGTGCCACTATCCTTGGAGTCACCCAATCAACCTTAGAGATGTCTTCAGATCTCTCTCCTGCTTTGCTCATCCTTGTTCTACTCTGTCTGCACCTGTCCTCGTTTGGATTCCCCCAGGAGCAGAGTTGAAGATGGGGACTTAAGTTGCAAGTACTTTATTCAGGAATAAACCCCAGATGCACCAGGGGATTACAGAAGTGAGACAGGGAAGGGAAGGAAACCAACGATAAAGGTATTACTGAGCAGGTTTCCAGGGCAGGCAACTGAGGCTCGATTCCTGTCGAGAATTTCAAGGACCTGATTGAACACCCTCAGCGGGTGAGGAAGTTGGGTTATTTATCCTCTGGCTCCTATTCATCACTGGCTGATGGCTGCTTCAGGGCAGGGGGCTATTAATTTTTCAGCATTTCCAGCTTTCTTTTGTGCGATGAGAGGGACTATGGGTGGGGCATCCATATTTATTTATATGCTATAGTAATGTATTTATATTTACCCTGGTCCTGATTTCTCACTGAAATTTTACTGCTATATATGCTTTTTAAAAATCTTAAGTAGGGTTGGAGACTTACTATGTTGCCCCAGCTGGTCTCAAACTCCTGGGCTTAGGTGATCCTCTCCCTTTGGCCTTGCAAAGTGCTAGGATTACAGGCATGAGCCACTGTGCCCAGCTGTGCCATATATGCTTTCTGTAGACTTCTTCAAGGTGAAGTGAAGTAGAAAATGTTTACGATAATAATCTTCAACTTTCGGTGTCTACTCCTTTCTGCACACATAATGATGGAAATTCCCTCCTGTCCTATTATCAACTGCAAGAATCCTACAGTTCCCTTCTGCAAAAATGTTCAGAATTCCTATTCTCTTGCTGTGATTCTACAAATATTTCGTTTTCCTCTATTGATATTATCCATAAAATGGCTTTTAGCTGTCACCTCTTCACTTTTCCTTTTTGGTGTTATTTTTTTTTCATTAATAGTAGGTCAGACATTCTTCATGTTTTAATACATGAAAATTAAACATTCCTCAATGGATCATCGCCACTCGGTTTCAGGATGATGAGGAAAAATGTTTCTGTTCTATCACATTTGGGTTGCATAATGTGAAGGTGCAACCCCACTGTGACTCTCACTGTCATCCTATCTGAAAAACATCTCAAAATGGCATTCTTGTCAACTCCAAGCTTAAAAGAGATGATGTATCCTGGTTTTATATACTTGAAAATGTAAACATTTTCAAATTATCTGGAGATGTTTTCTCTGATTCTTCATTACTAAATTCAACTGGAGAGAACATGTCTCATTCACGAGCCTCTGTCCTCCTGATAACATTTTAAATGTAATGTAAATGCAATGTAAGGGAACAACGTAGCTATGATGTGGTCTCCGCTGTCAGAGAACAGGCACCACAGAAGATCTCTCTTTTTGATTTACTTTTGTCCTTGTTTATAAAGACAACATGATAATCACTGTGGAAAATGTAAGTGGTACAGAAAACTATCATGAAGAGTTTCTTTTTAAAAATCATAAATCTTATTACATTGATAATCACTGAAAATCCTGGTGTACATGCCAAATATATACTCTACATCTACAGTCTTAAATTAATGATGTATGTCATACTCTATGTGTTGCACAGCCAACTACTTTTCACCCAAAACATCTTTCCATATCTTTTTAAAAGTTGCTGTTTCTGTTCTTGTAGCCACTAATACTAAAGTTACCATTTAATCATATTTTGTAAAGTATGTACACATCATCACAACTTAAAAGTAACCTGATAGCATGATCATATGATCCCCATGAAAGCAGGGCTCGTCTGTTTAAAATCTATGTATTTTTCTCATTTACTTGAAGCTCAGGGACTGTTCTCTCTACCCCCACCCCAGCCTGCAAGCCCAGGTTGATCTTCCTTCCTCACAAAAAAGATTCTTATACAAACAACCTGTCCAACCAAAATCTTTTCCAGATAAACATATGTTTCCTGCTGAGAACTAAAAGAATCCTGCCCTTTAGTTTGGCTTATTCCATTTCCCTTTTGATTTTTTTTTTTTTCTCTCTTATCCACTGGTAGACTTCTAAAGTCGCTTTTAAGCTCTCAAGTTCTGGTTTCATGATTTTGGAGAAATCTTAAAGGATATTAGCCATGAGGAGTATGCTGCCGAGTCATTTCCTTCTCCAAGTGCATGGCGGAGAGAAAGCTCTGCTGCCTTCCTCGTGTTTCTGATTCAACATGATTTTTAAAACTGCTGTACTGTTGCTCACTGTAAACAGACTAATTTGAAATCCAACACCAAAGATTAACCACCTTTATTACAAAACCGAGGTGAGAGCTTTGAACCTCGGCCACCA